>NC_136065.1:1545634194-1546352694 GCF_964261635.1 Lissotriton helveticus
GGTCAGAACCCAGCGGTGCCAGGGACACACCTGAAATCTTCGAGGTCCACCTGTCTTGGTATACAGAGACATGGAATACTTCTGGGTGGCGTCACAGACCAAGTTTATTAGCTGCAGCTAGTTACAGAAATCCCAACAATACATCACAATGTATATTCCTAGGAGACTGTTCAAATTACTAAGGCAAGACATCTCCTTTTATACACCATATTCTCATTATAAATGTACACCCACTGCGCAAAATTCTAACCAATAGGGCACATTTCCTAACTGAGTATCACATTAACAAAAACCCAATTTACAGTAACCCAACCCAAAAGTTAATTATTAGGAATGTCCCAAATTCAATCTTTGCAAGCCGGACAAATTTATAATTGAAAAGCACAACCCATGTAATGTCAGAGCATAAAGGAAACAGTAATAGATGCTGAACAAGATAAAACATGTGCAAGGAAACTAAAGGTTAACGAGGTCCTGAACATTAAGTGGCAATCTTAGACAAGGATCAAACCAAGGGAAATTGGCTTTGCGAGTTCAGTTTCTCTGCAGTTCATTCAGAGTCGAAAGAAACCTAGTTAATGTATACATGAACTCAGAAGGCCAGGCCACTTGTTCGCCGGGCCTCTTTCACAGGCCTACGTGAGGGCAACACAAAATGGAGTCAGGCTCGAGAATTACAGAACCTCAGTACTAGGCCCAACCGTGTTAAAATGACATCAGCAATATCCACACTTGGGAAAGATCCTAATATACACCCCCCACCCCTCCCCAGCACCCGTATGCGGTGCAACATGTTGTCTACCCCAGGCTCACCCTTGAAATTCTTATAATTCAATACCACCCAGTTAGAGGGTGCACCCCGGGTCACAATGATATCAGCAATATGTACATACTCAAATTGATATCTCTTTTTTGTAGCACAGCGGGCTGAGGGCTCGCAGAGGAAAACCAAAGTCAAACGTAATGCTTTTCTGGCACGAAATAAACGCATCGGGCAAACCGCAGTCCAGTGTTATGAATCACGGGCGGTTCCCCACTGTTAGTCACTCACTCACACACACATACCACACACACTCACACACACACTCCGCACCGTTATGCGGTGAAATGGATAACAGACAAGTCCATACGGAAGTACTCAACACAAACGCACTCAGCACCCTAATGTGGTGCAACTGATATCCAGCAGGTCAATTGCTAACACTCTGCCGACCACGTTGGCCCAAGCTCCCTCTGGCCTCCAAATAATAATAATAATAATAGCCACCTCACCCAGTCTATCCTACACCCGCAGAGTGGGAACACCCCATCCTCCCCCAGGCACTAGGCCACTCGCGGCTGAAGTCACTCTTAGTCAGGGTCCAGGGAAACAGGTGGGGATAGGCAGCAGGGTTCATTAGGAGGCAGTCGGTAAAAGGGGTTTGGCAGCCACTCGAGAAGTTCACCCACAGGATGTGTAGCACACAAGGGCCGAGGGCAATACACGGTCATACCAAAGGGACCCCAAGGGCCTTCCGGCACCAGTCCAATTCTGCGAAGCACAGTGGGGTCACACAGTCTCTTTACCCACTTCCAATAGTTCTCGGAGGCATTCCTCCAGCCCATCTGTCACTCTCACCACCTAGGCCCATGCCGGCAATACTACCTGGCAACATGGTGTCATCGGGAAAGGCCTAGGAAGGAGGGCAGTTGGTCCGCTGCACTGAGGGCCAAGTGAGGGAACAGTAGATGAATGGAGAATAAAGCAGGGGTGCCTCTGGGAAGGAGCAGGCACCCCGTCAGGTACACATTGATCAGAGTCGCACCCAAGCAATCCAGGCACAATGTTTGGTGCCCAATGAAATGGGTCACACAAGACCATACCGGTCACACAGAACAAAGAGTTGCACATTTCTGTACCTCCTTGAAAACAAGGCATGTCTGTTTCATGTCGTTTTTGGCTGCACCAGACAGCTCTGGTCACTCACACGATCAGAGTTGTACATTTCGTGCTTCTCTGGAAATGAGGCACAACATCCATTGCACGTCAATATTGGTCGCACCAGACATTTCCAGTCTCACACACAGGTGCAAGTTGCCTCATGAGTTAGAATGAAGCACTACTAAGGTTACGCCCCCACCTCTGAGGATCGCAACCTGTGAACCGAACACAGCACGTAATGAGCAATCAGTTGGCATGTTGCTCAAGAGAGATGCAGCACCATCGATGAAGCGGGCCCCCTGGATACCACAACCCGTGAATCTGCTCACTTCCAATTAGATTCTAATGGGTGCCAAAGTCCCCACAATGTGGGGCCAACACGCCTTAGATGCTGGCCATACTTCAGGGCTCTGCACAAGGCGATCCAGTATCCAGGCACAATTCTTAGTTCCACCCCATGCAGATGTATGCTGTGGGCACTAGAGAGGGCACCTCACTTCACGGTTCACAGGTAGACAATGTGGGTCCCTCTTAGGAGACCTTTGATGTCCCTGAGACCTCCAAAAGAACAGGGGGCAAGCTTGGCACGCTCTTGGAGAGCACACTTCAGAGTGCCACAGAGCAGCAGGTAGTCAGCCCAGGCCAGCCACTATTCAGGAAGCGCATGCGGTCCCTTTCAATGGCAGTAATCCTCCTTGTGCACAGCAGAGTCCTCTGGCAATGTGCACCACTCAGTTCCAGGGTCTCTGGTCCCATGTCCTCACAAGCATATCTTACTCTTTGCTGCAGGATGGCACCTATAGTTATACTGGAGTGTGCCTTTAACGTTGGGGTTGTTCAAAGGGTCTCCATTTGAACCACAGATGCCTGCCCTAAATTTCCATCCTGTCTTCCATGAGGCTGTGGAATGCAGATCTTAATCTTTAGTGGGTCACAATCTGGCTTCGGAGGCCAAGTGTCAAAAACTCCTCCTACAATCTCTGCAGCCAGGCTCGCAAATGGCAGAGGTTGATCATTCCACTAGAATGGCCTGTGTTTTATAGCTGTCTCTGGGGACTGACCAGATGTGCTCCCCCAACCTTCAGTGTGGATTGGGGCCAAGCACCAAGACACACAAAGAGTTTTAGAGCATAGAAATTCCCATCTTCTTTTAGTTGCATTTCAATGCAAAGCCTGACAAACAAACCTTGACCACTGGTAAGGGGCTGGTGCTACAAATCAAATGATAGGAAACATCATGAGGCTTCTCGACTGCAATCCACTATTGCAGACGGAAGCAATATCAACCATTTCCCCATGTTAGTCTCTGGGAGAGCAATTCTCATAGGTAGTGAAAACACACAGGTCCTCTCACTAATACAACACCCAAAATCCCACCTCGAACTCAAGTCATGTCACATCAGCACTTAACACTCCTTCAAGAGGAGATTCAAGCTCTGCTTCAAAAGGGGGCCTTAGAGCTTGTCCCAAAGCAACACCAGGAACAAGAGGTATATTCACTATATTTCCTCATTCCAAAGAAAGATGGCACATTAAGCCCTATATTCGAGGTAAGGCCACTCAACAAATACATCCTATCAGAACACTTCCACATGGTTACTCTACAAGAGGTCATTACGCTACTATAGCAAGGAGACTTCATGACAGCCATAGTACTCAAGTATGCCTATTTTCACATAACAGTTCACCCAGCCCATTGGTGCTCCCTCTGTTTTCAAATAAGTGGCCAACATTATCAATTCAAAGTGTTCCCATTCGGAGTAACTACTGATCCAAGAGTATTCACAAAAGGCCTGGCAGTAACAGCCACTCATCTTAAAACGGCGGGAGGGCCACACACATGTTCCCCTACCTGGACGATTAACTGATCAGGAGTGCAAGCAAGCAGAGTTCTCTGCAGGCTACCCTTATACACAAGCGGGGTTTCACCCTAAATGCTACAAAATCCCACCTGCAACCCTTACAAGAACAGCCATTCTTAGGCGCAACCCTAAGCTCCATTTCTACAAAGGTTTATCCCAGTCCCGCAAGAGTACAAAGGACATAACTTGCACTGCCTCTTTTTCAATCACATCGAAGTCAAAACAATGATGAGCCTTACAGGTATAATGGCCTCATGTATCTCCATAGTACCACTCATGCGTCTCCACATGCGCCCCCCTACACCAATACATACATTCACAGTGGTCTCAAGCGGAAGGGCGACTACAAGATATAGTGTTGATAGGGCCAGCAACCCATCAGTCTCTGCAGTTGTGGAACAGCAACAGTCAGTTCTAGGGACGGCCCTTCAAAGTACTTGAGCCACAAGTGAACATTACAACAGAAATATCCTTACACGGTTGGGAGGCACACATGCCAGACCTTACTGTCCGCGGACAGTGGTCTTGAATACAGAAACATATGCACATCAATCACCTAGATAATTTGGCTCTCAAAGTTTTTCAACAACTTCTTCTCCTAGTCCACACAGACAATATGACAGCTATGTACTACATTCAAAAACATGGGGGCGCACAGTGAATACAGCTCTCCCAGGTAGCGTAGTGCATATGGCATTGGACCATACATCACAACATACACCTCCTAGCAGAATACCTACCAGGGATGGATAACAACTTTGTAGATAAGATCAGCAGAATGCAAAAACAGGTACACAAGGGGTACCCCAGAGATAGATCTATTTGCCACAGAACTGATTGCAAAATGCCAAAGCTTTGCCTTCAGGTTTCCACACTCAGTCCAAAGGCAATGTCCTATGGATCAACTGGTCAGGGATACTTGCTTATGCATTTCATCCTCTCCCACTCATTCCTTACCTGGTTCAGAAGCTCACACAAACGTCCCTGACACTTATTCTCATTGCCCCAGCATGGGCTCGACAAGCATGGTTCACAACCCTTCTACATCTGTTGGTTGTGCCACACAAAAAACTACCAATATGGCCATGCCTCCTAACTCAGGAGCATGGCAGAGGTATACACCCCAACCCCAAACAATTCATTCTAGCAATCTGTCTCCTGAACGTCTAGAATTTGGATATCTAAACCTTCCACAAGAATGAATAGCCATTCTCAAACATGCCCATAGGCTTACGACACAACCATTTTATGCAGAAAAATGGAAAACGTTTGTGTACTATTGTCTAACAAAACAAACCCAACCACTCTGCCCAATAGTACAAGACCCCATTTGCTGCCTTTTAAATCTGCATAAAACAAATCTTGCATATACTTCCATTATGTTACACTTAGCAGAACTAGCTGTGTGCATGCAAAACAGCGAACACACATCTTTGTTTAAAATTCCAGTTAGGGACTAAAAAGAGGGATTCCTCCCTCCTTTCCTCCAGCAACTGTCTGGAATCCTTATATAGTTCTTATCAGACTTATTGGTCCTCCATTTTACCACTACAATCATGTGAACTACATTTCCTTACTTGGAAAGTAGCCTTCTTAATAGATACAGCCTCTGTTAGCCGGACCAGTGAACTTCTAACACTCACTTTAGAAGAACTGTTCTTCCTAGTCTATCCTGATAAACTGGTACTAAGAACAAACTCCAGAGTCCTCCCTAAAGTGGTTTCTTCTTTCCATGAAAACCAAACCATTGAGCTCCCAGTTATCGTTTCAAAACCAGACTCTGTTAAAAGAGCGGTGATGCATTATATTGACAGAACTAAACCTATTCCAAAAATTCAACTGCTTTTTGTTGCCGTTTCCAATCCTCAAAAAGGTTCTCCAATCTCTAAAGCAAGAATCTCAAAATTGATAGTAAAATGTATACAACCTTCCTACCACAATGCCAAGCGTGTGCTGTCGGCAGCTCCAAAAGCTCATTTCACATGCAAAAAAGGAGCCTCTGTGGCTTTTTTGGGAAACATTCCTTTCAATGCTAAGAATATATATCTAGAGCCAACACAAGCTACAAATTAATATCTTATTATGTAAGCATCTATGCATAGCGTGTAGCGCTGTAGATGCAAATGCACCCACCCTTCTCCCCGAAAGCTACTTGATGATGTACACACTATTGGACTTAATATTTCTTTCTCCTTTATACCTTACATGTTCATCTTTACGATTTCATTTCTTGCTCCTATCCTAAGCCCACCCGGTGAGCCAAATACAATCTAAGGAGCAGATGACCATGCACAATACAGACTGTGGGAGAAGTAACAATACCTTGTGACTCACAAGACAACTTTGAAGAAAAACAAGTTGCAAACATCCGAGCCATCACTAAATGGCAGGAGTATGCTAAGGAGATGAATCTACTCTACTATACGCTACAAATAGATGCTTACAGGGTAATTAACATATTCCTTCCATTGGATACTCTAGTTACCTGTAGATCCTCATTGATCGTGCTCACTTCCTCATTCTGAAGTATGGTCATAGGTCTTTCATTTAATAAGGTTTCAAGTTAATTGGATGCACATCACTTCAACGATCAATAGGATGTAATCATCTCTGCCTCTGTGGGCACAAAAAAATGGATGGGGGACTGATGTTGGTAAGCAAAGGTGGCCTGCTATAGCTCCATTGATGTCACACCTGTGCCGCTTCCAGCGGCAAGATGGAGCCAACACCACCTACAGGCAGAGATATGGAAAGTTTCCAATTTCAATCTGGGTGTCTGTGGATATTCAAGAAATAAGGAATAAACAGGTAGGTCATTAACAAAGGGAAGGAACTTTTTCATATTACATAAGCTATAGAATACATATAAAACAGAAATTATTCAAATCAGTAGGGGAGGTATGGAGGGTACCAACACAAATTATTTGTCTCTCAAATTATATCTATTTAGGACAGTGTGAGTCTTTAACAAGCCTGTCGTTCACTTAGAAATTGGCAGTCTGATGAAAGGTTGTAGAGAAAGATTAAGCAATTCCACAGAGCATGTATCTATGCTGCCTTCAGTGAGGGTACTTGGCCCTTTATAAGCCATCGCACAAAGGCCTGCATAGTTTATTTTAATGGAGATCTGCCTTTCTGTGCAACTCATCGAATTCTCCACCACAAACCCTTCGTGCCACGCCACCCTTTGGGTTGCTATAAAGCAGATCCTGTATTCTCCTGGATTGAACCATGAAACCACTGAGATTGAGCGAGACATGGAATTGAGATGAAGAGCCAAGCACTTAGACACTAGCCCAGATCTTGGGTGATGAGATCTGGATAAGGTAATGATTATGGAACTGTGTAAATATATTGTATTGATCATCCGCTGCACCTACTCTTGTTTAAAAAAATGAAAAAAGACAATACTAGGATAAGAAATAATCTTAATATTATCCATCAAAAAAAGCATGAATCATCAGCTATTTACCCCAAGACTGTAATATTGGGGTATTTGGTTTCATAAACAGATGTACACAGTATGCTGTTATGTGTGTCATGTTCCCGAAACATATACTTTAAAAGACATTACGCTGCCATGTTTGTTCTAGATCTGTGCACACATTTGAGAGAGTGACTTGCACAGGGCTGCACAAATACCCCGGCAGCGAAGGGCCTTAACTGGTTAGAATTGCACAATATAAGTGTACATTAGGGAAACAGTAGTTCGCTAACATCAAGAGGTCCGATTCTTTCGGATTCACTGCCCTAATATCTCAACGAAATCTCATAACTCCTACTGCTCCCGTGTGCCTGAAAGACGTGGCTTGATTTTAAAATTAACAATTATCCTTAATTAGATGATTTACTTCCCTGCAATAATTGTACTGTCTCGCCATCCTCAACCTGCAAATCTCTCTCCTCTGGAGGATTCCCACTGATGATTCAAGACAAAGTAGTTTCTCTTGAGCAAATATGCTCTTGGGCAAAAGAACAGGTTGAAATTGCCTAGCCAGAATCACAGACCTACCAATCTGGAAATATTTTCCACTTTTTGAGAGGAAGTGGGGCTTCTGAGAAACTGGAAGTGGGGGTGGCGCTTTCAGGCCTTCACAGTCAGAGCTGGTCTGGAGTGAAATTGGAGGGGGGCAAGGGGGGCGCTCTAAGTGTGGAATAGCCACTCCCATCCTGACCAGAAACACAAAAGGTTTACTGAACTCACCTGCCTCCACACATGAACTTGAAACCTACTTGGAGTAGGGGTTTCCATCTCACTTGGTCTTCACCATGTGATATTGGATCTTCAGTGGGTGAAAGTGTAAAGCAAACCTATTTTATGTGACTGATGGTGGAACTTGTGAGCTGGCAGATCTGAAATCATAAATGAAACCAAAATGGGAAACCATATATCCCTGGCTAAGACTGACATGGCCATACACGTGTTCTGCCATTGCACCTATCAAGTTCCAAAGACTTGACTATTTAATACGAAACTTGTCAAAGTACGTGAAAGAATATTCCTATGCTGAGGTTGTACATGATTTCATAGAAAAACGATTTCATGGAATACCATTACTGAGAAACTATTTCATCTAAACAGCTGAATGAAATTTTTTAGAATGAATTACATTTACCTTTTCCTAGAAACCAATTCATTGAATGTCTTTTTGGTCGAATTTGGCTTTTTGAATGCTTATTTTTTAAGTGTATATTCAATGGTTGCAGGTCTTACTTTCAGAAACAATGTTGTCAAAGATATTTATTTAAGTGTTTTCCGTCATTATTTATTACTTTGTTAAACAATTATTTCAGATGCTTTTATTTCGCTGATTCGTCACCACGGGAAAACACCATCCATCGCTGACCCTTCACAACCCATACACTCCATGAATCCTTGCCCGCTATAAACCCTCTCCACACCTAAACTAATTATTTCCTTAGACTTACAAACCCTTTCCACTCCAAAAAAGCCACCATCCCTGAACCATAAAATCACTTACTACCCGTAACTCCACCGATTTATGAACCCTAAAATCCACTTTCTATAACTAAACACCACCCATTCCATACCCCTTAAAACATCTCTGCACACCCAAATTACTCCCATTCCATAACCCCTAAAAACCCTCACTTACCTTAAACACTAGCCATCCATGTCCCATAAGAACTCCTCATCACCTTAAACTACTCATCCCTGACCCTAAAATCCCCTTTCTACATCTAAACTTCACCCATACCTAAATCCTTAAAACTCCTCACCATCCTAAATTCCACTCATCCATGAAACCTAAAAACACCTCACGAACTTTAAAGACCGCTCATCCATGAACCCTAAAACCCCTCACCACCACTACACTAGACCCGTCTCTGAACCCTAAAAAGCTCTTTCTATGCCCAAACTTAGATTTTTCATAACCCCTAAAAACCCCTCATCACCCTACATAACCTGAACCCAAAACCCAAAGTAGTTCTAAACTCCACCCAAATGTATTGCAATTTTGGATTTTGCCTTCAAATGATGTTTCCTTTAATTTTTGCTTTTTTGTACTTCCTTAAAATTGTCACCTTAAATTTTTTTTCAATGATTTGGTTTCCTACAATATGGTTTCTCAGTTTTCGTTTTCCATTAATTCCACACGCATCAGGTGCCACTGCATCATCAACCTGCATGCGTACTCCAACTTATACACACCTATGCTTCTCATAAGCCATAGCAGGGCACGCTCTTCCAGCATATATCTGTCCCTTCCATTTAATAAGCCATTGTGGAATCATGACAACTATCTGCCTTTTGAGCCTTCAAGAAACAAATGAGAATTTGCGTTTTTTCCACCTATGCAGAATCTAATGAGATAGATGATTGAAATCCACTTTAGAATGCTTTAGTCCCCCCACCGCTGTGCCTTTATAGCTGTGCAAAGTGCACGCAAAGTGCATGCCAGAAGACCTGAAGGTTATGTGAACAGTCCTGCAGACATTTTGGTAATAAAGCGAAAAGAAGAGGGTACTAGCTGGAAAAGAAATAAGCCCTTTTAGTGCCTGAGGGTAAGAAAGCTAGCAAAAATTAATAGTATAAGGAACAGCTAACCGAGCAAGTTCTCCCTTGAAAAGTCAGTGGTTCCAAAGAGGGGAAAGAGTGGTGAATGAGGTATCACACTGAGTGAGGAAGCATGGTTTCTATGGAGATCATGTCAGATGGGAGAGGAGGTGTGGCACTGGTAGAATAATCATTTAATTGGAGGGGAGGCAGGGCTTTTCAGTTTGACAGAGAAGTAGTTGCATTTATGCAAAGATTAAGTTTATTCCCAGCCCAAAGATCCTACAGCTTAAATATATGACAGTGGGGGGTTGTTTTGTTTTATGCATGCTAGTTTGTCAGTTTTAAATGTTCTTTGTGTTAACATTTCAGGTAACCAGCCAACAGTTATGGAATCCACTGAAGCCTTTCACCCCATCAAAAACAAATGGGAGACCCTGGCCCCGATGCCCACGCCACGCTGCGCTTGTTCCACGATCGTGCTCAAAAACTGTCTTTTTGCCATTGGAGGTGTCAACCAGGGCCCAAGTGATGCCGTTGAGGCCCTATGTGTATCAGACTCCTAGCAGTGTGTCTTTTCCTCCCCAAGGACCCTTCTGGACTGTACCCAACCAGCTTCCTCTGTGGCTGGTATTATAGCACAGATTGTGAAGTGTCTGACTTCTTTCACGTCTCTGCGACTGCGACGTAGTGTCTACCCATCTCCCGTGGAGGAAGGATGACCGTGACTACACCTAAAATGTGACTCTAGGCTCGGCCTGTTGAGAGACATCAACGCTGAACTGCCTACAGATACACACCCATCCACACAACCAGTGCTTAATTTGTAAAAGAATGAGTACCAGTGCCCACAGCTCTGCTCAGAAGCCTACAGCCAACACTGGGTCATTGAATACCCGGGCTTTATAGTCTTGACTCCACCTCATGCCTCTTTAATCTACAACCAGACACTCGTTGTCCCTTTGTCTCCCTCTTGCCTGTCTCTGCTTTCTCCCTTTGTTATTTTTTCCTGTCTTTCTCTTTCTTACTTCCTTATTATTATTATTATTATTAATATTATTAAAGGGGTTTATAAAGCGCATGGTGACGCCAACAGGCGTGTCCCCGCGCTGTGGAGAAGAATCAGGATTGTGCATTATTCCCTTGTTTGCTTTCTGGAAATGTCCAATGAGGTAAAATAGTTGCTGATCCCCAAAAAGGAGTGCCAGTGTACCCCACCAGCAACCACCGGCTCAAATTAAGCACTGCAGATAAATAGTACCAGGACTTTTCCCTCCTGGCTTTTGTGTGTGCTTTCCCATTGTAGGTTTTTAAGCAATTAGCCATCATGATGCCTGCTGTTTGGTATTATCACAGTTATTTAGAAATTGCAGAAAATGTCGGCCATAACACTTCATTGAGTATGAGTGATTATGCTAACCGTGTCACGAGGGGACGTTGGAGGCTGTTCCGCCCAGAAGGTTTTAAGTCAGGTCCAGTTGTTAGATAGCCGTACAGGAGTTTGCTGTGACAGGAAGGGAACTAGAGCACCAGCCATTTGATAGGGTGAGAACATGTCATACAAGGGTTTGCAAGGCCTAATTCAAATTTTGACGCTCATTGAGTATTCTGGGCAATTTTCGTTGAGCGTCCTACATAAGTCAAGAAGTGTTGGCCTTGTTTTGATTATGAAATACAGCATGTTGGAACCTGTTAATTTTGAATGCAGATGGTGTCATAGGCTGTAGACCGGTGATGTCACTGTTGCCCATAAGCCTACAACTGTAATTCAGCATGAGGCATAGGCATAACCTGGAGTTGGACCTGTGATCTGGAACCACTATCTACAATGCTGTAGGATGCATGGTAGGACACGTATGTTGATGTTACAGTCCCAGGACATCCTTTTGCCAATGCCATAGCAGGGAAAGACATCTGGGTGTTCTTTGTGCTGATAATGAGGGAAGTGGTGGCTCTTATGAAGTAGCTAGAAATCCTGGCTTAGCAAAGCAGCTTCTTTTCTTTATATATAAATATTGTTCCCTCATTCCATTCTCTTATTTAACTTGTTTCCACGGAGAGGAAGAAAGAGTGAGCGATTATATCCAGTCCACTGGCAACTTTTTCTCTTTTTAGTCATTTTTCTTTCAGGACTCAGAATGTAAAAACATTTGAAGATTCTACGTTTTCAGTCTTGTGACTTTGGAGTGTGAAGATAAAGCTTTAGTCTTGGTTTGAGTTACCAGGTGATACTGGGACATGTGGCTTTGTCTCCAGTTTGACTCAAATATTACATGAGAAGTGCTCAGAAGCTGGGTAACCTCAGCATCAAACATTTCTGTACCAAAACCTGTGAATTCATAAGTATAAATCTTGTGGGCTACCTTTTGGTATGACATAACGTGAATGGCATTTTCACTCACCGTTAAACAATCCATCTTTCTTGAACTCCACACCCAGTTTTCCCATGGTCCCAAGCTCTTCATGTTTTCCATGTCCTCCCAGGTCTTCATACATTGCTCCCAAGCTCTTCTCACTTTCTATGTTCCCCAGATCTTCATACTAGTATTAATCTGATTCTAATATAATGTTGAAACAAATATCTAACAGCTTTTATGATGTGTAATTTTTCACTATAGATTCTATTTTTATTCTTCATTTTGCAATCATGCTTGTCTTTCATATGAAACAGCTAAGCACCAACGGTTTAAGTGGTATATGGAAAAGGTGATGGTGTAACCATGTATTATAAGGAATAAAGGACCCCTGGCCATACACAATAGGGATGTTACAAATCACCTCAGATTTCCATAACCTTATAAATGAACTCCGCCTTTGGCCTCCTTCTTGTATATAGTCATGGAACTCCTCAACAATTTGCAATATCCTTATAATGTAAGACAAGGGATACTGTATCCCATATGTAAAGCGAAAACATAGCCACAAGATGGACGGTGCTGTGCATCGCAATAGGATGCCTAACAAACAATTCACCCTTAATCCAGTGCTATAAATTGGACTCCTCTTAGTCCAGTGCTGCGGAGAGCATCCATCCTAAAATTAATTTATGAACTTAGTCCAGTCAATATTCCATTTAATTTTTGACGGGGTTTGTAGGTGTGCACTACTTGCACTCATTCTTTGGGACTGGGACTCTTTGACTCTCTCCTGCGGAACTCAGTCACAATGCAGCAGACCACACTCAAAAGTTGCTTGTGTCAGCGGACTGCCTGTCTGTCAGAGCCCAGGTAGGTCAGGGCATTAACGTGTCGGTTTGTAGGTCTCCATACCCTGAAGGTTTTTGCTAGAACCGAGCTGCCTGAGTGCTCTCACCGATTTGCGGACATGTCACCACAGGGCAAACTGAGACACATCTGATGGGGTGTTTGCCCCTTGATGAATACAGTTTTTTTTAATGCGAGGATGGTCCCCCTCCCATGCCCATAGGCATTTCTCCTCCTCCAATTGCAGCCATGCTTAATTAGGCGCTGCAGTGCAGATGCTGAAACGCGCCTGTGAGGGCAGTGGAGTGCAGGCCATGCCACTCCTCTAATGAGTGAGAGGGGATCCTCATTGTGTTCAGTGAGAAGATGCACCTCCCATACAGGGGCAGGGAAAAGGCACATTAACCCTACAAGAACCTATAGTGTGCTGTTTTCTGAGAGGGATTAGCTTCCCTATAGACCTATATTGTGAAATTTACAGCTGTGTGGAGCTCCCCGCGTTTAAAATTTTGGAATAAAATATTAGTTCGGAGGATTAGTTTCTAAGTGGATGTGGATAGTAGCAAGCGCAGGCCATTGTCATCAGATAACCTACAGCGAGTTATAGTATAGACCTATATTGTGCTCAGGATGAAGTTGCATCTGCCCAATATGGTAATTTTTTCAGAAGTAGCATGTGCAACTATCCATGTGGACATATGTTGTAGTTATCTAAGAGAGAATATGTGTGTATTTACCAGTAATTATTTTCAGGTAGGAGAAACAACTGACCCTTACTGACATATAGTGTATGCTTTATTGGCACCATATTTTGCTCTTGTTAGGTGGGCTACCCACTCCATATGATCTTGCTCTATATACTTATAGGTGGGCATGCCAACAAATTAACAGAAAGCGCCAAGCCAAGAGCCTGCTCTGGCTGTACGAGCCAAGCCCTGAAAATAGATAACATGTGAGTTCATGTATCAAACCACGTTAGAATATGATAAGGTGTTTTCGGAATTCAAAAAAGAATATTTCTTTAAATTGCAGAAGAGTTTCACTTTACTATATTAAATTGTATCTCTTCATCGTGGAGTATTTATTAAACGTGAGAGGTTTTAAAGAGAAACTGAGAAACATTCCTGCCCCCACCGTGATGACAATGCTATTAGGGAAAAAAGCAAGTCTGTTGTCATGTGTACCCTATATGTGGCTTAGATACCTATTATACATAGAGCAACAATGTAGTTTAATAAATCATACCAAAGAGAAGTGTTTGTACAGTGTACATCCTGGACTCCTGTATTTCATTGTTTTCTTATACCTGCTAATGAACAAAAAGAAGGCTTGGTTACAAAGCATTTACCTAGAAACACACAATTTGGTCAAGCAGGGAAGGCAGGATTGAGCCCAGAGTTTCCAGTTTCATGTTCTACAGTTCTGCCACTAGATGGGTTTTTGTTTATGACATCAAAATCTAATGCTTTGGTCCTTATTTTTGAAAGACAAGATTAGAGATGGATGACAGGCAGAATACATATTTTATTTTTGGTAGTTTGACATAGCTCGAACCTTGCCCGTGAATATACGAGCGCTTCACAACAGACATAGACTACGTCATGTGTTTTGTTATGTCATAGGTAGATGTGCTGGGGTGTGTAGCCAAGGCCGAGATTCAACCCCGGTACCTCATGGTACATGGTTGTCATGTGTAATTACTAAGCCATATTGCCTCTCATGACAGCTTGGCTTGTTTTGGGCTCGAGGTTCCAAGAAGATCTCAAGCTAAGCAAGAGCCAATCATCTAACTCGAGCTTTTAGCTTTAGCTTTTAGTATAGTATTGTGTTTTCAGGGCACATAGATGATACATTGATAGGGAAAGACTACTGTTCTAGTGAGTACGGATGTATTATAATTGCATTTTTATAGCGCTTACTACCTTTGAGTGGGCGTTGAAGCACTTTATGGTGGGTAGAATACTACTTCATAGCCCAAAGGTAGTGATTAATCCAGTAGTTATTAATTACTGATGTAGATCTGTTGGTTATTTGCATGTTTGGTTGTAGAGCTGTTATCCCAGGTGTCTCTTGTGACATCACACTGGCAGAGTGCCTAGAAGGACCGTGCAGCAGCAGAACTTCTGCCCATCTCTATTATGTAGCACTGTGCTAGAAAAACACTCCATGATGGTAATGTACCCGCATCGGCTTGATAAAAGAGAACCTTTTACTGACAGGCCCGTGCCTGGGTGCCCACGTGCCCGCTATGAGCCGCATCTTTAATTCTGGTATGGACCGTTTTTCGCTCTTATTTGTATTAACAATGGGCTGGCAGGCCGTATCCGAAAGCATGCTGCAGCCGCCGGACCAAAGCGCACTCTCTTGGCCTTCCCACAGAAACCTTCTAGAGAGTGACAATGGCCTGAGGCAGTGACAGCATGTGGGGTGCCTCCTGCCATCCCGGCCAGCAGCGGCCGCCATAAACAAAGGGTGGTGGAGAGGGCGGGGATTGGTCTGAGCAGGCAGGAAAGACACCCTGCTCTGACCAGGGAGTCTGTGGGGTTTATCCAGCCCAGGTGCTCAATGCAGCTGGGCTGGAGAAAACCTAAGTGCGCATGTGTGTTTTGGTTGGCCTGTGACGCCCTGCTAAACACATATGCGCACTTTAGGGAGTGGAGTGCATGTAGCACTCTTCCTTCCCCCTCCCATGCCTAGGCCCCACCTCTCCCAAAACCGCTGGGTAAGAGCCGGCAAATGCAAAATAAAACAATGCACAAACATAGTTTTATTATACATTTGCTGGCTCTGAGCAAGGCAGAGTGGCGATGCTCCTCCGCCATTGAGGAGGAGCCGCCACTGATCCTGGCATTGCCATGAGATGCTGTTTCTAGCAGCACTACTCCATCTGGGAATGACAGAGGCCTGGTGGACTCGATATGGTTCTGCTTTATTCTCCCACAACAACCTTAAGACCATCACACTAGTCACCAGATGAGGAAGGTGGGGCTGCGAAGGAAGTCCATGTGTATAAAAACAAGCATGGGAATTGTGAGCCTGAGAACAATGATGACTCATGTCAGTGAGAGTAAGGACTGGGTCAGGGATGCGGCTAAAATTAACAAACTCATCTGTAAGCATTTTCTTAGCTTCAGCTGTGGTCCGTGCAGGTAACAGCGGTGGGGCCGTGGGTCCGGGTGAGGGGGGATTTCGAGGGACGATGCAGAGGGAAAATTAGATAAATAATTAATTTTCCTCCGCATCACCTGTAACTGTCAGTGCTTCAGGAAGATGCAACATGCTTCCCCTCTCATACCCCCGGTCGACACGTCTGCCATTGAGACACACACCCCCTCTCTCCACTCCGGAGAAACGGGCTTTCTCATAAATGCCCGCTCCTTGGTGAAAAATAATATCGCTTTTAGTGACTTTGTTTCAGACAGAAAGCCCTCGTGGGCTTTTGTCACAGAAACATGGGGCTCAGACTCAGCCAGTCCTGACCTGGTTGATGCTATTCCCGATGGCTGCGCCCTCGTGAGATTGGATAGAGTTGGCCGGAAAGGTGGGGGTATTGGCATTCTGCATAAAACCTCATCTAATTGCCGTATCGAATGCCTCCCCTCCCCTCAAAACTCCTTCCAGGCTGCTCATTTTACACTTAGCCCCTCTCCCACTGTGTCCTTTACGGGCGTTCTAATTTACAGACCCCCTGGTCCCAGGTCGGCTTTTACCGCTAGTCTTTTGAACCTTATATTGATGTGTCCAATTTCTCTACTCTTGGGGATTTCAATTTCCATCTTGAAAACTCCAACTCGCCTGACACCATATCGCTTGTGGACTCCCTGGCTTCTTGTGGGCTCCTACAAAAAGTGAGATGTCCCACCCACTCGGCAGGCCATACTTTAGACGGGGTCTTTACAAATGACCCTAGATTGGTAGTGGGCCTTCCCATTTCCCTCTCATAGTCTGATCATAAGGCAGTGCCCTTTGAGTTCGATCCTGGGCGACGGGATCCGCCTCCAAAGGAAAATAGCGTATGGACTCTCAAACGGAACTATAGAGGCCTTAATAACGTAGCCCTTAGCCCCTTCATTGCTAATCTCATCTCTTCTTCCAAATCTGATACGGATACTGCCGCTCAGGAGCTGTTCAATACCATCTCAGAAGCAGTCAATACTCTTGCCCCGGTCAAGCCCCACTATTGCGCCAGGAAACGTCCTTCGGCCCCTTGGTTCTCCGACTCCCTTAGACTACGTAGGCAGGAATGCAGGAGACAAGAAAGACTCTGGAGAACTCACCTTGACCCTGATGAAAGGATCAAACATAAAAATCTTATTTTAGGTTATAAGGCCACAATTCTAGTGGCTAAACAATCCTATTTTACCGACCTGACCTCCTCTCTTAGTTCCCCTAGAGATCTTTTTAAAATTGTGGACTCTTTGTCTTTCACCCCATCCCCAGATTCCACCGTCCCGTCTCAAGAACTCTGCGACCAGATCTCCACTTTTTTTACACCAAAATCGTGGATATTCATTCTGCTTTAGAAGCCCTTCACTTCACTCAGGATTCCGCCTTGCCTTCTGACCCCCTGCCCCGTCCCGCTTTGCTCTCGGTATCTCTAGGATGTTTGTCCAATTTTCCCCTCCTTTCCTATGATGGCTTAAATGCTCTTCTCGATAAACTCAAATCGGGCTCTGCCCTGGACCCCTGCCCTGGACCCCTGCCCTCTCAAAATATTGAAAGACTGTAGAGAAGCTCTGCTCCGCCCTTATCTTGATGTTATGAATTCGGCAATTTCAAATGGCGTCTTCCCTGCATCATGGAAGCTGGCTATTGTAAAACCTTTATTGAAAAAGCCACTTTGGATCCCGGTACCCTTAAAGACTTTCGTCCTATTTCCCTTCTCCCTGCCCCAACCAAGATGCTGGAGGCCCAACTCAATTACCATCTCAGCGCCTTTGTGGACAATGCTTGCCTGCTAGATTCTTCGCAGCATGGCTTTCAAAAGGCACATAGCACCGAGTCGGCCCTCACAGTGGTGGTCAATAACATCCGCGCTAAGGTCTACAGAGGTCACTCTACCATCCTGATCCTGCTCGACCTTACAGCCGCCTTTGACACCCTGTCCCCATCCATCTTGTCTAGGCGGCTCGGTGAGATGGGAGTGGATGGACCGGCTCTCGGTCTTTTGACATCCTTCCTTAACCAACGTGCCCAAAAGGTCAAACTGGGTGACTTCCTATCCTCTGCTAATCTTTGCATTGCGGGGTCCCACAGGGCTCATCCTTGAGCCCTACTTTGTTCAACATATATGTGGCCGCACTTGCAAGGCTTGTTAGATCCTACGGATTGGAAGTCCTATCGTACGCTGACGACACCCAGATAATGGTCTCCCTATCTCATTCTGTGGAGTCCACGGCCCTTAATTTTAAGAAATGCATGGAAGCCGTGGCAGGTTGGATGTCTTCAAACTTCCTCAAGCTAAATGGGGAAAAAACCGAGATCCTCATCTTTGGTGGTAAACAAGATCTCTGGTCGGATGACTGGTGGCCACCCTCCCTTGGAACCTGTCCCAAGCCGTCTCTGGTTGCCAGAAATTTGGGGGTCACCTTTAACACCACACTGGCGTTTGAAAAACAAGTTAACAAAACTGTTTCGACTTACTGTGGGGTTTTGAGGACTCTCAGGAAATTAGTACACTACCTCTCCCCTGATGCTCGGAAACAGGTTGTTGTGGCCCTCATTTCACCTCGCCTGGACTATTGCAATGCCTCTACCTCGGCATTTGCAAAAAGCTTATTCATCGCCTCCAGATTATCCAGAATGCTGCAGCCAGGTTTGTGGTGAATGCCCCCAGACGTGTTTCTGTTACAGGAATCAGAAAAAATCTCCACTGGCTACCTGTACAGGCCAGGATTAACTTTAAGGTTCTGGTTCTGACCTACCGTGCTCTACACGGCCTGGGTGCTGAGGACATGGGGCCTCTCGTGTCCTTCTATACCCCGGGCAGGGCCCTGAGATCGGCTCACAAAAATCTTCTGGCGACCCCTCGGTTCGTCAAGGCCAGGTGGGGAGGTAGGGTTTTTTTCTCCCTCGCCCCCAAACTGTGGAACCCGCTTCCAGCTGACCTTAAGGGCCAGCCATCTCTTGCCCTTTTCCGGAAATATCTAAAAACCTGGCTATTCGCAGAATCCTACCTGTAATATCTGCTTCTTTCAGATGCCTCCGACCACTCAGCTGTTTTTTCCATCTGATGCGCTTTGATGCCTCCGGGTTAAGTTGCGCCATATAAATTCCTAATTCATTCATTCATTCATCCCGCCCCACCGCAGTTACCTGCATGGACCGCAGCTGGTTAGCTTTCACCTACAAGTAACTGCATATAACATATAACACACACTTTAAATGAAAATAAGTTCAAGTTAAACTAATGTGTGGGAAATGCACTCTGTTTGGGGTGGACAAGCTCAGTGGATTAATGTGACTACTGCTGATGTCTGGGGTGGCAGATTTGAATTCTAGAGGAATGAATAATTACATGAGTTTTATACTGCTTTGAGGTCCGAGTCTGTGACAGAAAGCAGTGCTGCATACATAATTATTTTTAAGCTATATTAAACACAACATAATCTAGGCTACAGCAAAATGTGCAAAAGGGTCGTGTGTAAAATAAATCAAGTTGTTTCAATAAATAAACTTTTAGAAAGGTGCAATCAGAAATAGTGGAAACCTTTTTTCCCCATCCTTCCATTAAAAAGACACGCTCCAGAACTCAGCTGCCAAAACCCGTATTCTACTTTTGAAAATACATCTGTCACCATGAAGCTCAAATGATTCTATCTATGAAAGCCTACACTAGCTCCCAGGCAACCTTTGATTTGGTGATTAACCAGTCGCACATGCTTACACTTCTCTCAGGTAGCAGGTACCCTGAAGGGAAGACTTCATCTTTTTTTCAGGGTTGAGCCTGATAGAGCATGCGCTAGCACATGCGTTTCGCGTGCAAGACAGTCTTGTATACATAAAATTACTTTAAGCCAGCCCGCTGCTTACCATTTGTTCGTTTACATGGCAATATTCTTTACAGCCTCGTAGTTCGTCAAGGTAGGCCTAACATAATTTCTGTTCCTCCGTGTAGACCAGGGACCAAGCACTGATTGATTCTACTTAATTAGTGCCCGTCCGCTGCTTCTGAAGTGACTAAGGTACTATTTGGTTCTTTTTAGGTCTTGGGCCTAGCGTCACACTGCGTAAGCAGTGTGGGCGGAGCCCGAGATTTTATGACTTCAATGTGGGTCTTTATTCCGCCTCTCACTTCCATTGGCTAGCTTCGTAAATGGAGGCTAGCCATTGGAAGAGATGTGTGTCAATTACTATTTTCCCTGCCTTGATGTGATCCGTGGGCGTTTCTGTGTCTTTTTTTTAAGTCACGCCCCTTTTTTTCGTCATGCCGCGTTTGTTTACTTGTTTCCTCCGCTGCACGATAAGGAGAGAATTGGGTCGTACAATATCGCGGCTTGTGTTGCTTTCAAAGTCCCCCTGACTAACGTTTGCAGGTTTTCCTCGTGCGCTGTGTAACAAAGTCAATACATGCCAAAAGGAATCAAACGGGAAAACATTAGTGCCCGGCCATCCGCAGTTACCGTTTGAAGCCCGTACTTTATTCATTCTACAGCACATTCTTTTGGTCCGCCAACAGATGGATTCACTAACAAACTATTGTGTTTACAGCGTTGTAATCGACCTCCGCATTCTCTGCATTTTTTGGTTTTTTATCGTTATAAAAACATCTGTCCCACAGACACTCATTTTAAGCGCCACCTGGAGACTTGTTGAAGAAAAAACTACTTTATTGCATGTTGCAAGGCTCAGCGACGGTCATTTGAGTGTCGTACTGAAGAAACGCTTACGGTTAATCAGATTAAAGATGCACATTCGAACTGTGGATCCGTCTGTACTAGTTATTGATCCTTAAAATGGCCAGTATCCTGCATGACCACTTGTCCAAAAGTCAGCAGATCATTACATCATGGGAATACTCTTTCGTTCTGCTGGAATACAGGGGCTTTCGTAGCGTGAGTCTGCACACTTTCCACCGGACGCTCACCCAGGTTGTGTTGGGAGAGATATTATCGTGCCCTTTTACCCTGGCGAGGATGAGTGAGACAGACATGCCCTCTCTTCCCACTAATATTCACAATTACGATCGAACCTCTCTTCCCACTAATATTCACAATTACGATCGAACCGCCTAACCTGGAACATCTGATTGGGCTGTAGGTTATTTGGTCCATGATGAGACTTTACCCTCGGTGCGCTGCGGTGGGATACAGATCCTGGAGGGTGAAAATGTGTTCCGGCTCAGCACATTGTGTATAAGTAATTAGGGAGCCACCTTCCTCATGTAGAAGAGATAGCTCAAGCTAACATCACCCCTCTACTGGATTACGTTTTTGAAAAAGATTACCCTCCCCCCAAATCCTAAATACACTACAAAACTACTCGTTCATCCTCATAAAGGGAACTACTTTGTGTGGATGTGTACTTTTGGAAACAAGTGAAAGCCACTCACAGTGAAGTTAGCCAAAGGAGGAGCTGCCGGTACACATGAGTTGTATTCAGTTTGTGGAGATGTTCGCTCATTAGAGCAAGTGAGATTGAAACTTTGCTGGCTGATTGTGTAAGCACTGATGCCCTGTGAGTCAACGCCCATAGAGATATCCACACAGAATCCCCCAAATAAAGCTGTCATTTATTACCTTGTTTTCAATACTGAACTATTTGCCGTGCAACCTTCTGGTGATAATGTGTCACATTTCCAGATGCCGCTCTAACCGATTTGGTCAGTGCACCCTCCTTCTTGCCCCGGGCCCTTTCCGTCTGTCCCAGGTGGCTCCTCCCTCCTTCAGTCCTGCCCTCAGACACCCCCTCTCGCTCAGCCCCGTATCTCTGCCCCGTTCAGACTCTTTCAGCTCCTCTGCCCCGGGGTCCCCCCTCCACGCTTTCCGGAGCAGCTGCTCTCCCCCCACACCCCAGCTCTGCCCTCAGACGGCCCCTTAACCCCCCCCCAGACGGCGGCTCTTCCCTGAACCCCCCCACATGGCCTCCCACTACACGGCCTCAGGCTATGCCTCCAACCCTGGCACGCAGCGTTCGCACAGCAAGCTGTACCCCTGGATGCGGAATACCTATCTGACACACAGCCACCACTCACCAATCTGACACACAGCCGCCACTCACCTCACTGACACACAGCCACCACTCACCAATCTGACACACAGCCGCCACTCACCTCACTGTAACACAGCCGCTCTGTCTGTATGTGTGTGTGTGCGCGGCTCTGTCCGTGTGTGTGTGTGGCTCTGTGGCCGCGAATACTCTCTACTACTCTCTAATGCTCACCTATTGCCATTGCAAATGACAATACCATTTATTTATGTTTTAAATAGCTCTACCTTTAATAATGCCGAGACCATTGCATTGTAAATACTTGTTTAAACTTTTTGTGACCTGCAAACAGAAGGCGTGTGACTCGCAAAAATGTGCCCAGCAGGACAAACAAAATTGCAAATATTTATTTTCTATAGTTACTTTCTTTTATTTTGGCAAGTTTTCTTTTTTCACTTTGTACTCATGTTTTTGATCATGGGTTCTGTTCTCAAAAGATGAGAATTATGTTATTGCAAAGCAATGCATTTTCTTTCTTATGTGTAATTTCTGAAATTATGCCTTAACAGCATAATCGTGCATTTACTCCAATTCACCTCTCTCCATTCCGCCCTACTTCTAATCCATGCCAATCTACCTGACCTCAACCCACACCAATCCGTCCTACTCAATCCAATTCACCCGCACACCAATCCAATCCACCCCATCCCAAACTAATCCACCTCACACCAATCCAATCCACCCCAATCCAGCCAAATCCAATCTACCCCACTCCAGTCGACCCCACTCACCCCAATCCACAACACCCCAATCTAGTTAACCCCACCACAAGTAAATCCAGCCCAATCCAGTCCAATTCACCCCAATGTAATCTAAAGTACTCCACTCCAATCCATCCCACACTAATCAATGACACCCCATTCCAATTCACCTCACTCCATTTCACCCACCCCACTGCACTCTAGTCCACCCCACTCCAATCCACTTCAGTCCACCCCACCCCAATCTACCCTACCCCACTCCAATCTAATCCACCCGAACCTGTCCACCCCACTAAAATCCACCAAACTCCACTGCAGTCCAATCCACCCCTTCTACTCCAATCCACCCCAATCCACCCCACCCTACCCCAGCTCAGTCCAATCCACTCAGTCCATCCAGCCCACCACAATCCAATCCACCCACTCCAACTAATCCACCCCTCTCCAATAAAATCCATCCCACTCTCAAGAAATCCACTCTACTCCAATCCACCCCTTTAGTCAGTCGAACCCACCCCCTCCACACCACTCTAATTCACCCCTCTCCAAACCACCCTACTCTAATCCAATCCACCCAACCTTTAAATCAGTCTAATTCACCCCACTCCAATCCACATCACCCCGTTTCAGTATACCCCACTTCAATCCACCTCATTCAGTCCACCCATTCCAATCCGCCCCCTCACTCAATTTAACCCACTCTACCCAAATCCACCCCAATCTATTACAGTCCAATCCACCACTCTACTCTATTCCACTACTCTACCCTATTCCACCCTACTCTTCTCTATGCCATGTCACTCTACGAGACTGCACTCTCTGCCACTGAACCCCTGTACTCTACTCCCCTCTACTCGACCATATGACACTCTACTCCCCCCTACTCCATGACACCCCACTCTAGGACACTCAAGGCCACTAACTTTTAGCCATGCTGTACAGCGGCCACACTGGTGTACAACATGGCAAAACCTCATTGGCAAAGCCAATAGCTCTTGTATAGGCAAGACCTGTTGGCTTTGCAAATGCTTTTTTTTTGCTGTCTGACCCTTCTTCTCTCTCTTCACAGTACAGCCGATCCTTTCCCTTCTTTTCAATCCGAGGCACCTCAAGGTCTGCGTTAATCTTTCAGAAAAGTTTTTTGGGGGACAAGGAAGTTTACAAAAAAACCATAATCAGTTTTTGTCAATTTAAAAAAACATAATAACGTCGTTCTCAAGAGATTCCACCTACTGCAACCTCTGGATTGATGGATCTGTAGCCTGCTGGTGCCTGGAGATGACTGGTAGCAGCTCAGTCCTGTCGGTAGGAAGGATCCACACCCAGAGACCTCAGGCTGCAGCCTTCCTTCTGCAAAGGCTGGAGAGGCAGGGTCTGTTGCAGTTACTCTCCACCTTGTAGAAGTCTGCTTTTGAGCACATGCGGGTGATTTGTATTTCAGCCTAGGAATTATAAGTCATGAAAATGATTTTCTGTGTGTATTCTGTCTCTCCTTTTCTAGTTTGATAGTTTGCGCCACCTTTACCTGATGTAAGGGGACAAGAGGGCGAGCAATAATCCATGGGCGCCTGAGAGTAAACAGTAGTCTCTAAGGACCTCCTGTGAACAAGAACCCCCCCCCACCCACAGTGACCTGAGAGTAGAAAGGAGGGTCCTAAGAGAGAAGGGATACTTCTGATGATGAGCAAGAGCTTTACTGTCTTGGGGTGAGCAGGGCAGCCAGGTCCTTGAGAGTGAAAATAAACTAGCCCTAAGGGTCAACAAGATTGGTCAATGGACAGTTAGGATCGAGTGTGGGCAAAGACTAAGGGAGATTCACAGACCTGAAGGCAAAGAGCAGGAGATTTGTGAATAAGGGTGGTGCCAGTCCTGACCAATGTTACTGGCTCTACTAGCTGTAAATGTCATTTAACACAAATGTGTACCACTAAGTTAACCTCGGTGCTAACCATTCGATACTTTCTGAAAGCTGGCGATCCACAAATATGCGCCACTTAATTTTGGGTGCATGGGCCTATGTTTGGCCTCAGGCCAACTTTGCACAGGACTCCTGGCCCTGCTCTACTCTGGGCTGTCAGCAAATGTCCTCCTCATAGCACCGAGAACAATCAAAGGTGGACACTCTAAGGTCTCCCTCACCATCCTCACTGGTGCCCCAGGAGTGGTATGTGTACATACACCTCCTGTCAGTAAAGCAAGGCAGCGAGGCTCTGTGTTGGAAACAAATTACTGATTTATAAGGGAGAAGGGATGGGGGGCAGCCAGAGAGACCTGCGAGGATGCTGCTCGTGTCTCATGAGTCTCGGATAAACATGGGTCTCTTGCAATTAAAAGAGGGCGCGGCTGGTAGTCAGACAATGCTCACATATGGTTGACACTTCCAGGTCAGTGGCAAGTGGCATTACAAAGGGACAAGCCTTATTCAGCTTTCAGGGCACAAGCCTCACTTGACCGCCTCTGCTCCAGCCTTGCTGAGCTACCAGTCTAGCGTGAGGTGCCTGATCCTGCCCGGGCACCCCTCATGGTCTTTCAGAAGCATCAGCCTGGCGTGTGCCTAAATCTACCCAGCTCTACTAGACTTCCAGAAACCAGAGCCCAATAAGATGACTATGCACCAGAACTGATATAGCGCCAGCCTAGAGTGCCTCTATCTGTGCAGCTCCTGCAGTCTGTCGGGGGCTCGAGCCTCTTGGGCAGCCTCCTTACCTACCCGCAGTCTAGTTGGCCATCACTGATGGCAGCTGCTCGGATGTGTTAGGTCACATTTTTGGGAAGGGCTGCGGAGGAATCCATTGTTTTCCTGATCCATCCGATACTGTTTGTAGAAGTGGACTAGGAATGCGAGGGAAAGTGGTTTATATCACCGAAGCGCCTGTGCGTGGACACCCAATGCCAGGATCAGTCATTACAACACCCCAGAGCCCCCACAAGCACATCACACAGGGCAATGAGCAGACCAGGCCAATATGAGTCAATATATAACTCCTATTTGGCATTACCACTCATTACGGCTCTCCAGCAATCCCAGGACCACAGAGGGCCCTTAGGAGTCATTATAGCAAACCCTGCCACTTTCGAGGATTGGAAATTCATCATAAAAATGCTGCAAACGTATCCTTAAGGAAGTAATAAGTACAAGAGAAGAGTAATGGGACCTGCCCCCGGACACATGGTGGGCACGTGCTGGTACATTAGTCCTGACCTTGACACAAGGGGAAAGATGATGGTTGAATGAGTTCTAGGACATTCATAGAACAATAATTAGTGCTTCAAAGTAGATGGATAAGGCAGCCAAACTGATCCATTGAGACCTAGTACATGTGTGCAGTGATGGTTCCTGCAGCTCAGCAGTGACCTTACACTGTGTGACGAGCCCATTGGTAGCAATACACTAGAGCGAAGATTGTTCTCTGGGAGGTATCCTTGGCTCCCATCGTTTTGACCAGAAATCCAAGCAGACTCTTTTAGATCCGTTTCCTGTCGACTCAGCCAATGAAGGCAGGCAAGCAGAAAAAAAGGGGCCTCCATCCCTGGTTTGGTAGTAGAAGATTACTAATAGGATTGAAGTCGGACCCTCAAGATCCTATGCCGTGGTGCCACTGCACCTGTTGCACTACTGATAGCTACGCCGCTGGCAAGCATTCGGGAGAAGGATCTGGTGCCAGTGCTGGTGCCGCCGTGGCCAACTTGGTAGCACACGGTGCACTGTTTTAAGCGCTGTCCTACTCCTTGCCATTTGTTTAAAACATATATCCAACATCCTTAAAGAAGAATCCAGGAAGGACATATATTGATGTACAGAACACTCATTCAATACTGTCCTGAGGAGGCCTACAAAAGGCATTTGTTGTACCTTGTATCAAGCACGCATACTAAAATAAGACCCAAAGAAATTGGACTCGTTCAGTATTGACGTTAACCAATGATAGTGGGCTGTAGGCATTGTGGGGCATATTATCAAGGACCGGTGTTAAAATTATCGCCGTTTTATCGGCAGGAAACTGCTGATAAAACAGCGATAATGGGCTTGATAATATGCCCTTGTTAATTCCCATAGAAGCCCATGTTAACACCAGAACATGGGCTTCTATGGGAATTAACAAGGGCGTATTATCAAGCCCATTATCGCCGTTTTATCAGCAGTTTCCTGCCGATAAAACGGCGATAATTCTAACACCGGTCCTTGATAATATGCCCCTGTGTTTTCAAAGACAGTTCAATGACTTTTATATAAAAAAAAAGAATAAATAAAACTTTGGTCAATGAGCAATTGTGTTTTAATTTATGCATTTGCATTATTTATGCTAAAGTACAAAATGAATTGAGCGAACAATGAAACCAGAGTTGCTTTGAATTATATAACCTATGAACGTACCCTTCACACCAAAATTAGTAGATAAACTATAGAAAAAAATTTGTGAGGGCATTAATGTATGATGCAATGTTCTCCATAATCATCAGCCAATATAGCATATTGATTCTCAAATGAGAACGCATCTGACCAGAGTATATTCCTATTGTCTCGGATCTTCTGGGGTATTCAGTGGCGCTGGAACTAGATGTGCTCGAGGTGCTCCAGCACCCCCAGAACCCTTGAAAGAGTTTAAAAGGACAATTAACAATAAAGGACACTTCAAGTATGTTTCTTCTGGCAGCATTTGTTGTGTTTTCAAAGAAGTACTATCAAATATTTCCTATGCCTTTAGTGAGGTGATGTTATTGGGCAGCACCTCACTCTAATGTGTGAATAAGTACCACTTGGTATATATCCTAAGGGGAATATGTAGAAAGAAATGGAGCAACGCAATGTACAAGCAAGTGCTTAAGGGTGGAGGGGCCCTGTCCCCCCACCTTTTTCCAAACATGAAGTGTCTGTCAGGCTAAGCAAAGGTCAGCCTGACGGAGACACTTCATATTCAAGTATGGCAGCCAGGCGCCTGGATGCCTGAGATGAACTTTGCTGGGCTGAAGATTTCACAGCCCTGTGGGCGTGACCTCTGCTCAGTACAGCGCTTGGAGGTCCTTCCACTCATGATGAGGGGGCACATCACTGATAAACCGAGTGTTCATCAGTGACACACATCATAGAGTGGGGTGGGGTCAGCAGTCTCACTAAGCCCATCTCACTTTGTGACTAGGAAGAGACTGCCGCCTCCTCTCATTGGGTGTCTCGTAACAAGGTCAGCCAATGAGAGGAAGCGACAGTCCCAATTCTCCAGGAACCACAACCACTGAGACTTCCCTCCTGCCACCCATGATCACCGCTACGCCCTGCTAAGTTTTTTAAAAATGTTTGGTGCATGCATGCGTATGTATGAATGTGTGAGTATTAGAATGTGTGTGCTGTGAATGGGTGTGTACTTGTATATGTTCTTGCGAATGGTGGTTGTATGTGTGGATGCTTGTGAATGTATCGTGTGAGTGAGTATGCATGTAAATCCGTGAGAGTGGGTATCTGTGTATATGTGGCCCACCCACCTGCCTGCTCAAATTACCTAATACTGTTCTCTGGACTATGCATTGTTGGACCCGACATCCTTGACATGGTTTCCCCCAACTTCTTTCCTTCCATCTTCCTGTATTTGCTGACTTTAGGACTTCGCAATCTTCACCACTGCTATCCAGTGGTAAAGTGCGTGTGTGCTCTCCTTTGAACATGATAAAAATGGCTCACACCCAGTAGGCATAATTCATTCACTTCTAACTTTCTAGTAAACTGGCACTACCTGTACCCAGGGCCTCTAAATGAAATGCTTTAAGTGGAACTACAGCACTAATTGTGCCACCCTCTTAAGCAGCCTTTTTAAACATGTCTCTCTCAGGACCAGACTGGGAACCCAAAGCAGCCCTGACAATTTTCTCTGGCCAGACCCTAGCGAAGCACTGCCTGGAACTGTATGGCTGGAAATGCTTGCTTTCTGTTTTTGTTACTGGGAGCCAATATTGCAGAGCTGCTGTAAAACCAGCCCCCACTGCTGCAAAGCCAGCCCTTGCCCTTCCAGACCCCCCCGGGAAATGCCCAATGCCCGGTATGGCCAGCCGGCCTGGGGCAGTCCTGCTACTGCAGGCTGTGTATTCTGTTTTAAACTGCTAATTCAATCCGGTAAAATAAACATTTTGCCGTGCCCTAAATCTTTTTTAATACATATAAATCACCCCTAGGGTAGGCCCTAAACAGCCCAGAGGGCAGAGTGCAGTGTATTTAAAATATTGGACATGTACTTTTAACTTTTACATGTACTGGTTGGGAATAACTTTCAAATTTGTTTTTCACTACTGCAAGTCCTACCTCTCCCATAGGATAGCATTGGGTTACCTTATTACATTTAATAGGTGTCCTTTGGAGCAAGCGGGAATTTCAAGTTTGGTAGCTAAAGAATTATAATTTAAAACCCTGTTTAATGGTAAAGTCTGATTTTAGGTCCCAAATCACCGAAATTAGTGTAAAAATGACATTGCGTACATGAAGCAAAATACAAGCAAAGCACATCAGGCTGTGAACAGCAACAATCGGTCAATAAAATACATATCGCGAAACACATTCAGTATGAACTAGCCGAAGGTCAATACGTAACAAACAGTAATCCATGAGTGAGTAACAGCAAGTATGTTACAAACAAATGTCACAAGAAACAGCATTAACAGTTATGGCAATGACAATGAAACAAAAGAAGAAAAAAACATTCCAATACAAGTGATATCATAGAGTCTTACAGGACATATCATCCTATTACAAAAAGCATGATAATTCCAATTTATCATTGAGCCCTGAAGGGGCCAAAGACTGAATAAACCAAATCCAGTGTGACTCGCACTGGGAGAGAAATTTAGACATATCTCTATTTCTAATTTCTAATTTCTAATTTCTAGGTTTGGTGAAGCGCAACAGCTACCCCAGCAATGGGGCGTCCCGGCGCTGAGAGACAGACTCACACCTACAAGGCGGGGGGAGGGAGGATGAAGGCCCTAGATAGCAGGAAAAAGGTGGGTCTTGATAGCTTTACGAAAGACTGGGAGACAGTCTATGGAACGGATACTAAGGGGGAGATCGTTCCATAGTTTGGGACCGAGAACGCTAAAGGAGCGACCTCCAGTGCGACAGAGCCTAATTCTGGGAACTGCCAGAAGAAGTTGGTTAGAGGAGCGAAGTTCGCGACCGGGAACATAGGGTCGGGCCAGGTTTCGCAGCAGAGGGGGATTTCCCTGTTTGACGATCTTAAAGATCGTGATAAGAGCTTTGAATTTAACTCTGTGTTCCACGGTCAGCCAGTGAAGTTTGCGGATGGTAGCTCTGGCTGAGCATCTGCGTGGGAGACCGACCAGCGTTCTGGCCGCCGCGTTCTGGATTCGTTGGAACCTAGCCGTTTCTGCTTTGTTTGCTCCCAGGAGGAGGACGTTAGCATAGTCCAGGCGTGACAGGATGGTTGCCTGGATAATTAGCTGGCGAGCCTTAGAATCAAAGAGTCCAAGTATAGGCCTGAGGTTCCTTAGGAGACCTATGCAGGTGGCTGCCACCTTTTTAGTATGTGACTGGAAGCTGAGGTTAGCATCCATCCAGACTCCCAAATTTTTTACACAGTTTTTAGGGAGTGGAATGGTGCCCAGGGATGACGGCCACCAGTGCTCGTTCCATAGGCTGGTGTTTCGGCCAAGGAGGAGCACCTCGGTTTTCCCGGCATTAAGTTGGAGGTAATTGTCCGTCATCCATTGTGCCACCGCTGCCATGCCCTCTGTAAACTTGGATGCCGCGGAGGACGGGCTTTCCGAGAGGGTGACGACCAGTTGGGTGTCGTCGGCGTATGAGACCAGCGTGAGCCCCCACTCTTTGGCCACATCCGCAAGCGGCTGGACATATAAGTTAAAGAGGGAGGGACTCAGCGCTGAGCCCTGGGGGACTCCTTGAGCTATGGGATGGGATTTAGAGAGAAATGGGGGGCTGACACCTTGAAGGATCTGTCCTTAAGAAAGGATTGGAACCATAACAAAGCGAGGCCAGTCACACCGGCCATCTCCAGACGTTTCAGAAGAATGTCATGGGATACCGTGTCAAAGGCTGCGCTGAGATCTAGGAGGATCAGCGCAGCACTTTGACCGGAGTCTAAAATCGTCCGGAGATGTTCGGTGGTGGCCAGTAAGGCAGACTCAGTACTATGGCCCGCTCGAAAGCCATTTTGGGATGGATCCAGGATTCCGTGGCGGTCCACATGTTTCGAGAGGATGCCATTGACATGGGCCTCTGCTATCTTGGATATCCAGGGGAGGAGGGATATTGGCCGGTAGTTTTCCGGTTTGGAAGGGTCGAGGGCAGGTTTTTTGATTATCGGTGATACCCACGCTTGCTTCCAAGCTATGGGTACAGATCCAGAGGTAAAGGAAAGATTGAGGATATTCAGCATGGGGGGTAGAAAAAAATCAATTGAGTCCAGGAAGTGGGAGGGGCTCATAGGATCAGCTGGGGAGCCAGACTTCACTTTCTTACATAGTTTAGTCAGGTCAGCGGCCGTGATGGCAGGGATTTGGGTAAGAGGGATAAAGGTGGAAGCTGGGGTCTTAAGTTCTCCAGACTGAGAAGGATTCTGCAAAAAGGTCGCATAAATTTTTTGGACCTTTTCAACGAAATATGCTGCTAACTGCTCGCATTGTTCGTTGGATGAAATTTTTTGGAGGTGGCGCCCTAGGATTTTGGAGTTCTTTGACTAGTTTAAAGATCACTTTAGATGGGTTCGGGTTGGAGCTAATTTTGTTAGCATAAAAAGAGGCGCGGGAAGATCTAATGGCTTTGTGATAGATTTTAAGCTTGGATAAATAGTTAACCTTATCCTGGTTGTCAAGGTGTTTCCTCCATTGGCGCTCGGCTTTTTTACAATCCTTACGCAACGCTTTTAGGGTATCATCATACCACGGATTAGAGGGAGTGTTGCGTCCTTTAGTCAGCTTGGCAGGGATGAGAGTGTCAAGGCCATTAGAAATCCAGGTAGTAAACGAGGAGTAGATCGCATCTATCTCCTGATTAGCTTCGTAGTGGAAATCTCCTAGGGTTTCATGAAGAGCGGGAGTGGAGAGTTTGTGCCAAGGTCTTTTTAAGCGCCGGTTGGATTCAGTTTTATACTGACGTTGTGGTACAGGAACCATAAGTTTGACGAGGTAGTGGTCCGTCCATCCCATTGGGGTGGGGGTCTCTGTAACTGCTTCTTGGATGTTAGTGAAAATCGGGTCTAGGGTATGGCCAGCTGTGTGGGTAGGAGCATGGACAAGAGGGTTAAGTTGTAGTGCCGAGAGATCTGCAAGAAGATTAGCAATTGTATGGTTGTTAGTTAAATCAAAATGCAGGTTAAGATCACCTAGAATAGTGAAATTGGCGGATTTGGTGATGAGCGCCATGGATGTTTCGAGGAGCGTATCAGGGCGATGTTCAACAAGCTCTAGAGCACCAAATCTTAACTGAGCAATATTGTGTTTCAGAGTGTGCCAATGTTGAGCTATAGGTGAACTAGCCGCGTTGGTCCTAATGCGACTCTTGTGTTCAGTGATGCGAGTACGCAAGACTCGTTCAGTCTTCCCTACATAATACAAGTCACATGGACATTTGATGATGTAAACTACATGGTGACTATTGCAGTTGGCATTAAATCTCAAAGGAATTGCTTTACCTGACCTGGTATGATGTAACAATTTACCAGTCATTACATTGTTGCAGTGTGAACAATTCATGCATTTCATCATACCTTTAAATGCAACTGATGGTTTGGGTTGTGGTTTGTTCAAGATTTCCTTTAAATTGCTAGATCGCTTGTAAGCAACCATAGGTGGTTCATAAAACATTCCTTTAAAATCTGGTTCAGACTGTAAGAGAATCCATCTATTAAGTATGATGGATTTTAACAATTTAGACTGGGTGGAAAAAGTGGAAACAAATACCTCTCTTTGAAATGTATTGGACTTAGTTCTCTTTTTCAGTAAGTCTTCACATGGCATTTTCTTGTCCCAACCATTTGGTGCATGCAGCCTGTATCCGGGTCACATGACTAGGTGTAGCACGCAGATGGTCTTTGTGTACTGCTCCCAGATAGTGAGACAAAGGGTAATAGGTGTTGGCAGAATGGGCCATGTCAGACTTGATGGAAAGGGGAACTGTTATCGACAATACTTGTGCATCACAAAGACTGTGGCGGAGCACTCTCACAAAGCATTTGATACTAGACTACAAGGGCCAGGCTGGGGAGGAAGGGAATTCCAAGCACATCTGGGAGTGGAAACCTGTAGAACCTTCTCCTATTTCAAAGTGGACACCAGGTATTAATAATGACCCAACTAATTCAGTACACCTCTGGATCTGTGGAAGACTCAGAAGGGCTGCTGTTCTGCTCTTCTAGAAGGGCTGCTGCTCTGCTTCCCAGAGTGACTCCAAGAACTAGTAGGCTGGTTTCCAGATCAGTGCCTCAGGGACAGAAAAGGCTCCAACCCCCTTGAACCCAGGACCTCGACTCTGTCTGCTGCAAGTCCTACTCCCTAAGTGGTGCCATGCAAGTCCTGTACCCTTGTAAGTGGTCCTGAAGGTGTTGTGCCAACCCAACTTTGGTCCAAGCAGAACGCATGCAGTGCATTACAGCCCGCATTGAAACTGTTGCTGCTTTGTGCATCCTGAACACAGGACTCCGCAGCTATTCATACCCGCCTCTGCAAGACGCATCTTTGATGCAGGACCTCACATCGCAGTCCCTAAACTCCTCAGAACCACCAGTACATGATACTTCCTCTACGTAGGACCTCACATTGCAGCCCTGCAGATCCCTGGAATCACTGCTGCGTGACGTATCCTAGATGCAGGACTTGCAATGTTCGACAACCAGGATTTAAGGTACTTTGTTCAGCGGGCCTACCTAGGTCCTTGTATCTAGCCCGCTCTCTGTCACGGTTGGCCTGAACTTGTAACTTTGTCCCGGCACGACCAGGTAACCTCATTTGGCCCGCTGTGATTCTAGACACAATAGTTTACTTAAAACTTTGAAACAACGTATCTCCGGTTTTATTGACAGGAGCTTTGATGTTTTGATCTGAAATAATTTATTAAATATAACTCTATTTTTCTAAATTACTGTGGGATTTTTCTTGTGATGTGTTTTCACTTTAATAGTGTTTGAAGTGCCTCATGAATACTTCACACATTGCCTCTAAATTAAGCGTGACTGCTTTTATGCCAAGCTACCAGAGTGTTAAGCACAGGTAAATTTGGAGTTCGCTTGTGACTTCACCCTAACAGAAATAGCAGCTGATGCTTAAGTAGGGTTTCATCCTATACACTGGGTCCTTGTATTGACCATGCACAGTATGCTCGAGTACTGCGCAGTACCTCTGTGAATTTTGCCGTACGTGTCCTCATCATTTAAACAATGAATTTGTCAAAACTTTGAGATCGTTTGAAGAAGCCTTCGTTTGATACATACTTAATAAAAACCAAACACATTCCTATTTTCATGATTCGTTTGCTTATTTGTTTAAAGCGTTGGTACATTTCATACCTTATTTTTAAATAGCTTTCCTGGCTTCTGCTGAGTAGAAATAAGAAAACTAAATATGACAATCTGAATCTGGATCAAAGTAAAGGCATCTTTATAGAACCTTGAAGAGTTGACAAGTTGGTTGCTTAAATGATAATGACAAGTTTTGAAAGTACCTACAGGTACTGTGTAGTACTTGATTATACTGCGCATGGGGCGTAGAACCACCTAGTGTGTGGGGAGTGCAGAAAACATGTGTTACTAAAGGACTCCAACCTTAGCGAAGTCCTCCCACGTTGCATCTTCAGTGAGTTATAAAATGGTTTCATGATATTTCAACTTACCTTGTAGTCTAGGAGTGACAGTGAGCATAAGAAGGTATTGATACTTTATTTATTTATTTATTTAGTTATTATTTGTATCTGGCACACGCATCATCCCCAGAGGGACATCTCGGCGCCCGGATGCAGAGCTGCCATATACAAAGTCAGAGCACTCAGAATAACCATGTTTTTAATTTCTTCTTGAAGACCGTGAATGTGGGACAGCTCCGGAGGTCCTCCGGTAGTGCCTTCCAGAGTCTAGGGGCAACATAAGAGAAGGCGCGTCCCCCCATTCTAGACTTTTAATTCTAGGGATTTGGAGAAGTTTATGACCCCTGGATCTTAGCTGACGGGTTGGGGTATACCATGATAATTTCCTCTTTAGATATTCCGGTCCTCTACCGTTCAGAGCTTTAAATACCAGGCAGAGGAGTTTAAAGACAGCTCTTTTCCTCATAGGTAACCAATGCAACTCACTCAATAAGGGGAGAGAAGAGGTACGTGGAGGTTGATTAAGAGCAAGGCGGGCCGCCGTGTTTTGCACGACTTGCACTTTGAACACTTGTTGTGGGGGGTAGAAGACTCGTTTTGGGGGGAGAATCACCCCTACCTTCTCACTGCTGCCCACAGGACATTTGGGAATCCTTGATGCTTCTCCCCCGCCGCCGCAGAACTACAGGATAGTGGCTGTCGTGGGGTGGGGAAACTACATCCCCCAGACTCCTCTGCTGCTACTTCCGCCCCCGGAGGGGATAGAAAAAGAAGGACAGCCCTGGTGGAGTGGGCGCTCCTTTGAACACTTGTTGTGGGGGGTAGAAGACTCGTTTTGGGGGGAGAATCACCCCTACCTGCTCACTGCTGCCCACAGGACATTTGGGAATCCTTGATGCTTCTCCCCCGCCGCCGCAGAACTACAGGATAGTGGCTGCCGTGGGGTGGGGAAACTACATCCCCCAGACTCCTCTGCTGCTACTTCCGCCCCCGGAGGGGATAGAAAAAGAAGGACAGCCCTGGTGGAGTGGGCGCTCCTTTGAACACTTGTTGTGGGGGGTAGAAGACTCGTTTTGGGGGGAGAATCACCCCTACCTGCTCACTGCTGCCCACAGGACATTTGGGAATCCTTGATGCTTCTCCCCGCCGCCGCAGAACTACAGGATAGTGGCTGCCGTGGGGTGGGGAAACTACATCCCCCGACTCCTCTGCTGCTACTTCCGCCCCCGGAGGGGATAGAAAAAGAAGGACAGCCCTCGCGTAGCGGGCTAAGCCCGGGCAAAGGGCGGGCCCTCTGTGGCCCTCAGAGGCACGAGGAGACCGGGACGGGGCCACTCCCCCTGACTCCATTTCACTGCTAAGGTAATAACTTTATGTCCTTTTTGGCATTTTGGCAAGGGATTACAAACTGAACTTTAGCTGAGAACATTCTAATATCCTCAGACTTTCTTGAGACCTTGTCATAACCTTGTGATAGACTAACAATCGCAAACCCCATCATGACACACAAGGGGGTGACCAATAGATCTATCAGCTATAGAGGCTTGCATCCAGGGACACAAGTTCCAAGCAGGCCATCTCCGTCCACCGTCAATTTGATTGAAACTGCCAAGACTAGTACATCTATTAACCAATCGCTTGACCCAACCAATGGCATAACGCAACACCTCTCGCTCCTGGATGAACTAATTTCCCTCTGCAAAACAAGGTATGCCACCGTGGAACCCAGAAATGAAATTAAAAGTTCCTCCCCTTGCCTCGTTGATCAAACCAGTATGTCTACCCCAATCGCCAGCCCCCGGGCCCAACCCAAATGTAAATGTAAATGTATAGGCATTTATATAGCGCACTACTTACCCGTAGGGTCCCAAGGCGCTTCGACCGCTGCGAAACCCTTCCTGGCTTCCCTGAGAGATGGTCCCTTAATGGGTATCTCCAGGGTGAGACCAGGCATCCCCGGCGGTCTGGTGGGGCCGTTAGTGAAGATGAGGTAAGCTAATGCCCAGAGTTGCCGAGTGTGATCGCTGATCAGAGTGGGCACCGAGGCGAGAGAATTATCGAGTCCGCTGACCCTGGTCCAGAAACCTGCCGCGCCGGGAATCGAACCCTGGTCCCGGGCCGTCCTCTGCTCTCGGGTCTGCCGCCTCTAACCAGTGAGCCACACCACTTCACCCAAAAATGTTAATACATCAAACACAGTCTCTTCGCAGTCCTTGTCTAGTAAAAGGAAGTGGGATGGGGATAAGCACATAGGGAATAAATCAAAACAGCAAAAATTATGTTTTAGCTCCCCACTGACTGCAACTAACCCCCTCCAAAAATTGGAAGAAAAAATAGACCAATGGATAACCTCTCTCAATTCGAACTTTCTGGCTCAGATTGAACAAATGGTCGGCTCACCCATCTCTCCACTGATTGTTAAAATTACCACCCTAGAGGATAGGCTGTTGGGAATAGAGAAATGTTTAAAGGCCAGCCAAACCCGCACTGAAATTTCTTTAACATCAATTTGTCCGAGCTCACTTGGTACCAAAAGTAACATTCAAACTTGTCCCCTAGTCCCTGTCCCTTCACTCCCCGATGTACCTAAAGCTAATCACAAACCGGGTCCTTTACAATATACTGTTTCAAAAGTAGAGCCAAATAAGAATACTACTCACATACAGCTACCCCCGGAGGCTGCACCCTTTGTGTGTGTTCTTGCAGGAGTTCCCGAAATCAAACATGGAAAAACTGAGCGGGAACAAGACTTACTTAACAAAGTCATATATTGGCTAACTAAAAACAGGCCTTTGCCCCTTGGTCTAGATGGTACTATCAAGTCAGTTAGAAGGGTGGGCTGGCTAGGCCCCCTACAGAAAGATATTGACGGGGACCTCGTTCTAATAAAATTTAAAAGCAGCTCAGTCGTTCCTTACCTGCGAACTTTGTACCCCCGTGAAGGTGTTGGCCCTATATCCATCTGGGACCTACAAGACTTCTACCCAAGCAGGGCATATACGCCTAGACTAAAATTAAGGGCAGAGTCAGTTTACCCGAAGGGCAGAAATACGCGTACACTGTGTGGCCACGACTTCTCCACCTTGAACTATCCGGTCACAATGTTCATTGGCCATGGGTATGGAAAAACATGAATTCTACTATGAAACAAAGGAACTTATTTATGCAACATGGACTAATGTTTTATCTTCCTTCTATTTTGTGTATTTGTATGTAATTCTTGTCATGAGTGTTTTTAAATGTATGCTTTTATGATTTTAAACAAAAAATCGAATAAAGCTAAAGAACTGACTTGCAGTTTGGAAAATAAGTCTTCCCTCATCCCTACCAGCAGGGCATTTCCATAGTCAAGCCTATTGACTAGAAGTGCCTGTAACAGAACTTTTCTGGAGGAGAGAGGGATTCAGGGGAAGATCTTCTTTAGCATGCAAATTAATCCGAAACATTTACCAGCTAAGATTTTTACATGCTCGTCCATGGATAATTTGGAATCAATTAGCACACCTAGATTTTTACCCAATTTTTTGGGCTCGGAGCTTCTCCCAGTTCCTGTGGCCACCACTCATTGGTCCATATTTGTTCGGCTTTCCCAAACAGTATGATCTCAGTTTTATTTGATTTCAATTGTAAAAAATGTGATTTCATCCATACTGCAATTTTTGTCATGCATAACTTGAACCTGTCTCTCGTCCCTCCTATATCCTTCTCAATCGGGACAATAATCTGCGTGTCGTCGGCATATGATATGGTCTGAAACCCGCAGGATTTAATCACGGAAGCCAGAGACGACACGTAAATGTTACTGCAACGGTTTCCTTACTGTGCTAGTACCAGAAACATTGGTGTATGTACAGTGTAAGTGCCTGAAGTCACTGTAGATTCCACTGGTCTCAGAGCTAAGAGGGGCTCCTTGCATTGCTGATGGAAAACGTGCTTGTGTAAGCACAGTCATAGAGAAGCCAGGCTTGTTTGTGTTAGGACTGTGGCACTCCTGGTCCAGGGAGTAGCCAAAAAATGCAAATACCCCCACTTTGAACTAAATCTTTTCATTGCACCAAGCAAGCAATGTAAGTAAGCCCAACCCTCCTGGGAAGAGCTCCCTTGTCTTTTCCATCCTGTCACCCTTCTATCCACCCGCCAATGTTCACTATTTTACCTTTACATTCTGTCATCCATTAATTGTTTCATTCATCATTAAATATTTCCCTATTCCATCCATCGACCCACCCTGTCACCCGTCCATCCACTCTGCCATCCAACCATCCATCCATCCACTTTACCATCCATCCAATCTGCTATCTACCCTGCCATCCAGCCACCTTTTACCCTGCCATCCAAATATTGTGCCATCCATTCACACATTTTATACCCACTCATCCATCCCTTTTCTCTGTCATGCTTTTACCTGCCTATCCACCTATCCATCCATCCCTTTCCTCTGCCATCCTTTCACATGCCCATCCATCTGTCCATTCACTCATACATCCATTCACTCATCCATCCACCGCTTTACTCTGCCATCCTTTCTCCTGTCCACCCACCTATGCATTCACTCACCCGTTCACCCTCATCCATGTACCCACTCATCGATACGTCCTTTCATCATTCCATTCAATATTCCTTCTGTTTTCCTCTTCTATTTACCCATATTTCGTTCTTCCTTGTTCCTGCATACTTTTCTATTGACGCTGTATTCCTTCATAGCAGTATTTATCAGCTTTCGTCTGCTGAGTTGTGGACAGAAGAGGTCCATAAAGAAGCACACCTCTGCTGAAGCTGCTAAAGCAGGGGGATCATGACGGCCCTGCTCCAGGTGTTAGTGTTGCTTGTGTGAGCACAGCATGAGAGGTGGTAGCCTCCTTGGAGTGTTTGTGTCTGGACTGTGGCATTCCTGGTGTCAGTAATGCTGGAGTTAGCAGCAGAGTAGGTCCTTGCTCGGATAACACCCTGGGCGGATAGAAATTTGGCATCCTCACTGCTGCTCGTGAATAAAATGAGGCCGCAGGGGGTCCATTTTGTGTCCACAGGTCTGCCACAGGGTGAATACATTAAAGCAGTGACAGGCCTCTGAACACAAACAACCCCCTTGAACTAGCCCGATTCATTCACAAGCTAGCTCCATCACACTGGTGCCAAGTTGTTGGTGTGGAGGATAGGCTTGTCATTAAGCAGCAGCAGGGGGTGAGAGGGAAATGGGAGGGGAAGGAAGGGGGCTAAAGTGGTGTTAAATGCCAGCTGAAGCAAGTAAAACATGATTACAAACAGTTTAATCAAAATATTGGAGGCAAGCGAGAGGGATTCTTCTGTCTGCAGGACCACAGTGCAGACACCTTTGAGCTCCCCTCTCAAGATCAGCGCCCTGGGCCGAGCTAGCCAAAACCAAAAGCTGGCCCTGGTTAGCACAGCTATGGAGGTGCTAGGCTCCTCGAAGGGTTTGTGTCAAGACTGGTAGCACTCCATGTGTCAGTACTGCTGGTGTAAGCACACCTTCAGAGCTGTCAAGTTCCTTAGAGTATTTGTGTCAGGGCTGTAGTAAGTCTTGCTGGTGTTAGCACAGCTTTAGATGTGTCAGGCTCCTTACAGTGTTTGTTTCTGGACTGTGGCATTCCCGGTGTCAGTATTGCTGGTGTCTGTACACGTATCTATATTACCAGTGTGAGTGTTCGTCTTATTTCTGTGCCTTGCACCCTACAGTTATGGCGTCAGTGTTCTGGATTTCCCTTCTCTTTTTGAAACTCAGGAGCAGCAATATTGTTGTGATGTCACCAAGACTTTAAGTGGAAGCTTTTTTCAATATTATATACAAGCCATAGTTGCTGCTTATTTATCTTATGCAACGAACAACTGTTGACAAAGCCAATAGTCCTGACTTGTTTTAGGTATGATGTTACTTGTTGTATCATATATCTGAATGCAATGACAGAAACCGCAAAATACAAGTGGGGCGGCAAACTATGCTAAGCACAGATTTTTAGTTTACGTGTTTTTAAGCCATGCCTTAATTACATTGGCCTCGCCCCTTTGAGAGACCGCCCCCTCCCAGTTTTTAGGTCGAGCCTTGCGCAGCGCGCATGCGCTGCTCTATGGGGAGGCCTCTTGGAATCACTCCACACTTTCCCGAAACTTTTCCGTCTGATTTTTCAACTTCCACATATTCTATTGGCCTTTGTGTGTGGCTTTAAAAAATGAATGCACGCAATATGCCAAAGGCGTGTTCATGTCCTACCTTTTCTCCAAATGTTCACTCCCACCGCCCCCAGCTGTCGGGAACGAGCAACAGTAGGCTGGCTCCCAGCTGAATTCCTCCCTTGTCGTGGATCATGTTACAAATTAAACATAGCGCAGTCGCTTTCACTTTCGCGGCAGCGAGCGCTTGTCTTCCACACTTGTCTATGGTTCTTTTTCATGTTCACTCCTTTATTTGTTTCTCACACTTTTTAATTTGTCACGCTATCTCCCATTGGTTTATTTGATTGCAAGCACGTTATTTAATTAAAAGTTGTCGTCTAAAAAGGCAGCGCACTCCTGCAAGGCAGGCATAGTCATTTCAGCTTAGCAGACTGCTGCACTTCTGGAGCATTACCAGTGTGTATACCATTGACACTATGCTTCCAATTCTGGAGCATTACCGGTGTGTATAACATGGCACACTACGCTTCCACTTCCGGAGCATTACCGGTGCGTATACCATGGCACACTAGGCTTTTACTGCCGGAGAATTACCCATGTGTATACCATGGACACAGCGCTTCCACTACCGGAACATTACTGGTGTGTATACCATGGCACACTACGCTTCCACTCACTGGCGTAACGAAACTCGAGGGGGCCTCCCTGCAAGGCAAGTGGAGGGGTCCCCTTCGGGCTCAATCAGGAGCTGGATCTTGGGGGCTGTTACGCCCCTGCTTTCACTTACGGAGCATTAGCAGTGTGTATAACATGGCACACCGCTTCCACTTCCGGAGCATTACCGGTGCGCACACCATGGCACACTAGGCTTTTACTGCCGGAGCATTACCAGTGTGTATATCATGGACACTACGCTTCCACTTCCGGAGCATTACCAGTGTATATACCATGGCACCCTACTCTTCTACTTTTGGAGCATTACCTGTGTGTTTACCATGACACACTATGCTTCCACTTCCAAAGCATTACACTTGTGTATACCATGGCACCCTAGGGTTCCGCTTCTGGAGCATTACCGGTGCATATACCATGGCACACTAGGCTTTTACTGCCGGAGCATTACCCATGTGTATACCATGGACTCAATGCTTCCACTTCTAGAGCATTACCAGTGTGTATACCATGGATACTACTCTTCCACTTCCGGAGCATTACCAGTGTGTATACCATGGCACCCCACTCTTCTACTTTTGGAGCATTACCTGTGTGTTTACCATGACACACTATGCTTTCACTTCCGGAGCATTACCTGTGCATGTACCATAGCACACAAGGCTTTTACTGCCGGAGCATTACCGGTGTGTATACCATGGACCTGACGCTTCCACTTCCAGAGCATTACTGGTGTGTATACCATGGCACACTACGCTTCCACTTCCGGAGCAATACCAGTGTGTATACCATGGACACAATGCTTCCACTTCTGGAGCATTACCTGTGTTTATCCCATGGGACACTACGCTTCCACTTCTAGAGCATTACCCGTGTGTATACCATGGCACACTAGGCTTCGACTTCCGGAGCATTACCGGTGTGTATAACATGGCACCCTACGATTCTACTTTTGGAGAATTACCGGTGTGTATATCATGACCATTACACTTCTACTTCCGGAACATTACCGGTGTGTTTACCATGGCACACTATGCTTCAACTTTTGGAGCATTACCGGTGTGTTTATCATGGCACACTACGCTTCCACTTTCGGAGAATTACCGCTTTATACCATGGCACACTAGGCTTTTAGTTCTGGAGTATTACTGGTGTGTTTACCATGGCACACCATGCTTCCTATTCCGGAGAATTACTGGTGTATACCATGGTACACTAGGCTTTTGCTTCCAGAGTATTACCGGTGTGTTTACCATGGCACACTACGCTTCCACTTCTGCAGCATTACCGGTGTGTATACCATGGCACACTACGCTTCTAAATTTGGAGCATTACCGGGGTGTTTACCATAGCACACAACCCTTCCACTTCTGATTACTAAAAATGCCTCGCTTCCAGAGCATTACTGGTGTGTTTACCATGGCACACTACGCTTCCACTTCCGGAGCATTACTGGTGTGTATACCATGGACACTACGCTTCCACTTCTGGAGCATTACCAGTGTTTATACCATGGCACACTAGGCATTTACTTCCTGAGCATTACCCATGTGTATACCATGGCACATTATGCTTCCACTTCCGGAGCATTATCGGTCTGAATACCAAGGCACACTATGCGTCCACTTCTGGAGCATTACCGGCGTGTATACCATGGACACTATGCTTCCAATTCTGGAGCATTACCGTTGTATACCATGGGACAGTAGACTTTTATTTCTTGAGCATTACCGTTGTGTATATCATGGCACACTACGCCTCCACTTCCGGAGCATTACCGGTGTGTATACCGTGGATACAACGCTTCCACTTCCAGAGCATTAGCGGTGTGTATACCATGGCACACTACGCTTCCTATTCCGCAGCATTACCTGTGTGTATACCATGGCACACTAGGCTGCCACTTCCAGAGCATTACTGGTGTGTATATCATGGCACCCTACGCTTCTACTTTTGGAGCATTGCCGGTGTGTATACCATGGCCAGTATGCTTCCACTTCCAGAACATTACCGGTGTGTTTACCATGGCACACTACATTTCCATTTCTGGAGCATTACCATTGTGTTTATCATGACACATTACGATTCCACTTCCGGAGCATTACCGGTGTGTTTACCATGGCACACTATGCTTCTGAAGTATACCCGGTGTGCATACCATAGCACACTACGCTTCCACTTCTGATTACTGGAAATGTTCCGCTTTCAGAGCATTACTGGTGTGTTTACCATAGCACTCTACGCTTCCAGTTCCGGAGCATTACGGGCTGTATACCATGGCATACTATGCTTCCACTTCCAGAGCATTACCGGTGTGTATACCATGAACCCTATGCTTCCAATTCCGGAGCATTTCCGGTATGTATACCATGGCACACTACACTTCAACTTTTGAAGCATGACCGGTGTGTTTACCATGTCACACTATGCTTGCTGTTCCGGAGCATTATTGGTGTATACCATGGTACACTAGGCTTTTACTTCCAGAGTATTACCGCTGTGTTTACCTTGGCACACTACGCTTCCACTTCTGATTACTAAAAATGTCACACTTCCGGAGGATTACCGGTGTGTTTACCATGGCAAACTACGCTTCCAGTTCCGGTGCATTACCGGTGTGTATACCATGGACACTATGCTTTCAATTCCGGAGCATTACCGGTGTGTACCATGGTACACTAGGCTTTTACTTCCGGAGTATTATCGGTGTGTATACATTGGCACACTATGCTTCCACTTCTGGAGCATCACCAGTGTGTATAACATGGCCAGCGAGGTACGTGGAGAAGTGTGGCTCAATGTTTAGAGCGGCAGACCCTGATGCAGAGGTCTAGCCGGGGACCAGGGTTCAATTCCCCGCCTCGGCGGGTCTTGGGCTCAAAATTCCACGGACCTGATAATTCTCACCTCAGTGCCTATTCCAATCATGGAGTCCCACTCTGCAACTCTGGGCAATAGCTTGCTTAATCTCCACAACGGCCCCCACAACGCTAAGGATGCCTGGCCTCCACCTTCGGGGTGCCCAGGAGTGGACACCTCACAGGGAAAGCCAGGATGGGTTCCACAGCGGTATTCGTACAAGCGCCTTGAGACCCTTGTGGGTGAGTAGTGCGCTATACAAGTATCAATTGACGTGGAAGTTGGTAAAAAGCAACAATCCGTACACTCCATGGGGCTGTTCATGTAATTAATCAAACAGAAGCGTAAGCCACTGTCTCCATTCTCTCCAGCAGCCTTCAGCAGCATCTTACACTTTCACCGTCAAAGTGCAAGATGCTGCTGAACGCTGCTGGAGGGAGTGAAGTTGGACAGTTCGACCACATACATATTCCACTCTAGTCTATTTGCTGTCGCTATCATTGCGCCAGTCTGCTATAATCTGCTTTTCTCTGTGGCCAGTAAGACTAATTGCGGGCATTGAGGCAGGGGAAAGGGGAGGGTCTGCACGAGGTGTTATTAAAAAAAAAGAAAAAGTGTGTGGGAAGGAAACAGAAATTGATTGTAGTGTTTTTTCTCTGTATTTACACACAATAAAATATATGTATTTTTTTAGAGAAAAGACTAAACACTATAGCAAGCTAAATTATAGTTTTCAATTAGCTTTTTCAATAGAGAACATAAACATGAGCATCTATACATAGATTGATTTTTTCAAGTAGTACAAAAGGAAATACTTTTTTTCACAAAAATATAACACAATGTATCATGGCTTTCAATGTAAGGTTTACAAATATTCCAAATGTCAACAACTTCTTTATGATGGGGCCCAATGCATTTCTGGATTTTGCCAGTCCCTTTGTCAGGGGCAAATCTAAAACAATAAGAAAGATATACATATCAGTGTGCAGATACCTCTCCGAAAGTTCACTAACTGTTGATGATATCATGTTAAAACCTGCATCCCAAATTATTGAGTTGAACACTCTGTGTGCAGATACTGATTAAGCTTCTTTATTTACGAGACACTGACGAGGGAGTGCAACGCTCCGTCTTTTCCCAAAGTTCTGTGTTTCTTCTTGACAGATGGCATCCCACAATGGCGGATGCAAGAGCTGAGTGTGCACACCGATTTCCACCATATAAGTAATTCAATATTAGGGGAACACATTGAGGAAAGTGCGGCATTTGGAGTCCGCTGTTGGTTCTATATTCTCATATCTGTTAAGGAACTTAAATAATCGTAGCACAATAAAAATAACTCCGCTCTTCAATAAAAATGCATTCAATGGAATCATGGTATGTGTTCTGGAATATTAATGTTCTTTCCAAATTAGTTATGAGATTTAATTTAAAAAAACGTAATTTATGAATTTCAATTTTTTGTTATATAATGTTATAGCCTGCTTACAGAGCGAACACATTTATATGAGTTACCATGCTACAAAATCACTACAAATAACAGAAATATTTGCAGTGAGCAACACAAATGCTCAAATAATAATACAGCATTTGCGGTTAAAGATGGGTCCTTGAGATGTACAGTACCTTATAGGGTGCCTGTTGTAAATACATTTACAGCAGCTCAGCTGGTTTGCATGTGTCTGTGTGTATGGAATGTTGGGTATGCCTGGGACTGGAGGAGTGGCAGTTGGATTGAGTGGGTGAGCTCTGAAGATCAGCTCCTGGTGGGGCCATGTACCAGCTTGGATCTACCTTATGTCATCTGGAATTGATCCTGTAACCAACATGAATTGATCCTGTAACAACTTAATAAATCTCTACTTGGATCTACCTCGTGACAACCATTTATACTTCATTTCAGTGCCCTACTGCCTTTTAATGTTTTTTCCTTGCTATCTCGTGTCCAGCCTTACAAATCACAATAATTTTTATTTTCTCAGTAGATTTAATTTCTAAACGTATATCATTAAATTAAAGAAATATGTGAGGAACTCAGCATTGTAATCTCAAAGTCTGTTATGATATATACAGATACATCCCACCAACATACATCATATCACAACTCACCTCTACATTCCACACGATGCCAGTGCCCTTATGTCACTACGCTAAGCACAACTTGCACACAAACTTTACAGTACTAAACACAGCAGCTTCATTGCTCTCAGGGCCGGACTGGGAACCAAAACCAGCCCTGGCAAATTTTGTCAGACCAGCACTCATATGGTGCATAGCAATCGAGGGCAGCACACCAGCCTCACCACTGTATAGGTTTTGGGGGAAGGGGGTGGGGGTAGTACAACTTTTGTGGGAGGGTATACAACTTTGATTGTAAAAGACTGGGGGGCATATTACCAACAACTAGCGATAATTATAGATATGTTGGCTTAGCGGCAATAATTTTATCGCCGTGTTGCGGCGATTTTTATCGCTTAGGAGCCTTGCGATTATCAAGGTTTATCTCCTAAGCGATAAAAATCGGCCGAAATGCATGAATATCGCTGTAAAGTCAGCGATATTCATGCATTACCGAGCTAATGCTCTTAGCCATGTTATCCACCTCCCATTGGATAACATGGCTAAGAACTGCTCAGGGCAGGTGTTAGCTTTTGGAGATATTCATGCTTAGCGCGAATATCTCCAAAAATTGATAATAGGAGATAGCGATGTTATCGACTGTTTCCAGTCGCTAACATCTTGGCACGCCCACTTTGAATGTCATTAGTGATAAATATCTCTGACATGCAAAGCGGGGCCCAAGATGGTCGCTATCTCCTACTAGCTGTCGCTAACTGGTGTTAGCGACAGCTAGGTAATAGGGAGATAATTTTATCTCCGCTTTCGTGGCTTTTAAAGCCCATAAAGCGGAGATAAATCCCTTGATAATATGCCCCTGGGTCCCTATTGTCCAAGTTTCGAGTACCAGTGATCTTTCCCTAAAAACATTTCCACAATGGGTACTTCTGCCCCATGTAAGTCCCTAGTAAGTGGTACCTTGGGTACCTTGGGCCTGGAAGCTGATGAGGGACCCCCTCACTAGGACCATGCCACTGCCCCACAGCTTGTATTCCCCTGTGAGGTAAAAAAAAACAAGTCGACATGGCACACTGCCTGAGCAGATATACCCATACAGTATTCGGGTCTATTCCTTAATATTGTAAGTGCCAGGGAAGCCATAGAGAGTACATGGGCTGGGAACTTGACAAATCGAGTTTCACAGGACCATAATGTCTTTGCTGAACCCAGGAGTGTTTGGTACCAAACTACTCCTTTCAATAAACCCACACTGATGCCAGCATGGGATTTATTGAACCATGTACCCAGAGGGTACCTCAGAGGTAGCCTCTTAAAACCTGGTGTGGGCACTGACTGGCTTTAGGCAGTCTGCCGCACACAGAGATGTTTCTGGACCTCTGTGTGGAGAGCCTCTACTCCCTGGGACCAGAATCAATGCACATCACGGGCAGAGGCTCATCCCCCAGGATGGGCCCAGTGCTTGAAGGGGAAGCTTGACAGGCCTACTACATTTGTAATGCGACCCCCAGCCTCTGCTGCTGGCAGCAGATAACAGTCCTCAGTGTACACCCCCTCTTTGTGGGAAAACAGCGGGCAAAGTCAGAAAGATAAGGAGGTGTGCCCACCTCTGCCAACGGCATCCCTCCGGTGGAGGAGGCACCAAGTTAAGCGGACTGTAAAGTCCCCTCCATCTTGAAGATCCAGTTGACCAAAATAAATCACGATACTGGAAGAATTCTGGAATCTTCTTCTATTGTTCTATCCTCGCCAACACGTGTTTCATCATTAGCTTACTTCATCAGGGCCAGGGAAATATATATCATAAAATACTAAGGGGCAGATTTACAATTACTGGCGCATCCCCGCATATCGGCAGGGATGCACCAGTAATTGTGCGCCGCAGCTCTGCCACCCATGGTGCGCTGCATTTACAATGCGGCGCACCATGGGGCAAAAACAGCACAGATGCGTCACGCATCTGTGCCGTAAAAGCGACGCATTGCTGGAGTTGCGGGCCCTATGTGCACAATGCTGCGTTACTCCTTACCCCTGCTTCAAGCAGGCAAAGGGTTTTGATGCAGCATGGGCCCAAAAGTGACTGAGTCAAATCTTGTAGATATCACTCAGCCACTTTTGGGGGCGTTCCTGCGCCGGAACGCCTCCCCCTGCGATGGTACGCCTCTTCTGGCGCAGGGCTTTACAACGTGACGCATCTGGGAGATGCGTCACGTTGTAAATACCCCGCACCATGGTGCATCTTTTGCGCCGCCGCTGCGTCACAAAAGTTACGCAATGGCGGCGTAAAAGCGGCGCAAGGGGCTTGTAAATCTGCCCCTAAATGTTTAAATGTATATATATTTAAAGTTTTTTTAGATTCAAAACATAAAGCAAAAAAACAGCAGACCTTTCCAATCCAATACCTAATCAGTAAAACCTTCACCAAAAATAGGAAACTTTAAAAGAACATAAGGTAGAACATATTAAAATTATAATAAATGTGAGTGAAGTAACAGCATAACCTCATGTATCACAATAGCTAGGATCAACTCCATATAGTGGGAACAAAATATACCCATCATGCATGTGATTAGAAAGTTATGCTACTCCAAATTAAATACTCAATAACACTATGCACTATTCCTCATTACATACTCAAATTAAAATAACCACCTGTGTGTGTGACAAATATAAGACTAAACATCTTGAATCAATAATTTTCGCTTATGGAAATGAATTGTACATCCCAAAGAAGGTGAGACTGAGAGTTTGTTGGTAAGAACTCTGTTCAATTGCATGAATATTTGGTCTGATATTCAACATGATCACTTGTACACTTGCACTGTGGCCTACATTTGTCAAACAAATAGCTGTATGATATCTGTGAAATTAAATAGACCATGTGGCAAACACATGAAACAGCAACCTCCTTCCGAGGGAGCTTGCAGAGCATTAGAAAAAACTGAAAAAAGCAATATTCGTACCTTCAATATTACGCCCCACGATGCTGTGGATAATACAATATTTTTTTTAAGAAATGATAGCCTAACTATATTTTAATTTTTATGTATAGGTGGAACACCACACATTGACTATGAGTCACAACATCCACTGCCCATCTTTTTTAAATAAGGTCAGCTGATGTGGACCAATGGGATAAGGAACTCTGATCATGTTGTGCATGACAATTAACACTTGTGCACAAGTTTAGGCTGAGTGAGGAAAGCTGTTGCCAAACTCAGTCTGCCATCTGAACAAAGCAAAAACTGTGGCAGCTAGGACCCAGACTCCATTGTGTATGGCCTGATACCCTTTTGGGTAGTGACAGTGAATGTGCTTTTCCTTTTGGGTGTAAGTGTAGGACCTGTGGTGTTTTTTGTACACTTTTGGGTTCAGTGTAAGACCTGTGGTGTTTCTACTGTACATGTTACACTGACTATCGATGCAGCCTCGGATATATTTTCCTAGCACCAGATCTAGAGCAAGTGTTTTTTTTAATGAACTTGTCTAAAAAGCATATTTATCTTTGCCATCCAATAATAAAGTTGCCACTTTGAGCTGATTTGCCCAGTGGAGTTAACTGTTGTGCTTATCAGCTGTGGAGGTCAGAGGCCTCCTTGAGCAATAAGCTAAATCCGTGGAGAGTAAGATCCTGACATCGGAGGAAGGGAGCGCGGTTATGAGTTTCAAGAGTGATTATGGGCAACTCCATGTTAACTATGGAAGGTGAAGCCCTCCCATCACCAATAGGGAGAGGACACACTTATGTCTCTGGTGTCTAGCACGAGGCCTCTTCCAAGGTTTTGGAGGGACAGGGAAGGCCGTGCATTGGTGGAGTCAGACTCGAGAGCTGACGTGCTTTGACTTTTGGATCTTTTCCAGCTGGCAGATTGGGGTGGACCAGTCAGTGAGTTTGTCTCTTTGATGTTAGCTTTAGTGTCACCAGTCATCTCCTCTCACTGTTGTCACTAAGTGAGAATATATCCCGAATCCCAACAGTTGTCTGCAGCCAAGCAGGTTGATGGACTCCAAGAGTCAACGGAGGCCCAAGTGGGCTTTATATTACCAGCTGCAGCACAGTGACTGAGAGACTTGGTAAGTGGGTAAACACACATTACAACGCATTTTTTACAACGCACTACCATTACAACGGGACTTTTACAACGCAAATACTATTACAACGCATGTATTTACAACGCAGTTTTTTACAACGCAGGTACTTTTACAACGCATACCATTACAACGTAAGTATAAGTAAGTATATAATTATATTTAAAATGTTATATGTTAGTTTTTTTTTAAAGGGGTATTTTTAGGGTTCAGGGTCATTTTTGGGTTTATGGGTAAAGGGGTATTTTTAGGGTTCAGGGTCATTTTTGGGTTTATGGGTAAAGGGGTATTTTTAGGGTTCAGGGTCAGTTTTGGGTTTTTGGGTAAAAGGGTATTTTTAGGGTTCAGGGTCAGTTTTGGGTTTTTGGGTAAAGGGGTATTTTTAGGGTTCAGGGTCAGTTTTGTGTTTTTGGGTAAAGGGGTATTTTTAGGGTTCATGGTCAGTTTTCAGTTTTTGGGTAAAGGGGTATTTTTAGGGTTCAGGGTCAGTTTTCAGTTTTTGGGTAAAGGGGTATTTTTGGGGTTTAGGGTCAGTTTTCAGTTTTTGGGTAAAGGGGTATTTTTAGGGTTTAGGGTCAGTTTTCAGTTTTTGGGTAAAGGGGTATTTTTAGGGTTCAGGGTCAGTTTTCAGTTTTTGGGTAAAGGGGTATTTTTAGGGTTTAGGGTCAGTTTTCAGTTTTTGGGTAAAGGGGTATTTTTAGGGTTCAGGGTCAGTTTTCAGTTTTTGGGTAAAGGGGTATTTTTTGGGTTTAGGGTCAGTTTTCAGTTTTTGGGTAAAGGGGTATTTTTAGGGTTCAGGGTCAGTTTTCATTTTTTGGGTAAAGGGGTATTTTTAGGGTATAGGGTCAGTTTTCAGTTTTTGGGTAAAGGGGTATTTTTAGGGTTTATGGTCAGTTTTGGGAATTTTAGATAAAGGGGTACAAGAAAAAATAAAATAAAATTAAATTAATTTAAATTAAATTAAATTAAATACAATTACATTAAATAAAAATAATTTTAAATAATATACAATTAAAATAATTATATATACTTACCAATACTTACGTTGTAATGGTATGCGTTGTAAAGGTACCTGCGTTGTAAAAAACTGCGTTGTAAATACATGCGTTGTAATAGTATTTGCGTTGTAAAAGTCCCGTTGTAATGGTAGGCGTTGTAAAAGTATGCGTTTTAACATCATATATCCGGTAAGTGTAAACAATTAACGCTGCTGTTCCTGCTAAGGTCGGAGTTGAACTTTTAATATAATTGTTAGATATTTATTTAACACTGCAATTAGGTTACAGCAGTCTAGATTTTAGAGTTGCTCTTTGCACGAGTGTAATTTCTGAGTGTAAGATATTAATATGTTTATATTAATATGTTTCCCTCGTTTCAATTGCTGATTTTACTCGCAAGAAAGTATCACTCATAGTTGCCCAAATGTCACTCATAAATACATGAAAATTATGAAAATGTCACACATTACAATCTGAAACCTTGGTTGCTATGAACCACCCAGAGCCACCAGGAAGCACTTTTGCCCAAGGTTTCGCCATCCTTTAGGTTGCTGGTCCGACTCCTGATGCGGCCCTCAAGGACGCAGAGAGATTTTGGGAGGGTGGGGGCACGGGAGCGGGTCGATCACCAGTGTTCTGACGACCTATATAACACCGTCCAGCGCCGGGCATCCAAACAGCAGAGCAGCTGGACACAGTGCTGGCAGTAAACTCCCTCTGCATTGGCTGGCTCTCCCAGCATCACGTTACAGCTCGGACACAGAGAGCCCAGTTGGAAAGCCCTGGAACTCACCTGCTGCGGGCGGCAGTCGGCAGACAGAGGGGCTAATTAAATTATGGCCCTGGCAACGGTCACGGTGCCTCTCTGGGATCATGGCAGTTACGCACACTGTGAATTGCAAAAGCCCCAATGCGCATGGGGCATGAGTGACCCACCAGCCCTACCCTAAGGTGAATTAAGGCGCGCGGGGGTGGAGGAGACATCTACGCGAACATGCTGCACTGCTGCGCACCGGCAGTCCGGCACTGATAATTAACTATGGGCGGAAAATCCGTTCCGCTCACAGAATTTGTGGATTTTTGGCAATTTCAGTTAAGGCAGGTGCTCGAGTTGAAGAAAGCTAACTTTGTAACCATTTTAGAATGGCGTCGGCAAGCTGCCAGAGTTGCAACTTGCAAGTAAGCAACTGTGGCAGCTTGCCGGCGCCATTCTAAAATGGCTACAAAGTTAGCTTCAACTCGGGCACCTGCCTTAACTCTGTAAGTGCTTCCTGTGGGCCAAAAATTAAACCTCAACAGGAAGCACTTACAGATATAAATAAAGCAGGTGCCCGAGTTGAAGCTCAAATTCAGTAACGTTTTAATCAGCCCAAAACATTAGTGAGCACGGTCGAGGCTGGGCAAGTGTGCTTTAACCCCATATCTGCCGTCGAAAATTAGCTGTAATACTTGAGGGAGGTCTTTGAATCCATGAGTTTCTTGAGCGAAATCCCCGTGTAGTTCCTGTGACCAGGAGGCTGCTTTCTCCTCACCTGCTGCCCTGCTCGCTCTCTGACCCTTTATACACAAGGCATGTTGAAGACACGCATAGAAACCCGGCACCACACACTAGCGGTATCAAACGTCTTCCTGCCCTTTCCCAACTATGATGGACAGCTCACTCAAGGGACCTCGGCGCCTTTTGGCGCGGTGGCAAAGTTACAGGCACAAATGGTCAGTGGAGACAAATCTTCTGGCCCTTTACGGAGCTGCAGTGTAGGAAAAGCACTATACATTTACCCAACGAGGTAGCACTTACTGATTAGCCAGTTGAAAGTACTCCAGTTGAGTAGATGGAAATCGCAAAAACATCTGCGGGTTCGTGGGAAAATCCGCAAATTTGTGGACTTTTTTGCGATTTTGCGCGAATTCGCGGACCGCAGATCCACAAAATTCACCCATACTTACTGATAATTAAATTGAATTAACCTGGCTGGCTGCACCGGGTCACGGTCAGACGGTGCACCACAGTTCAGTTGTGCTTTTTCCCCTGGCTGCGAAGCGGAGACAGGGAGTAGTAGTCTGCACTTCTCTCTCTGATCACATCACGTCACGGACCGAAAACAAAACCGGCCACCTGCTAAAAAAAACAACCCCACCCCAACCAGCCTACCGGGGGTTTGCCGATCCTGGAATTACCAGTCCAGCCCTGATTGCTCTACACATTGCTTAAAAACATTGCCAATATCTCTGGCTAAACACTTATAAGGTCCCAAAGGCGAGACCTATTGGCTATGCCAATGCTTGTTTATCCCAGTTAGAGCCCTGCTTCCAGTACAAACCCTATGCGTGACATCAGGCTAACAGCTCTGATAGTAAGGGTGTGTGCTTAATCTGCCCTGTCCCTCCTGGGCTGGCGCTATGGAGAGCGCGCCCTCTGTGGGTGGTTGCACACAATGCACCCTTGTAGCCTGGGGTTGCAGGCTGGGTCCGGAAGGCCTCTTACAGTGGCACACTTCTGCAAAGCCCTCTCCGTCCTCTCCCCGGCTCTGTAGCAATTAGCAAAGTGGACTCTACGAGAAATTCCGAAATATAAAGGCAGCGCATTTCATTTCCGCCCAGAGTATTGCTCCGCGGTGGGATCGGTCCAGCAGAGGGGACATCCCGTTTACTGTAATCTGATTTCGAAGGCATGGAGTTTTAATCATATTTCGCTTTCACTAATCTGATTGTTTTTTAATTAAAAGGCGGCTGGGAGATCAGCCGCCTGGGATCTCCGTGGTAACGCGCGTGCAGCCGGCGAGCGCGGTTCAGGGCTCAGGTGCAGGTGCGGTGAAGGCCTGCGGGGACCCCGGTGCGCTGCACGAAGCGCATGGCGGCCGAGCAGGGAAACAACGAGCAAGGGTACTTCTACTGATTACATTTAAAATTACAGCTGAAACCAAATGACGGCAATTATCCACCGACAAGTACATCATGACATTGCAAACAGTCCGAGCTGCACTGAAACCCGCACTGGTGCCTCCCCATCTTAGTGGCCATGGAACAGGCATACTAGGTTATCAGGCACTGGTTATCGGACAGTCAGCGTGGGCTGGATTTTTGGTTGGCTGTTTGTGGCCCTGTTTTAAGGTCTGATGGGCCGGTTTATACAGGTGATTGCTCTGATCTTAAAAATGAATCGCCTTCAACAAGTTCAGATAGATGCAGGCAATCTTCCATTCCATGCAAAACGCTTATATCGCGTGTCTTGACATGTTCAAAACTGCCCAATTTGCAAACATGCGCCACTTTTATAGTTTTTTTAATTCACTAAAGGGGGCCACTTTTATTTTGCTGCCCCGATCTATTTTCTATCCCAGTCCGAGCTGGTCTCAATGGCGTCAGCTAGGTGTTCTTCTTCAGCATTACAATTGTTTATGTGGTGGTGCGATGACGTGCTCTGGACTGACTCACTAGGCTGCAAGCTTCCAGGCCTACCCTTACACTAATGCTCCTCAGCACCAGACTGTTCACAGCCCCTCGATTTCTGTAAACCTCTTTTCGGCTGGTGACTCCTTACATACATGCCCGAATTCCCACCACTTTCTGTCCCAACATTCCAAGCTCATCTCCTAGCCTTCCTGAATCAACCGCCCTACGAAACGTCATAGTTAAGCTCTGTGTGCTGAAGCGCCACCCTCCTTGGAGAGTCCAGTGGCGGCTGGTGACATTTGAAAATGGTGAGGCGTAAATGTGCTAGATGAGTGCCCAGTGGCGAGTGCGCGAGCCCGACCACCATCCATAAGCAGGGTTCGTGAGGCTTCTTTACCCCCTACAGAGAAACGTTTGGGGAAAAAGAGTGGCAAATGGTGCATTTCCAAGTAATTATGGAAAGCAAGAAAGTTGATAAAGCAATTGTGAAAGTGAAGTTATGACATCAATAAAGAGATTTAATCTCATAATGACATAGGTAGCTGCCTACATAATGAGCAGGGATTCGCATAAAAAAAACCTGATCATTAATCAGAACATAAGCTCGTTATCTTGGTTTTAAACAATCTTTCAGGTCGCACTATTCCAAACGTGTGAGTGACACAGCTATGTGTGTTTGTATGTCTGTGACACACATTAAACATATCACTTAGGATACAATGAGAGCATATGCCCCCCAGCCTCTGCACTCCACAGAGGAGGGAAGCGGTCCAGCGGAAGGAGGGCAGAGCAGGAGACGGAGGGCAAGCTGGAGGTAGGGTGAAAGGAGGGAAAAAGGTAAGAGGAAAAGAATTGTAAAGGGAGTAACGATAAGGAAGAACGAGAAATAAGAAGGGGTGAGTAATGGGAGACATCAAGGAGATGGGGAGAGAGGTATATAAGGAGACAGAGTGAGGAACATATACTTAGAGATGGTAGCGGAGTGGGAGAAGGTAGAAAGTGGGGGAAATCATGTGTGAACTGAGAAATGGTCAGGAGAGCATGGAAAATAGAGAGGATTGGAGAAAAAAATGAGCAAAAGGGAAGGCCAGCAGTGATGAGGAGAGAGGAACCGGGTAGAGAGGTAAATAATGTGAGAGAGGCAAGAGAACGAGAGGTTGAGGTGAGAGTTAGACCAGCAGAAGAAATGGAATTCGAAAGAAGACAGATGAGATGGTGAACAGGAAAAAAGAAAAGGAGGGAGTGGTGTGTGGTGCAGAGGACAGTGTGAGAAAGACAGTGTAGTCTGTATTAGACATAAATAACGAAGATGCCTTTCTCCTGCTATGCTGTAGGAACATAGGATGGAGCAGGATAAAGCAGGTCACAGAGGAAACAGGAGTCCTGAATTTTGATACACTCTTTCGTACTTGGATAAATAAATGTGTGATCCTGGGCACATTACTCGGATACACTGTGAATTGTAAAACATAGTGCACTATGTTTGTGCAACCCCTGGCCCTGCACCTGCTGGCACTCTTAAACCAGCCAGTACTGCAAAAGTACAACTAAGATAGCGAGCACTAGCAAGTTCAGAGTACTGCAGTGCACAGGCTGTATTTTGGTACGGAAAGTCTGTTTAAGCATTTGTGTGGCAAATAAGCCATATAGCCCACAGTGTGCACACTATGGTTAGACAATTATTAAACGACCCATTAGCCGGTAGGATTGTCCTGGACACAAGAACAAATACACCAATATAAAAAAACAAAATTCTGTGATAACATCTTGCTCTTGCAGTTAATGGAGTCTATCGTTTCTTGTTCGATAACCTCGCCAACCTCGGACTGAGACAACTCGTCACAACGCCCACCCACTCCGCCGGCCACACGCTCGACCCCGTCTTCTCCTCAAGCCCGCACGTCTTTGTCAGCCACACCACCGAACTCCTCTGGACCGATCACCGCTGCATCCACTTCACCTTCCAGAAACCCACCACACACCACCGCACCCAACAGATCCCCCGCCGCCGCTGGAGCAAAATCACCGAAGACCAACTACATGCAAACCTCGCTCTCAGCCCACCCACCAAACCCTCCAACACTGACGTCGCTGCCCACAACCTCAGGCGCTGGATCGAGGACTGGGCCAACACCCTCGCCCCGCTGAAGAAACCCCCACAGAGACACCAGCAAGAGGGCCAGCTGGTTCACCGCATAGCTCCTAGATTCCAAGCAAGCCTGCCGGAAACTAGAGAAGAAATCGCACAGTAAACAAACTCCGGACAGCCACTCAGCACACAAGGACGCCGCGGGCAACCACCACCACCTCATCAGGGCTGCCAAGAAGACCTCCTTTAAAGACCGCCTCAACAACAACGCACACAACAGCAAGGAGCTCTTCAACATTGTGAAGGAACTCTCCAACCCCAGCTCCAACACTAACGACATCCCGCCGTCGCAAGCTCTGTGCGACTCCCTCGCCACCTTCTTCCACCGCACGATAGCAGACATCCACAACAGCTGCAACACCCAGACAGCCCCAACAGACAGCAACACCACAGACCCTCCGCACACCATCGACCACGTCCCATTGCTAGCCTGGACCAGAGTGAGCGTCAATGACACCATCAAGACCATGAGCACAATCCACTCTGGCTCTCCGTCAGACCCATTTCCGCACCAAGTCTTAAGCAAAGCAAGCAGCTCCATCGCACCCCACCTACGCAACGTCATCAATCTCTCCCTTGAGACCGCGACCTTCTCATAGACCTGGAAACACGCCGAGATCAACGCCCTACTCGAAAACCCCAAGGCAGACCCAAGAGACCTCAAGAACTTCGACCCATCTCTCTGCTCCCCTTCCCGGCTAAGGTCATTGAGAAAATCGTTAACAGACAGCTAACCCGATACCTCGAAAAGAACAGAATCCTGGACCCTTCCCAGTCCGGGTTCCGCAGCAACCACAGCATCGAGACAGCCCTCATCGCTGCCACTGACGAAATCAGGACCCTGCTAGACAACGGGAAGACTGCAGCACTCATCCTCCAAGACCTCTCCGCCACCTTCGACACCGTCTGCCATCGCACACTACGCGCACTCTTCCACGCCGCAAGGATCCAAGACAAGGCTCTGGAATGGACCACCTCCTTCCTCTTCGGCAGAACCCAGAGCGTTTGCCTCCCCCGTTCCTTTCTGAAGCCTCCGAGATCATCTGCGGCGTACCCCAAGGATCCTCCCTCAGCCCGACACTGTCCAACATTTACATGGCCCCGCTGGCACACGTCGCCCGACAGCACGACCTCAACATAATCTCCTACGACGACAACACTCAACTGATCCTCTCCCTCACCAAGGACCCCATCACCGCTAAAGCCAACCTCCATGAAGGAATGAAGGCAGTTACCGACTGGAGGAAGATCAGCCGTCTGAAGCTGAACTCGGACAAGACGGAGGTCCTCATCCTCGGCTCCAACCCCTCAGCCTGGGACGACTCCTGGTGGCCAATGGCACTGGGGGCAGCCCCGACCTCCACCGACCACGCACGCAACTTGGGAATCATCCTCGACTCAACGCTCTCAACGACCAAGCAAGTCAAGGCCGTCTCCTCCTCCTGCTTCAACACCCTCCGCATGCTCCGCAAGATCTACATATGGATCCCGACAGATACAAGAAAGACAGTCACCCAGGCCCTCGTCAGCAGCAGGCTCGACTACGGAAATGCCCTCTACGCAGGAGCCCCGACCAGTGCTTAATTTGTAAAATCTGAAGTGCAGGTGCTCAATTTTCCTCTGGAGGCTCCACCCACGTTCCTTGGCTCCACCCACTTCTGCCAGTGGCCCCACCCACTTACTCTTGTTGCCTCACCCCAGTGCTTAATTTGTAAAGCCAGGGTCCTTCGGGAGCTCACGACAGCTTACACCACCCATTGCCCTCTACAGGGCTGTCAATGACAGTACCAACACAACTACATACCATCTCACACCTAAAAATGATACATTTGGGAATAGTATTTTGTATTACATGAGTAGTACTACAGTAAGACTAATTTTACAGGCATGGTTGGGATTTTAATGTTAAGGTAAATAAAAATTAAGAACAAAGAGAGAAAACAAGCATTTACAATGCAACGGTTTCGCCTTTGGAAAAGTTTGAGCTATTGGCATTGTAAATGACAAAATTTGTATTTATGTGTTGGTTTTGAAAACAGATATATAAATGGCATTGTCATTTATATTGCCAATAGCTCTAACTTTTCAAAAGGCGAAACCGTTGCATTGTAAATGCTTGTTTGATGTTCTAGACACTTTCCTCCAAGGGGCCACTTCTTCTGCATAAGAGCCTATTAGTACGCAATACCTGCTGGGTCGCAAAAACTAGTGTACTCCCATTACAGAAAGGTCCAATAGTACCCCAGAGTTCAGCCAGTGACAAACAGGTAGCCCTAACGGGGAGCAAAACCCTCTACCATTCGACGCTTTCGAGAGTCTTTATCTAGTCTTCTTGGAGACTGACAGTGGACCAAGATAGTCGGGAAACGGACACTCCTGGAATTATCACCGATGAAGATTCTTTCCTCCCCTCGGGAGATGATGCAGAGGAAGGTTCTGACAATGCTGAATCTAGGGATAAACCAGGTCCCAGCACATCATGGAGACCGGAAGGTGACCCAAACGTCCCAGGACTAACTCTACTGATAATTGGACCATACAGAGTTTGGCTGATTCATTGGACAGGTTTAACCCTGACTATATTTTCCACCCTCATTCCTCGGACTGGACCCCGCGGCGAAGGTGGCTCAGTATGTTAGCAGCCACATTAGAAAAAATTTGGATAAGGTGGTTCATGGAAGGCTCAGGGCTGAATGTCCTGGACCATCTGTGGCAGGTAAGGTGAAGAAAACTCCTGAAACTGATCCCAAAATGGCCACGTTTGTAACAAAATGTATCATGGGCCTTGATCGCTCTTGGAAGAACTGTTAGGACAAACTTTTAGATCTCATTGGCTCTCTGAGCTAACAACAAAAAGGAGAAAAGCATAATCAGAACCTCTTGCCCTGACATAGAATCAGTTGGCTCTATCCTCTCAAGGGGCCCTTCTCTAACCATAAATCCCAAAACCATTTAAACACATCGCACTACATAGTCACACGGGACGAGAGAAGTGGGGATCTATTTTTTCCCCCCACTCCACCAGCAGAAAGAGCATCTCCATCCCCGTCCAGTTTTTAACCTAACCCAGAGGACCCTCTCATAAATATATTGGGGTAGCAATGGGTTATTTTATTTTCACTCACAACCTTCACTTGGCCCACACACCCACATTTACAACTGTGGCAACTCTATGTAATCTTATACACAACAGCTTGATAGAACGCGGTTTTTAATGCTCAATGACCATTTTCAATTTAGATGGAAGCAGATAATATTAAAATATCTAATTCTCATCAGAAATTGGTTTCTTCCTATGAAGACTTGTGTCTTGTTTCAATTGTTGCTTAGCTATTTCAGTATGGAAACATGTCATTTTATCAACTTCATGTTTATCTAAGGGCGCATAAGATCCATACTGTGTCTGTGAAGATAATGGGAAAGGGTAACTTCAGATGTGAGACACGTGGTTTAGAGAGTACACGTTCTAGTCGTACATAATGTAGACAGTGAGCACAGAGTTCACATGCTGCTTACAAGGACTCGACGTGTTTGATGTGCTGGAGCTTGAGCACCTCTTCCTTCTTCCTCCGCTTCTCCCTGCGGTCTTGCTTCCGTCTGGGGGAGCTGGAGCACAGCTCATCCTGCTGCTGGGAGGAGGAGGATCGGCGTCGCCGACGACTGCTGGACTCAGCTTCTACTCCATGCTTCTCCCTTAGAGACATGACCAGCTCCTCCAACGTCCACCCAGGCACGGAGACGATAACGTAAAATTAGCTGGACGGCTGCTTCTTTGCCTGCTAACCAGGCACACAGAGAGCGCAGCCTGTACTGTAGCACTATGGAAACAGAAGACGGCATAGAATTTTCTTAGCATATCTTTCGTCGCACCCAACAGTGGTGGCCATCTTGAAATGGTCTTATTTGTAATAAAATGCTAGAAATATTTCACCCACCAGATTATGTGAGCAATGTCTTAATAACATACATTTATTACGAATAACGTTAAAAAAATTTATTGGGTGACTATGTTTAAAAGAATATTAAAATACCATCAGGTCAAGACAATTTCCTAAAAGCTGATCTTCTCAAAATATCTTTTGGAACTTTTTGTCCTGTGGGGGAAATAAACAATAAAAGAACAAGTCAGGTCCCGGGCCGTGCTGTGATTGGCTGACGTCACGGGGTGTCCCAGGGGCAGCCAATCACAGCGCGGCCCGGGAAATGACGTCACGGGGGTGTCCCGGGCTGGCAGCCAATCACAGCGCGGCCCGGGACGAAGGGGCGGGGCTTAAAAAAAGCCCGAGAAACGCCCCCGAATCGCGTTTTCCCCAGAAAGCGCGATTGACAGCCTCTGTCTCCCAATGGCTAGCCTCCATTTATGGAGCTAGCCAATGAGAGACAGAGGCGGGTCATCGACACATATACATCTCAAGAGGTTTTGCTAGCGCATGCGTACTTCGTACGCATTGGCTAGGCAAAACCTAAAAAACTACTGAGGAAGTCATCCAAAACCTGCGTTTTCCATTTTGAAACATACACTTAAAAAAAATATATACAAGAATAATACAATTCGAATCTGTTTTAGACCTGTCATCTATCCATAAATAATTAGTAATGCAAATAAAGACAGAACTGACTTGTTAAAAAGGTGATACAGAGGACCTTCCAGAATAACAAATTAAGATCAAGTAAAGGAATATTTATTTCACTGAGTAAGGGGCAACGCTGGCCTCAGAAATAGCAAGAGAGGGGCAGAATAGGGAGAAAGAAGGGGGTGAGATGATTGGAAAAGGACGATGAAGAATAGAGCACCTGCAAGAGCATGAAATTCGAACAGAAGTGGAATGAGGTGCAAAATAGGAATGAGGGAAATCAAGCAACCTTGCCATTAGGATACATCAACAGGCCCCAGAAATCCTTGAGGCCCCTACGCTTATTATTTCACAAGATAAGCATTGTGCACAATGCACCTCATTCGTGTCCAGCAGCAAAACATGACACCCATGTGCAGCTTCTATGCTACAGCACTTCAACAGTTAACTTGCTTTACTCTGATAACAAAATCATAGAACTCAAACTGTTAATGCAGGGCAGAATAGAATGGTAAAGAAACACAAGAATGATGCAAAATCCACCACGAACACCACCCGCCTAGTACAGTAGCATTACACTTTTTTCATCTAATGAAAAGCATCCCGTTTCATCCCAAATTCAGCCTGCACCCGTACATACAAACAAGTCCTCAACGTTTCCTAGATGACAAATACATAAAGATGTGCCCCTACAGTAGCTGTACCTGAAAAAGCCTTCTTGTAAAATGCACTTGCGTTACATATTTTCCTCACTAGAAAAACCCAGAAGTTCCGGCCACATTGAAATAAATAAAGGGTTCTGCTAAAAACAAAACTGCCCACCCGACGATCTATACCAGCTGAGAGACGCCAGCGCGGATCTCAGCTGCTATGAATCAAAAAGATTAAAATTCATCTGAAGTTTGGAGCTCATCAATCGATCCTAATAACACATCCAAAGTACCACAATCAACGCCCTATCAACCATGAACCTCCTTGTGAGTATAAGCACTATACCATCGACTAACACGAAGTGGCACCTGTATACTCAACACTTCAAAACTGTCTCGCTCCTATAATTTGGAACGAGCTACATAAATACTAACACAGTACTTTAAAAAAAATCCCTATTAATATCTGCTCCAGGTGTTACCTCTTTAATAGGCCAAAATCATGACTCAACTGCCCTCTTCAGCTTTAATGTTTCCACCTCTACTGCCCCTCCCTCGGACTCCACAATCGCAATTACATGATATTGCTCAGATCACCACTCCAGGCCTCTCTGTCATGTTACCAATTGTAGTCAATATTACAGGTATAGTTAGTTTTGGGCGGTAGTTGTGATATATTGGTGTGGGTGATGTACTGCGTGTGTGATGTATGTGACGGGACTATTATTTGCAGATCTGATAAAAAGGGCTGTGTATATCTTACTGGTGTTTTCCGTGTCGACAAACATTTTGAGACGCCGATTTGAGGGGCGCTGATTTGTACAATGCTGCCATATGTGAGCACTTGGGTTGATGATGGTCCACGTTAGGGTTAGCTGCCTTTCTGCCAGAGTAATCGCGGTTGTGACAGGTGTTCTATGCATAACATGTGTCTCCCATGCAGTGCCTGGGTTTTGTTGGTAAATGATGAGGCTTAATGGACAGCTGAGCTCACAAACTTCATCCATGCCGGACTGCTTGCAGAGTCTATGTAAGGTAGTGCATTGCTCGAAATGGGCTTCAGCACATCTGTGACACATCTACAGAATTTTCCATCGTGTGTGGCAGGGACATCCTGTCTTTTCTCTGTTCTTTCAGAGCCTGGTATGACCCTTTCTGGTGTGCATGCCCTTCGTGGTTTTGCTTAGGGATTTGCAACAGAGGTACGTACGTGCAGGCTGTATCTGTGAGGTATACAAATTAGTTTACATTGGACGTTACTAGTTATGAGCTTGCACATTACTGCTCTGTCCCTCGTCATCTATAAATACAGGTGCTAACTACAAGGGTCGTCACCGCTGCCGACAGATGCCTTTTAAACTAGCTCGCTGACTCGCACCATTTATTAGTCTCACAAGCTGACTGAGACCTACGCAGTAATCTCACATACAAAGTTGTCTGCTAGTACTGCGAGAAACAAGTTTTAAACTACCCCTGGATCTTTTGACCGAAAAGACAATAAGTGGACCAGAAACACACAGTTGTTCTGAGCCCGGGCCGCGGCCTCTCCAGGCCAGAACTTGTGAGCTACAGCAAGTTCAGTAACACGGCGGCCCCACTGACTGCAGGCAGCTGCCCAAAGGAAATATTTGAGGTTTGTGACTGTGTACAATACAAATAATTTAGCACATACTCACTCCGGTGGCTGCACTGCACCCCTGTGTCGCTTACTGCAACTTCACAACAGGTTTCTTTCCTGCTTGCATTCTCCTATAAATGCGGACCGCAAACCAGCAAGCGCCAAGCAGCGCCTTCCTCAATGCTTCCCGCTTTCTGTCAGCAGGAAGTGACGTCCCCTGTGGCGCCGGCGCAATCAGCACAACACTGTTCGGTCATATACTACATTGAATCATGACGGCAGGCTGCCATTCAGCCACGCTATTGGGAATCTTATCTATTCTGAATCCATGATGGTAACGTCTGGCATGTAGTTCAGTTGTTATTTTAGCTCTCGAATAAAACAAGCATTTGCAATGCAATAGGTCTCGCATTTACGTAAGTTTGAGCTGTTGGCATTGTAAATGGCAATGCCTTTTTTTATAATTTGTTTTTTAAAACATAACTAAAAGGAATTGCCATTTACAATGCCAATAGCTTAAACTCTCGTGAATGCAAGACCTATTGCATTGCAAATGCTTGTTAGTTATGCTTTTGCAAGTGCCTGGCAGCTGCACATTGCTATGCAGACGTTATTTCTAAATCTCAAGTCCAAAATGGTCATTTGCTATCTTCCAACTGTAGCATAACAACAAAAAAACTCACTACAGGATTGCTGAGGAGCATACGCATGAATCGTCGTTATAACACTAGTCCATAAAACAAACAAACAAACCGCCAAAAAAACGACCTGCCCACTGACCTGTCAGACAGCCCACGGGACACTGTCAGATTGCCCTACAGGCCAGTTCGACCACGATAAATGTATAATTTATGAACTGTTAATGGTATTGAACTCAGCTCTATACATTTGTTAAACAATAGTGGGTAGAGAGACCACCGCTTTATTTGACCTCTTCTAACTGAGAATACTTCAGAAGGTTCCCCACTACGGAAGTTGGGAGTCCTTGTGGAAAACCCAACCTCCTCCAACGCACAAATCAATGCATCACAATTCCGAATCATTGCACAAGTCAGACCTGCTGAGGATCACACATGGGCAGAAAGTCTGCTCCACCTACAGAATAAAAGTGGGTGAGTGGGGTAATACTGGTGGAAAAGAAGGTCTAAGAACAATGCAGGAAGCACATCAATGCAAAAGGACTGCCAAGGAACACACCTGCTGTTCACCCCGAAGGCGGGGAATCTGCTTTGTTACCTCAATTGCTTAAAACAATCACTGCAGAGATTGTTTAGTGTAACCAGAGACACTCAGAACTGAGTCTTGTTTGTCACTGCAGGAAATAATGACTTCCTGCATTAGAGTGCGGCGGTCGCAGCCTGTGACTGAAAGCACTGTGAAAACAACTTTATTTTTTATTTTTTTAAATGTATTACACACAAAATAAAATAGGCTGCACAAAACTGTGCAGACATTTCAAGTTCAATAAAAACAAGTGTTAACGTCCCATTTCAAGAGTTCTGCATTATTTTCAAATTATTTTTATAACTCATTGCTCAGAAGTATGTCATTTCTGATATTTATTGCTTTCCATGTACTAAATTGCTTGGTTTTACTCGCGAGAAAGTGTCACTCTAAGTGTCACACATTTGGCAGCTGAACGTCACTCAAGCACACTGTAACTATGAAAATGTCACACATAAGCAATCCGGAATCTTGGCAGTTATGGGGGAGGTGTAAGTTCAATTTTATCTGACAACAAGAGTGATCATGACTGATTTAAAAACATGTTTTAATATAATTTCAAGTACAATCGGAGATCTGTTGGGAGTCTATAGGAGAAAGTCACAGAAAGCCATTGACTGGAATAACGCTGAAAACGTACACAAACAGGTGTTGTCTGGAATTCAGGTGTGGCTTAGTGGAAGCGAAGGGAGCCAGGACACGGGATAGCGTGCCGATGGAAGGGAGAGGCTGGTTACAACAGAAACTAAGCACTTTATTTCAACTTCTTTATTCATTTTAGTACTTAGCAAGACACCATGGGACTGACGGATAAAAACAGGCCCCAATTATAACAAGCACTGAGGTGTGCCGGGCGTGAAAACAAATTATCGGGCAGGGCAGCGTGGTAACTTACTGTCTATGGGGATATCAATCCGAAAATTGTTGCTGGCTATCTGCGCATGGAATGAATCCTCACTACGGGAAGCGTGCAGCGCCGGCGTGAGTCTTGCAGGTACACTGAGGCTGGGAAGGGCGAAAGTAAAGTAACATTTTAATTTTGCCAGTTGTTTCAGTGGGGTGGAATGACCGATCCGATTTATTGAGAGACGGTATACCGTGTAAAAAACATACGCATCATGGCTGTGCCGGGCCGCCGCGCTGCCCGCGACGACCCGGAAGCGGTTGGGAAGCCGGCCAATGCCAGCGCGGCCCCAACCGGAAGTCCCGCCCCATCGCGCCGAGAGACAGAGCGAGCTGCCCGAGGAGCCACGAAGGCTCCGCATTGAGTCCCGGTCCCGAGATGGGGGACCGGGTGAAGAGCGGCCGGGCGCATGGGGAAGGCGGGGCTCTCATGTCGCGAGAGAGCCCCGCAAAGCGCTACCGCCACCCGGGAGAAGGAGCCGCCGCCGTGCACCGCCAGCACAGGTAAGTTGAGTGAGAGGAGGGGTGAGTGGGGGTGGGGTGTACACGTGCGTGTGTGTGTGTCTGTTTGAGTGTGTTTGTGCGTGCGTCTGTCTGTCTGTGTGCGCGTGTGTATGTTTAAGGGGGGGTGCGTGTGTGTATATGCAGTGTGTGGATGCCTTGGTTTGTGCGCATGCGTGAGTGACGACGTGCGCGCTCACGAGGTACAATCTCCAGCAGGAGACGCTCGTGACAGTTTGCTGTGCTGTCCACATTCCCCGGAATCCCTGGAAAGTGGCGACATAAGTAGTCTCGCTAGACAGCAAAAAGCTTTGCTTTTTGCTTTCGTCTAGGCGAGACCTAAAAATACCCGTCTTTTTCCACTATTACAGTGGCGTCACTCAGGGCCATGACAGGGGCAGGAAGCGCAAAGCGTAGAGGCGGGCGGAAGTTAGAGAGTGGGGGGAGGTGCTTGTTCCAGAAGGCTGACTCTGCCCTGGGGGCTGCGCTGCGTTTTTAAACATGAGGGACGTCTTTACAGTTGGGGAGAATCAGAATGGTGTTCAGTCATCAGCCCTGCCCCTTATGTAGGAGCATGGACAGGCACTGCTCCGCTGGGTGCTCTCAGGCAGTCTCTCCCCAGAGAGGCTGAACGGGCCTCGTAATAAAGCATGCTGGATTCCATTTGAATTATTTTAAGGCGTTCACCGGGAAAACCCGAGTGAACTTCAGTGAGTTAATATGGAGTCTAGACCCGGCCCTGAGAAATAAGTGCCGGTGCTAAGTACCGGAAAGCACCGGCACAAATTAAGCACTGCCCCCGACCAAGCTCATCAATCGACTACAACGCATCCAAAATTGTTCAGTATCTTAGACGGGGCGGAAGGTGTCATCAGAGCTGGGGCTTTGTTTGAACATTTTCTTGAGTGCGAGGAGAGCAATAAGAGAGAGCAGGGCCGGCTGCCAGCCTCCTCCATAAACAATGCGAGGAGTCAGAGAGCAGCTAGGCAATGGAATAAGTGACCGAGGGTCGAGGGCGAGGAGCTATGCAAATGCGTCTGTACCACAGACTGATGCATGAGTACGGATGAGCCTTACCCCGTGCGGACACCAAGTCTACCCAAGCTAGGGTCTGTTATGTCGCACCCATGGTCAGCTGTGTCCCATCCTCCCATGGGCTTTTCTGCCACAGCACAGAGCGGTGTAGACTGCGCACAGCCCCCTGCTGCTGCTACTGCCGCCTCTGATGAAAGCAGTGGAATTAGACGGGACATTATGGTGGCTAGTCAGTTTGGCCTAGCTTTGCAACTGCATTATTGTAGTGTCAAACCTCTGACCAGCCACCAGAGTATCAGCTGTGAGGTATGTGTGCTGGGATACAAAACACAAAAAGAGCAGGTAAGGTCTACACATGATGTGTATCTACACTAGTGACTGGGCGGCACTGTTGGTGCGCGTATGAGACACAGGGTCTGTCAAGACAGATTACTAAGGGTCACACAGAGGGCTAGCAAAATTCCCATCAGACCACCCATGTGGTGGAGTTTGCGTCATATGGGAACTGTTGAACAGCCTCTCCCAAATCCGACCAATAGTGTCAATAAGGGAAAAAGGTTGTCAAAGGAGTCGTCCTCTTGTGACACCAAAAAGTATTATGAATAGACAGAGTGCAGTGCTCAACAGAAAATGGTTTATATAAAATTAACTACCAGGACACCAAGAAAAACTTAACATAAAGGGCCAAGTGTCAATATTAAAAACACGCCGAGTAGTAATACTACCCATAGGCGCTAATAAAGTGTGGTCGACATGTTTCAGCTCTCAGAGCCATTGGCTCAGCTTTCTTCAGGACCTTAAACAAAATAATAGCTACTGCGAATTACATGTGGTGTGTATAACTGACAAACAAATTTTTGATTGTTGATACATAATTACAAAATTACATATACACCAGAAAATGGTATACTTGAATGTCCACTGGATGGAAAAAGATGTCATCTTCCTGTCAAGTGAAGAAAAAACACATAATAGTATGGCAGACAGCACCCTTAGCCCACACGACCACCCCCCATGCACACGCAGAAACCATGCAGACACACTAGCAGAAATAATTTAATTTATATTCTGCAATCCAACAAGCATATTAGCTTCAATCACTCAGAGGCATTTCCTCTCGGTGATACTCACCCAGCTTTGTGTGGGTGACGACCTCACCTCACCCGGCAACCGCTCGGGGGAATGAGGCCCCGCTCTAAAGTATAGAAATACAAGACACAGTAAGCACACAGCTTTACGGTATCTAACCCAATGGTTCTATACAAATAACCTCACTAGTGTGTGCTAGTACGCAAAATGTGACACCCAACACCAAACACACAAAAGAGACCCCAAGGGTAAGGAGAGACACCAGCGGGCCGTTAGCACCAACCGGTGGACTGGTATCTGTGTTCATCTCAAAAGAATTGCTTTGCAAAAGTAATTAGCATGTACTACTTAGTGCAGAGGGACTAGGCAGAGGCTTTACTTTATGTTTTTTGCTAATAGATTGGCACATCAGTCTCTGCAGTCTTACCTAAACATGGCCCTCATATGTATATCTTAGGTGGGGCTAAGGTACCGTGTTTGTGGATATGTAGAGAGGATATTGCCTCTGCTTTTCCTCTCTCATACAGTCTAGTTGAGGTCGTGGCATATGACATAGTAAGATAAACTGGAATTTTGTCTGTAGGTTCATGCTAATTACTTTTGCAAAGCAATTCTTTTGAGATGAACACAGATACCAGTCCACCGGTTGGTGCTAACGGCCCGCTGGTGTCTCTCCTTACCCTTGGGGTCTCTTTTGTGTGTTTGGTGTTGGGTGTCACATTTTGCGTACTAGCACACACTAGTGAGGTTATTTGTATAGAACCATTGGGTTAGATACCGTAAAGCTGTGTGCTTACTGTGTCTTGTATTTCTATACTTTAGAGCGGGGCCTCATTCCCCCGAGCGGTTGCCGGGTGAGGTGAGGTCGTCACCCACACAAAGCTGGGTGAGTATCACCGAGAGGAAATGCCTCTGAGTGATTGAAGCTAATATGCTTGTTGGATTGCAGAATATAAATTAAATTATTTCTGCTAGTGTGTCTGCATGGTTTCTGCGTGTGCATGGGGGGTGGTCGTGTGGGCTAAGGGTGCTGTCTGCCATACTATTATGTGTTTTTTCTTCACTTGACAGGAAGATGACATCTTTTTCCATCCAGTGGACATTCAAGTATACCATTTTCTGGTGTATATGTAATTTTGTAATTATGTATCAACAATCAAAAATTTGTTTGTCAGTTATACACACCACATGTAATTCGCAGTAGCTATTATTTTGTTTAAGGTCCTGAAGAAAGCTGAGCCAATGGCTCTGAGAGCTGAAACATGTCGACCACACTTTATTAGCGCCTATGGGTAGTATTACTACTCGGCGTGTTTTTAATATTGACACTTGGCCCTTTATGTTAAGTTTTTCTTGGTGTCCTGGTAGTTAATTTTATATAAACCATTTTCTGTTGAGCACTGCACTCTGTCTATTCATAATACTTTTTGGTGTCACAAGAGGACGACTCCTTTGACAACCTTTTTCCCTTATTGACACTATTGGTCGGATTTGGGAGAGGCTGTTCAACAGTTCCCATATGACGCAAACTCCACCACATGGGTGGTCTGATGGGAATTTTGCTAGCCCTCTGTGTGACCCTTAGTAATCTGTCTTGACAGACCCTGTGTCTCATACGCGCACCAACAGTGCCGCCCAGTCACTAGTGTAGATACACATCATGTGTAGACCTTACCTGCTCTTTTTGTGTTTTGTATCTAGGCATAGGGGAGCGAGCAGGAAGGTCACTAAATATTCCCCCTCCGACCCCCTACACACCCGTTGTTTTCTAGGTATGTGTGCTGGCCAGTGCTAAGCATTTTTTACTGCTACCACTTCAGTATGGAGAGGAACAAGCATGTGCAGTCGCGGCTTGCGGAGAGGGGAGTCATGGGGGGAGCGGGGAATTGAAAAATAAACAGAAAACTTACCGCACAGCCGGTCCGCGCCACCTCTGCTCCCCTTGGCGCCTTTACGTCGGCACTGGAGTGGACCGGCAGCCCCTCTCATCCAATCCTGGCGCTGCCAGTAGTGCCAGGATTGGCTTAGGGTACGTCTACTCTTCGCCTGCCGCACGCCCATTAGGAGACCGAGGTGCTCCTAATGGGAATGCGCAAACAAGTGAAAACACAAGTGCGCCCTCCGTCCCCACTCATGCGCACTTGTGCTGCTGCCTGTTGTCCCTGGTCTGACGATCATGTCACTCAACATGACACCAGACCTCCCACCCCCTTCAATCTCTGAAGGGGGTGGGCGGTCCGACGTCATGCTGACTGACATGATTGTCAGTTCTCCCTCGGCATCTTTGAACTTAAGTAAACTGATTCAGTTTATTTAAGTTCAGAGACGCTGAGGGAGCTACGGGTGGGGGGGGCTACGCCTGTATGCCCCAATGGACGCACCGCGCCTGTTGGAGACTTAATAGGTTGAGAAGTACGCCGACCTCTCTTCAGTGCTGGCAGTCTCCTGGACAGCCGCGGCCCGTGGAGGGAGTTGCGGTGTGGCAGAGAGGCGGGGCAGGGGAGGGGCAGGATGGGAGGGTGCTAAAAACCGGCATATGGATAATTAGAGGTAAGTAAACAATTTAATTAATAAAATGAATTTCGTAGCGAGTGCTGCATCGCATTTTGCAATGCAGGGCACGCTACTAAATTCGTTTTATTAATTAATTGTTTGCTTACTTCCAATTATCCATATGCCGGTCTTTAGCATCCCCCACTCTGCCCCTCCCCCGCCACGCTTCTCTCCCCCGTCCCGCTTCCCTGCCCCAACGCAAATCCCTCCACGGGCCGCGGCTTCTCCTAAGTCTCCAGTTCTAGAACTCACTCCTCAGTGATGCTCACAAACCCCCCAAGCCACCTTCTAGCATGTGCTCCTCACTGACTGGAGACTCACAAGACCCCTCGCTCCCTTCTAGCACTCTAGCTGACTGCTGGGAGACTCTTCAGAGACCGCTATTCTTGCATCACCCTCTCCTCAGTGGCTGTGATGCCGCGCAGATCCCTGCTCCGTAAGCTCCCTCTGTCTCTTCCTTCTGTAAAGAGATGTTCCTACTTTGTAAAGAAATATGCGTGCCACTCCCGGCCTTCGTTAGCAGACTGCTGCAGCTTGCACCACCCATTTCCCTGCCAGCGCTGCCAATGAGAGTACCTACACAACTACTAACCATCACATTCCTACACATGTGACAATTCAGACTATTCCAGGCCCCCAAAGCGATAAAAATGACTTTAGCAGCTGGTGTTAGTCATTTTTAACGTATATTGAATTCATTAACAACTGTTGTGCTCATCTCTAAATGAAACAAACATCATGCCCCTTGGCAGACTGTCATAAGTGCAGGGGCAGACAACTTGGGGGCATAGAATCCCAGGTTCTGGTGTGAACCTGGGCTTCTATGGGAATTCACAAGGGCAAATTTTCAAGCCCATTATCGTCGCTTTAGCAGCAGTTTCCTGCCACCAAAGCGGCGATAATTTTAACGCCGTTCTTGATAATATGCCCCTTAATTCGGAAGTCCAGCACTGGAAACCACCAGCTCAAATAAAACACTTGTTACGAGATGTTTGAGACTGCGTAGAATAGTTTTTGATTCTTTGTAACTGGAGTGCTGCACAGTGGAGTGTAAAGCTTGATAGAAACTTTCAGTGGGAATCTAGCTAGGAGAGAGATGTACTCTGTTTAGACCTTGTTCTCATGGGGATCGGGTTGCCTTGCCAATCGGTACTGGCAGGGCCCCCTTGGTTTCAGTCTTCTTACTGACTAACATTTGCAGTTGGGTCAGTACCACTATTTAAACCGACGACCACGTTATGTTTTAAAATTAAACTATTTAGAACAGTATTCTGCTTAGATTGACCAGGGTGACTTATAAGTGGCAGTCTTTTCTACTTCCCCTATGCCAGAATTTGTAAGGGCACTTTGTAGTATCAAACATCAGAATTCAAATGTTCCTGCAGACAAACGGATACTTGGTCTAAGATGCTCTCTTCCGCTTTTGATTCCTTCCCCCAAGTATTACTCTCATTTGTTTTTTGGTGTGATTTCCCCCCCCCCCCCCTACACCCTTCTAGGCATCTGCCCTTAGCCAGATATGTTCTCATTGCCTGCATCTCTCCGTCATGTCCTTGGATTCTCATTCTAGTGTAGGACACAGTAGACGTGGATTACAGACAGGTTATGTGCTCGTTCTTTTCCGCATTTTCCTTCACCACTCCCTGTTAGCCAGCATGTATCTGATAACCAGCACTTTTAAATTTACGGGTGCACATTCTTTTTCTTCATTTTCACATTTGCTTGTCCACATTTTAACTAATCCCCCCTCATTAATACACCAGATTCCAATAGTTTTTTCATACCCGTTTTGTCTTTTTCTCGTCGTGCATTTTGCTTAAGCTTGGATTCCGAATACATTGCTTCTCTCATTCTACAGAAAATTTTCCCTGAAGAAGGGCACATGCCCGAAATGCATTGGGGACATATTTTCAATATGGTGACCTCCAAAAACCTTCGGTACCTGCCAAAATGTCCTTACCATCTTTGTGAATGTGTAAACCCTAATTGAATAATTTCATAGGACGCAAATATGAAAAAATTAATTCAGGAATAAATTCTGATTTTTGAAGATGTTACAACCTTGGTCACAATTTTTGAAAAATGATTTTCATCGCTAAGGAGTGCTTTAGATTCAAACCCTTCCCAAGGAAGGGTACCTTTGTATACAATGTGCAACCCCTACACTGCAGAACAGAGAACACAACTGGCTCCGCACATGCGCAGAAACAGGCCAACTACATCTGACAGTGCCGGAAACTGTGAGATGGAAATGTACGCGTACATCCTCACTTCCGTCATGTAGTCCAAATGTACACTGTCCCGCATCTAAACCCAGCACCTCCAAAACAGTCACAATGTACATTGTCATGCAGTCTGCATGTAAACAAGTACAATCCGCCATCATACATGTCAACACAGTGTCAACATAGATCTCCCCTTCACATTGCAGAGGGACACATAACACTTCCAGCAGAGCAGAGCAGACTACTCATTAGTGGTGCCCGAGAAGACCACCACACCTACGACACCGATGCCCTACAACAGCCAATGGACATCCCACGCAACCCACCACCAGGCCCAGGGCAGCCAAGCTACATAGAGGAGAACACAGCCCTTGCAACAGACCACACAACAGGAAGCACCCGCATGCATGGCTGGCTCCCAACCCTTCACCGACCTACACATGGCATCCCGATTCCAGGTGTCAGAATGGCAAAAGGAGGTGGCCGAACAGGTGCGCGTGGGGTCCAAACCCATGGAAGACAAACTAGATCACATAGGTGGGTGTCTCATTCCCTTGATGGACCACCTACACCCCACAAAGGAGACTCACACTGCGACAGAGACACATGCATGTGCACATTATTTGTACTGAACCACGCCCAAAGCCCCGCCATTATCAGTCACACACCCATGCTGGACCTGCGTACGATGACCCAGCCCACTCTCCTTACGTATTGTGTGGGTTACAACCAAGCTACATGTCCAAGCTCTAACCCGCTGCCTGCGGTGATATTTCTGTGTCCACTGTACACAGCACAATGTAGTGTCGTAGGGTCCAGGGCCCTCATGCATACATCTTGACCACACGGACACACGCAGATAGAATGTGGAACTAGCTACGGACAAGTGCACCCGGCCCCTTTATTGGCAGGGTCGCATGTACAGTGACACCTGTGCTGGATGTGTGTGAGGCGAGTGTAAGCCAGCCCTCATGGAGTGGTTGGTGCTGGCAACAACTTGAACAGTGAACACCATTGAAACAGAAAGTGAAAATACCAGCATAAAAGAGTCAACTGCTTAGCAACATGGAGGGAGCCGGAGCAAGTACAGAGGTCACCCAACATGCAAACAGAAGTGTCCATGAGTTGCAGGGCACTGAGGTTGAGGCACTAGAGCTGAGTGCGCTCATGTGAAGAAAATGTCTGTGGATGTGACAACGAAGCATGCATGCAGTACGCATTTGCACCCCTACATAATGATGCGGTTGCTTTTTTTCTGTTTGGATCCGATTTGGATTGCTAAATAAGAATAAAATAATATGTGCAAAGCATGGGGAAGGATGGGGGGCCTCATTAACAACACGGTGGAGGACTGGGGATGCCAAAACAACATGGAACATGATAGCAACACTGGGGAGAGTGAGAGGGGCGGGGAATCAACACAGGGGTTGGGGGAAGCAACATGGAGGGCACGAGTGGAGGGAGAGAACAACAGAGAGAGAGGAGGGCACAGGTGGAGAGAAACAATGCAGACCGGCAATGGGAAGCAGCACAGGTGTGAGAGCAACAGGGAAGGGGCAGGGAGAAGCACATGGGTGACAGAGAGCAGCACCGTGTGCAGGGGAAGAGAAGTACACAAGGATGACAGCTCGAAAAAATGTGTATTCTTATGGAGTACTTAACACAAAAAAATTGTGCCTGAAAATCAATGGAGGCAGCCAGCCAATCAAAGTCATGGTAAATGGGCAATGTTCCATCGGAGGGACAGCTGCAGAAATGACAAGCTGGTATACGAATAAGAAGCAGGCAAATGAGAGTGACAGGAAAGCCTACTAATGTTAAGCAATGAGCGGGCTCAAAGCCCTTCCATCTTCTTGGTAAGCCACAATATTCTTTCAAGACAGCTGTCTAGTAGGTTCCAACTAAGAATGAAGGTTAGAAACCGGCTAAATACATAGCAGGCCCATGATTCACTAGTGACAGCTCCTGCCCCTGCGTTCGACAATTGGACACATCTGTTCCAGTAATTGAAAATAATGTTATGGACACATCAACAGCTCAAGATGTGTCTGCTGATTAAATCCCTCTCTGTGGCCTGCTGTGGAGAATGAACCTGAGGACAGAAATCCACAAGGAGGGAAGAACTACTGCCAAATAACAGACAGGTCCATGCACTGCCCTATCCGAGGTACCAGCTTGAAAGAAAACAAGGAAATAGAATAACTCAGGCACTACCAGAGCATGGGGACAGTCACAATAACATAACAGGATGTGCTTTGTACAACAAATCCCTTTTTTTGGCAATCATTCCTTCTCTATTGATTTCTGCCATGTACACGTACTGCACAGCAAAGGGTCATCCCTCATTAGTTGCTCACAGAATAGTGATTACATGAGTAGGAAAATATTACCATTGTCAATCAATGGGAACTATGCCACTCCTTCCTTCTATTGCAGCATCCAATCTAACAGTGCGTCCAGTGCCAACTATAGAATCAACATTTGCAAAGCAGAGGTGGAATAAAATACAGAGAATGAAATACTGGAGTATTCGTAACAGCAACACTTGTCATCTCCACTACTGATTATACAAACCCTGATTGACCACTTACCCCCAGTCATACCCAGTACACCATGGCAGCTGTCCCCCTAGCAAGCAGATGTGAATTGGAGACAGGCCAAAAGGTACACAGAGCCATGAGCATTGAAGTGCCCACTATCCCAAAGTTAAATTTTCAAATCATGTAATGAAGGATCCACTACCACTACCGGAGGATTCACCATTATAAACTCATCGATATCAAACAAGATACTGCTACTACTCTGCCCGTAGAAATACTGCTAAATAGTCTTTCCCTAGATTACCTCGCGCTATCCCAATGTGAGAAGCAGGCCCGTCGTACCCAACAAATCACGGGGTGCCATTCACGACCCTTGCATGCATGAACTGCACACATACGCTTTACCTCTTCCCAACACTGCACCCTGTCGCCAGGGAGAACTCAGATATAGCATGACATATGCAGAACCTTGGCACGTAGCTTTTAAAATGCCAAACTGAGTAATAGTAACCTGTGCACACAGGCCCCACCAGGGCAAACCTGTTGCAGACTCGATGAGCGATCTCCGTGGTCACACAACCAGTGCTGCAGGCCCACGGCGGAGCATTTGTGATACATGCCCTGGGTAGATGTCTTATCCTTTGGCAAGGGACTTACAGCTAACTTGAGTGAGCCAATCATATATATGATGGGCGCAGTGCTTTGGCACTGAATGACAGTGTCAAACACACTCAAAGTCCTCAGGCTAGCATTCAGATCAGCAGAAAACTGGAAAGGAGAAAAGTCAAGCAAAAACACACTAGAAAGGGCCATTTCCAACAGAAAACATCAGATGCACCCTCACCAACGACAACCCAATGCCTCTCATGGAACATATCAACTCACAACGAGGCCTGGGCAGAGTTTGTGAAGTTCTGCTCCACAAAACTCTGCTAAGCGATGCAAAAACTTCACCGCACTCCGTGAACTTCCGCGAGCGGCGGAGATTGGCAAGTAGCACTACTCGCACTGATTTCTAGCACCTGGAGTTTGTCCCGCACTGTAAAATTCACATGCACAGCACAAATGTTCAGCACAAGAGGGTGCTGCTTTGTTCTGCCACTCAAGTAGATGTTCTACTAGAGCAGCAGCATCCTTAATGCGAGCTGCAGATTTCTCAACGCAAGCGGTTACGACCTGTGGCGACCACACGCATTGGAAAATCTCACTGGCGGTCTAGCACGTAATTTTTTCTCACGAGTGCTTGCCAACTTAATGCTGGTGAGTTGCTTGAGAGAAAAAACTCCGCTCTGTGTCACTTCGTAGAGTTTTGCGGAACTTTGTACTCTGTGCGTAACACAGAGTGGGCAAAACTCTGAGAACTCCGCTGGCGAAGCGGAATTCTTCACCTACCACTACTTCAAACTAAAAACAGACGAGAAGACCACTTTCTCCGATGTCATCTCCTACCTCATCACCCCCCTGACCACCCACTCCGACCACTGTGTCCTACTCGGTGACCTCAACTTCCAAATTGATGACCCCCAACTACACCAACTACACTGCCCTTCGTCAACAGAGTTGACCCGCTGAAACCAACTAACACCAACAAAACCGCAAAACATGCGAGCTGGTACACCCTAGATCTCAGGACCACCAAGCACAACTGCTACTAACTGGAGAAGCGTTGGTGCATCACAAAAAGCCCTACTGATAGAGCTGCTCACAAAATAGCCCTCAGCAACTATCTCCACAACATGAAGCAACCCAAGAAAGCAGCGATCTCTGCCCGGATCAACACAGCGGCCAACTACACTAACAAACTCTTCAAAATAGACAAGGAATTGTCCAACCCGGCAGCCACAGAGAACAGCATCCAACCCTCCCAAGAACTCTGCGAAACCCTCTCAGACTACTTCCACAGCAGGATTGCTACCATCTACTACAACGGCGACCCTCAACCTCAACTACCTCCACCAACCAGCAAGCACACACCAAACGATCACCACCTGGTCTCATCTCACCACCAAGACCACCATAGCCATCATGTCTTCTATCCACTCCTGGGCACCTACCGACCCCTGCTCCACCACATCTTCAACCTCGGAACAAACCAAATCAGCTCAGAACTCACCAGCATCATCAACACTTCCTTCACCACAGCAACCGTCCCAAACAAATGGAAACATGCAGAAGTCAAACCACTCTTTAAGAAACCCTCTGCCAATCCCAGTGATCTCAAAAACGACAGACTCCAAACCCTTCCCGGCCAACACACTCGAAAAAGCCAACAACTCATCGAATTTCTGGAACAAAACCACCTACTTGACACCTCACAATCAGGATTCTGGGCTGGCTACAGCACTGATAAAACACTGATTGCTGCCACAGATGACATCAGAACTCTCATCAACCACGGTGACACTGTGGTCCTAATCCTCCTCGACCTCTCTGCAGTGTTTGACACTGGCTCCCACTACACCCTCGTCAACAGACTCCACAAAATAGGCATACAGCAAGACGCCCCCAAGTGGATCGCCCCCAAGTATCTGATTACCTCCCTTCTCCTCCACCCCCAAGAACATCATTTGCGGCATACCCCAAGGATCATCACTCAGCCCAATCTTATTCAACACCTACATGCCCCCCCTCGCAGACGTCAGCAGATACCACGGCCTCAGCATAATCTCCTAAGCAGACAACACTCTACTTATTCTCTTGATCACTTAGGACCCCACAAATGCCAAAACAAAGTTCTCCAACGCCATGATCAACATAGCCAGCTAGAGGAGAGAACTGCCTCAGACTAAACTCCGAGAAGACAGAGTGCTGATCTTCAGAAACGACACTGCCTCATGGGATAACTGCTGGTGGCCAGCTGATCTTGGACCAACTCCATCACCAATTGACCATGCAAGCAACCTAGGAATCTTCCTTGACAACCAGCTAACCATGAAACGACAGGCCAATGTAGTCGCGTCCTCCTACTTCCACACTCTTTACATGCTCCACAGAATAATAATAATAAGTGAAATTTATAAAGGGCACGGTTACCTCCAATGGAGGTGTCCGGGCACTAAAATGCAGATTCACAGTGAGTAGAAAGGGGAGAACTACGGGAGGCTAAAGAGCCAGGTTTTCAGAGCTTTCCTAAATGCTGGTTCTGTCTCTATCATATGAAGATGGACAGGCAAGAAATTCCAAAGTGACGCAGTTGTCACTGAGAAAGTTCGGCCGCCTAGCCTAGCCATAAAAAAGTGAAGAATCCTGAGCAGTTTCGGCGATTAGATCTCAGAACCTGGTCTTGATTGTAGTTTTGGAGTCTATGTTTCAAGTAGCCCGGGCCACGATCTCTAGTGGCTCTGTAGGCATGGTGAGCGCCTTATACACAATCCTCCTCTTGACGGGCAGCCAATGGAGGCTCTGCAGGTGGGGGGAAATGTGGTGGCAGAACAGCACTTTCCTAATAAGTCTGGCCTCAGCATTTTGAATTCTGTGCAGCCAGCGGACCAGATAAGCTGGTAATCCAATATAGAGGTTATTAAAGTAGTCTAGCTGGGACGTGACCAATGCATGGACCACTGTCTTCCTGCAATCAATTGGAAGGAAATGAAGGAATCTCCATAAGGCTATCAGATACCAAAAGCATGAAGATGAGACTTGGCGAATCTGGGCCTTACAGGAGAGGTCATTATCAAATTTAAACCCCAGATTTCTGGCTAAATTTACTGGGATTGGCTGGGGTTTAACTCTGAAGGCCACCAGAGCTCAGGCAAAAGGGGTGATAATTGATTGAAGAATAAGACCTCTGTTATCTCGGTGTTTAATTTTATGCAACTTTCCATCATCCAGGTCGAGATGTTATTCAGGCATTCCTTAAAGTTGGCAAAAGCAGCCTCGGAGTGTTCCCTGAAGGAGAACACCAGCTGAGTATCATCAGCGTAGGAGACTATTCTCACTCCCCATTTCTCGACCAGAGTTGCGAGGGGGGTCAAATAGACATTGAATAATAGAATGCTCACAGCCAAGCCCTGTGGAACACCACACAGAAGGAGTTTCTGCAAAGACATGTGGGGGCAGAGAAATACTGGTTGAGAGCAGTTTTCTAAAAATGACTGAAACCAGGCCAATGTGGAATCCTCAGATGGATTCCTATCGACACCAGAAAGACTGTCACCCAGGCCCTCGCCACCAGCAGCCTCAACTACGGCAATGCCCTCTATGCTGGCATCTCAACCCCAGTCCTTAAAAGACTCCAGACCATACAGAACATAGCAGCCAAACTCATCCTGGACCTTCCCAAACAATCACACATCACCCCCCACCCCAGAAACCTCCACTGGCTCCCCATCCAGAAGAGATGCCTGTTCCAGATTCTCGGGCATGCCTACAAAGCCCTCCATGACCAAGGACCATCCTATATCAACCATCTACTGAAATTCCATCAACCCTCCAGACACCTGCCTTCCTCCTCACTCACCCACACCCCCTGCATTTGTTGCAGCCGCAGCAGGGGGCACACCTACATCGCCGCCAAGACCTGGAACGACTCGCCCCTCCACTTCCAAACATCACCCTCCCTAGCAGACTTCAGGAAGAGACTCAAGATCTGGCTGTTCGACGTGGACATGGCACCCTCAGAGCCCAGATACCCCTAGGGGTGACAGTGTTGTGCTCTACAAATGATATCTGAAATAACTCCCCGCCCACCCTGTCAAGACTACTGGCTTTCCAACTCCAGTGATTTCATTATTATAAGTAACCAGCTGTCTGAATTCCCCCATCTCATGTCTTGGTGAGACCCCAGATATCATTATTCGGTACACAGCAGAAATCATAAGCTTCTCCCACCAGTAATGCCCACGTTCTCGGGTGTGTTATATACACAATGATATGTGCCAAAGTCCATTTCCGGAGGACATCAAGTGAGTTGTGTGGCTCACAACCAGACCTACCTCCTTGGAGCTGTAAAGGGCTCATGTAGCCAATCATAAGTGCCCTGTGATGATTCCTCATATATATGATAACCTGCAGTCAGGAATTTTCATCATTTCAGATTACCAGATGTCCCCGATGGGTACCATGGGGTTTGTCCATCATCAAAGAATGCATGGTTTCGCTGTCGCCAGCCCAGTAGTCACCCACCTCTTCCTATGTTTAGGACATATCATGCAGTAGTGCTAGTCTGGGGAATGGGACCGACGTGATATCATTGAGTTCTGAAAGGACCAGCCATGCCTCCTTCATAAACCCCGCTAGTTTACAACACTTACACATATATGAATCATGTCACAGCCATCCTCTAAACATCTCCAGCAGGAGGCGTTTGGCACAAGACCTAATCTATAAAGTTTACTAGGCGACTGGCGACCAGTACCAATGGTGCAGGTGCCTAGAACAAGAAAACTTTCTCTCACAACAATGAATCATGGGAGGAATTCAACGCGTACCAGGCTCTAAGGAATATGTATGGCCCAGCGTATGCTGCCAGGGGGTTTAGTAAGTTTTAATGTTTGTGAGGAGTCAGTGTGGTCTATTACTAGGCCATAGACACCCGAAATTAGTCCCTGATAGGAAGAGCGTGTCAGCGAGTCTGGGAGAGATGGGCTCGAAGGCAATGCAATAATTCCATGTATTTCCAAGCCTGGCATTGATCCAGATCGTATGTAGTACTCAGATATCAAAAGGAGAAAGGGTGTCATCTGAGAGAAGCTGATCTATAATAAGGAGACATTCCACCTCCCAATACCACCATAGCAGCATTCAGCCCCCCATTGTCAGGCCTATATTGTTCCAACCGGGTGCCGACGTGTGGAGCCAGGGGTTGATGCGCAATTGTGAATGTGCCTGTTACCACACAAGAACCATGCCCTAATCATGCGGTTATGAGATCCATTCAGTGTATGCTTAAATCTACATAAACCATCTATACCCCTTCTCCTGTCCGGATGAATCTTTCAATTGCTACCCATAGTCCAATAGAGGAGGGTCTTTGGCCTTAGAATTCCAGGGCGGCAACTGGGAGAGGTGGTGTTCCAAATAGTATGATTCTACTTACAGTAACCCAAACCTCCCCCGCCCCAATCCCATTTTACGGATCACGTAAAAGAAGCTTATGTATGGGCTCTGAAGAGAGGCAGCCCTCTCTTTATCGAGAAAGGAGATAGGCCAGGAGGTAGTAACAATGTTGCACTACTTACTGCATGTCTCGCTCACTGAGTGAGAACAGGACAACCTATTTTCATTTCATATAAAAGAGACTTTGAAATAGTTAGGGACGGTCGTCAAAAGAGAGGTTTTCCTTTGATCTCTGCCTCTCCCGAGATTGAAGGGAATAACTGCTACGGGTCTATTAGGTCTCTTTGAGACACGCTGTACCTAGAATGTGGTCTTCAGGACCTGCCCATCTTTTTCATTGGTTCTTCTTAATGTCCTTTGTAAATGCCAGCTTTTGATTGGTGAATACACTTAGTAGTCTCTCCTTTTGGAATTTTGTATCCTCCCATGAGGACTCCCTGTAACCTGTGCTCTTATTCTTCAGTTTATTTATATACTTTGAGGCAAATCTTTTTTTTTGTTGGCATGCCTTTGATTAATTTAAATTACACTTCATTTGCAGTGCTGTCATTTAATTTCTCTGTGCCATCGCCCCCATTAGCTCACCCCTCGGACAACACTGATTGCCTGTGCCCACCACCCCTCTGTGATTGCTGCTTGTATTTTTTCCTTTTGCTTAATTTAAATTAGATTTATGTAGTGAAGCTAAACAGACGCTCTCCAGGGGCACAGGGGGAAATTAAGTGATTTACCCAGAATCACAGGATATTGAGCTGAGACTGAGACTTGAACGTGGATCCCAAGCTCCTGAGTCTGCGGATCTGACCGCTGCGCCACAACCTTTCCCTCTGTGGATCCATGTTCGAGTCTCCCTTTGTTGACATAGCAGTGCCAGCAAAAATGTGGTAGCGGGTGCAAGGAACAACATGGCTACATTTCATCAAAAGAATATATTTGAAAAAACAAACACGCAAATATGACGTTCCTTGCACCCGCTACCATGTCTTTGCTGGCACTGCTATATTCTTAAAAAAAAAATTCATGTGTCTTTCTGCATCTACCTGTGCCGTCCCCCTCCACCCTCTTACCCCTCCCACTACACTGCTTGCCTGCCCCACCACGCCTCTAAAATCGCTGTTTGTAATGCCATATTGTTGTTTTAAAAGAAACATTTTGTCAGATTTACAGTACTACCTTTTCAGAATTATAGCTTTTTTGTCACAAAAATATTGTTCCAAAAACTGCATATCTGTCAATAATCAAAAAGGCATAAGAGTATTTTGATTTGTCTTGTGAGGGTTTTCTACTGCGAGTCCTCTTTTACGATATTTATATAGAGCTAGTAACCAGAAGCTTCTAGGCACTGGTGATATGTGGTTTCTGGGCGTGCCACATTCTCTGCTGCACGCTAAACATTCCAACCTTCTAGTCTCTGTGCTTGCTGTTCCTCTTCAGCCGGCTGACTCTACGGTCTAACAGGTAGATTCATCAAAGACCCGTTTTGCGAGTCTTTAATAGCGATTCATAAGGAATCGCTATTAAAGACTCGCAACTCATCGAATTTCTGGAACAAAACCACCTACTTGACACCTCACAATCAGGATTCTGGGCTGGCTACAGCACTGATAAAACACTGATTGCTGCCACAGATGACATCAGAACTCTCATCAACCACGGTGACACTGTGGTCCTAATCCTCCTCGACCTCTCTGCAGTGTTTGACACTGGCTCACACTACACCCTCATCAACAGACTCCACAAAATAGGCATACAGCAAGACGCCCCCAAGTGGATCGCCCCCAAGTATCTGATTACCTCCCTTCTCCTCCACCCCCAAGAACATCATTTGCGGCATACCCCAAGGATCATCACTCAGCCCAATCTTATTCAACACCTACATGCCCCCCCTCGCAGACGTCAGCAGATACCACGGCCTCAGCATAATCTCCTAAGCAGACAACACTCTACTTATTCTCTTGATCACTTAGGACCCCACAAATGCCAAAACAAAGTTCTCCAACGCCATGATCAACATAGCCAGCTAGAGGAGAGAACTGCCTCAGACTAAACTCCGAGAAGACAGAGTGCTGATCTTCAGAAACGACACTGCCTCATGGGATAACTGCTGGTGGCCAGCTGATCTTGGACCAACTCCATCACCAATTGACCATGCAAGCAACCTAGGAATCTTCCTTGACAACCAGCTAACCATGAAACGACAGGCCAATGTAGTCGCGTCCTCCTACTTCCACACTCTTTACATGCTCCACAGAATAATAATAATAAGTGAAATTTATAAAGGGCACGGTTACCTCCAATGGAGGTGTCCGGGCACTAAAATGCAGATTCACAGTGAGTAGAAAGGGGAGAACTACGGGAGGCTAAAGAGCCAGGTTTTCAGAGCTTTCCTAAATGCTGGTTCTGTCTCTATCATATGAAGATGGACAGGCAAGAAATTCCAAAGTGACGCAGTTGTCACTGAGAAAGTTCGGCCGCCTAGCCTAGCCATAAAAAAGTGAAGAATCCTGAGCAGTTTTGGTGATTAGATCTCAGAACCTGGTCTTGATTGTAGTTTTGGAGTCTATGTTTCAAGTAGCCCGGGCCACGATCTCTAGTGGCTCTGTAGGCATGGTGAGCGCCTTATACACAATCCTCCTCTTGACGGGCAGCCAATGGAGGCTCTGCAGGTGAGGGGGAAATGTGGTGGCAGAACAGCACTTTCCTAATAAGTCTGGCCTCAGCATTTTGAATTCTGTGCAGCCAGCGGACCAGATAAGCTGGTAATCCAATATAGAGGTTATTAAAGTAGTCTAGCTGGGACGTGACCAATGCATGGACCACTGTCTTCCTGCAATCAATTGGAAGGAAATGAAGGAATATCCATAAGGCTATCAGATTCCAAAAGCATGAAGATGAGACTTGGCGAATCTGGGCCTTACAGGAGAGGTCATTATCAAATTTAAACCCCAGATTTCTGGCTAAATTTACTGGGATTGGCTGGGGTTTAACTCTGAAGGCCACCAGAGCTCAGGCAAAAGGGGTGATAATTGATTGAAGAATAAGACCTCTGTTATCTCGGTGTTTAATTTTATGCAACTTTCCATCATCCAGGTCGAGATGTTATTCAGGCATTGCTTAAAGTTGGCAAAAGCAGCCTCGGAGTGTTCCCTGAAGGAGAACACCAGCTGAGTATCATCAGCGTAGGAGACTATTCTCACTCCCCATTTCTCGACCAGAGTTGCGAGGGGGGTCAAATAGACATTGAATAATAGAATGCTCACAGCCAAGCCCTGTGGAACACCACACACAAGGAGTTTCTGCAAAGACATGTGGGGGCAGAGAAATACTGGTTGAGAGCAGTTTTCTAAAAATGACTGAAACCAGGCCAATGTGGAATCCTCAGATGGATTCCTATCGACACCAGAAAGACTGTCACCCAGGCCCTCGCCACCAGCAGCCTCAACTACGGCAATGCCCTCTATGCTGGCATCTCAACCCCAGTCCTTAAAAGACTCCAGACCATACAGAACATAGCAGCCAAACTCATCCTGGACCTTCCCAAACAATCACACATCACCCCCCACCCCAGAAACCTCCACTGGCTCCCCATCCAGAAGAGATGCCAGTTCCAGATTCTCGGACATGCCTACAAAGCCCTCCATGACCAAGGACCATCCTATATCAACCATCTACTGAAATTCCATCAACCCTCCAGACACCTGCCTTCCTCCTCACTCACCCACACCCCCTGCATTTGTTGCAGCCGCAGCAGGGGGCACACCTACATCGCCGCCAAGACCTGGAATGACTCGCCCCTCCACTTCCGAACATCCCCCTCCCTAGCAGACTTCAGGAAGAGACTCAAGATCTGGCTGTTCGACGTGGACATGGCACCCTCAGAGCCCAGATACCCCTAGGGGTGACAGTGTTGTGCTCTACAAATGATATCTGAAATAACTCCCCGCCCACCCGGTCAAGACTACTGGCTTTCCAACTCCAGTGATTTCATTATTATAAGTAACCAGCTGTCTGAATTCCCCCATCTCATGTCTTGGTGAGACCCCAGATATCATTATTCGGTACACAGCAGAAATCATAAGCTTCTCCCACCAGTAATGCCCACGTTCTCGGGTGTGTTATATACACAATGATATGTGCCAAAGTCCATTTCCGGAGGACATCAAGTGAGTTGTGTGGCTCACAACCAGACCTACCTCCTTGGAGCTGTAAAGGGCTCATGTAGCCAATCATAAGTGCCCTGTGATGATTCGTCATATATATGATAACCTGCAGTCAGGAATTTTCATCATTTCAGATTACCAGATGTCCCCGATGGGTACCATGGGGTTTGTCCATCATCAAAGAATGCATGGTTTCGCTGTCGCCAGCCCAGTAGTCACCCACCTCTTCCTATGTTTAGGACATATCATGCAGTAGTGCTAGTCTGGGGAATGGGACCGACGTGATATCATTGAGTTCTGAAAGGACCAGCCATGCCTCCTTCATAAACCCCGCTAGTTTACAACACTTACACATATATGAATCATGTCACAGCCATCCTCTAAACATCTCCAGCAGGAGGCGTTTGGCACAAGACCTCATCTATAAAGTTTACTAGGCGACTGGCGACCAATACCAATGGTGCAGGTGCCTAGAACAAGAAAACTTTCTCTCACAACAATGAATCATGGGAGGAATTCAACGCGGACCAGGCTCTAAGGAATATGTAGGGCCCAGCGTATGCTGCCAGGGGGTCTAGTAAGTTTTAATGTTTGTGAGGAGTCAGTGTGGTCTATTACTAGGCCATAGACACCCGAAATTAGTCCCTGATAGGAAGAGCGTGTCAGCGAGTCTGGGAGAGATGGCTCGAAGGCAATGCAATAATTCCATGTATTTCCAAGCCTAGCATTGATCCAGATCGTATGTAGTACTCAGATATCAAAAGGAGAAAGGGTGTCAACTGAGAGAAGCTGATCTATAATAAGGAGACATTCCACCTCCCAATACCACCATAGCAGCATTCAGCCCCCCATTGTCAGGCCTATATTGTTCCAACCGGGTGCCGACGTGTGGAGCCAGGGGTTGATGCGCAATTGTGAATGTGCCTGTTACCACACAAGAACCATGCCCTAATCATGCGGTTATAAGATCCATTCAGTGTATGCTTAAATCTACATAAACCATCTATACCCCTTCTCCTGTCCGGATGAATCTTTCAATTGCTACCCATAGGGCAATAGAGGAGGGTCTTTGGCCTTAGAATTCCAGGGCGACAACTGGGAGAGGTGGTGTTCCAAATAGTATGATTCTACTTACAGTAACCCAAACCTCCCCCCGCCCCAATCCCATTTTACGGATCACGTAAAAGAAGCTTATGTATGGGCTCTGAAGAGAGGCAGCCCTCTCTTTATCAAGAAAGGAGATAGGCCAGGAGGTAGTAATAATGTTGCACTACTTACTGCATGTCTCGCTCACTGAGTGAGAACAGGACAACCTCTTTTCATTTCATATAAAAGAGACTTTTAAATAGTTAGGGACGGTCGTCAAAAGAGAGGTTTTCCTTTAATCTCTGCCTCTCCCGAGATTGAAGGGAATAACTGCTACGGGTCTATTAGGTCTCTTTGAGACACGCTGTACCTAGAATGTGGTCTTCAGGACCTGCCCATCTTTTTCATTGGTTCTTCTTAATGTCCTTTGTAAATGCCAGCTTTTGATTGGTGAATACACTTAGTAGTCTCTCCTTTTGGAATTTTGTATCCTCCCATGAGGACTCCCTGTAACCTGTGCTCTTATTCTTCAGTTTATTTATATACTTTGAGGCAAATCTTTTTTTTTGTTGGCATGCCTTTGATTAATTTAAATTACACTTCATTTGCAGTGCTGTCATTTAATTTCTCTGTGCCATCGCCCCCATTCGCTCACCCCTCGGACAACACTGATTGCCTGTGCCCACCATCCCTCGGTGATTGCTGCTTGTATTTTTTCCTTTTGCTTAATTTAAATTAGATTTATGTAGTGAAGCTATACAGACGCTCTCCAGGGGCACAGGGGGAAATTAAGTGATTTACCCAGAATCACAGGATATTGAGCTGAGACTGAGACTTGAACGTGGATCCCAAGCTCCTGAGTCTGCGGATCTGACCGCTGCGCCACAACCTTTCCCTCTGTGGATCCATGTTCGAGTCTCCCTTTGTTGACATAGCAGTGCCAGCAAAAATGTGGTAGCGGGTGCAAGGAACAACATGGCTACATTTCATCAAAAGAATATATTTGAAAAAACAAACACGCAAATATGACGTTCCTTGCACCCGCTACCATGTCTTTGCTGGCACTGCTATATTCTTAAAAAAAATTCATGTGTCTTTCTGCATCTACCTGTGCCGTCCCCCTCCACCCTCTTACCCCTCCCACTACACTGCTTGCCTGCCCCACCACGCCTCTAAAATCGCTGTTTGTAATGCCATATTGTTGTTTTAAAGGAAACCTTTTGTCAGATTTACAGTACTACCGTTTCAGAATTATAGCTTTTTTGTCACAAAAATATTGTTCCAAAAACTGCATATCTGTCAATAATCAAAAAGGCATAAGAGTATTTTGATTTGTCTTGTGAGGGTTTTCTACTGCGAGTCCTCTTTTACGATATTTATATAGAGCTAGTAACCAGAAGCTTCTAGGCACTGGTGATATGTGGTTTCTGGGCGTGCCACATTCTCTGCTGCACGCTAAACATTCCAACCTTCTAGTCTCTGTGCTTGCTGTTCCTCTTCAGCCGGCTGACTCTACGGTCTAACAGGTAGATTCATCAAAGACCCGTTTTGCGAGTCTTTAATAGCGATTCATAAGGAATCGCTATTAAGGACTTGCAAAACGGGATTCATGTAGGAATTGCAAAAAATATTGCGATTCCTACATCTTCCTTATTTGCGATTAGCAAATTGCTAACCGCAAATAAGGAATAACTCCCCATTCATTCCTATGGGCCTAGGCCCATAGGAATGAATGGGGAGTTATTCCTTATTTGCGATTAGCAATTTGCTAATCGCAAATAAGGATGTGATTTAAAGGGTGCCAGGGGTGTCCAAAGGACACCCTGTAGCACCCCTGAAAAGCAAATGTAGCCAGATGTTGCGCACACACATGTCCAAAGGACATGTGTGTGTGTAACATACCACTCAGAAAAATGCACTAAAGTGCATTTTTCTGAGTTTTCGCTATTTACCACGAAGTTACAATTCGTGGTAAATAGCGGCCGGAATTAGCGAATTCGCTAATAGAAAATGGTTAATGAATTGCATTTAAGGAATCTCAAATAGAGATTCCTTAAATGCAATTCCTCGCAAATATGCGAATTCGCAATTAGCGATTTTTGCATTTGGGATGATGAATCCCAAATGCAAAAATTGCACTCGCAAAGGGCCAGATTCTCAGAATCTGGCCCTTTGCGAGCCGATTTTTCTTTCATGAATCTACCTGTATGACTATAGAGATGTCAGCTGACAAGACGCTGGTAATCATCTCCCATTCCATTGTCCATGCTTTTTAATATCACCCAGTGTAAAGCTCTGCCTCTTCACATCTCTGCCTCCTGACAAGTGGATGCCCCTCCCACCTCACATGCCGACTGGTCCTTGGAAGGTTTTCACAAATCTGAGCATGGATTTCTCTCCTTTCTGTTTTTCCCCTGCAAGAGCAGCGCTATAGGTCACGACGTATAAGTCTTTGATGTCCTGGTTTAAAAGATTAGAGTTGGACTTAAAATGATGCCATATAATTTGTGGTTATCACCATACATTTTGCTCACCCCTACATCGCACTAAACTTTCTCTGCGTCTTGTCTTGCTGTACGCTTCTTTTTTCTCTTCATTACTAAACCGCAATCTAGTGCCTCCTCCTTCCCTACCCCCAAGTCTTCCCTTGATGTAAGCTACATTGTGATTCTACGTATTCTTGTGCTTTCTGTCACCATCTGCATCCATCTCCAACCATAGATCCTATTATCATACTTGCCCTCCAAACACTCAAGTTCAAATTCAAGTTCAAGTTCAAAAGACCTTTATTCAAATTTCATAAAATTCATAAAAGTACCACAATAAAAACAGTACGATTACACAACAAATACAAGTTTACAAAAATTCATGAATTATTAAAATCTACACATTTCTCATAAGACTGTTTTCAGGGGTTTTCCATCGTTTTACGTACAAAAGTTATATGTCTCAAGAAAGTGCTAGTGCAGTAAATTAATTCATCTGTATCCAGGGAAAGTAACATTGAATAGGACTCCCCTAACGAGAGGGGTCTGTGTTTCCTAAAATACGGAGTTAAAAACCAGTTAATATATTTTAGATAAAATTTACAGAAAAATAGAAAGTGCAAATCCTTCTGTTTACTAATACCATCACACGGGCATGGATTATGATCTGTTGTGTGCTGGTAGCCCAAGGGAAAGCCCAGCAAAAATTTTATTGAGCCCGCCCTCAGCCGGAACAACAGTGTTCTCTCCCAGTTAGTCATGGGTAGAGTGAGGTATTGTGCAAGATTTCTCCTACTTAGATCATTCCTCAAGTAAGTCACAACAGTTGATTTGAGAGTTTCCCTTTCCATTCGTTCTGAATTATAAAGTTTATACAGTGCATGTTTGACCTCAATTTTGTCTTTAGGTTCAATCTTACTTGGATCAGAGAAAAGATCTTCCCTGTTCACGTTGCTCAGTGTTTTTAGGACTCCCGCGAGCCAGGGGATCAGCATGCCGTGGTGGCATTTAAGACAGTCTTTTATGATGTTTTGCGTTAGGACAGCTGAATTGTTCCTCCAGATCCTAATCCAGAAAAGAACTGGTCTAGATCTAATAAAGTTGCATACGTAGGGGAGGTTAAGTTCCTCATGGTAAATCAATTCAGAGGATGAGATTGGGGCACCCAGTATTTTCCTACAAAATCGACCTTCTTCTCGCAGGATGCTGGGGCTTTTTCTCAATCCCCAAACCTCAGCCCCGTATGTGACTACTGGTAAGCACTGTAGTTTAAAAAAATTTTAAATGGCTCTAGTGGCACCTATTTTCTTCGGTCGGGGCAAACTCAAAATGGAATTGTTGGCTTTCGAGAACTTGCCCATGGCGTGGGCTGTATGCCCACTCCATGAGCCGTTCGCAGCGAAAGTCAAACCAAGATAAGGGAATGTAGTTACAGATTCTAATTTATCTGTCCCTTTGTGTAGTCCCTATGTGTATAGTATTGAGCTTGCGTTTCCCCGGACCACATGGCATAATAAAAGATTTTTTTAAATTGACGCGCAGGTCTAAGCCCTCCATGTATTGAACAAACCCTTTGACAAGTAGGCGAAGGGCATTTGGTGTTCGTCCCATCAACACTGCATCGTCAGCATATAATAAAACTGGCAGTGGTTGCCCCTGGATACTTGGTACATCACTAGTCACTTGTTTTAGGGCTTTTGCCAGGCCATTAATATAAATAATGAACAGCAGGGGTGCTAAAACGCACCCCTGTCTTACCCCTCTACCAATACTAATGGGTCCCGATACTTCTCCACCCGCCCCAATCCTAACTTGTGCTTTGAGGTCAGTGTGGAGGTATGCCAGAAAATTAACAAGAGCCTCGTCCAGTCCATAGTTCAAAAGAATTGCCCACAATTTGGATCTGTTAACTAGATCAAAGGCGGATGAAAGATCCATGAACGCAAGGTAGATAGGGGACGATCGTGCAATGCTATACTTGTCAATAATCAGTTTCAGATTCAAGCATTGCTCGACCATCCCCACCCTGCTTCTGAATCCCATCTGGCACGGGTCCAGTAGACCCGTATCTTCAGTCCACTCTACCACCCGATTATAGATTATTCGCCCCGAAATGTTTAAGGTGTTGTCCAATAGGGAAATCGGACGATAATTCACTGTGTCTTCTCTCGCCCTTTATGAAAATTGGAACTATAGTACTGGTTGCCCAAGTAGAGGGCACAGGTAGGCTGTTAAAAACATTGAGCAGGATTGGTGCCCATAGATCCGGACTGTGCTTAATTATATCTATGGGCAGACCGTCAGGGCCTGGGGCCTTGTTTCCAAGGCTCTCTTTGATGGCCATCTCCACGTTGTAGAGATCAATCTCCAAGCCGTGGAGCTGGCCACGAAGAAAGCCCGATGGTTCTTCGGGTGGGGCGGCGTATATTTTGGAGAAATGGGCCTCCCAAGAGTTGCTAGTTATATTGCAACTGATTGGGGTTAGTTGTTTGCCCATTTCACGCATTTTCCTAACGGCTGACCAAAAAGGGCCGCTGTTTTTCAGGTTCGCGTTCCCAACCAGCGACTCCCATTTTTCTGTCAGTAATCCCGCCTTCCTCTCGGCTATTTTAAGTTTGTAGAGTTTCCTGGCTGCCTGTACCTCTAGTGGGCACCTTGGTTTAGTGGTTAATGCCCTGCGCAATTCCCTGTTTGCTAATGAGCAGGCAGAGTCAAACCACCTGGGTTCTTTCTGCTCTTTCGGTAATGGAACTGACAGGGAGGTTTTTATTGCTAAGCACAGTTTGCTAATATCATCAATTATCCTATGGCAGTTCCCATCTGTAGTTAGGCAAGAATTAAAAAGCTTGGGATGTTCCCTATTTACACTTTCTAATATTGCCCCACTATCGACTCCCCTCCATTTCAGGTGCAGGCCATCACCTGTGGGTGTAATATCTCTTGCCCCATTTAAGTTGGCACATACCTTGTTTGGACCTAATTTTAAGGTCACAGTGAGAGGATTGTGGTCACCAAACGAGGTTTCTACCACTGTAGATTTTATCACACGGTCTAATAAATGGGGAGACATAAAAATGAAGTCGATTGTAGAGGAACAATCCCGCCCTCTGAACGTAGGAGCATGAAATACACTTGGAGTATAGCTTGTTTCCATAGCGTTGCTGAGAGTATGCTCAGTTAATATGTTAACTAGTTCAGTGCCCCTTCGTTCAGCCTGATCTCGGTGGTTTCTGTCCTCAGTCCTGCCATTCTTGGGAATTTTCTCATTAAAATCCCCCCAATTAGAATCCCTATTTCCTCCCCAATTTCAGAGCTGGTTTCAAGATTCTGTAAAGTCTTAGAGAGTGCTTCAAAATTTTTGTTAGGTACAGAGTAAAAGTCAGTCATTGTTATAAAAATTAATTAAATAGATCCGGGTCTTTCGCTTGAACTCTAGAATCTGTATATTTGGGTTTCCTCTTGAAAGGTCTGTAATTGTGCCACCGACCAGTATCCTGATACCAATGAACAAGCCTCCCACAGCACGTTCTGAATCAGTCTTGGGTGCTGTCACACTGAAACAATGGTAGCCCTCAATATGTAGGTTCTCCACAGCCCATGTATCCTGGAACATGATAATGTCTTTACCATCCAATAACTCAGCCCATTCTGGATTCGACAATCTTGACTCTAGCCCTGCCACATTCCAGCTAAGAATAGACAAGTCACAGCGATTACTAAGTCTAGTTGGTTTACTTCTGTCATTCTTAGCTGTGCTCTGCGCGAGGTTAGTTGATGTAAAAGATACAACCTCTAGTGTAGTTGCAGATGTGGCGATATAATGTTGTGCTCGTGTTTCCTGAGTCAGAGTAATTGATATTGAGGATAAATGTTCCTCATTATCAACGCTTTCATCTTGGCATCCACTGTTGCTTCCCCTTATCCCTAGTCAGTCATGGTCTTCTAGGTTTGAGAGGGCATATTCGAACTGATTATGGGTTGGGATGTTATATAAGGGCCTCAACTCATTCTGACCAAAATATAAATTTGGATTAGAACTAAAGTGTGGTCTCTCACTGTAATTATGCGGAGGCATAATAGGGTAATGTGGGTGTAACATAGAATGTCCCATGAATTTAGCCTGATGGCGCTGAGCTGGGGCGTTCATGAAGTCAAAGTCTTGGTTCAGTTGGAAAGATGGATATAGGTCCCTGATTCCAAGATTTTGCTCCTTATGCCGCGCGACCGGGTTAGTCATGGTATTAGGCGTTGGGGCCAGGTGTCTGTAAAAATAACCCAGGGGAAGCAAGGTCGTATTGAATTCCCATGGTGAGGGTAATGGCGCATTAGCAAAGGTTTTTTGAGCCCATTGAGGGGACCTAAAGTTTATGACTACGCAGTCTCCCTCGAACTTTTTTCTCAGTGGGCCCACCCACCCAATTCTTTGTGTTTGGATGATCTCTCTTGCTCCAGCCATTGGGAAATTACAATTTGTGGATAGCCAATGGAGGATCTTATTTTTAAGAGCTGTGTGGTTTTCCTCTTGGTCGTTCTTTAATTTAGGCACATTGACCAGGATCAGCGCATATGCCCCGCATTCAGGCGGCAAATTAATGCAGGTGGGGATCTTCCTCGTGTTGGTTGCCATATTAAGTGCAGATTGAGCTGTAGGGCGGTTTTGGGGATCAATTTTGGGTTGGTGGGTTAGGGCCTTTTGCTTTTATCAGCGTTAGGATCCGTCCTTGCCACACTGGGTACCTTAGTTGTATTTAAGTTGGGGGCATTTTTAACTAAGGGTTGGATTTTACTTGTGCTAGGTGCAGGCGTAGTTGGAATTCATTTATTATGACTGTTTTTAGCCTTAGTGCCACCTAGTGTCCCAACATTAGGTTTGTTTGATGAAGTCTGCCCTATACCCAAATTTAATACATGATCGTCCAACACTCTCAGCCTCTTATCCAAATTTAAGATTTGTTGATTAATTGGTCCTAAGAGTGTGGACAATAATGTCTCCATCCTCCCCCAGAATACTTCGTTCTCCGATGCCGCGCTAGCTTCTATGGGTAGAGTTTTGATTGCCAGGAGTTCATCTTCTCCCTTGTCCCTTTTCTGCTCTGCAGTGGCAGAGATCCTCCGATTTTGCTTACGCCCACCCTTGTTTCTATGTGTTTTTAATGGTAACTCAGTGTCTAAATGCTTCAATTTTCTTTTGGCTTTTTGGCCCCGGGTTCGCACAGGAATACTATCGCTTTTGTCACCCCAGAGTTTGATATATCAGGATCCACATATGAATCGTGACCATCTGAGTGTGGATGATCAATTACCAATAGTGCGCAGGAATCTTGACTGATGTTCATGTCAGGCCTGGGTAAGGTAGGTGTTGATGATAACCTACTACCTGGGGAGAATTGTGCCAATGGGGCCGTGTCCACAATTATGCAGTTCTCATTAGAGTCAAAACCTGGTAGGTCTGCATAGGAGGCAGCAAGTAAGGAGTCCACTGAGTTATCTTGATTTAAGAGATGTGGGGGCAGGCTTGAAGGGAGCGAAAAGCGCCTTTCAGTATTCTGAATGGCGGTAGCAACAACATCAATTGTCTTCTAAAGCATTTTATCGATGGCGGTCAGTGTTGGCCGCGGGGTGGTAGTAGTTGTTGTTGGCTGGGCCAGTTTGTGCACACCTTTTGGCCTGGATACTGCCGGTGTCCTTTTCCTCATGATTCTAAACTGTTATTTAGTCACTAAAACTTTATCACTGACCTGGTATAAGTCACAGGAATGATGAGAAGAGCTGCCAAGGGGGGGTGGCCCAGCCCAGCCTCTTCTGGCCTCTGAGGGCCACAAAGGGCCCGCCCTTTGCCCAAGCTTAGCCCGGCGCTGCCCGCGCGCGTCCCGCGGGGCGGGAGGCGTTCCCTGCAGTTATGGAGCCTCCAGGCGCGTCGATGGCGTCACTGCCGCTGCGCTGCGCCGGACCCCCGGGGCAGCTGTATGTTGTGGTGCCCTCACTGCGTGGAGCCGTTTCCCTCACGGCGGAGCAGGCGGTGCAGGCTGGCAGGTAAGTGCAGGTGATGGCCGTTTCCCTCACGGCTTGATTGCTGGGCCCCAGGAGCGTTTGGCACTCCCTGCAGTTATGGAGCCTCCAGGCGCGTCGATGGCGTCACTGCCGCTGCGCTGCGCCGGACCCCCGGGGCAGCTGTATGTTGTGGTGCCCTCACTGCGTGGAGCCGTTTCCCTCACGGCGGAGCAGGCGGTGCAGGCTGGCAGGTAAGTGCAGGTGATGGCCGTTTCCCTCACGGCTTGATTGCTGGGCCCCAGGAGCGTTTGGCACTCCCTGCAGTTATGGCGCCTCCAGGCGCGTCGATGGCATCACTGCCGCTGCGCTGCGCCGGACCCCCGGGGCAGCTGGATGTTGTGGTGCCCTGACTGCGTGGAGCCGTTTCCCTCACGGCGGAGCAGGCGGTGCAGGCTGGCAGGTAAGTGCAGGTGATGGCCGTTTCCCTCACGGCTTGATTACTTGCCCTCCAAACACTCATTTTGTTTTGTTTTTAAACCCGCCTGCCCATTTTACATCCGTTTGTTATTTGCATTGTGTCTTTTGTATCGACCTGCATACTGTTCTGTTGTGTGCAACATCATTTTCTTTTTTCTCTTCACTCATCATCAAGCCTTCACCCACACTATAACTGCTTGTACCCACTGCGACTATAAACGTACACACAACCTCAAATGAGAGTAGCCATAGAGCATTAACAGCTTCTTTTTTTAGAAGATCAAATGTTTCTTATTGATCTTTCTTTCAAACACAAATAGAAGTGGCGAGATTAGTAGGATAACTCTCCCCCTACTCAGCAATCCCACTGACCTGCCTGGCTTATCTGTGGCTGTTTAAATGGTGGACATTTCATGGAGGGTTCAAGCAGCTTTCATTACCTTTGTTTCTCTTATTTCAACTTTTGTGGCTTCACCTCGGCACCATCGGATTTGTCATTATGCCAGGTGACTAGGAACAGGTAATCCTGATTTCATCTTGAGTGTGCTTTTTTATGGGGCACCACTATAAAGTCAACCCTCGTGTTTTATTAGAAGTCTGTCTACTGTGTTTAGCCCTGTGTGGTGCCTTAAATGCATATTCAAAACTGACAAGTAAGTATAGATTCAGATTTACTGTGATAACACATTTATTAATTGTAACACCTGCTAATTACATCTCTTAGGAGTTCTCCACTAAACGGCATGGATTGGCAAACCACCCAGTCTTTCTTCCAGTGCATGCAGTGACAAACAACACTACAGCGAGTAGCTGTGTTTGAACTAGGAGCAAACACCTAGGCAAGCACACATGCATGTGTTCCCTGTGCAGTGCATGGATGTATACGGTCTGTATGCATGTAGATCATTTGAGTGTGTGTGAGTGTGCTATGACATGTTGCATGCGTGGTTGTTGTCTGTGCACATATACTCACCTATAGTGTTTCCGTTCTATACATGCACAACAACGAAGCCTTATCTGTTGACTTTGCCAACGCTTGCTATTTTATTGTGAATGTGATTGTGAATTATTTCTGCACATGTAATGTCTTGGCTAATATTTGCTCTTCTCATGTAGGCTGTAGAACATAATTTTCTGGTGGCATTTTCCTGTCATTGACTTCATGTGTTTTGCTCGTGCTCTCAGGAATGGGTGTGCATAACTTTGCAGGTCGATAAGGCCCCATGGGTGTAATAATTAGCAGGATGTTTTGTTCCATTGTTGCTATAGTAGCCATAAAAAGCATGCTGGTGGCCATTTTATTTTTACCTATGACATTCAAAAAAACTCAGTCAGTTTTACGTTCCCTAAATCATAGTCCTCAAACATATAAAGAACTTTTGTTGACAGTTCTGAGAGTCCTGCTGGTTGGGAAAGGTATGTCTGTCACTCAAAAGAGACCTTTAAAACATTTTACTGTAGCTGAATTTAGAAAAGAAAATAGGCACAGTAGGCTTAAGTAAATTGAATACTTTCTTTCTCACAGTAGCAGTTCGTGGCACAGAAAAATCACTTTTTAGATTTGCTACTAGCCCCAAATGACACAAACAGGTGCCTGAATCGTATTTCGGTGTAGTGTGAAATGGCCTCTGTTTCTTCCAAAATGTCACTGTATGCCTCGGAAAAAAATGCCACGCACACAACCCATTCTTTTAAAAAACACAGCTATTATTTTTAAATAAAAAAATCATTGTGTGTAGAACAGGACGGTGACAAATCTAATTTCTTCACTGAGCTTAGGTGCACAGCCAAGGCCAGACTGCGAACCCAAAGCGCCCTCTATGCTGGAATCAACAAATCCCTGCAACACAAATTACAGACCATCCAGAGCACCGCAGTCGGACTCGTCCTCAGCACCCCACAACATGAGCACATGACCCAACACCTGCGAGACCCCCACTGGCTCCTCATCGAGAAGAGAGTAACCTTCAAGCTAATCGCCCACTCCTACAAATCCCTCCACAACATCAGACCCAAAAACCTCAATGAGAGTCTCTTTCCACGTACCCAAAAGAAACCTCTCCTCCGCCGACCTTGCCCTTGCAGAGACCCCGTGCATCCGCAGAACCAGAGCAGGAGGAAGAGCCTTCTCCCACGTCGCGGCTAAGGCCTAGAACTAGCTCCCAGTCAACATCAGACGCTCTCCTTCCCTGCACACCTTCAGGAAGAGGCTCAAGACATGTTTTTTTGGCTAACCCAGAGCTGCACCCCCTCCCTCTGCACCTTGAGACCCCCATTGGTGAGTAGCACACTTTAAAAAAAACCTGATTGATTGGCAATTTTTTCAGAACAGCCCCTTGGGGTGGGGGGGAGAAATTATGGAGCACTGCTGCTTTTGTAACTGGGGGCTGATATTGCAGCACTGCTGCGAAACCGGCCCCCAAGTAACAAAACCACCCCCACCCCTGTAAAACCAACCCCCACCCTTCCAGCCTCCTTGGGAAATGCCTGATGCTCACTATGGCCAATCCGGCCCTGTGTCCAGCCATGCTATATCCTAATGCAGTGAACGCACATGTTAGGGCAGCTGAGCGACGAGGGAAATAACAATTCAGCAGTTAACAAATAATAGGTCTCTGCTTCTTTTGCAAAATCCTTCATCTGGTCTAGGTTTCTGACTGCTTCTTCAAACTTGATGTAGAACACATTGATGCTTTGCAATAGTGGTTTGTATTGCTATTAAGCAGCAAAGGCCAGGATGAAGCAAACAACCTTTTACAAGTATTGCAGAAACAACTGGAACCAAGCTGCACCTGACTGAAGATGCCAAAATAGACCGAAACCGGCATTTGGTTTCTCCAAGAATTGGAATGATAAAATATGAAACAAGGAGGGGTGTACACCTTCAGGAATTTTGCAGTAAGATGTGCTAGGTTAATTGAAAGAACAATGTTCACACAAACAGATTCAAAGTAAGAGCTCCATGCTTATATAAGAAGTCACACACAGGGCCCAGACCTTTGAACAGCCCTCAAAACATTATTGAAAACGCATTAAAGAAGTGAGAGAAGCTTTTCCCTTTAAAGTCTATCACTGATCATTGAGGGAATTTGGTTATAAGTACAATAATATGTAGCAGTAGCAAACACATGGTCGCCATTTTGAGAGTGGATGAATAGTCATTCTAGGACACAACATTCAAAGGTATGCCACTGACATACCACATATGTCCACTACACAACTTCACACCACACCATTCCATGCCACACAGTTTCACAACACCGTTCCAATCCTACACATCTCTCCCTTTTATTTCCAACATTCCTATCGAGTCTTCCCCACACCACCTGCCTCCTCTCATCCCTCCCTTACATCCTTATCTCCTTCCTATACTGCCTGCCCACACATACTAAGCACAGTTTCTTTCTCTGTGCCTTTTCAAGGTCTCCGTCTCCAGGGGCAGCTCCTCCATTGGAGCAGAAGATCTTCGCCCCACTTAAAAGCCCCTGAACCCTGAGTTGAAAAATTAAATGGTAATTCATCATTACCATTTTTATTTTCATCTGTACATCGTCCCGCCCTGAACGAGCATCAGGACGGAAGCTGGGCTGCTGCTAAATGACAGCAGCAGGGACTGGGAGGTGGGTGGGTTGTAAGCGCACTTTTCAAACTGTGCATGTCTTTTTGGCCAACCTTCTTGCGATGGCCAGCCAGACATGCGCACTTTGAAACCTCTAACCCAGACAGCTGGGTTTGAGCAACTGCAGGCCTCCATAGTGCTGTGGAGAGCCGACACAGGCCACTACCGCCAATGAGGGTGCTGCTCTTATGCTGGTGAGAGCAGTGCCCTGATTGGTCAAGGGAGTTTTCTGGTGGCTGGGCTGCAGCACAACGAGGTCTAGAGCAGGAGGTCCTCTTGTCAGGTTAGTGTTTCTTTTAATATATTTTAAGTTAATATTTGCACTTGCACACCCATTTATTTTTGATAGTTTTTTTAATTTCATTTGAGTGCACACATGCCCACCCCCCCTTACTGCTGATGCCAGCCTCCACTGTCTATCTCTCAAACCCACGCTCCCCTGCTCTTCTTAGGGTGTCTTCTGTGTACACGGGTCCTCCCTCTTTAGGAGTCTGTGTCCTGCTCTCTCCTTTTTTGTCTTTCTCACACACACTTTCTGCTCCTCTGTCTCAAATTCATTCGCAAATTCCTGCACAAACTACCTATCCCTCTTGATCCTCCTTTTTATCTATTCTCTGCAGCTCTCACCCCATGCCACATAATTCCACTACACAAATACACTCCACACCACACAATTCCACAACTAACAATTCCAATACAACCCACATAATTTCACTCCACACCACATACATCCACTACACTCCAAACTAAAACACATAGGTAAAAGACATTGTCATTTACAACGCCACTATCTCTAACTCTCACAAATGAGAAATCCATTGTACTGAAAATGCTTGTTTTTCCTTGAGGAGAGCATGAGGTTGCAGCGCCATCTTGTGGAAATCAAGCAGACAACACCTCATATTAGCAGAGAACCTAACACCGGCTAACTGACAGAGTTTAAGTTGCTGTCCTTGGCCCATAGTTGCCTGCAGGGTACGAGTGCAGGGTCGGATTGGGATTGAAAATCGGCACGGGCACACAAAAAAAAATCGGCCCCCATTTGCATAATGCCTTTCGTCTACACATTGCTTCAGTGTAATTTCATTAAAAAGAAGGAGGGGGAGCTTAAAAAAATGCACGCATTAGTTTACACTAGTGAAACACACCTGAAAACAAGTGAGGCCACTTCTACTGAGGCCCCCTGCCCCGCTCAGTATGTGCACACATTAATGGGCCGGCCAGTGAGACAAAGGGAGTGACACCTCTGCCTGTTGCTAAACGAGGGGGGGGGGCGCGGTGAAGTTGGTGGCACGAGGGGGGGGGTAAATGAGCGCCCATCTGCCTGCAGAAAGGCCACTCAGCCACCCACTGGGCCGCTGGCTGTATTTCGAAAATAGAGACACTGCCCAAATCGGCCCCAGACTGCTTAAAAAAACAGCCCAAAGCTGGAACTCGGACATCGGCCCCTCGGGCATTGCCCGAATGCCCGCGTTACCAATCCGAGGCTGGTCGGGGGTACACGCAGGTGGACGATGTCCACCCACTTTTTTCACAGGGTGGATGCCGTCCACCCTGCCAATAGGTTGGGCCCCACTGAAAAAGATGCTGAATTCGTCCCAGTGCAATTTACAAACACCAGGACACTTTCAGCACCGCCTGCACATTGCTACCTGCTTTCGATCCGCAACAACATGCAGGTTGGGAGGGGATGGGGCTCTCTTATTTCTGACTCCTGCTGGGCTCATACCAAAGGCCGAATCTGAGGGGTTATCAGGCCTCCTTTTGTACAAGTCTCCTGGCTGGCAGCAGTCAGGAGCCTCACACCTAGAAGCAAATGCAGCAGAGGTGAAACAAAGGCTCACATCTTGTTAGCACTTCACACATACTTAAGAGAGGCAGCTTTTCACTTTGTTCAGACTCTGTTTAGGAGATATGCATGCACTGTAAGAACCTCAGATGTGTTGATCTTTCCCAGTATTTGCACAAAATTAAAAGCCTTTATTTAGAGCTTACTACCACAAAGGAGGCATTGTAATAATTTAAATATCACTATTTTTTCTTTTAAAGCACTATGGCTAGAGGAAGCTTCACTCTGACAAAAGGCAACATTGGTTTATGTGTAACTTACAAAAGTGTGAATCTTCTGCCGAAATCAGGAGGGTTTGTAAGTATACTCGAAATGTGCTCAACTGTACTCATGATAGACCTGCTATATGTGAGGGCTTAAGATCTGATGTCACTTCTTGTGATGCCACTACCTGTGATTTCACGCGGCTCACGCACCGCGATGTCACGCGCTGTGATGCCACTTACATACTGATTAACTAGGTTAGTCCCCGCACTTCTTTTTTTAGGACTTGTTTATTTATTTATTTGAATGGTTTTATAAAGCGCAAACAATAGCCATATGGGGTATCAGAGCGCTGTACAGAGTTGGTTCAAAGAAGGGTACAAATGCAATGTGAAAGCAGGTGAAGTTACAACATAATGGAAAACGATCAGGCTACGAGTTGGGGGTATACACGGTGCCCTTGTACACAAAGAGCAAAACATCATAAAATAACACGCAACAGAGAAGTACAAAACGAATCAAGAGAACGTGTGCCCTGGTTGCCTGTCTTTGAGACGTACCCCTGCATTCTCCATTTTTCTAAATCATTAACATTTTAAAGCTCCCTCTTGTGACCTTTAGGGTCCCGAGATTTATATCTGCATGGCCTCTGACATGCTAAAACTGCCAGAGCGGAGTAAATATAAATGAAGCAGAGGGACAGACATGTCCCCTGTATGGCTCTGGAGAGCAGGCGACCCTTCTCCGTAGTAGACTGTTTGTATAGTCACGGGACGTCACTGCAGATTACCAATGTTCGCCACAGTGGTCACAACAATCACGCGTCTTCACTGATGCCGCCCCATGAAATGGATTGAGACCCCAGAGCATGGCTCTGAGGTCAGCAGGGATACCCAACCCGCGGCCCTCTTTTGCAAGTGACTGCTGTCCTCTCATCTGGCTGTGAAAGGCTGGCAATGACGGCAGCTTTCATTCCGGTGACCCTCTTTGCCTATTGTTTTCGGGGGAGGGATGCCTATATGTCTGTTCGGCTCCCTCCACGGGGCCTTTGTTCAGTATGTGCATAGCATTGGTGGTCAGTGTAGGACCGGTGTATTATATATGTAGGATGTAGGGTGAGAGTTAGGTAGGTATGCGTGTGTGTGTGTGTATGTGCGTTCGTCCATCCATCCAGGTCCGTTTGTTAGCTCCCGCATGCAGGCTTGGGAGTTTCCTGAAGCTTCCTCGTAGATATTTACTTAGGGTGACCAGGTTTCCCGGATTTTCCAGGACATTCCCGGGTTTCCACCAGCTGTCCCGGCAGATTTCAGGAAATATAGCTCCTGTCCCGGTTTTTATAGAGGGTCATCTGAAAACGGAGGGAGGGAATTTTCTATGTTTCACAAAGCAGGGATAGCAGCAGTTTTTTCAAGAAGGCAATTTAATTAACAGGCAAGCTTACTGGGTTTAAAAAATGTATTTAATGTATGTTCTAACTGCCTGTCTGCAATTCTCTGCTGAGGAGCGCTGTCATCTGTGCACTTACTTGAAGTTGTCCTTCTTCTGTTTTTGTGAAATGTCCTGGTTTTTGGCTTCATAATTCTGGTCACCCTACATTTACTGGAACCAGGATGGATGCATTTTCCTTTCCTTTGTAGTGAGACTGCAAGTTTTCTACGAGGCCACTCCGAGCTACACCCCCTTTTTCTGCCGCATTTCGGTGTCTGTCTGGAGGGAGCCAATAGGTAAAGTATTGGAACTGTCTTGAACCAGTTTGGGGAGGGCTCCAGTAGAACACACAGCTGGCATGGCCTGATCCTGAACTGGGCATGAAGGGTGGGAGGCTGTAGTAAACTACTTCTTAGCTCTTCCCACTGCACTGCTCAGCCAGAATGTATGGTGACATCATAGAATGCCTGGATGCCATTGTGTGTCTGGAATGGCAGTTGGTGAAACCAGGCTGAGCAGCAGAAGCCTGCTCCTGGTGGGGCTGTGCTTGTATCATCTTTCTTCTCCTACTCTCCTATCCTGGAACCAAGTTACAATAAAGGATTACTTAACTATACAGATGGACTGTGTATCTTCCTTTACCACATTTTGGCGATGAGGATGGGATCTCAATTTAGAGAAATACGTTTAATTCAGGATTGGGATGGGCCTTTGAACATCTGTGGAAGGTCACTTTTGGCTGTGTCTGAGAGCAGCTTATCAGCGACTGGTTACTTTAGGAGTAGCTAGCACCTTGTAAGTGTGTTTTTTATGTGGTGCTTCAACTGGGACAGTGACTATCTCAAACGGCTCTGAGGAACTTAGGTGAGCACACAGCGTGTTTGCGGGAGCAGAGACTGTCTGTTCTCTGGTGTGTGAGCCCACTTTACTTTTGCCGTTTCGTTCCCTCAAGTACCTCCATCATGGCGAACGGGAGCTCATTTTTTAAATTCAAAACCCTCCCACGCGCACCTCGACGTTCTCCTAGTGCTGCACGGAGGCAGACGTCCTGCATGTCTCCTTCTCTCCTTGTTCCCTTCTGCTGTCCAGTCACGCCGGCATGCAACAGCGTGTCCAGAGCCACTCGGCGCTCCGTCAAGAAGCATGCCGCCTTGATGTGCGTGACCATAGTGATTCAACAGAATTCACCACCGCCAACCAGGTTCTCGTCTGCCAACCACATTTTCATGAGAGTTCTAAACATCTCCTACTGGCTTCAACCTTTCCTCACAAACTCCTAGGATTATCACCTGCACAACGGAGATGCGTACACCCTGCCGAGCTTGCCGTCGAGCTCGAGGGTGACAGGAGCAAAAGTGTTGCCACACCAGCATCATGAGGGTCGTAGTGAGATAAACGTTGGGACTGGGACAATTCTACTACAGTTGCATGAAATGCATATCCTGAATTGGTTTGTACTGTTCTTTTGTGGGTGAAGTGCTTCCATCCTGTTTCCTTTTCTAGTAGTACCCTGCCTAGGGGAAGTAGTCTTAACATTTCAATGCATGAAGTGGTGTGTTTGCATTTTGAAGTTTTCCCTTGGTGGTGGAAGTCTTCCTTGGGGATGCAGTGTGCGTAGTCAGCACCACCTTTCTTGGTGAGGTAGTGTGTGTAGTCAGCGCCACTATACAGTTTTCTCCTAGGGTGACATTTACGAATACTCTTTGGTGTACCCTTTCTTGGGGAGGTGGTTTTGTCAGTTCCAAGGGTCCTTCTACACACTCTGGTGTACCCTTTTCTTGGGGAGGTAGTGTGCGTATTCAGCGCCACTGTTAAGTTTTCTCCTAGGGTGATGTTTACGATTACCTTTTGGTGTACCCTGTCTAGAGGAGATGGTGCACGTCGTGATCCTGCTAGTCACCATGCTCCGGACAAAGTCCACCTGCATGGAACTTGTGGCCAAGGGTTTCACGCTCGTGGGACTTCGAATGAGAAACCGCCCACCGGAGTTTAGAACTTTACCATTACTTTTAACAGATCTCAGTCTTACAACACTTGCTTTACTGTTTATGCATTTTTTGTTGCTTAGATTTTGGTGCTAGCTTACCATTTACCCTCCTCAGGGGAGGTTGGGTTGTGTTTCGGGGTGACTACCTCGCGTTGTACTCTAATCAGAGGAAGTTGTGTTCTTTTCCAAAGCGTTTTCTCTCTGGTGTACCCTTCTTGGGGAGGTTGTTTTCCAGTTTCAACTGCATATACCCTCGGGTGTACCTTTTTCTGGGGGAAGTTGTAGGTGTGGTTCTCCGTTTTGGGCTATCACCCTGGTGTTTCGGGGAAGTGGTGAGTGTGCAACTACCCTACCCTCCGTTGCATTTCACTTAGTTTCCCCTAAGGAAGGGGGATGGGGTGTGGAATATTGACGTTTGCATTTTTTGATGTATTCTATTCCTCATGTAATGTATTTATTCATCTATGTACATTTGGGTATGCCCCTTGTATTTTGATATACTTCTAATTCCTGATGTAATGTACCTATTCATTTATGTACATTTGGAAATGCTCCTTTTCCCTCTTTTCTTGTGACTCTTACAATTATGTTTCCAGTCTTTCACCTCTTTCCTGCTGTGTGTTCCCTAAGGATGGAGGATGTGTAGTAAACTACTTCTTAGCTCTTCCCACTGCACTGCTCAGTTGAATGTATGGTGACATCATAGAATGCCTGGATGCCAGTGTGTGTCTGGAATGGCAGTTGGTGAAACCATGCTGAGCAGCAGGAGCCTGCTCCTGGTGGGGCTGTGCTTGTATCATCTTTCTTCCCCTACTCTCCTACCCTGAAACCAAGTTGCAATAAAGGATTACTCAGTTATACAGCTGGACTGTGTATCTTCCTTTACCACAGAGGACTACACAATTTGAACATGGGAGAGAAGCAGGGCTTAATTTGTAAAAAAAAATAATTGCCAGGGCCCTCGTCAGTGTAATGTCGCCCACGTGATGTAACAGAGGCAACTTGTTTGACCCTTTTGGCTTCCCGTACCAGGGGAGATTAGTGGGCGTGCTCACCCCCTCCTTGTGCTGTATGGCAGGTGGTCCGCACGGCCCACGTAGTGTGAATTAATAAAAATGCATTTGGCCAGCTGTGACAAGGCAGTTCACATACGACCACAGCGGCCATCAACCAATCTCTGTGTCCGCTCGTCATTATACAGCGTGGCGTGCACAAGCGCTTATTCAAGCCGCAGTTCACTCTTTGTCAGACTCCAGATCGGAGTCAGGAGGCCACCCCAGCTTTACCACCCTTTACCACTGCCATCGCTGCCAATGACAGTGCTTTCAAAACTACTACCCATCACACTGCTACAAGTGTGACAATTCAGGCTGCTCGAGGCCCTCCAAAGCTATAACAATGCCTTGGGAGGCTGGTCTTAGTTGATATAATGTCTATTTGCTTAATAAACAACTGTTGTTGTTGTCCGCTCAATACTACACAAACAGTGCCACCCTGTGGTAGCTTTTATAAGTACCGGTGTTGTCAATTAGGTGCTGGTGCTGTGCACTGGAAACCACTGGTACAAGTTAAGCACTGCAGAGAAGTAATTAGTAAAGAGGAGAATAAATATTTGTTTGTTACCCTGCTCAAAGTCCCAGGACCCAAAGCCCTCCAAGACGAGCTGAAAACGGTCTGAAAGAGGTGGGGACTGTCTGCTGCATTCCGTGCAGGGCCTAGGGGGTTGCTGGACTCCTCCAGAGGGGCACCAGTCTTGTGGAGCCTTCAGCTCAGCTCCCTGCTGACTAGGAACAGTGCATGAGTCATAACCCGGCTGGTGGGTATCTATCTATCTATCTATCTATCTATCTATCTATCTCTGTCTGTCTGTCTGTCTGTCTGTCTGTCTGTCTGTCTGTCTGTCTGTCTGTCTGTCTGTCTGTCTGTCTGTCTGTCTGTCTGTCTGTCTGTCTGTCTGCCTGCCTGTCTGCCTGCCTGCCTGCCTGCCTGCCTGCCTGCCTGCCTGCCTGCCTGCCTGCCTATCTATCTATCTATCTATCTATCTATCTATCTATCTATCTATCTATCTATCTATCTATCTATCTATCTATCTATCTATCTATCTATCTATCTATCTATCTATCTATCTATCTATCTATCTATCTATCTATCTATCTATCTATCTATCTATCTATCTATCTACCTACCTACCTAGAGGGTGCTGACAGTGATCTCTGGAGCAGGGCACCATGTGGAAAAGGTGACCCCAGCTGTGCGGGAAGAGCAAGGACCTGAGATCAATACTGTGTGAGGCCCAGGAACAGGCCTGCAGCATCCATGTGGTGAGCCTCCTCTGCCCCTGACAGAGAGGGCCCCCGATAGTCCTCCACAGGACTTTAAGCATGCTTGGTCATTTCTCCGGCGTGGACGTGATCGGTTGGGAAGACAGGAGATATAGATTCCCGCAAACCATGTTAAAATTCAGCCACTGATTGCAGAGATATTTGTGCTTGAAGCTCCGCTTCGTGAGAGCCTTTGTGAGCCTGCTGCATTATCCGCTGCTCTGAGGGCAGCTCAGGCAAACTTGACTGCATTTGGCGAGTTTTTCGGTAAAGACTCCTACCATGTGCAACATCAGAAAAACATCACTGCAATCGTATGGATGTAAAGATGGCAGATTTTAAAGCTCTCTTAAAATCTCGGGGGCGTATTATCAAGCAGGGAGTTAAAAATTATCGCCGTTTTAGCGGCAGAAAACTGCCGCGAATGCGGCGACAATGGGCTTGATAATATGGCCTTGTGAATTCCAATAGAAACCCATGTTCTGGTGTGAACATGGGCTTTTATTGGAATTCTCAAGGGCATATTATCAAGCCCATTATCGCCGCAATGGCGAAAATTTTAACGCACTGCTTGATAATATGCCCCTCAGTGATTGTAGAAACATTGCCCATTCATTGTTTGGACCAGGGACCATTGAGAGTTGCTTTAAGGACCATCCACAGCACCCAGCCAAGGACCCCCGCTCAGATTCGGGATCAGCCCGAGAGAATGACCAGAGAATGATGGGAGGCCAGGATCAGGCAGGAAAGGATGAGGTCCATGTGTGATGTGTTTCTCCTACGGTGACCACCACCTACCCACTCTCAGCTGGTACCGATGCACGTGTGAGCATTAAAAGTTGCAGCCACAATGACCATGAAGGTTCTGCGGAGGTCCACTGTTTTAGAGTAAAAAGAGTCTGTGTATTGTTGCAACAGGATGAGGCAGAACATTGATCTGGCTGATTCTGGTTTCATTGCACACTTCAGAGACCTTAGGAAAAGTTGCATTACTAGTATGCAAGGACCTTTCAGTCTTTGGCAAAGTCCATAGACATGAGTTTTTTTTCCAAGTCTAACTTAATATAATTCCCTTAGTCAAAGCCAATAAGCAGGTTTTTTTTGTTAAGAAAATTTGTTGCCAATTCCGGTACGTAAAGACATATATAATATATTGTCAGTGAAAGATCCTGCCAAAGTCAGTAGGAAGGGTCTGGTTTATTGCAAAAAGTGAGTTTTATATTGCTTTTGGTCTCTCCGTGTTCCTCTATATTTTCAAGTGTGGTATTTAACTGTAACTGCAATGAATAAAGGGGCAGATTTATGTTAACTGGCGCATCCCCAGGGATGCGCCAGTTAACATGCGCCACAGTGCGCCACAGCTCCGCCACCCATGGTGCGCCGCATTTATGATGCGGCGCACCATGGGGCAAAAACGGCACAGATGCGTGACGCATCTGTGCCGTAAAGGTGACGCATTGCTGGAGTTGCGTCGCAAGCGCGACGCAGCTCCAGCAAGGCTCGGGGGTGCCCCATCTCCACAATGCTGCGTCAAGACCTACGCCTGCTTCAAGCAGGCGCAGGCTTTTGACGCAGCATTGGCCTGAAAGTGACTGAGTGAAATCTTATAGATTTCACTCAGCCACTTTTGCGAGGCGCACCTTCCCCGGAACGCCCACCCTGCACCGCAACGCCCACAAGCGGCGCAGGGCTTTACAACGTGACGCATCTGCCTAGATGCGTCACGTTGTAAATCGTTCGTAGGGATGCGCCACGTTTACGCCGCCTTGCGTGACGCAACAGCGGCGTAAACGTGGCGCAAGTGCCTCATAAATCTGCCCCAAAGTACTTTTTCATTTCGAAGCTAGAAGCACTGGCTGTATTGTAGTGCTATTGTCTGCTGTTACAGTGTCGGCTGTGCTCTGAGACTGTATCCCACACCACTTCCCGGAGTAAGGCTTAGGCTACTCTGCCTGGTGAACTGGAGGGTCAAGTGCTAAAGGTGTGGAGATTGGTGCTCAGGTGTGAGTCCAATAGTGAGGTGGCACCAGGACACAAGACAAAAATGCTCAAGTTGACAAGGTTGAACTGTGGTACCCCTGGATTGCCTGGGGGACCCCCAGAACCAACTCTCACAGAAGTATTTTCAAAACTCCAAAGGGCTTGGACAATCAGCAAAAGGACAGAGACACTGAACATTTAGGCTGGGAAAGAGCCCGTCACATAGCAGTGCATTTAAAAGGTTGGTAGTACTCTGGTCATCAGTTACATGGTTGTACCTTCCAGGGGCTGTTAGGTCTCTGCCAATATCAGTCACAGGCAGATACCGAAGTACAACTCGCCGTTTGCACCTGAGAACACAGGGACAGATTTACAAGGAGGTGCCGCAGCGTGTCACCGCAAGCCCTTTGGCTGCGCCACGCTGCAGCACTTTCAGAACACAGCAATGCAACCTATTTACAATGATATGTGGCATTCCTGTGCTCTCCCCTACGCTGGAGCACAAATAGCTGCCATGCACCGGCGCAGGCACCCTTGCACCATGGTGCAAGGATGCCTGCCTCATTGGGAGATTGTTTTTGTGAAGGAAGGGACACCTTCCTGCACAAAAAGAATCACTACAGTCATTTTCCTCTTTCAATGCATGCTGTAGAATGCAGCATGCATTGAAAGGTAAAAAACTAGGAGAAAAGAAAACATATCTCTTTGTTGCGCCTCGCTAGGGTGACTTAGCATACTGATGCATTTTCAGATTTAAGAATCCTCGTAAATCTGGAAAGTGTCTGGTTCCATGGGTATTGCTTGGGAACACCCACAGCAACACCCATGGAACGCCTCTTTCACGCAAAGTGCTGTGTGTAAAGGGGCCGTATTTACAAGGACAGGGAAAGCCAATATGGGGCAGTGTAATGCGCTGCCAGTGCATCACAAAAAGTGACGCACTGGCAGCGCAATGGGCTTGTAAATCTGCCCCACAGTCTTTTACTGTAGGCCATTCGCCATGTTCCACTGATTTTAATGGAGTCTTACACTTTGTTTCATGGATGAGAAACTCACTCACAGGGAGGCAGATTAACTATTGTTTTGTATGGGTTCCCACAAAGCTACACAAATGGAACTGTGTCAACTTTCATGCACAAAAGTGTTTAAGACTGAAATGACGTAAACGAAGCATCAAAAACCCCCTGCGCTGCGGATCACCGACCTCTCTTAAACCATGCAAAGGAGGGTCTATCAGGGCTGCAGCACTGCAAAACCCCCAAGAATTCGATTCAAAACCCAATCTAGCATCTCTTGGCTTTGCATCAAATGATAATGCAAAATGAAATGCAAACAAGGTGGTAGCAGAATATTGTGCTACATTCTCATGCTGAATGTGTAATTTCTGCAAAGTTAAAAGATAAAGCAACTTCCCCTTTGTTATTTGACATTGTGTTGAAAGTCATAGCGGAAGCTGTACCTCGGCTACAGATGTCAGCTAGACACAATTGACTTGCCCTGTTGCCACATTGCAAAACTTATGGATAGATTTGCAAACATTTTGTGATGGGTTAGCATCAGTTTTGTGACGCTAACCAGCACAATTTTATTTTTTCCTAATATACTTTCCAGTGCTAAACTTGTTTTGCGCTTGAAAATATCCTAAAAGTAACGCAAAGCAGTGCTAAGCACGGCTTTGCATTACTTAGCGCCAAGGGGGCGTTACATGGGTGTTCCCATGCAACCACCCACACCTTTTGATGCAAAAGCCGATCTACAAGCAATAGTAGGAAAGGTTTAGCGCCAATAGTTAATGCCATTTGAAGGAGACGTTAAGAGCAGAAATGCTTTTATTTCTCCTTTCTTTTTCGGCTTTGCATTCCTGCTGCACTGTGCATCACACATGCAAAGTATGAAAACCTTTAAAGTGTGTCTATGCATAGTATTTTGTACTGGAAGGGTACCTTTACAGTACGAAACCTGTGGTAGGCTCAGGCACACATCAGAGCACTGTGGCGCTAAAATCAGGGCTGGCTCTAGGGAGAGGGGCGGAGAGTGCCATATCCTGTAGAATTGGCGCTCTCCAGCTCCCTCCCTGTCACGCAACGCAGTGCAGCATTTATGGCTGCTGCGCTGTGTTCTGTGACTTTTTCGAAAATCTGGGCCTTAATGCAATGCATGAGCATAACCGATGGCATGACAGGAGCCTATCTTTTAGCAAATTTTACATAAACATTCGCGCTACACAGCACTGAAGATTTTTTCCCAGCCCAACATTGCCTGCATGTAAGTAAACCTAGGCTGGGGTGTTCTGTTCAGTACTGGAAATGGAGAAAGTGTCTTCTAGAAACATAACTTGGGGGTGGGAGGAGTGGCAGGAAGTGGCAGTGTCACAAAGGAGCGAAGTCTATGACCTATTCACAAATGCAATTTAAGTCATAAACGTACAATTATGACTGAATTTAACTTTTGTATTTTCTGCCAGACATTCCCAACGGAATGCTTGTACGAAGGCACAGATCTCTGCTACGAATGTGAAGGCCACAGCACTCTTCAATCCCACTCAAGTGGTTGGAAGTGGTTGTCCAAAAGCATGATTTCTTGGAAGGTTGGGAGCATTGAAAAGCACGAACATTTGATGACATTTCCAAACTCCTGTCTGCCCCCTTTCCACCCTGGAAATGGCCAGAGATTTACTCTACTTCAAGGCTGGAGTATTACCCATTTCAGGATAAACAAGCATTTACAATGCAATGGTTTCGCCTTTGGAAAAGTTAGACCTATTGGCATTGTAAATGACAACATTTTTATTTATGTGTTGGTTTTGAAAACAGATAAATAAATGGCATTGTCATTTACAATGCCTATAGCTTAATTTCTCGCAAATGCGAGACCTATTGCATTTCCACTGTCCTAGTTATGGGGGTACAACACAGCCCAAGTGATGCGGGCAGTTGTTGTCCAGATATGCTCGGAATGGCTACTTTAAAAGGGACCATTCAATACTGAGCGCAGCCAGAGGCTACTCCCACTAATGAGGCCACTATTCACATGCTGGGTAACTGCACATGGGCAGGTTAGGATTGGTCGAGGAAGTTTGCTGGGGCCTACTCTGCGGTCCCAGCAGAAGAGGACGTCGTCGTCATGAGCTGGTAAGTGTCTTTTGTTTGCTGACACCCCCGCCCTCAGTAGATTTTCGACCACCATTGAGTACAGGTACTCACTCTTTAGAGTACCTGTTTGCTCCTGAGAAGTGCTGGCACACTCCTTTTAAATGTATTGCAACAGTGCTGGAAAGTGCAGGTACTGTCCCTTTTAAATGAAAGAAGTGTACTTGCTAATTTAAAGCATTGACTTAAGGTGGATGCTGAAATCTATAAATGACTGAACACACGTTGCCTTATGTTAAAATCGTAATGCCATGTTATTTGTACATTTTTATTTTTATTATTTTATCTTATGTTAACAGTTGCACATTGGAGGAGCGACCAACCACCTACTGCTTTCGATTAGTGGAGCGGATCTGAATGAGGAATATGCACTGGAGCATTAAATTGCTCGAGGCAGTCAGATCAAATTTCGGCCAAGTTGATGTCTGCTTGAACGGTTAGAACTAATGCTCACGCTTTTTTTTAATTCCCTTATGTAAAGACGATTTTTTTCTCTCCTATGCTGAATATAAAAAAAATACAGTTTAAAAGTATCTTCCCTCTGTTTCAAGCCATCAAATGATTCCCCACACTGAAACAGATTTCTTTTGTTTTGGGTGGCACACACATATGGGAAATACTCGCGTCACAGCCACCTCCCAGGACGCGACATTTTTCTACAGATAAGAAATATGACGCCCGAATATGTGCCGCAATAAATTGGGCACTTTTCTTACACAAAAAGGTCAATTTCACACAGAATGAAGAGCAACGAGTAGATTTATATAAAGTATAAACTTTAGAACACGGTCACAGCTCCTAGCATGTCAAGGAAGACCGCCTTCTATGGAGCATTTGGCATTGCGTACATGATGAGACACCGCATACCTAAATAATAATTCAAAATACATGACGGGGCAGCTTGTCCACATTCCTAACTAGTGAAACATTCCTTGCACAAAAGAACTAACTATAATATAGCAGTATAAATTAGAACAAGCACTCACCTGGGGAACAACGGAGGCCCAGCACGGAGCGGGCATTTCGGCAACCCCGCCCACGGCCATGTGCGCTCGAAAAACATGAAGCACAGGGGGGGGGGCGGGGGCGGGAACGGACAGCGGTCTGGTCTCTGGGTCCGGTGTGGACGTCAGGAGGGAGCGCAGGCTACGGAGAGTACCAGGGGTGCCCAGGGGACAAAGAGCGGTGCGAGCCTCGCTGGAAGCGCGGCTCGCACCGCGGCTGTGCTCACATGCTGCGGGACTCATGGGGGTGGCTGCAGCTGGGCAAGGGCGATGCGAGCCTCGCTGGCAGGGCGGCTCGGGTCGCGGCGGGGCTTACAGTACTTTAGAGCTCAGGATCGGCTGTCTCAACTGAATGGCTCTGACAAATCTGTGCCTGCAGCAGCCCGGGTTAGGAGAGCCAGTGTGAGGAGAGGGAGGCGGGGTGGAGGGAGCAGGGCAGGCCGAGCAACTCCATTGTCTACCGTGAGCCGGGTGACTAATCTTCCGTCGTGGGACCCAAAAAAAATGGCGGCCAGCAACTCCTGAATTTTTCAGATTGGGGGCGTGTTTACAGGGGCGGGAACGGCGCACAGACAACGGGAGGGGGCGGGAAAGGGTAATCAAAAGGCAGAGCACTCACCTGGGAACGCCCAGGGAAAAAATCTCGGGAACGCCCCCGAATCTGGTCCGGCCTTGACGGACAGATCTCTGTTCCAATGGCTAGCCTCCATTTATGGAGCTAGCCAATGGGACAGGGGGGCGTATTCCATTTTCCTTACTGAAATCAAGAGATTTCTCTGGAGGCGGAGCTAAGAGCTCCGCCCTCCAGTGAAACCTAAAAAGGGGGAACGAACCATTCCAGATTTGGTTGGGTTGTAGCAAATGGCCTTGCCCCACAAAGAAAACTATGTTCTGTGAAGAAAAAATACATTAAATTAAAGAGTATATTTCCACAGGGGGTCCAATTCCCTCGTACAGACTTCTATGCTATGGGGAAATCTGCATATTGAGAACTAATTGGAGAAATCACTGGACTTTCTCAGCAGTACACCTGGAAACCTGCCCCTGGCACATCTTTCCAGGTGTGCTGCTGGAAATATTGGTGAATAAGGAAATGTTATAGTACGTTCAGGTACGTTGAAGTAGAGGCAGAGATTTCTGTATGTACGTTTACAATGTTTTTCTGTTTTTTTGTTATTACACACTTTGTACCAGCACAAAATGTAAGTAAAACTGGGCCAATGTCACCCAAAGTCACGCAAGCAGATGTAAAGTGTTTTTTTGGGATTTATCTGCAAGTGCAAAACTTGATTTACACTAGAAAGTAGCACTAAAGTAAGGCAAAGTAGTTTGTTGCACTACTTTGCATTAGGGGCACGGGTGTCCCATGAGTGGTAAATGGGTACCCTCATGCAACCACCCATGAATTTTTTGGGCAAATCCCCATCTACTAACATTAGTTGACAAGAATTGTATCCCAAAAATATACCCATTCAAATCAGGTGTATAGTTGGAGCCTTGTTTAATTATCTCCAAACTTTGGAGGTGTGCCAGATTTCACAGCACATAAACAAAATGGGGAAGTTGTAAAGTATGCCAAATCATAATATTTTGTGCTGGAAGGATACCACTCCAGTACAAAACCTATGCTGGCCATCACACAGACACCCTAAAGTGCCTAAGTGCACCAGCGCTAGGAGAGAGAGCATATCTTAGTAGATACAGCTCTGTCCTGCTCACTCCCTTTTGAGCAACACAGATCAGTGACTTTCACTTCTTAAGAAATTTGCCCCTTTGCTCGCATGTAAAATGACAGCATGGAAAAATTCATAGTATTATTAATGCTATTAGGCTTGCTTAATTAGTCACTAACCAGCTACATTTTAAATTACTTTGTGCAGTTAAGAACCCTGCAACAATCAATCAATCAATCAGGACATTTGTAAAGCGCACTACTTACCCGCGAGGGTCTCAAGGTGCTGGGGGCGGGGATGCTGCTATTGCCCGAATAGGCAGGTCTTGAGGAGTCTTCTGAAGTTTAGCAGGTCCTGGGTCTGCCATAGGAGGATTGGGAGGGTGTTTCAGGTCTTGGTGGCGAGGTGGGAGAATGATCCGCCGCCGGAGGTCGCTCTTCGGATGCGGGGAACTGTGGTGAGGGTGAAGTCGGTGGAGCGGAGCTGGCGATTAGGGGTGTAGAAATTGAGTGGTCTGTTGAGGTAGGCTAGTCCAGTGTTGTATAGTGTCTTGTGTGCGTGGGTGAGGAGCATGAAGGTGATCCTTTTGTTGACAGGGAGCCAGTGCAGGTCTCTCAGGTGGGGTGTGATGTGGCTGCAGCAAGGTATGTCGTAGGGTCAGGCGAACGGAGGCGTTTTGAATGTGCTGAAGTCGTTTCATGAGTTTATACTGTCAAGCCCTAGCACACGTGTTGGCGGGACCTACTGGATTGAACATTAAATCAAGCATCAACTAATATTGCTGTATTTGCTTGAAATCTTGTGCAGTGCAATTGTGTATTTGAAAATCACTTGTTTATGTGTGCTAGGGCTTGACAGTATTTACATAGGATCCTTGAGGGATCTGGGTAGTGGATAGAGGGTAGTGGATAGCTGAACACTGACCGTCACTAAAGAAGCGCGATAACCACATAGGGCATAATCGTCCCAGTTAGAATTTAGTTTGTTTCAGGAGTTTGGCCGAGGCTCCTGCGTAGAGGGAGTGCTTCCAGCTTTCTGGGAAGGTGGCTGTCTCGAAGGAGATGTTGATGGCTTATGGGAGATGGGGTGCGATGGTGGCGCTGGCTTTGTTTTTTTTTTTTAAGGAACCTTGAACCTTTATTGTCACGATACGGAGACATAAACATAGGCCTACAACCAGTCCGGCCGGCCGCTATTCAAATCGATTAATAAGTAATGTATTAGAAAAACATACAGCGGTCCGGAGGTCAAGAGCTGAGTAGCATCCAGGATATACCATACAATTAAAGTACCATGCGATAGCAAGGATCTGAGACGGTTCATTTTGTAATAACGGAAAATAAAATAAGAATCAATATCGCATAATCACACACACCCCTAATACAGCTAGCAAGGATTTTACGCCAGTGATGTACATAGATGAAAAGGATGGGGGAGAGGGTACATGAATCAGGATAGATGCAATAAACACCAAGCAAGCATGGCGAACTAGCCCCACCCCTCAAGGCGAAACACAATATGGGAGACATGGAAGACAACGACATCGAAAAAGGAAAAGGGCAAAGGGCCATAGAAACAAGATAGAACAAAATAACAAACCCATCCCCCAACCCTCAACCCTGCACCCCTCCAAAAGGCTATGGCCTACCCCCCCAGCAGCGTGCCTGTCGCCCTAAATAAGAGACCCGAAATACAGAGAAGAAGAAGAGAAAAAATACAGGAGAAGGGCCCTCGATCCGGTCATCCGGCCCCTCCCACCTCCGCGTGCAAAAATCGTATAAACAGTAATGGTAAAAGAAGTACAGGTAGCAGCAATCACGTAGAACGCAATCAATGACAGCCCCGCTTAGCGCCCCTCAAATCACCATCAACCAGCCATGAGTCCCTCCATGTTCCAATCGAATTCACCCCTGGCCACGTTTGTCAATAGTACCAACGTTGAACCATCCCTCAAACGGGATACAAAGTAGCACAAAGGGTCCGATTATACCGGGAGGATCAGGCAGTGTCGCCGCTCCATAGGACCCCAGCCACCGAAATTTCGCCGATGATGCATGGCGGAAGTCTGAGTGGAACAATGTCAACACCGCTAACAGTCTCGAGTCCGAACACAGTCCCGCCAGACACGGAAAGGGAAACACACGAAGCGGGAAGCGCCAAAACCCCGACGGGGCCGCCCAAGCCGTGTAACGATGGTGTTCCTCCACTTGCCGATCAGAGAAAGGCCCCGATGAGACAATCACACGCGCCACAGATGCATCCACAGTAGGCTCATGAACCAAATCTATCCACGTCTCTAAGAATGTAGACTCATCCGGGAAATACGTCGACGAAGCAGAGGCAGACACAGCGGCGCCTCCTTGAGAGCGATCCGTGCCGGTACAAGATGGCGGGACAACAATGGCGGCCATCCTTTGTCCCAAATCTCGGGCCTCCCGGATCAGGGCTGTCTGCATGGTTGTTAGTGCAGCCAGTATATGTTTGGGCATGGGCGGTTTCTCACATAGCCAGACCCCGGGGTTCTCTTGCGTACCGGTTTCTCTGCCCGGGTGAGGGGTGCACGGGAAAGCATCATCCGCCATTTCAGCCGTCACGTTCTCTTTCCCCACCACCGCACCTCAGGAGCGGGCCCGACCCCCGGGATCAGCAGGATTCACAGCGGGATCTCAATAGTCAGGGCAGGCAGCAGAAAGGAGAGTCACCGAAAGGCTAAACAAGCTCCCTGCTGCCCGGGAGTCACCCACCGGTTCCCAGGGAGGGCTGTTAATATAACCAGGTATCACACCGAAGGGGAACTGGACATCATGGACTCACTATTTTGCACCTCCTGCAGGGCAACCCACTATTGGGGGTGGGTTGGTATCATCTCTTCCGGCTCGCAAATCTCAGGTTCTCTCCGACCGGCTTCCCATCGCGACCAGAGGCCGCCGGTGTTGCAATCACGGCCGGACACTCTCCTCACTCGAGATCCCGGCCGCAGCACCTCGAAGGCCGCCAAAGAGACGGAGACAGTTCTTCGGGTCTACTGCACGGTGGAGCCTCAAAAGCAGATGGTAAGTGAACGCCTCCCTTCACCTACTTAAATCAGCAAAAACTGCTCAGGTTTATCGCCAGGATATATGTGCGGGGCGGGAGGGCACACGGAGCCAAGCGGTTATGCAGCCATCCCGATCGCCATCTTGGCTCCTCCACGGCGCTGGCTTTGTTGAAGATGTGTGGGCACGGGTCAGACGGGGATCTGGAGTGGATGGTGTTCATGATTTTGATGGTGTTGTCATCATTAATATTGGTCCAGGTGAGCAGGGGGTTGGTGTGGATGGTGGCCATGGTGATGGAGGTCTCGGTGGTTGTCTGGGCGGTCGTGACGTTGAAGTTGTTGTGGATGTCAGCGACCTTGCAGTGTAAGAAGGTGGCAAGGGAGTCGCACAGGTCTTGCGAGGGTGGGATGTTGTTGGTGTTGGAGCTGGGGTTGGAGAGTTCCTCACGATGTTGAAGAGCTCTTTGCTGTTGTGTGCATTGTTGTCTAAGCAGTTTCTGAAGGAGGCCCTTTTGACGGATCTGATGAGGTGGTGGTGCCTGCGGGTGGTGTTCTTGTGGGCTGCGTAGTTGTCTGGTGTCAGTTCCCGGCGCAATTTCTTTTCTAGCTTTCGGCAGGTTTGCTCGGAGTCCTGGAGGTCTTCAGTGAACCAGCTGGCTTTCTTGCTGGTGTGTCTGTTGGAGGGTTTCTTGAGCGGGGCGAGGGTGTTGGCGCAGTCATCAATCCATTGTCTGAGGTTGCGGGTGGCGGTGTCGGGGTCGGTGGGGTTGGCTCCGGGCAAGGGTGGTGGTTAGCTGGTCTTTGGTGAGTTTGCTCCAGCAGCGGCGGGGGATCTGTTGAATGCAGTGGTGCGTGGTAGATTTTTGGAAGGTGAAGTGAATGCAGTGATGGTCGGTCCAGTAGAGTTCGGTGGTGTGGTTGAAGGAGACGTGGGAGCTTGCAGAGAAGATGGGGTCAAGCGTGTAACCGGCGGAGTGGGTGGGCGTTGTGACGAGTTGTCTGAGTCCGAGGTTGGCGAGGTTCACGATCAGGGTGGTGGAGTTGCGGTCGTTGTTGTTCTCGAGGTAGAAGTTCAGGTCCCCGAGAAGGATGTAGTCTGTGGAGGCGAGAGCGTGTGTACTGACGAAGTAGCCGATGGAGTCGCTGAACTGTGGTCGGGGTCCGGGGGGTCTGTAGACGAGGGTTCCTCTGAGGGTAGTGTTGGGTTCGGTGTAGATCTGTAAGTGTAGGTGTTGGGCGGTGCTGAGGGTGTCGTCGGTGTTGGCCGAGACTCTGAGAGTGTTCCTGTGGACGATGGCAATCCCTCCTCCTACTCTGTTGCTACAGTCCCTGCGGGCGATCTTGTAGCCATCTGGGGTGGTTATGACGATGTCGGGTGCCGAGGAGGCGTTCAGCCAGGTCTCCGTCAGGAAGGCGACGTCTGGGGAGGTTGAGTCGATTAGGTCCCAGAGTTCAACGGCGTGTTTGCGGGCGGAGTGGGTGTTGAGAAGAATGCATCTGAGGTTGTTAGGATCTTTACCAGTGGGTGGATTTGCAGAACGGATGCTGGTGAAGCTGCAGTTCCGGCAGGTGAAGGGTCCTTGCATGCGTTTTGGGGCGGCCAGGAAGCAGGTTTGTGATCGTCCGATGTTGAGTGCATGGGGGGTGCTGGCATCGTAGTGGCGTCGGGTGTCGTGTCTTGGCGTTCGCGGAGGCCAGGGGTTCTGGTGCTGGGCGTGGTACAGGGGCCGACGGGCGCAGACGGGCTTGCCTTAGGTGCGCCAGCGGCCGCCATATAAGGGGAGTTGGGAGGGAGGAGCAGCTGGGAGGCTGGAGCGGAGTCGCAAATGGGCAAGCGGGGTGTGGGGCCACAGGGAAGCAGCAGCTGGAAAGAAACTGGCGGAAATCAGGCACATAGAGAAAAATGGAAAGACAACAGTGACAGAGGTACAGTAATACAGTGAATAAAATCAAAAAATAGAAATACGGACCAGGGAACAGGAAACAACCAGGGGCACAGGTGAAAAACTAGGGGAGAGAGCACAATACCAGGGAACAATGCAAGCAGGAGTGCAGCTGAGGCACAGGGGCCTCGAACCTACGGCGCTGACAAGAGCAGAGGGACACCGGCACACAGGTGGTGCTTTGCAGTGTGGGGGAGCGACCTACCTGGAGTCAGGGTCAAGGGTCGCTCTCCTCACCGCCAGGCCCGGACTGGCCGTTGGGGGCACCGGGCAATCCCCCGGTGCGCCGCAATGGTGGGTGCCGGTTTTGGGCCCCTGGGGGCCGTTTGTGTTACAGGGCTGTTTTTGCAGCGTTGCTGCAAAAACGGCCCTGTAACAAAATCGGCCGAAAACCGGCCCGGCAAAGAGCGCGGTCGAACCCCCCACCCCCCCTGGGGGGTGGGCGGGAGCCAGCCGAGCACTTTGCCCGGGCCGGTTTTGGTTACCAGTCCGGCCCTGCTCACCGCGCAGCAGCCGCCATATAAGGGGAGGTGGGAGAGAGGAGCAGCTGGGAGGCAGGAGCGGGGTCACGAATGGGCGAGTTGGGGGCGGGCCCGCAGGGAAGCAGCTGTGGGAAAGAAATGGGCGGAAATCGGGCACAAAGAGAAAAATGGAAAGACAACAGTGACAGAGATACAGTAATATAGTGAAACAAATCAAAACATAAAAATAGGGCCCAGGGAACAGGAACCAACCAGGGGCACAGGTGAAAAACAAGGGGAGAGAGCACAATACCAGGGAACAATGCAAGCAGGAGTGCAGCCAAGGCACAGGGGCTTCGAACCTACGGCGCTGACAAGAGCAGAGGGACACCGACACACAGGTGGTGCTGTGCGGTGTGGGGGAGCGACCTACCTGGAGTCAGGGTCAAGGGTCGCTCTCCTCACCGCGCAGCGGCCGCCATATAAAGGGAGGTGGGAAGGAGGATCAGCTGGGAGGTGGAGTCGGGAATGGGCGAGCGGGGGGTGGGGCCGCAGGGAAGCAGCGGTGGGAAAGAAACGGGCGGAAATCGGGCACAAAGAGAAAAATGGAGAGACAACAGTGACAGAGATACAGTAATACAGTGAATCAAATCAAAAAATAAAAATATGAACCAGGGAACAGGAAACAACCAGGGGCACATGTGAAAAACAAGGGGAGAGAGCACAATACCAGGAAACAATGCAAGCAGGAGTGCAGCTAAGGCACAGGGGCCTCAAACCTAAGGCGCTGACAAGAGCAGAGGGTCACCGGCACACAGGTGATGCTGTGCCATATGGGGAATTGACCTACCTGGAGTCAGGGTCAAGGGTCGCTCTCCTCACTGCGCAGTGGCCACCATATAAGGGGAGGTGGGAGAGAGGAGCAGCTGGGAGGCGGGAGCCGGGTTGCAAATGGACAAGCAGGGGCGGGGCCACAGGGAAGCAGCGGCGGGAAAGAAGCAGATGGAAATCGGGCACAAAGAGAAAAATGGAAAGACAACAGTGACAGAGATACAGTAATACAGTGAATCAAATCAAAAAATAAAAACACGAACCAGGGAACAGGAAACAACCAGGGGCACAGGTGAAAAACAAGGGGAGAGAGCACAATACCAGGGAACAATGCAAGCAGGAGTGCACCCGAGGCACAGGGGCCTCGAACCTACGGCGCTGACAAGAGCAGAGGGACACCGGCACACAGGTTGTGCTGTGCGGTGTGGGGGAGCGACCTACCTGGAGTCAGGGTCAAGGGTCAACACAGATATATGTGTATTCCTCCGGTGGCGGCCAGCAGAAAACAAAACTGGTGAGGTGAATAACCCACTGATAGACACCAGTAAAAAAGAAAAAGTATCCGCAGTGCCCTTAGGCTCAATGACAAAGCTCTCAATCTGGGTCCGTTTTAAACAGTGTTTATAATGGGCCACAACTGAGAGCTCTAGAGAGGAGGCTGAATGCACTGTCAGTTTCTCACAGTGCCTGTCAGTGAGTTAAATCAAATTAAAATAAACAAATAAAGATTTACTTACCCACTACTCCTCTTCGTCTCAGCAGTCGATGGCTCCTTCCGCACAGGCAGCAGGCTCCCAGTGCCTCAGCCAATTATCCACTACCAATCCAGACACTGCTCTCATGCTGCTCAGGCATTTGTATTTTAGGAAGATACATTAGTTAGTTAAAGATGTTGTTGCACAGATCCTTCTATTAGCTCCAGTTTGCAAGCTGCAACCCTGATAAAATAGCTTTTTGAGCTAGGCGTCCGCTTCAAACAGCTCCATGACAACAGCAAGAACATATTTTTAAAACCACACTGTTTCCCCTCATTATTTGCTTATTTTAAGGTTCATAAAATGGCTTTGATGGGTGGTAATGAACACTTTTTATTAGGAGCCAAACTGTTTATCTTGTATTGTGTGCTATATAACTGCTTATTACCAAAGTAGGTACAAATATATACACAGGCACACCTGACATTCCTTTTTAAGCCTTGTTATGATCACCTTGCTCCACCGTCGCTGCTATGCACTGCTTCTCCCTCTCTCTTCATTCACTTTCTATCTTAATGATAATGCACTTCTTGGACTTTGGCCCATCTTCTCTTTGTCTGTCTGTCCAAGAACATATCCAGCCAACCTTCTTCAGGGTATTTTAACGAACTGCAAAACCAGTTCCAACTTTGTGGTTTTTGCACCCTGTTTTACATCTCTGTGTAGTATGAATGTTTGCTTCTTCGTAAAACATGTAATAAATGCTCTAGCATGATATGAATTTACTTGTTGATAATATGGAGGCCAACTAATATTACATAGACACAAACACTGAAAAAGTAAAAAAAACTCCTTAAAATCTCCTTTATCGCTTAGCACCTTCTGAAGTGGCACTGCAGGGTGTACCATTGTTTCTGCCGAGGGCTGCTGATGCGATGGCCATGTGTGAGATTCTAACTGGCTGTGAGCCCCATCTGCTCTCGCACAGGTAGCCTGCATTCCAGTCGAGTTTGGAGAACCACCTTGCTCCATTATGGTCTGTAATTATGTTCTTCATGGTAGGAGTGATGTGCCTCTCTTTTTTGAATTTGCTTTGTTGGGGAGGCACATGTTGAATCTTTCTAGGTTGTCGGTAGGGCATGATACATTTTCTTTAACATCCAGCTGTCCTAGCTTTTCCAGTTCTTGTTAGATTAAATGACACTCGGAGGTGCTGGATAGCTACAGGCCTTACATTCTCATCAAAATGTAGCTTCACTGATGGGGCTTTTAGGCATCTTAGTCTCTCGAAGAGGATAGAAAATTGTCATTTGATGTCTTCCACTGGAGTGGTTTCTATGGCCCGGGCAAAGAACACCAGGCTGAGGTCTTTGGCCCGGGTGGCTACCAGATTGGGTCTTGTATTCCCCTTTTACAATGAGGAATCTCGCAGGCGCCTCTCTGTACCCACGTTGCACAATGACGTTCATCACTCCCACCAGTGTAAGAGGTTTGTGGCCTCCGTATGTAAATATCTTGTTCAAGGTGGGCGATAGGATATATCATGAATTGGTCGCTCATAGCGTTTACTGACACCCCCGTGTCAATGAGGGGCTTGATGGTCTTTCCTGGGATCATGATTTCGCACATAGGTTGTGGCATCCTGTGTTTTTGCGTCTGGTCGGAATATGAGATTGGGAATACTTCTTCATCATCAGAGTCTCCTGCATCCATGAGGTCAGGTGTCCATGCCTGTCCGAACGTTGCGCTTGTCTGTTTCGTTTCTTCAAGAGTGAGGTGTCTCACTGCTCTTGAGGTGTCGTCTTCCCTCGGGTTCTTCATGCTCTAGGCCTATTGCGGGAGGTTTTCCTCACTTGAAGCATGTCTTCCCTCAAGCTAGGCACTTGTCTAGAGGGTGTTCCTGTCCACCAAAATTCCTGCACCAGGTTTCTGTAGTGCGATCTGGTGGTCTTAGGCTTCATGTTTGGGGTCGTGACCTGATTGCATAGGTTATCTCCACCTTGATTGGGGGTGCTCTGCTGGGCTGTGTGCCACTCTGGTAGGGTGTGAGTGTCATGCCCATCTCCGCAGTGCATGCAGCCGATAGGTCATGGGACCGGGCGAGGATCAGGATGTCGTTGAGGCTGATACCAGACTGGTGAAAGATGAGGCCTCTCAGTGTCACAGACTGGCAGCCTTAATTGAACCTATATGAAAATAAATTCTTGTCCGGCTGGACAAAAGACATACGATACATTTAAGCGTATGATTATTGTGTTTCTCTATTTTTCCTTCCAAAATAGGGACCATTGTTCTTTAAAATACGTTACTGCCCAAGGTCCCTATGGCATACCTTCTGGGTTTCCCTTGGTTTGTAAAATACTACCTCAACAGACGACTCAACTTCTACACCCCTAACCGCCAGTTCCGCTCCGCCGACCTCACCCACACCACAGTCCCCCGCATCCGAAGAGCGACCTCCGGCGGAGGAAAATCACACGCTATTTACCACATCATGAGCGTTTTGGTGCGTTAAACACCAAAATCTGCATGTTATTCCCCACAAACTAGTAATAGATGCTATATATCACACCTGATAAATAACATACCTCGTGGTATTGTAACGTTATTTATCAGGTGAGATAAACAGCACCTAAACTTGTAATAAGGGCCTAAGAGTTTATTTGTCCAGGGATGGGTATCTTTGCTGCCACAGGAAGGGTGCTTGTTGGTCAGGCAATCACAGGACAAAGCAAGGAATACCCCCACCCATTTTCTTTTATAATGGGTACCCACAAAAACAAACACATGTCTGGGTTCTGTCTGTCTCCTGCAATTTGCATTGTTTATGTGAAGTCTAGGCATGAAGTCTCTCCTTCAGACTCTTCAGCATCCACTGAAAATCTGAGCAGCAGACTGTATGACACACACACCGGACAGAAGACTCTTGGGCTCCCTGGGTCCAAAAAGCTACCATTATAGCAGCTACGCCAGATCCAGAGTCCTGACTAAGGCCAGTCATGAGTGGAAGGCAGAATTAGGGAGACCTCTGCACACAGAGTGTGGCTACAGAAGCAGACAGGCATTTCTAGACAGTCTACCTAACATCATTGTAGCAGCACCGAGTTCCATGCTTCATGGTCGGTGCTGACGTCCACTTAGCTAGAGTTCAGAAAAAGCCACAGCCAGGCCAGTGTAGGCCAAGTGAGAGCTGCAGGATTTCTTGACTGTGACAAGGGCACTAAGGCAGTCTCCCCCTTTAGAAGAGCAGCAGGCCATACATGGACCAGCTGATTCTCACTGCTACCATCATCCAGACCATCTTTGCTGACAGAGAGGCACTTACAGTGTTCTAGGACAACAGCAGCAGCAAACTCTGAGCCAGAGTCCCACAGGGCCAGGGTCTTCTATAGATGGTCCAAAGAGACCTTCAGCAGGGCAGGAAGTAGCAGACATGCTCACTCAGGTTCACCAGACTTAACTTGTGTGACAGGGGCAGCTGCCACGTGGGTCATTTAATATAGATCACTACAATTCACAGCAGCTTGGATTGTAAGTGGGAGCCTTGTTCTGTGGTAGAGGACTCCGCCACTCGCCAGTGTGAGCGTCATCATCCTGTAACATTTCTGCACTAGAGGACTCCAGGAGAGTGAGCCTCCTATTTCTTCCATCAGTGTCTTCCCAGTACTTGAGGAAAGTGACAGTGTGAGTGACTTTCAGAAGCGAGTTTTCAGTGCCAGAACACCATCCCTTCCAAATGAACCCACAGAGTAACAACTTCATCCATAAATGTCTCAAGAGTTTTTACAATCCCATGAAGTATCAGCTTCCCCTGTAGTGTTTTTGTAGCACTAAAGATGTAACCTTCCTACTCATCCAGTAGGGACTGCAGATTTCAATGTTTTATATAATTCTACCTGTGAAACTAATTCTGGAAGCAAAGCTCTGTTTTTGAGAACCGTGCCTGGGGTGCAATCTTTTGTGCTGTATCAGAGAACGGGTAAAGTGCTCTTGTACAGATGCCTTCCAGGATTGGTTAAACTGAGTCATTCGTAAGTGCAATTACTGGACAGGAGGCTCCCCACAGGCCAGAGGGTAGGTGTTTAATATGCATGTGGCACTTGAGAGCAGTGGAGCCAGTTAAAACTGTGCCAGGCGTTGCTGGGCCCCATATCTAATTCCAGTGATTATTAAAATACCACCCACACATTTCAATTACTTCCATATAATGGATGACAGATTGATAAATTAGGCTAGAAGGGCCCTCATTTAAAGTATGCCAGTTAATCAGAAACTCACCGCATTTGGAATTACAATCACCAGAAATTGCTGCTTCCATGTATATAAAGATTGATAAATGTCCTCATATACACTTTTCCAAGGGTTGGACCAGTCTATAGGGCAATCTGGCAGTGCCAGCGTGACTGCACAGACACGTCAGTGAATGTGGTTTTTAGGTCTCGCCCGGGAGCACATGCGCTGTTCCGAGAGGCACACTGTATTCAGAAAATTTGACAAGCCCAGCACTTTTGGCTGGTTGGTTGGCCTGCCTTTTGAAATTCCTTTAGTCTGGTTGGTCAATAGGGTCCATCCGTCTCACCTTTAGGCCCTTGTAACCCGCCCAGCGGACATCAACGATAAATTCTTTTGGTTGGCCAGCTCTCGCCATCTTTTGCCTCCTCGCTACACCCCGCCCGCCCCCACACCCTCCGGTAATTGCTGTTGTCACTTTACCTTCCCAGTGCCGTCCATAGCTACTCAACTGTTTTTTTTAGTTGGCCATCTGCACTTTTATGGGTTCATTTACTTAACTGAAACTGTTTTACTTTTAATTATAGACTGCTGACGCCTATGTCTTCCCTCTGGAGAATGTTGTGCATATCTGTGAGACTGAACGGCAATCATTAGGCGCCTGTAAATGGTTCTGTTGTGAAAGCCAGGGACCCAATTTCCTTTCCAATTATAGTCCTGGGGAGAGAGCAATGGAGGCGGTGTTTAACTTGACATCAATAGAACAAACCGTCAATAAAGTTCCCCAATAATTGAAACATTGTGATTCATATCCACCAATATTTTTAGTTTGTTAGGTTTGGGTGTCTGCTCTTCCAAGGTCGTGACCTGTGACCTTCAGAGCTAAGCATTCCTGACACTAGCCAAAATATCCCTTTCAGGCAGTTGTTCACATACACAGTCCCTTTGGTTATGTGTGCATGGGTTCTTTTCAGGAACGGGCAAATCAGTGGCTGGTTGCAGTGGAGAAGTGCTTTAAAATGATGACAGGACCAAGAATGCATAAAGGAGGTATTATACGTCTCGAGGTACCTTGACTTTATGAAGAAAAAGTTACAATCCTTAAAAAGTGAATTGTCGACACCAGAGCTGTCACAATATGCACGTCACAGTGCCTCTCTTGGGAAGTAGAGATGTCACACGTTTCACAACTTAAACAGCGGTGGAACAAAAAGGTAATCTGCTGTCGACCTATTGGTTTTCAGAACAGAGCTATCCCTCTGGGTCTAAAAGTGATTGAGGAGTGCTTGACACTGTTTCCTCTACCTTCCCTTTCCATCCTGTCTCTTTAGATAAATTGAATAATTACTCCACTGCGAACAAGAAAGCATACCTAAAAAATATTATCATTTGCAACGCTAATAGCTCTAGCTTTCACTAATGCCAGACCGATTGCATTACAAATGCTTGTTTTGGCTGTTTGTGGGCCTGTTTAATGGGCTGGAATTTACTGCTGCTTTCCCTGATTTTACCACAAACATTCCCTGTGGCAAGCACAAATGTTTGCAGGCACCCGTGCCTTGCAAAGCACTTACTCAGCGAGTTCAAAACTGTCATTATTTGCAATTGAGGGCCATTTTTTCGGTATCTGCTTTGCTAACACAGGTCACTTTTGTTTGGTGCCTGGTCCTGTTTTCTGTCATAGTCTAATCGTGAGTATTCCCACACATGTGGTCATAAAATTGGTACTAACATATAAAAACCACCTCCTGGGCCATAAAAATACCATCGCCTAGAATCAAGCAAAGAAACCAGGAGGCAGTATGCATATCACATGTATTAACACACTGTCCACAGCTAATGTCAGTGCAATTGCTAATGTCCAATTTTACTAGCCAAATAATGCAATTTTGTTTACTTAGAGTGTACCCATGATTCTACTGTACCCAGTCCTGTGCTCATTATTGTGGGCCAGTATATTCAGAAATCACTAACAATGTGTCACGCACTATGTCAGTGCTTAATTTTAGAACGAAATAAGTGCCAGAGCTCTCATCAGGAGGGCACTGCAGCTTCATCACACATTGCCCCTGCCACGCTGCCAGCAAAAGCACACAACTACTAACCATCACACTCCTACAAGTGGGACAATTTGGATTATTCCAGGGCCCCAATGCTATAAGAATTCCTTGGGCAACAGGTAGGTTATGTTATGTTATGTTAAGTCCACTTGTAACGCGCACAGCTACTCGAGAGTATCCCGGAGCTATGCCTGAGAGGGATGTATGACGTTACAACTCATACTTTTACAACGCATGCCATTACAACGAATTTTTTACAACGCAAAAACTTTTACAACGCATGTATTTACAACGCATGTTTTTACAACGCAGGTACCTTTACAACGCATACCATTACAACGTAAGTATTGGTAAGTATATATTATTTTTTTTTTAATTTAAAATAATATAATTTAATTTAATTTAATTTAATTGATTTAATTTAAATTTAATTTAATTTAATTTTTACCTTATACCCCTGTACCCCAAAAACCCAAAACTGACCCTGAACCCTAAAAATACCCCTGTACCCCAAAAACCCAAAACTGACCCTGAACCCTAAAAATACCCCTGTACCCCAAAAACCCAAAACTGACCCTGAACCCTAAAAATACCCCTTTACCCAAAAACCCAAAACTGACCCTGAACCCTAAAAATACCCCTTTACCCAAAAACTGAAAACTGACCCTGAACCCTAAAAATACCCCTTTACCCAAAAACTGAAAACTGACCCTGAACCCTAAAAATACCCCTTTACCCAAAAACTGAAAACTGACCCTGAACCCTAAAAATACCCCTTTACCCAAAAACTGAAAACTGACCCTGAACCCTATAAATACCCCTTTACCCAAAAACTGAAAACTGACCCTGAACCCTAAAAATACCCCTTTACCCAAAAACTGAAAAATGACCCTGAACCCTAAAAATACCCCTTTACCCAAAAACTGAAAACTGACCCTGAACCCTAAAAATGCCCCTTTACCCAAAAACTGAAAACTGACCCTGAACCCTAAAAATACCCCTTTACCCAAAAACTGAAAACTGACCCTGAACCCTAAAAATACCCCTGTACCCCAAAAACCCAAAACTGACCATGAACCCTAAAAATGCCCCTTTACCCAAAAACTGAAAACTGACCCTAAACCCTAAAAATACCCCTTAAAAACCCAAACATATAAAATTTAAAATATAATTATATACTTACCAATACTTACGTTGTAATGGTATGCGTTGTAAAGGTACCTGCGTTGTAAAAACATGCGTTGTAAATACATGCGTTGTAATGGTTTTTGCGTTGTAAAAGTTTCGTTGTAATGGTAGTGCGTTGTAAAAGTTGCGTTGTAATGGTTGTTTCCCCCTGAGAGGGTACAAGAGGAAATTAACAAACAAAGAAGTGAGTCCTAAGTTTCTTTTTAAAGATGACAGGATTCTGGATGGACCTTAGAGAAAGGGAGAGGGTATTCCAGGCAATACTTGCCTTCACAGTAAAGGAACTGCCACCTATCCTCTGAAGCCTAAAACGAGGCACCCGGGCAAGGCATTGGGTCGCAGAATGCAAGGCATGTGCCGGGGAATAAGAGGAAAACCGCTTCTGGAGATAGAGAGGCCCCAGGCCATGGAGAGCACGGTGGGCCTACACTAAAGATTTAAACCTGACCCTGTCAGCCACAGGAAGCCAATGAAGAGAGTGAAGAAGAGAGGACACACTATTCCATGACGGTGTACCCAAAAGCAATCTTGCAGCCGTATTCTGGATAACCTGAAGCCTTTTGAGCAAGTAGCCAGGGGAGCCAACAAAGAGAGCATTAGCGTAATCCAGGTGGGAGAGGATAAGAGCACATGTGACAGTTTCTCTAGCCGCCTGAGGGAGCAGCGGGAAAAAGGACCGCAGAGACTTGAGAAGACCGAAGCAACAGCCAGCCTGTTTTTTGATGTGGGCGGAGAAAGAAAGACTCTCATTGAACCATACTCCCAGATTTTTTGCAGGCTGTCCCGACCCCGAAGGGAGCTGGGAGTCACGGGGCCACAGCTGCTCATGGAAGTCGGTAGGAGACCTGCCGAACAGCAGGATTTCTGATTTTTGCTCGTTGCACTTCAACTGAGCTTCATTCAGGCATTTAAAGATGGCGGCCAGACACTGTTGAGCTGCTGCCACCGAACAGGAGGTCTTATCCCAGGTAAACAGCAGCTGCGTGTCGTCGGTATAGGCCATTACCTTAGCCCCCAGCTCCTCAGCCATATATAGAAGAGGCGTAACATAAATGTTAAAAAGGAGCGGGCTAAGGGAGGAGCCCTGAGGGACACCAGTGGTGACCTGCTGGGGAGAGGAGGAAAAAGGGGGGAGCCAGATCTGCTCGGCCCGTTCTTCCAGGAAGGACCTGAGGTTCTGTGATTTTGCATGCTTTTAAAGTGCACGACTTTCTTTTCTAAACATGGGTTTTTGCCATGCGTCGTGACTGCCATCTGGTGTTGCCTTTTACGTAGGCCTCAGAAGTTAGTCTGCGAGCAAAGCAGTCTGACCTTTTGTGGGTCATGTGTAGATTAACTAGGATTTCCTTCGTGCTCTGGAGTTAATTTCAGAAGCTGGCCTTTCACCTGGAATTGACCCTGCCAAGCCAATTTCCCTGCAAGATCGTTATCCACTTTCCCAATCACCATTCAAGACATGTGTTAACTTTTAAGTTTCTTTACGTTTCTGTTATCTTGCATATTATCTGAAACTACTTTTCTTTACTGTTTCTTCATTTCATGGGTTACGCTTTCAATTAAGGGTTTGTCCGGGCCTTCCAGAATATTATTTAGATATGCCTAAATATTAACTTGTGGGTTGGGACACTGTAAAATGAGCTTTACTATATGATGCTGTGTGATGTCATGTATTTTCTATTGGTTGAATTTTGGTGCAGGGGCGTGCATTTTAAATGTACCTTTTTGTGTATAAATAGGGATGTCTCGCCTTAGTAAAATTGAGCAGTTTCTTGAGTTGTACATCGTGTTGTATTACTGGGATTTCTGCTACTAGCTGCAGCTAATAAATTTGATCTCTGACGCCACCTAGAAGTATTCCGTGTCTCTGTATACCAAGGCAAGGGAACCCAGAGGACTTTGGGCATGTCCCTGGCGCCGCTGGGTACTTGAAATCCCAGTTCTTCAGTTGGCACGGCCAACATGGGACGACTTCAGTGGTACCGGTCCAAGCCCGAAGATTGCGAGGAGCCATGTGAGGAAACTCTGGAGGAGGGCCCCCACTTCATCGACCCCTGCATGTCGACGTGGACCGAAGGTCTTTTCTGCGAGGCTTCCCGCTTTCCAAGGCTACGAAGGACTGCTGCCCTGACTGTCGCCTTGTCTTGGACCCTCCGATTGATGTTTGTAAAGCGAGACGATAGACGGCCTTCTGGTGGCGTGACAGATATTTGGTTAAGTATAAGTGGGTCGCTCCCACGACTTTGTCTGGTTCCTTGGTTTTGATTTGGTTGCTGCAGTACCCAAAGCCGAAGGGCTTGTATATTTATGAGTGTATCATTTTTTGATTCCCTTTGAAGTTTGAAACCAGACTAGTGAGCAAGATGCCTGGTCTTGGTAAATTTGGTAATTGGTTTGTTTGTGGCTGTAACAGGGATTCCCGATTGGAGGATTCATGTCCGATACCTCCGGTTGGAACTCCGACTTATGAGCTCTATTCTAAACACGGAGTGGGTCCCATTACTTATAATGAAGTATGGGTCCACTACACTAAAAAGGATGGTGTTTTGCAATGGCCCCCACATGGTAGTTCTGAAACAGAGATTTTAGACAATCTAGAAGTTAAGCTATTTAAGAAGAAAGCCCGGCCGGCAATGTTTGACTCTTTCCACCTTTGGCGTAAGGAAGCCAAACAGAGAGAAATTAAACAAGCAAAGAGAGGTAGGAAAGATAAGAGTATGTCAGTCCTACAAGCTGCTAGACAGTTTAAGGAAGATGGAGAAGAGCGTGCGAGTGAAGTTTTAGATAAACAGCGTTGTACGGCCATAGATAAATGTCTGGCTCATGTTTAAAACAGAGATCCTTATTGGGCAATTGTCCGGTATATGGAACAGTTCCATGCTCCTCTTGTAAATCGTGTAAGAATATTCTTGGTGGCGCGGAGCTGGCCCACAATGGTTTTGTGGCCAAAGCGAACGAGTTATGGAACTGCAAAACCACTAATGTGGTTTATTTCCTTCAGTGCCCATGCGGCCTGGGCTATGTCGGTGAAACCTGTAGAACAATTCAGGTACGTTTGACCGAACATAGGTCCGCAATAAGAACCAGTAAACTGACAGCGCCTTTGGTCAAGCACTTCATAGAACTAAACCATAAACCCGATGATTTTAGCTGGAGAATTTTGGAGAGAATTAGGACGCCTGACAGTAAGGGCGGACAGGCCATTAGAAAGAAAAGAGAAGTGTTTTGGGTGTTTGTTCTGAACACTTTTAAAAAAGGATTGAACAACGAAATCCCGTGGGAGAATGCTATTGTATAAATCTCCTTTTATTATATCTGCAGCCAATACTTTACTGAGTTTACTGTTCCTGACCATATGTAAATATTTGCGCATAACGTGCACAGGGTCTAGAAAGCGGTTTAGTTTGAAAACGCGAAATAATATTACCTAGATGTGGTCATAGAATCTGTATTAAAATTTGGATTATCTATTCAAAAATTTTTTTTAACTGAATTGTATGGTCCACATCTTTATTATTGCAATATTCCAGCATTGGGAAAATTGCAGCTAAATTTTGAATCAATAGAGAAACGGGCAATTGCTCATAAGGGTGGGAAAAGTTTCCTTTTCCTGCGCTTTTAAATCTAGAAGCCGATTTCCCTTTAAGAACCAAGGGAACATGCAATACGAGCGGGAAAATGCCACGCCTTTCATACATATATAGGCGTTTCCCTCTTTATAACAAGTGATAAAATTTTTGGCCGTCGGCGGGTTGCGAGCAGTTATCCCTTGCAGCACCCGGACGTATCTCTGCACCATCCGAGTTTTAAAACGGTAACTATTGCACTCCTAATTAGCGAGTAGTGATAGGAAAGGGAAGCAGTTTTCTTTTAAAACGCTAACAAATTGTGCGTGCATTTTTCTTTCTATACAGATTGTACCTGGAGTATTATATCTGTTTGCTTTCACGCCAAGAAAAGGTGCACGGTAAATATTGCATTCCTAATGAGCGAGCGGTGATAGGAAAGGGAAGCGGATTCATTTTAAAACGTTAGTAATTAGTGCACGCGTTTTTCATTCTATACAGATTGTACCTGGAGCAGTACATCTGCCCGTCTTAACACTTAGAAAAGGTGCACCATTTAAACAACGGCACGGTAAATATTGTATTCCTTATGAGTGAGCGCTGCTAGGAAAAGAGAAGTAGCTTCCTTTTAATAATGTTAGTGAATTAAGCACGCGTTTGTTTCCTATGCAGACTCTGCTTGGAGCGGTTTATCTGTCCGCTTTCACGCTGAGAAAAGGTGCAGTGTATTGCCTGCAGCTAGTGGACTTTAAAGAATCACCAGAGCGGACAAGCCTGACATTCTTTAAGAGCAGACAGTGTATCACTATCCTGAATATACAGACAAGCTCACATCAGGAGCAGTCGATGTCAATTCAAATAACTGCAATACACAGCTACCTCCTAGTGCATCGTTCATTTACTACAGAGGCAGTACTACCACATATTCTAGGTAAGGATAGTGCGGTGGAAACTGTATTCTCTCCTTTTTTTAAATAATTGAAGAACCGTTAGCACACTTACATGTATATTTTCTCCACATGTATTATTATATTTTTTTACTATAGATTTAGAAATTGTTCGTGGGGAAAAACTCTTCGCAAAAGGTGGCTAGATCTTGCCCATTATTATACTAGAAGCTGGTATAAGTGATCAACAGAATATCTTTCTGGTAAGAGCAATACCCCACTGTTGAGATCCAATAACCAATCTATAAGTAAGGCCTTCTGGTGTAAGAGCAATGTGGATCTGATCCCATTTGGTATCCGACTTTGTATTACATGTGTAGGATAATTAACATTGGATATCCTATAGCACCGGCTAAATAAGCAATGACTAGTTCATGTTTAAAATAGGCCCCATGGATAAATATATAGTTTGATGCCAAACCTAGGCTTGTAAGTAATTTGTGGATGAATAGGTTCCTATTTTAAAATAATAAGCACAATGAAAATCTATTCCTCGTAATTTTGAAAACTATGAACTGTTCTGGGTTCATTGGAGACTGTGGTTCAGTAGGCCTGGTATAATTGAATGTCAACTGCTCAAATATATGAATAAATGGATATATCATTCTGTATTATGTCGAGTATTATTAGGACTGTACTCGCAACATAGGGAAAGTGTTTTCAAGGTTCTGCACTAGCACTGTAGTTTTAGATTGTAATAATATTGTATAGGAAGTGGATGATTCCTGGTTTTTTAAAAAAATTGTTAAAATTAGTTTTTTTTGATAAATGTCATGTTGATTATGTGCATATTTTGTATTTCTTTAGATGAGAAATTGTGGCTCCTGAAGAAGGCGTTGTCTGCAACGCCGAAAAGCGCGTCGAACAATAATCATTGCCACTGATTATTATTTTTAATTTTTGTCAACTTATTTGTATTGAAGTATAGTATGTTGTGTAATCTGTTTCTTACTTTTAATTATTAAATGTATGTTTATGTTAGTATGACAGTTGATGTCTACTTTTTAATATGATTGTTATTAAATGAACCAAACTTATTTTATAAATAACTTACTCTTGTGCTGGTTTCCTTTGAATGTACCTTTCCCTGTTGACCTATAGTTGTTTATTGTAACCTATAGTTTTGTAATCACTTTGAGTTGATATTCACACACAGTTTTTGTCCCTGCCCTAAGAACTATCTATTCTATTAGCAGGGGACCCTTGATATTCACAGTGAGCTGCTGCCACCGAACAGGAGGTCTTATCCCAGGTAAACAGCAGCTGCGTGTCGTCGGTATAGGCCATTACCTTAGCCCCCAGCTCCTCAGCCATATATAGAAGAGGCGTAACATAAATGTTAAAAAGGAGCGGGCTAAGGGAGGAGCCCTGAGGGACACCAGTGGTGACCTGCTGGGGAGAGGAGGAAAAAGGGGGGAGCCAGATCTGCTCGGCCCGTTCTTCCAGGAAGGACCTGAGGTTCTGTGATTTTGCATGCTTTTAAAGTGCACGACTTTCTTTTCTAAACATGGGTTTTTGCCATGCGTCGTGACTGCCATCTGGTGTTGCCTTTTACGTAGGCCTCAGAAGTTAGTCTGCGAGCAAAGCAGTCTGACCTTTTGTGGGTCATGTGTAGATTAACTAGGATTTCCTTCGTGCTCTGGAGTTAATTTCAGAAGCTGGCCTTTCACCTGGAATTGACCCTGCCAAGCCAATTTCCCTGCAAGATCGTTATCCACTTTCCCAATCACCATTCAAGACATGTGTTAACTTTTAAGTTTCTTTACGTTTCTGTTATCTTGCACATTATCTGAAACTACTTTTCTTTACTGTTTCTTCATTTCATGGGTTACGCTTTCAATTAAGGGTTTGTCCGGGCCTTCCAGAATATTATTTAGATATGCCTAAATATTAACTTGTGGGTTGGGACACTGTAAAATGAGCTTTACTATATGATGCTGTGTGATGTCATGTATTTTCTATTGGTTGAATTTTGGTGCAGGGGCGTGCATTTTAAATGTACCTTTTTGTGTATAAATAGGGATGTCTCGCCTTAGTAAAATTGAGCAGTTTCTTGAGTTGTACATCGTGTTGTATTACTGGGATTTCTGCTACTAGCTGCAGCTAATAAATTTGATCTCTGACGCCACCTAGAAGTATTCCGTGTCTCTGTATACCAAGGCAAGGGAACCCAGAGGACTTTGGGCATGTCCCTGGCGCCGCTGGGTACTTGAAATCCCAGTTCTTCAGTTGGCACGGCCAACATGGGACGACTTCAGTGGTACCGGTCCAAGCCCGAAGATTGCGAGGAGCCATGTGAGGAAACTCTGGAGGAGGGCCCCCACTTCATCGACCCCTGCATGTCGACGTGGACCGAAGGTCTTTTCTGCGAGGCTTCCCGCTTTCCAAGGCTACGAAGGACTGCTGCCCTGACTGTTGCCTTGTCTTGGACCCTCCGATTGATGTTTGTAAAGCGAGACGATAGACGGCCTTCTGGTGGCGTGACAGATATTTGGTTAAGTATAAGTGGGTCGCTCCCACGACTTTGTCTGGTTCCTTGGTTTTGATTTGGTTGCTGCAGTACCCAAAGCCGAAGGGCTTGTATATTTATGAGTGTATCATTTTTTGATTCCCTTTGAAGTTTGAAACCAGACTAGTGAGCAAGATGCCTGGTCTTGGTAAATTTGGTAATTGGTTTGTTTGTGGCTGTAACAGGGATTCCCGATTGGAGGATTCATGTCCGATACCTCCGGTTGGAACTCCGACTTATGAGCTCTATTCTAAACACGGAGTGGGTCCCATTACTTATAATGAAGTATGGGTCCACTACACTAAAAAGGATGGTGTTTTGCAATGGCCCCCACATGGTAGTTTTGAAACAGAGATTTTAGACAATCTAGAAGTTAAGCTATTTAAGAAGAAAGCCCGGCCGGCAATGTTTGACTCTTTCCGCCTTTGGCGTAAGGAAGCCAAACAGAGAGAAATTAAACAAGCAAAGAGAGGTAGGAAAGATAAGAGTATGTCAGTCCTACAAGCTGCTAGACAGTTTAAGGAAGATGGAGAAGAGCGTGCGAGTGAAGTTTTAGATAAACAGCGTTGTACGGCCATAGATAAATGTTATCCGGCCTTGCCGTCTTCTCCTCCAAAAGTAATTGAAGACCTTGAAAAAGATCCTTTGATCTCTCATTTACTGCGATTGCCACCTCCCTATGTGCAGGGTGCTACTGCGCCTCTATTACCCCCGGTTGTTCCACCCTTTGTTGTTCAACCTCCTGCTGTTGTTCAGCCACCCGGAGCTCCACAGATGGTTTGCCTCCTCCTGCGTAACCCATTCTAGGGTCGCCAGCCTTGCTATCAGCTTTGCCTCAAACTCCTTTGCCTTCTGCATCTTCGATTTCTACTGTTCTTGTCCCTACACCTTCTTTGCCTCAAAATACTTATTCTCCTGTTCTTATGTCTCCTTCTTCTCCTTCTGTTCGAAAACGAATGACAGAAACGGTTTCTAATTTGTTGTCACCATTGTTTGGGTCACTGAATATGACCCCTGTTTCGGAGCGTAAGCGGAGTCGTAGTCAGCTTCCTGGTTCTGAGGAACGGGCTGTGTTGGATTTGTTGGCTCGTAAATGGATTATAAATGCCTCAAGATATAGTTTGCCAGCGGTTATGGATGTTTTCTTTCAGTGGGAGCCGCCTAAGCAAAGGTATGTTTTTAATGTGATGTGTATGTTTTTGCGTCAGGAATGGGAAGATAATGATTTGGGTTTGATCCCGCAGGAACTACTTGATGTTCAGTCGGATTTTGCTAAAGGGATGATAGTAGAATCTGATATTACAGATGCTGTAGAGACGATACTGGCTTTTAGATCTAGCCTTCCGTCTCAGACATTGTACGAACCTGATTCTTCTGTTAGAAGAAAAGCGAGACAGTATCCAATGAGAGAAGTTCCCCCAATTTGGAAGGAAGGGGACCCAAACGCTAATCCAGTTATTCTGCCGCATTTTCAGCGAATATGGGTACATGTCCCTTGGAAGAGAGCAGAGGTCTTGGCTCTTAAGCAGACCTTACCTGACCCTCGTAAGAATCCTGCTGGTTATTACAAGGAGTTGTCCCAGACAGTTGAAGCGTGTATTATGAATTTAGCTGACATCGATATGTTGATGGGTAATGTAGTCCCCCAACCTTTGTGGGCGAAGATTTGTCATGAGAATCATGCCGCTGAATTAGGTGATACCTGGGCGAATATTGTTGCCGCAGATGGTAGACAGGAGGGAGGTGCTAAACCTGAACCTCTAGTTTCAGAATTACCAGGTAGAATTATTAATCTGATGAAAACGATGATGCCTGCTTTTTCGAGTAAATTGGGATAAGTTAGCAGCATGTAAGTAGAAGAGAGACGAGAGTGTATCTGATTTCTTCACTAGGTTTGAAGAGACGTTTATTGATCATAGTGGTCAGGATATGAGTACGGAGGGTGGTCAAAGGTTGTTTGTGGATAAATTTGTCTTTAATTTGCTTCCCGAGCTTTCTAATAAATTAAAGGACTCTGAGAGTTCATGGGCTGTCTCTTCGTCGGCCCAGATATTGGCTACTGCACAATATTACGAGAATAGGGATAAAGATGAGAAGGATAAAGTGGAGAAGAAAACTAAAGAGTTAAAGACGAAAGTTCTTTTGCAGCAAGCTTATCCGCCTCGTCAGAATCAGCCTCAGTTTCAGCAACCTCCACAATTTCAGAGATTGTTACAGAAGCCTGAGCCTTATGTTCAGCGATTCTTTCCTGGCCCTAATCAGTGTGCTTATTGCAGAGAGGAAGGTCATTACAAGAATAGTTGCCCGGCTTTGTTACAGCGTGCGAATGGTGTATCTGGTCAGAGAGGTCGTGGTAGTTTTCAGCAAGCTCCTAGGGGTAGGGGACGTGGTGTGATCCCTCAGAATGAGCGTTCCTCTTCCCTACAGAATTCTGTGAATTATTTTGACAGACAGAATGTTCCGAGTGGTCAGTCTGCCCAGTATTATGTTGAGGATTACTATGTTGAAGGTGAGAGTTCTGGTTATAATGATAACTAGGACAGCCAAGGACAAAGAGAGGGAGTAGTGTCAGTTCCAGTAGACCAAAGTGGACCTTATGTTGAAGTAAACACATCAGGTGTGGTAGAACCTTTTCTTTTGGATACTGGTGCGATGAAGAGTTCTATTATGCACTCTAAACTTTCTGGCGCACCTTTGTCTGGCTTGACCAATGTTTCAGTAGGATTTTCAGGCGCCCCAGTTCGTAATCCGGTTTCTAGTCCTTTGTCCCTTACCATTGGCCCTTGTGAATTAGAAGCTCCACTTATTTTGTTGTGGTGAAAATCTGTTGGGTTTGGACTTGCTGAAAAGATTTATGCGACATTGCATTGTTCTCCTTCGGGAGTACAACTTACCCTTGGTAAGAAAGTGATTTCTCCAATGTATTTGTCTAAGGATTGTTTGCCACTGGAATTGCGTTCGCTTCCTGATACACTTTGGGCTACAGGTCCAAATGATGTTGGTCTTTTGCAGATTCCACCGTATGTTTTCACCCTTAAGTCAAATGCTAGGCTACCTCGTATTCCCCAATACAAGATTTCGAGCGATGGTGAGAGAGCTCTTTTAGCGATTGTCTATGATCTGGTTGAGAAGGGTGTAGTTGAGGAAACGAGAGGTAATGTGTGTAACAGTCCTGTTTTGCCTGTTCTTAAACGTACTGATGCTTCTCAGCCACCTGTGTACAGGTTTGTGATCGACCTTCGAGAGGTCAATAAGATAGTAGTGCCACAGTTTCCTGTGGTACCTGATATCACTGCTTTGTTGACTTTGATTCCTGCTTTGGCAGCTTGGTTTTCTGTCATCGATTTGAAGAATGCTTTCTTCAGTATTCCTATTGCTGAGGAGAGTGGGGACATTTTTGGCTTCTCATTAGGAGGCCGAAGCTTCCGGTTTAAGAGAGCTCCCCAAGGTTATTGTGAAAGTCCCTCCATCTATAGTCAAGCGTTGAAAACTCAGCTTGACGGTTTTGTGTTACCTGTTGGTGCTACTCTTATTCAGTACGTCGATGATTTGTTGGTTACTGCTGATGATGAAAAGATTTGTAAAGAGGCTACTCTTTCTTTGTTGCGGTATTTGTCTGACCTTCATCATAAAGTGTCACCTTCAAAGTTGCAATATTGTCGCCAAGAAGTGACCTACTTAGGTCATCTCTTGTCGAAGGAGGGAAGGAGATTGACCCCAGAACGAATTCAAGCGATTTCGCAAAATGAATGTACCATCCACACAGAGAGAAGTGCGTGCCTTTTTAGGTATTACATCATATTGTAGACAGTGGATCCCCAATTTTTCCTTGCTAGCGAAACCTCTGTTGGCATTGACTCTGAAAGATACTCCGCATCCTCTTCCTTGGTCTGACGAATGTCAGAAAAGTTTTTCTGAACTACGCGATGCATTGTGTTCGGCTCCTGTGTTGGGTACTCCAGACTATAGTAAGCCTTTCACGTTGTACGTGCACGAGAGAGAAGGTTGTGCGTTGTCAGTGTTGACACAACCATTTGGGGACAAGCAGCGTCCATGCGCGTATTTTTCAGCAACGTTAGACCCAGTTGCTAAGGCGTTGTCTGAGAGCTACAGCTGCAGCGGCTGTTTCTATTCGACAGTCTGCTGGTTTGGTATTGGACAATCCGTTGAGTGTGATGATCCCACATGCAGTGGATACCTTATTGAACAGGACTAAGACACAGCACCTTACTAGTGCACGTCTGTCAGGTTATGAGTTGACATTGTTGGCTAGTCATGTTCACATTAAACGATGTAATGTGCTGAATCCAGCTACGTTGTTACCGATCTCTACAGAGACGGATCCTCAGGAACAGCATGATTGTTTTCTTCGTACAGAGGAAGAAACGAAAGCTAGAGTCGATCTAAGGGATGCTCCCCTTACGGATGTTGATGGTACCCTATGGGTAGATGGTTCGCGTTTTAAGCTTCCGAATGGTGAAACGACTGCAGCGTATGCTATTACAACTTTACATACAGTTGTTGAGACAGCACGCATACCACAGAATTCTGCGCAAGCAGCAGAGTTGATTGCATTGACGAGAGCGTGCGTGTTGTCAGAAGGAAAGCGAGTGAATGTTTACACCGATAGCCAGTATGCGTTTGGTGTTGCCCATAGTTTTGGGCATTTGTGGAGAGAGCGTGGGTTCCTTACTTCGCATGGGACAAAAATACAGCATGGGCAGTTGGTGAATGAACTTTTGGAATCTCTCACTCTCCCAAGGCAGATTGCAATTGTGAAGTGTAGTGCGCATAAGAAAGTTGTGGACGATGTTGGTCGAGGGAATGCATTTGCAGATGAAGTTGCGAAGGAAACGGCGAAAGACATGATGAGCCGTATGTATGTTGCAGGCCCAGATAATTGGGTTATGGCTGGTGGAATGTGTGAAGACACAATAGAAAGTGTGAAAATGATTCAGGCTGAAGCGACTGAGAAAGAAGTGAGTGTTTGGAGAGAAACTACAGGTATGTTGGATTCGACAGGTTGTTGGGTGGAGTTGTCAGAACACCAGCGATGGTTGTTGCCTGATGCGTATGTGCTCCCAGTGGTTACAATGGCTCATGGAATGGCTCACATAAGTTCGAAGGGAATATGCAAGTTGTTGGCTCCAGTTTGGCAGAATGCTGGAATTCCGAAATGTGCAGAGAACGTGGTGAAACATTGTATGATTTGTCTGAAGTATAATCCTGGTAAGGGAACTCCAACTCCAGCTGGTCATTTTGCTCCTCCAACGTATCCGTTTGAAGTGATACAGTTAGACTACATTCACATGGAGAGATGCAATAATTTAAAGTATGTCCTTGTGGTTGTTTGTGCCTTTTCCAGGTGGATAGAGGCCTACCCCCTAAAAGATAATACTGCCTTGTCTACAGCCAAGGTTTTGTTGAGAGAGTACTTCCCTAGGTATTGTTTGCCGAGAATTGTATGGTCGGACAATGGGAGTGAATTTGTGGGTCAAATCATGAAGAAAGTGTGTGTTGGATTGGGAATAAATCAAAAGTTCCATGCAGCGAATCACCCCCAGTCTGCTGGACTTGTTGAATGTTACAATGGTACCTTGAAGCTAAAATTAGCTAAGGTACAAGCGAGCACTGGTCTTACATGGCCGGATGCCTTGCCGTTGGCTCTGTTGTCAACAAGGACGACTGTGCATTCTCGAGTGGGACTTAGTCCGTATGAAATTGTGTTTGGTCGTCCTGCGAATGTTTGGGGTGTGCCTCGTCCTAAAGAATGCAGCAGTATTGAGTACCCTATGTTGGTGGATTACTTACATGACTTGACTGCTAAATTACGTGTTCTCCACCAACAGGTCTATGACAGTCTACCGATAGCAACTGCGGATCCAGGACACACAATTCAACCCGGCGATTATATTCTCACGAAGAATTTTCAACGAACAAAAAATGTGGAGCCGAGGTGGACTGAACCGCATTTAGTTTTGTTAGTGACTCGAACTGCTGTTAGAGTAGCTGGCAAGAAGAACTGGGTGCATGCCACCCACTGTAAAAAAGTTCTATTGCCCTTACCATATGACAAGTGGGTGAGGGGAGGTATAGCCGATTCTGAACGTGAACAAACTCTTAGATTTATTCCATTTAGTGATGCTCATTTGACATGTACACGGTCAGAACGCGAGGATGATGATGTTCTGCAAGCTGCTGTGCCTCCTCATCTAAAGATTGACACCACCAATCCGGAACTTTTATTTGAGGATCCAACTGTACCTAATAAAGAACGCTACGATCTAAGACCGCGAAAGACTGTACATATGGACAAATAAAGTTGAAACTGGAATTTTTGATATAGTGAATTACACCTCGTCAGATCAAGAGACTTTTTTTTTGCTTTTTCCTTTTTCGAGTCACCATCCGGACTCAGCTGTAAGGTCGCAGTGTAAAGACTTGGGAGTGCAAGCCGAAGACACAAGGTCGAGGTTCTGGTTGGTCTCAGGGCGTTCCCTGGACTGACAGACGCATTCCTTAGCACGGAACACCCAACCGCCGCGAACAGCACGGTTAGAGGATGGAGTCTTTTGGATCTGAGAAAGGTGTTGAGAAAAGTGGTTTCAAAATGAAAATGTGTACATTGGTTCGTAGCAAATGTTTTTTAATAATGTGTTTCCTTATGCTTGTGAATATTATGTTAGCTTGTGTGGGTTGGATTTTCTATGTCACACAATTGCCGCTTACATCTACCTCCCAACCTACTGTTTCTTTTTCTACTGCATCTCCACATGAGTTTCATACGTTACCTGAACATGAACAGACACGAAGATCAGAATTTGTGAATAATTCGTTTATACAGATGTTGCATCAGCATCAGCTAGTCATAAATACCACGAATTGTTGGGTGTGTGGTCTTATGCCACATACTACAGACAAGGGAATGCCATATTTGGTTTTGCCTTTTTCACCTAATGGGTCAGTTTGGGCACTCCAATCGATGTTTATCTATGCGAACGAAGCCTCTCCAGTGCGTTCTGTTAACGATAACGTGAGCAAGAATGCTTTGATACGGGGAATAGTCGATATGATTAGAGATATTGACGCGTATAATGCTATCCCTAAAGATGAGGTACGAGCATATGTCGATTGGAATAAGACAACATATAGTGTTAGCTTGACGGAGAAAGAAAGGCAGCGAAGGTCTCCTCCTATTTGGATTATACCCCACCGAGGTCATCTTTGTTAAAAGGTAATGGTCAGAATCCGAGAGCTCAGCTTGGTAAGAGTGTGTGTGTTCACACATACGTTTATACGTCCCAGAAATCTCCTCCATTTGTGCCAGCTAAAGGCACGTATTTTGTTTGTTATGATGGAGCATACACATGGTTGCCATCTGATTTTTCCGGCACATGTGACGTGGCATTTTTGCTTCCCCCTACATACACTGCTGTTTCCGATTACCATAAGACAAGATATGGTAGAGGTGTAATCGATGCGAAAGATACTGTCGCACAAGAAGCTGGAGACTTCTTTAAGGGTTTCCTACCCTTTTGGGGTCCTATGGCTAATAGTAGGAATATTCGTCAGCTTACGAGAGTGGTTGAGGCCACTATAAATGAGACTGCAGGTGCCCTTAGCAATATTACATTTGATAAAGAAGGAAGTGCCAGGACTCGATTTTAACAGACCAGAACTGGTTTATTCAGCTGGTGTGTGCCTTCTGTTATTTATTTAAAGAAGGTATGCATTTGTCATAAATCATGCATTTCAGGAACAATTTTCAAAATTCACAATATACAGAGGCTGAAAATATCCCTTCTACTGGGGATACGATTAAACGCAATATTTCACACAATGCAATACATTTCCAAAACAATGTGTACAAACAAGATAAATGAACAATAATTCATGAACGATAACACTTTCATAATTTTCTTAGAAGAAACAGGCATTGAATCCTGTACACCAAAAATCGTTCAGGTACATTCATTATTGTGTCACTGTGTTATGTGCCTACAGCCAGATGGCCATAAATGAACAATAATTCATGAACGATAACACTTTCATAATTTTCTTAGAAGAAACAGGCATTGAATCCTGTACACCAAAAATCGTTCAGGTACATTCATTATTGTGTCACTGTGTTATGTGCCTACAGCCAGATGGCCGACGCGTTTCCAAACCCTTCTGTTATTCTAATGGGTTCTTCCTCAGGGCCGGGCTGTGTACCTGTGGTGTAAAATTGGGGACATTTAATATCTCCTATTTTCCTATGTTCTTTACTTAGCTTCAAATATAGGCTAAGCCTATGGGATTTTACCTAAGCAATATTACAGCTGAGCTTCAAGCGGATCCCCTTATGACATTACAGAACCGTTTTGTTTTAGGTATTATACTTGCAGATAGAGGTGGGGTATGCAAATTGATTAGATCTAGTTGCTGCGTTTTCATACCAGATAATGCCCCGACAGTGTACCAAGCCATCTCTAGACTACATAAGATCTCTGAGTCTATTCATGTGGACGAAGGAGACTGGTCATTGATGGGATGGTTATGGGAATTGTTGTCCAAATGGGGATGGAAGATTCTGATGTTCCTTGGTATGGCGTTAGCTATCCTTCTCGTGTTGTTTATGCATCCAGTGTGGTCCCGCCATTTGTAGTCTTTGTGCTACGATCTGTGTGAGAAGACCAGTCCCAAGAGAAGTGAAGGATAATAAGATGATGTTACAGCAACACCTTGATGACCTGATGAGAATAGATATAGACCTAGATTCAGATTGACAAGAGTTTAGGCTATTGCCTACGTAATGGCAAAAGGAGGGACTGAGGTTCTGTGTTTTTGCGTGCTTTTAAAGTGCACGACTTTCTTTTCTAAACATAGGTTTTTGCCATGCGTCGTGACTGCCATCTGGTGTTACCTTTTACGTAGGCCTCAGAAGTTAGTCTGCGAGCAAAGCAGTCTGACCTTTTGTGGGTCATGTGTACATTAACTAAGGTTTCCTTAGTGCGCTGGAGTTAATTTCAGAAGCTGGCCTTTCACCTGGAATTGACCCTGCCAAGCCAATTTCCCTGCAAGATCGTTATCCACTTTCCCAATCACCATTCAAGACATTTGTTAACTTTTAAGTTTCTTTACGTTTCTGTTATCTTGCACATTATCTGAAACTACTTTTCTTTACTGTTTCTTCATTTCATGGGTTACGCTTTCAATTAAGGGTTTGTCCGGGCCTTCCAGATTATTATTTAGATATGCCTAAATATTAACTTGTGGGTTGGGACACTGTAAAAGGAGCTTTACTATATGATGCTGTGTGATGTCATGTATTTTCTATTGGTTGAATTTTGGTGCAGGGGCGTGCATTTTAAATGTACCTTTTTGTGTATAAATAGGGATGTCTCGCCTTAGTAAAATTGAGCAGGTTCTTGAGTTGTACACCGTGTTGTATTACTGGGATTTCTGCTACTAGCTGCAGCTAATAAATTTGATCTCTGACGCCACCTAGAAGTATTCCGTGTCTCTGTATACCAAGGCAAGGGAACCCAGAGGACTTTGGGCGTGTCCCTGGTGCCGCTGGGTACTTGAAATCCCAGTTCTTCAGACCTAAGCCAGTCCCACGCCGCTCCTGATACCCCATTCTCAGCCAAGCGGGCCAGGAGAAGAGCGTGGGGGACCGTGTCGAATGCGGCCGAGAGATCAAGCAGAATCAATGCCGCCCTCCCGCCCGAGTCCAGGCACTCCCGGATGGCCTCAACCACCTCCACTAAGACAGTCTCAGTGCTGTGGGAGGCACGAAACCCTGATTGTGCTGGCTTCAGGAAGCCCTCCGTCTCCACAAACTCTGTGAGTTGGTTGTTAACAACCTTCTCGCAGACCTTCGCAATGGCAGGGAGGAGGGAAATGGGGCAGTAATTCTCTGGAGTGAGAGGGTCCAAGGAGGCTTTCTTAAGAAGAGGCAGTATCTTCGCCTGCTTCCACCTCAAAGGGACCACAGCATTTTGGAGGGACAAGTTGATGCTCTCAGCCACTGCCGCCAGAAGCCTCGCCGGGCAAGGGTCAGAGGGGGAGCCAGACTTAAGCCCCTGGAGGATTTTAAGAGATTCCAGAGGAGCCGCTGCTCTGAAGGCTGTGAAGAGGCGAACAGGGGCAGAGCAGCTGGGGGTACCATGCAGCCGCCGATGACAGGGGCAAAGGAAGATTGAATGGCCTGGATTTTCTCTCTAAAGCAGCTGGAAAGTGTTTCACACCAGGCTGGAGAGGAGGGAATAACACTCACCTGGGCCCTGGGAGATGTGAAGTTCTGCACTATAGAGAAAATTTCTTCAGCATTATTCCTAGCGGAATCAATGCGGGCAGCAAAGAATTGTCCTTTGGCCACCGCAATAGCCTCATAATAGACTTTTTGTGAACCTCTTAGCCTTAGGACAGTAGCCGCTCTGGTGCCAAGCGCGCTCCAAAACCTTACAATCATGCTTGGCAACCTTGAGATCTGCGTTAAACCAGGGTTTAGATGGAGAGTCTCTAGCCGGTCTAAAGGGCCGAGAAGAGGTAGCCGAAGCAACCGCCTTAGTGCCCCATGTGGTGAACCCTGACAACCGCTCCTCCAGATCTCCAGACAAGACAAGTCTGGAGAAATCAAGGGCCAGTTTGAATTCCGAGGGGTCGGCCCTGCCAGAAAGTGGTTTCAGGCAGGGTTGGACCCGTGGAGCAGTGCCAGAGAGCGCCCAAGAGAAATGGGAAAGAAAATGATCTGACCAGTGCACAGGGGAAGGATCACCTATTGAAAGGGGGAAGTTAGAGCAGATGTGGTCTAGAAGATGGCCCGCCTGGTGAGTAGCAAGGTGGACGTGTTGGACAAGTTGACCCAGATGTAGAATATCCAATAGGTCAGCCGCTTCCCTAGTATCAGGACGGTCCAGATGGATATTAAGGTCTCCCAAAACCAAGGGCCGTATTTATGAAGGCTGTGCGCCGCCGGTGCGTCACTTTTAAAATGGGAAAAAGTGACGCACCAGCGGCGCAAGGCCTTCATAAATACGGCCCCAAATAGTTAGAGAATCTAACAGCCCTGGAGGCAATGGCGTCCCCGCAACTCAGCAGAAAGGAGCCCGCAGGGCCCGGAGGCCTATAGATTAAAGAGACCCCAAGAGTAAAGTGTGCTAAAAAGCGCACACTGAAGTCAAGCACCTCACAATTGGCCCAGGGGGAAGAATCCCCATGACGTATTTCCCATTGATCTTTGAGAACAACGGCCACACCGCCACCTCTGCCACCCAGGCGATCGGCTCTAAGAATCTTATAGCTTGGGGGGATGGCAAAGGAAACAATAGGGGCGGAGGAGGCGTCCAGCCATGTCTCTGTGAGGAACAGCAGATCTAACGAGTTGTCCTCCAGAAGATCATGAACATCGACATAGTGTTTCCTAAGGGAGCGGACATTAATTAGGGCAGCCCTGATGTGGACAACCTTGGCCCTCTGAGCTGAGGGAGCCCGCTCACCCTTCAGGTGAAAGCCACAGTCAGGACAAGGGGCCAGAGGAGGCAGCGACACATCCCAAGTGTGGCGGTGGCACCGAGCCAGACAATCCAGTTCTCTAAGAGAAGCTCCATTATTGCTGATCATTGGCTCTTAGCCTAGGGACTTTAGGGCAGCATGGCTGACGCTGGACGCTTCCGGGACGCTGACGGGCGCAGACGGGCCCGTCTTCGGCGCGCCAGCGGCGCGAACGCTGCGCGCGCCCGTTCAGCGCACATTTAAATCAGCCCGGGCGCCAGAGAGCTAGAACGCCAACCACCCAAAATGGCGTCTCTCTGCGGCACCACGGGTCAATCAGGAAGTCAGTAGGAGCCCTCACCCCCACTGATAGCAGCAAGAAGAAATGTGCAAAGAGTAAAAAACTCGGTAAACTTTTAAAATGAGGGTATGCGGAGGATAAAATAGGAAAGAATTTAAAAATGCACGTAGCAAAGCACAGGCACACAGTAAAACACGCGGCCACACACAGGAGCAGAGAGAACCCTTCAGGCAATGCGTGCCCGTTCAGCGCGCATTTAAATCAGCCCGGGCGCCAGAGAGCTAGAACGACAACCACCCAAAAGGGCGTCTCTCGGCGGCACCACGGGTCAATCAGGAAGTCAGTGGGAGCCCTCACCCCCACTGATAGCAGCAAGAAGAAATGTGCAAAGAGTCAAAGACTCAGTACATTTTTTTAATGTGGGTATGCGGAGGATAAAATAGGAAAGAGTTGTAAAAATGCACGTAGCAAAGTCATTTTTAATGTATACTGAATTAGAAATTAACTGTTATTTGGGGTATCTCTAAATTAGCCAGACAGTGCCACCTTGTGGCAGGCTGTCACAAGCACCAGTGTTGCCAGTTAAGTTTTGGTGCCAAGCACCAGAAACCACTGGCTCAAATTAAGCACTGCATTATGCGAACTACTAGAATACCAACATGTCTGGCATGACGTTCAGCTCTTGTTCTGTATTGCCACTGCAGGCAGTATTGAAATATGTGTCAAAACTTGCAGTGGGACCCTGCCAATGAAGAGTGGGAAGCAATTGCAAGTTTTAACTCTTGTTTGCTGTTGGTGCCATGCCACTGCCCTTGCTACCCCTGTTCAAGGTATCATAAAGACCATATCAGTGAGAGACACCAGGAGGGAAGCTAAGAGCCATGCTTGCTTTCATAGTTTCTATGCCATACCCTTCATCTAGTCCCCCGGAAACGAAGGTCAAGGGGTGGGAAAGGAGGTCAAAGATGTGATGTCATCAGTGTGGAATGGTGTGTGATGTCACATCCACTAACGGTAGTATTGGGTGAATTGACTGGCATGGTAATACCGCTGTGGTATTACTATGCTTTTAAACACACTGCTTTGACTGCTTTTGGGTATGCAGGGCTATTTCCTCACACTCGTTACCTGCAGTACCAGTATAACTGCATTTAGGTATTATTTCTTCACTGAATTGGCAATAGACTCATAATTAGTGCTGTAGGAGCTCGCTCTTGTTTAGCATTGATAGCGGTACTAGACAAAAGAGCCTGGTCAATCTAGACTGCCTGCCTCTGGCCCTTGCAGCATCCAACGACCCTAACACCACCCTCAGTGTTTTGGGGATTTTTCACATATAATTCCTGATTTGCCGGTTCGGATGCCACTGCAACTTGTGCATTATTTGGTGTATAGCTGCAATGGACAGGAGCGACGAACCTATGTAGCTCACATGGTTTGAGCACCACGTGTATGTGCTGCACATGTGTAAACCAGGCATGGCACATTACACATGCATGTTGATGTTATCACAAGCTCTGTATACCCAAGCAGTGTCACAGAAAGCGGGTTTAATGCATACCCATGTAGCCCAGCATTGGTCCGTGTATCCCAGATTGTGCAGTAAATCTCTATGTGCTGGACATTACAACAAATGTAGAAAATATGTTAATATTGCAAGACCTTGCTCTGACCGTCTCCTAAAGATTGCACTTTGGGAAATAAAGGCCCATATTTATCATGGGTTTGCGCTGCCCTTGCACCACGCAAGGGGGAACGCAAAGCCTAGAATTATGTTTACCAAGTCCCGCAAGGCCACCTTGCGCCATCCTGCTTGGCTTGGTAAATGAGAAGTAACACGATGAACCACAAGACGCGGCTTGCGTTACTCTGCCCCAGGGAGGCATTGCATGGGTGGAGTGTGGGCGTATTTCTGCACACACCCATGGATTACCATTAGTGGTAAACCTGTCTCAAATTTACTATGAGGAGAAATATGCACATTTCTCCTAATTTTTTTTCACCTCTCTAAGTGCGCTGCTTTCTGCAGCAAACGTTAAGGAACATGCCCCTGAGGACTGCTTTTTATGCCGGAGAATGTCCCTTCCTGCACAAAGACAATCCTGCTTACAAAGCAGGCACCTTGCACCAATGTGCCAGGGGGCCTGCATTGTTCCTAGGGAGCCAACAGTGTGCCAGTGCGAGGAAAGGACAGGAATGCCTGGATGATGTTAATTACGGCACATTCCTGCCCTTTTCATTTCACGCAGCGCAGCAAGGTGGCTCCGTGAAAGTATGATAAATATGCCCCAAAGTATTTGAAATCGTCTTTTTTAGTGTCCATAATATTTACAGGAACATATCATATCGCCAGTGCTGCAGACACAAACACTATCTGGTGCGCAGCCACACGGCTCCATATCCCGTATTCCACACCTCCCCTTTGAAGGGGCTCGTCTCCTCCGTGTAATGAGATTGCTATCACTCCCCCGAGAATGACCTGTTTCTATTATGGCAGAGTAAAGGGCACATCAAGTGACCCCTCTGCCCTGCCGCTGCCTCCGCGCTGCCTTTTCTCATTAAACAAGACCCTTGGGTATGCAAATCATCCTATTGGTATTATGCAAATGAAGGCTTTTCTGTCTCGATTACGCGGGCGCGGGGTCACGCGCAGGAAATGGAAATGACAAGTTGGAAATAAAGACAGACGATGAAAGAAAGAAGCCCAGGAGAGCTGCGCGGACGTGATGAGCATACAGACAGCCCGGGGCGGGCTTTCCGACAGGAAGGACATCTTCGTGGCGCACGCGCCGACATCGCTATGTCACAATATCCAGCACAGAAATACCGCCCTGCCTTTAGTATAAATGTATTAATCTTATTTGTTGTAATATCTTTTAAATTGCAACTGCTTCCTCACATGATATTCTTAAATTGTGTTATATTTGTCTTTCTATTTGTAATTGCCGTCATCTATTTCCCTATATTGACAAGCATCTTAAAATCTTTTTTCTTGTATTTATGAAATGCTAATAAAAAATTACAACACAAAAAAAAAGAAATACCGCCCTGCACCTGTATCACTCCATAATAGGTACTGCCACTATATGTTCATGGTAAGCATACACAACGTAGTGTAGAGTTACTTACTGGATATTGTGAAGTCTAAATATGTGGAGGGCGATATTAAAAAACGATATATTTTGTACCACGCCCATAACGGCACCATCTATAGTACGCATCATACTCCAGCATGTGAGCACCCATCACACATCCTTTGTATGCAGTTTTAATGCCAATTATATATGTAGACGACCTGCCCACCGCGCATGTAGAAGTCATGCCGGAGGTGTTGTTGTGGTTATTCATAATGTTATTGTCAATTAGCACTTTGCCCATTATCTATTTGGGAAGCACGCCTGGCATGTATGTAGGTTGTGTGTTTAAAAAAGTCAAGTATATATGTACCATTTATGTACCTCCTAGTAGGCATTCTGCCATATCGGTAGTAGCTATACAAATCGCCCATGTGTTTGATAGTTCCATAACATATTTAGGAGGTTTACCCTCATATATGTAGGAAGTATCCACATCACGTATGTAGAACGAGAACTCATGGTGGTTGTAAGAGGTATATACATATTTTATGAAAGATGTATGCTTTACTTCATGGATTTAAAGCAATGCCCAGCATGAATGAAGGTGGTATTCCTATCATATATAAAGGATACACGCTAGCATCTAAGCAGGAGGGATTCCCTTTATGTATGTGGATGTGTCTGTCTTGTATGTAGAAGGTAATTCTCTCCTTTGTAAACGGTATGCTATTCATGTGCACAGGAGAGATGCTCATCAGCTATGTAGGAAGTATGTCCTTCATACATCTGAAAGGTATGCTCATAATCTCTGAATTCAGAAGACAATTTCTTCATGTATATATGATGTATGCTGATTGTGTACATAGCAAGTATGCCCTTCACGTATGTAGGAGGCATGCTAAACATGTACGGAGAATGTATTTTCTTTTAGTACCCACACCGTCATCCGCTCCCCCTTGCATTTTATACACTTGCCCATATAATGATTAAACAGGACACATTGTTATGGGTAAGAACTGCTGCAGGTTTATTTTCATATAACAAAAAGTATGACTTTTTAGTGGGTTATCTTACGAGCGATCCAGGGCAGGCAGCCTCTTGCTGCCCCGCCCGCCTTATGAGCCAGCCGGCATGGTGGGTCGACGCCCGGACAGTGCAGCCTTTGCTGATCCCCTTACGGATCACGTGATCATGTCTTATATTTCCGCCCCCCTTTCAGGGCGGAGCGTGGTATGGCACACCCCCGGTTGGTAAGGCCCCCCAACCGCCCGAAGGATTAACGGGGCACCTTCGAGGTTTTCCCGGAACCTCCCTGCGGCTCCAGGTCTTTGGCTCAGGCACCCTTACTGTGCCAGGCAGAGGTACCCTTACTGTACCGGTCTGCCTCCAGATCGCCCTGTAACTCCGCCTGCAACACAAAAGAAAACATTAGAACATCCAAATCAGTATGCCACTCGCCAAGCTGCTGGGTACGAGGATAGGGATGGTGCAGCGAGGCAGGCAGGCGCAGGACGGCCGGTACAGAGGCCGGACAGGGGCAGCGGAGAGAGCAGACGATCGGCAAAGAGGTCGCGTGCTGGGCGGCAGGGGCCTAAGTACCCGGCGGCCCGCCCCCAAAAGAGCCGTCCCCCGGATGCACGTCTCTGTTGCATCCGGCCAGGGGAGGGGCAGGTGAACTGCCCGAGCCTTCCCCTCTACGAGGCTGACGGAGAGCGGGGGGGGGTTCCGACTAATGGGCACTAAGGGGGCTGCCCTGCTGATGTCCCCCTGTGGGGGACGCGGGCAGCGGCATAGTACCCACACCATCATCCGCTCCCCCTTGCATTTTATACACTTGCCCATATAATGATTACACAGGACACATTGTTATGGGTACGAACTGCTGCAGGTTTATTTTCATACAACAAAAAGTATGACTTTTTAGTGGGTTATCTTACGAGCGATCCAGGGCAGGCAGCCCCTCGCCGCCCCGCCCGCCTTATGAGCCAGCCGGCATGGTGAGTCGACGCCCAGACAGTGTAGCCTTTTCTGATCCCCTTACGGATCACGTGATCATATCTTATACTCCCGCCCCCCCCTTTCAGGGCGGAGCATGGTATGGCACACCCCCGGTTGGTAAGGCCCCCCAACCGCCCGAAGGACTAACGGGGCACCGTCGCGGTTTTCCCAGAACCTCCCTGCGACTCCAGGTCTTTGGCTCAGGCACCCTTACTGTGCCAGGCAGAGGTACCCTTACTGTACCCGTCTGCCGCAGAGGTACCCTTACTGTACTGGTCTGCCTCCAGATCACCCTGTAACTCCGCCACATCTCTGGAGGAGGCTACCGTCGATGACAGAGCCCCCCCACCTCTGTGTTCCCTACTTACATCCCACAGCTTCAAAGGCATCCTGCACTGCCAGGAGGAACATATCCATCCCGACTTAGCCCCATTGACCAGACAACTTCATGGTTGTGTTCAAATTATCCCTGGCTCCCCTAACAATGGAGTCACAACAAGTCTGAAGGAATAGTGCAAGGTGTACCTCCTAAGACATTGCACCTTTCAAGACTCTGTTATCCACCTGTGCCCTAGATACTTATACCAGTAATGGTGTCCACTACTAGATGGTGGGTCACATGTCTAGCTATAACCCTTATAGCCCTTTCTCGGTGGATTTGCTGGGGACCCATCAGTGTCCTTGTCAAAGCTGATTCACCCACTTCGGTCCAATAAGCCCTAGCCCGTCCCCCAAAGACACCTCACCACCTGCTCTCCCCCACTGCTTTGTGATGGGGATTTTGGGCTTAGCACCCTTTAACTCCTTTACAGGCTCCAGCTAGTGTGAGCGGCTGTCCCTGCCTGCGAGGCGCAACAATGGCCATCTCCCACCTTGGGGACTATTCTGCCATTCTGGCTCTAGCGCTGGTGTTTGTTATCGGAGTTGTGTTATCCTATGGGCGGTGGGCTTGAGCATCCATTGGAGCAGCAGAGTCATTATTGGACCTTAGCGGGCAGGGTGCTAGGGTTTGGGATTCCCGGGTCTCCCCAGGTGTCATCGCTGTCCCGGTTGTGGGTGCACAGGTTACACCCCATGGAAGTATTGCAATCATGCACCCCTTGTGCAAATAATGGAATGTGTTCCTTTGTACAGCAACTGGTACGCTAGTAAGGGGCTCCAATCCTGGCAAGCGAGTTAGCCATAGGATTACCAGTCAATGCTGGTTTGCAACACTTTGTACTAGGTCAGTTCTGCTTATGTCATTCTGCAACTAACTTTGACTAAGCCAACCCCGCCGACCTTGTCAATGGGTTCTTGCTGCAACACATATGCGGGGGTATGACCAAACAGCAAATGGCCAGTCAAGCGGCTGATTGGCTCCGCTGGCACAGGGGAACAGGGTGTAGGTATCCAGGGTGGGGCACTGGGGGCAAGTTTGCCCAGGTGGTATCATTGCAAGTACACACGAGGGAGCACCGGGTGCTTTACTCGAGTAGCGTCACGGTGTTCGAGTACACACGGGTGAGCGGAATTTGGCAGAGGGAGGGATACATTCAGGATTTCCACCCTGCCCAGACAGTCACAGGGATGCACTTGTTCTCATTCACCCCAGGCCTTTTTGTGTAACAAATGCCGTGGGCTAGTTGTTGTTGCTGACGTGACTGGTGTTGCTTGGGCGCATGTTGATGATGCCCTCCTCTCTGTGGCAATGCACAGCCGCTTTCAGGATGTGTGGGGGACCTGGCGCGTTCCCACGCTGCATTTTGTATGATTTGAGGGTATGGATGCATTCCTGTGCACCGCAGCACAGGCGGTATGTAGCAGTTGCCCTTGGTAACAGCTTGGTTAAGGACCCTCTCCCCCTGGTTGGAACAGCTTCCGTTTGTATAGGCCAGCTCTCTTACCACTTTGGCAAGAGTTATCGAAAGTGCCTGGGCATACACTCCCAATTCTCAATTTGTTTCCCGCTAAGAGTCGGGGATGGTGATGTGTTTTCTGTGCGGTAACACAGCAGCAGCTCGCTAATGGTAATGAAATTAGTGAGTGACCCTACCTACCAGCATATAGGACGTGTTGCAGGGAGGCACACTCCAAGATCGGGTTATCTCACAAAGGCTGCCTTGAAATTAGTGAGTGACCCTACCTACCAGCATATAGGACGTGTTGCAGGGAGGCACACTCCAAGATAAGGTTATCCCTGCCCACGTCTCGGACTAGCGGCCATCTTTGGTGGGGCTCACGACGCCAGGCGTTCTGCGCAGTCTAGTCCTTCAGGCTGGACGCGCATTTAAGCGAGGCAAACCTTCAGGTGAGCGCTTTTCAAGCTTGTGCTACACGGAGGAGATCTCTGCTGGCTAACGCTGCTTTCTGCAGTTTTTAAAATTACCCGTTTTTGTCATTATTAATTTATTTAGGTTGCACTTTAAACCCTGCTTTTAATATTCACATAATTGTAAAGTGGCCTACAGCCTACCGCACTCATTCCCGCTCACCGCATTTAATTGATTACAACACCGCATTTTGCGGGACCCTGCCCACGTCTCGGACTAGCGGCCATCTTTGGTGGGGCTCACGACGCCAGGCGTTCTGCGCAGTCTAGTCTTTCAGGCTGGACGCACATTTCAGCGAGCCATGCTGACGCGCAGCGTCATCGCGCAGCGGGATCGCCGGACTTCCGCCGGAGTTACGCCTGAGTTCAGCCCGTCTGCGCCCGTCCGCGCTGAGGACGGGCTGCAGGACGGGCTGTCCTCAGTTAACGTGACTTCAGGTATGTTAAATCGGGACGGTCGCGTATGTTATTCATCCGCGATACTTCATTCACTCCGACCCTCTGCCCCCACTTCTTGTGCCTCTTGTATTCTGCCGTGTCACTACTTCTCCTGTTCTGGCTGTGGTTTTTCCACTGGCAAAATGCAGCTTTCTAAAACCCAACAATATGTTAGGCACTATAGGGGGAAAAGGAAGCCCACTAAGGGTGGTATTTCTCCTCCCTCCTCGCTCCATTTTTGGAGCTTAAACTGTAGATCGCTGCCTAAGAATAAATTAGACATCTATGACTTTATAACCGAGGAATCCCCTGATGCCTTGTTCCTGACCGAGACCTGGATACATGCCAGTTCGGGTCCGGACATTGCTGCAGCTATCCCCCCCAACTATGCTGTGTTACATCAGGATAGACCCTCAGGCAAAGGGGGTGGAATTGCAATCATTTTTAAATCAATCCACCTACCACTGCAAACTGGAAGCACTACATCTTCCAGGCAGTGAAGCTGCATTGTTTAAACTTATGATCAATCCTCGATTGACGCTTTCTGGCCTGTTAATTTATCGGCCACCGGGGAATGCTGCTTCTTGGATCCCCTTACTTGTTGATTGCCTATCTGCAATACTTTTGCAATCTAAGAATTTTACCATTCTCAGTGACTTAAATATCCATCTAGATGATGTCAACAATCCCCTCACTAAATCTTTTCTTTCTGATCTTGAGGTTTTCAACCTCAAACTTTGTAATACTGGAGCTACCCATCTTGCTGGTCACCTTTTGGATCCAGTCATTTCTACTATCTCATTTGACTGTACTCACTTGGCGCGCCCGCTTGTTTGGTCTGATCACTTCGCTATACATTTTGTGCTACCACCTGGTCTCTACACAGCCAGTGATTATGTAGAGGAAACTAAACCATCCTATCGCTGGGACAGGATTAATATAGCTGCTTTTAATCTGCATCTGACTGAGACAATTCCATCTCTCACTAACACTGAGCAAAACTTGAATGCTCCCATTTCTAGGTGGCTAACAGATGCAGTGTTCGTTCATGTCCCTCGTTCTGGCAGTAAACTTAGATCCTTGCGCCCCCCAGCACCTTGGTACTCGGATGAGTTAAAAATCCAACGTGCTAAATGTAAAGCCCTAGAGAGGAAGCGGAGAAGGTTTTATTCCGCTCCCTCTAAAGTGATTTACAAAGATGAGCTAAAAGCTTACCACGCTAATTGTAAACGTGCTAAAGCTCTTCACATTACCTCTACAATCACTTCAGTGCAGAACTGTCCTCGGACTCTTTTTGCTACTGTCAAGAAACTTACAGGTGCTGACACCGTTCCCGCGTTGCCGGCTTTAGATGGTATACATTGCAATGCTATTGCGGATTTCTTCATATCTAAGGTTCAGGGCATTCATCAATCCTTAGTTTCCTCTCTACCTTCTACTGATCCTTTCCCACCTGGTTTCTGTTGTTATGGCTCTGTCCCTTCTACTGAGTCTCTGTACAACTGGAAACTATTCGATGATGTGTCCTTCCTGTCATGCTTAAAAAGCATTAGGTCAGGTTCTCCTCGGGACCCTGTCCCCATGAAGATACTGAAACTACTTGACCTTGAACCACGAAGATTCTTAATGAGGTTACTTAACATCTCCCTCAGTGAATCTCGGGTTGAACAGGACTGGAAACATGCCATGGTCGTTCCCTTACTAAATAAATCTGGTGCGGACATCACTAACCTTGCCAACTTTAGGCCTATATCCCTGCTGCCAGCTTGCTCTAAAATACTGGAACGCCATGTTAATATCCAACTAAATGAGTTTGTTGAAAATACGGGATATCTTCATCCATCCCAATCAGGCTTTCGCGCTAACTATTCCACCGAATCCGCACTCCTTGGGGTGACTGAACGACTCCGACACGGTATTGATAGTGGTGAGACCTTTGCGCTTATCCTTCTGGATTTAAGCGCGGCCTTCGATACCGTGTCGCATTCCATTCTATTGGAGTCCCTTCACTCCCTTGGTGTTGCTGGATCAGCGCTTGCCTGGGTGGCCTCATTTCTTAATGAGCGCACATTTCAGGTATTTTCAAACAAAGCTGAATCGGCGATTCGTTCATCTGCTTACGGCGTCCCTCAGGGATCCATATTGAGCCCTTTGTTGTTCAATATTTACATCAGACCCCTTGCTTCTATCGTAGAGGACGCCGGTCTGTCCATATATTCATATGCAGACGACACGCAGATTGTGTTTTCTTTGTCAGGCAGCAGGGTTCAGGACACCTCTGCCCTAAAAATTGGCCTCTCTCGTGTTGCGGCTTGGATGCAAGTCAATCTGCTAAAGCTCAACGGAGACAAGACTGAGGTTATCATACTAGGCAAACAAAAAGATCTGTGGGGCCCTAGACACTGGCCCAGTGATATGGGTCCATTGCCTACCCCCGTGCCAGTCGCTCGTAACCTCGGCTTCCTAATCGACGAGAAACTCTCGATGCGACAACAGGCAACTAAGGTCGCTGCAATCTGCTTTAATACCTTACGCTGGTTGCAGAAGATCCTATGGATGTTGCCTGAGTCTACTCGAAGAACTGTCGTTCAGGCCCTTGTGATGTCCCGCATCGACTATGGCAACGTGCTTTACCTAGGAGCCGATAAAGCTACAATGAATACACTCCAGGTTGTACAGAACTCAGCTGCCTGCCTTTTGTGCAATGTTCCACGGAAAATGTCTGCAACGCAAGCCCTGTGTGACCTTCACTGGTTAAAAATTCCTGATCGTGTGGCTTTCAAAACCTTGTGTCTCTTGTTTAAGATCCGTCAGGGTTCTGCCCCTATTTATCTGCACAATCTTGTTCAGCTATATCAGCCCAGTCGTTCTCTCAGGTCATCAAATAAAGCCAATTTTGTAGTTCCAAGAATTCGATTGGCAAAAATGGGAGGCCGCTCATTCGCATACTTGGGGCCGAAGATGTGGAATGCTCTTCCGTTGGCGCTAAAAACAGAGACTAATCTTCTTGCTTTTCGCAAAAAACTGAAAACCTTTCTGTTTTAGTCCGGTCACTGCTCTTTTTTTTTTCTCCTCTTTCAGCAATTGCTTGTTTTCTTCTCTAGTCTGTCCCTGGCGCCGGGAAACCCATTACGGGTAGCTAAGCGCAATATAAATTTAATAAATAAATAAATAAATCTCACAAAGGCTGCCCCAAACGTGGGCTTCTTAGGGCTTCTGGCTGGTCACATGGGCGTACTTACTGTAAGGGGTCTCCCGCATCCTCATTGTGTTATTGCCAGCAATAAGTGTCATTCTGAGCCTTAATGCAGCTCATAATGCACCGAAAGGATGGAGATGTCACACAGGGCAGTTGAGACCGGGGCGGACATGGATGGTGGAGGCTAGCTATCGGTTGGCTAGGCAAGGAAGCTATTGACTCTTTGAGGGTAGCTTAACGAAGGTGGGGACCTATGCTCGTGTTCAGTGAAAGCCTCAATTAAATTTATGCCTCCGTAATCGACTGGTGCGATAGGAAGCACTCTGACCTCCGGGGGAGTTGTGCTATTTGGTAGTTTATGTATTTACGCAACTAAGAAGCATGCAGCAAGCAACAGTTGGCCTGGTTGAAGATGTGTGCTCTTTGTCTAGACGGGGCAGGTAATAACAACAGCCTTAATGCGAACTGCTGGGTTCACACGCAGTGGAGGGCCCTGGGCTAGGTGCACCAGTAAGCGTGCAGCCTGAGTCAGATTTATTTTAGGGATTATTCAGGGTCTAGGGTGGGGGGATCTTAGGCGGTATTGACATGCCCGAAAGTGCATAGTGAAAAAGTAATATGTTCCAAGTTGCCCAACTGGATTTTACATCTGGCCACATGGGATCCTACGCATACCCATGGGTGACTGGTCCCGAGCCTAAAAATCCTATTATTGTCAGGTGAAAGAGGCCAAGAAGAACTATTTGCAGGCTAAGATTGAAACGGCTCCCAACAAGGGAATATAGGAAGATTTATAAGCCGCCTTAAAATCCTATTATTGTCAGGTGAAAGAGGCCAAGAAGAACTATTTGCAGACTAAGATTGAACTGGCTCCCAACAAGGGAAAGGACATTTTCAATATTGTATAAATCCTTTACTTCCCTTAAGCAGTTAAGAAAGAATCTCTGCACTCAGCTGATTGGGCCAAGCAGGTGGCTCTATCCCTTCACAATAAGATTGCTATAAACCAACTTTTTCTAAAGTTGCTGAGGAGTACCAGGTCTTCCGGTGGACTCCCATGTGAGTAGGACGGTTCTCCAGCGTGGTTCCTGCATTTGAGACAAAAACATCCATTAGAAGTCCTGCCCCCCTCCGTGCAGTAATATGGAATCTGTGCAATGAGACAGGGCCATAAATGCCCCGCGCACCACGGAGGCCAACATGTATTGTCAGTTACGGGAACTAGTTTACTACAAACATTTTTATCAGGAGTAAGGTGGGGCACATACTTGCGTACCTCCAGCACCTGATGCAGGAGTGTACGTCTTGCTACTAAGTCCATTGAATATATAAGATTCTATTCTCCTTAACTATGCAAGTGTCCTCCCTGTGTGTTCTTGTGGCTTGAGAGTTTGCCATTTAAGCAGTATTATCCTTCTACCTTGTTCGGTCCTCTCTTGTAACATGCCCACGTCACTTCTCTCTTGTAAAACACTGATTGCTACCTCCTACATTGTGTTGGTTCCGGTCATGGCCTACGTAACGTTTGTTCTTGTGTTTGGGTGTCCACTATCTATTGTAGTATTATACCTCTGCTTGTACTTGTAAGTTTTTTTTTAACTTGCACACATGTTACCTTTCCTCCTGTAGTGCACCGTCTGCTACCTCTTTTCTTGTTTGATCCGGGCCAAATTGTCCACGGGGGCCGTCAACCAGCCACTAATGAAAGTAATCTGGTAATTAGTGCGCTCTTTTGAAGCTTATGTAAAACTTCCCCAGGCATAGGAATTGTAGCCAAACGGAAGCAGTGGGTTCGCCATACTTTTCCTGAAGTTATATTCCTAACATTTGTGGGCCGTTGGGTATGCACGTTCTTATGGTTGATATGGGTCCTAGTGCATTACCATGATTACCCACCGTATATGCAGCCTGCGGCAAACAAAATTTTTAACCTATAAGTGCATTGGTTTTGAAAAGTTAGCACGAAAGTGGGTGCTAAAACAAGTTCTGCTGGGTATCCATTGTGTTCTTGAGTTAGCTTAAATAAATTTAAACAGTACCCTAAGTAACCGCAGCGCAAAACTGCAAATATATTTGGCACAGCCCAACCTTCAGCGAGCGCAATTCGTAAATGCCGAGCGTGTCTATTAATAGTAACACATCGCAACAGCTCTTAAGCATTACGCCCTTCCGGTTGTATCCCGATCCACCCGTGCGCCCCCAGAAAAGCCCTCAAAAGTGTCAAAACCCTTTCTTATCGTCACAAAATACTGTTGTAAGCAGGGCCTACGGAAGACTCATAAATCAATGGTAGCACAAATTATCCTGACCACAGTATCTATGGGCCAGATGGTAGGTAATTCTATTTTACCGATTCATAAATACCGAATTTTACCGATTCAGTATTTATGAATCGGTAAAATAGAAGGGGGGAGATTTAGGTAAATTTGGTAATTGAATTACCTAATCTGTAAAAATCGGTATTTACCGAATCGGTTAATACCGATTCGGTAATGCCCATTGATTCCTATGGGCTTTGAAGCCCATAGGAATCAATGGGCAATACCGAATCGGTATTTACCGATTCGGTAAATACCGATTTTTGCAAGGGTGCAGGGGGTGTCACTTTGACACCCTCTAGCACCCCGAATACAGGCATGTGTGCCATGTGGCAAACAGACATGCCCTAAGGGCATGTCTGTCTGTCACATGGCATAGGTGTGCATGCGCACATGTGCATGCACACCTGGATTCGGTATTTTACCACCCAATTGAATTGGGTGGTAAAATACCGAATCTGTAAGGCCTTTGGGGCTCAGAAGAGTCCCACCTACATTTGGATTTACCGAATCGGTAAAATTACCGATTCGGTATTTTACAGAATCGGTAAATTTACCGATTCGGTAAATTCACAGATTCTGTCAAATAAATGCACCTACATGCCAATTCTTAAATACCGGTCGGTGCGGCCGAAATCGGCCGTTACCGACCGGTATTTTGGCTCCTACATCTGGCCCCAAATGACTAATGCTGGTACCTATGAACGTGTGTTGGCTTAACTAATGTGAACAGTTCACGAGGTAAACTGCAGGGCAGAACATGCAAATACCTTCTTTCAAAGCCCAACCGTCAACCAAGAACGCGAAACCGATTGCTGGGCGTGTCTATTAAAATCACCGCATATGCCCGTACACGATCCTAATACGAAACATCCAGTGAAGCAATGACCGTACCGTAACCCTGCGCAGAAATCACCCAGGTGCGAAAGCGGTCCCCTGCAGGCCTATCCCAAACACTCTCGCTGTTACATCCTTCAAACATTAGACGGTGCTTACGCGTTAGTGCAGCAGGATGAACCGTATCTAAAATAGCCCTTTTCCTTCAGTAAAACAACTCCGAAATGCCAAATCCTCATATACTGGCAGATCAATACAAGAAAACCTGGTTCACGGATAATGTGTAAAGAGTAAACCACTTAGCACTTACATAACGTTCAATCGTATTGCCCCGAAAGAGAACGGTACACAGTATGGTGTCCTGACCGAACCTTCTGTTGTACATTTTGAAAACATTTCTGTGTAAAGTAAACCATTCAGTTAGTGTAAGCTCGGCCATTGCATTAGCTGAGGTTGCGCTGTCGTCCCCTTGGTGGCGCACTTCTCACACGACAGTATGACTGATGTTGTTATTTCACTAAATTAGAAACATTTCCTTTATAAAAAGTAAAAATCAATAATTTGTCAGGAATTTGCTATCCCGTGGAGAGAGCAGTGATGCTGCAATCATGCAATCTTCCTCGGTAAATGCACCAGCAGGATGGTAACATAAACCATCATACCGAGCATGATAAATAGTCTGGGGCGTCCCTTAAGCACGCCCCCGTACTATGTCAGCCCTCTAACATTGCCACAAGCAGTTCGAAGGCCTGGCGACCGCAGCACTTTGCTAAGATGTGTACTAAATTGCTAAACATTTGTGGCTACCCTCCTAGTAGCCGCCCTGCCTTGCGTCCCACTATCCCTGTGCTCGACAAGTAATGCCCGCCGGGAACATGCTGCGCCAATGGCGAAGTTTGAACCTTGTTGCTAAGCGGAAATGGCTGAGTGGCCCCCGCCATCGATGCTGACATCCTTGGCTCCCGTGCGCATTCGACACGACAGGCATCAGCCCCCTCGGGGGACTCGAACCCCCAATCCCTATGCCACACAGTATACATGGGGCCATAGACCCAAGAAAGACGGAAACCTCCATCAGTTAGTGACCAAGAAAGCATGCCGTCACCATGCTTATATCTATTACACAAATATTCAAACAATGCTAAAATATAGACAGGTTTGAAGCAAGCAAAGCAAGCTCAGACCGCCAAATACGTTCGTTGTCTTGGGCTCCCCCACCAACAGCACTCAGGAAGTGCCCTTGCGCAATGCCGCGTTGCCAAAACATGTGCCGTCTAGACAATGAAATCAAAGGACACCATTTCAATGTAGCTCCTACGGTAAAATCCTGAAAGGTTATCTATCGCGCGGCAGATGCCTGCAACATCTTGTGAAGAATAAACAAGTGACATGCAAGATTCTCCCACTGAAGTACGTCTGACCGAAAGATGGCCAGCAGTAGATGAGCTGGTCGAGAAAAAGGCCCGAAGGGCAAATTAGTTTTAACAAAAACAACCTTTGCAACAGACTATATCAAGACTGAACATATTCACAAATAATAGGGTGAAAAGAGGGGACAAGTGTTCTTGCAAACACATCTTAAGACTGAACGATACAATCATGCTGGTGAAGTTAACAAAACACATCACGAGACCAGATCAACGTGGCCCATTTCACACGATCCTGAAAAACATCCAACTTCAAGACATTGCACTCGGTCGACGAAGTGGCCCTGACTAAACATTCAAACAGACGCTAGCAGTGCTGGGTGGCTGTAGCCCCCACCTGCTCGACCAATCACAAACCCAGTTCCGTGATGCTAGCCGTGTTGAGTCTGGTTGAGTCTGCAGCACAACAATAGCGTATAGACGCTCCGCACTATAAGATCGCGGCGTCATCGATGCGGGGGTCGAACATATCCAAATTAACAATAGCAGTGCCCCCCGAGCCACGCCCAAGCACTTCAAGGACCCAGGCATACCCAAACATGCAGCACCCGGGACCGAACACCGCCTGCCTTTGTCATCCCGGGCACGCTCTCCCCTAGGCGCCCCATGTCACACAAACCGCCGCTTGACATCGGGACAGCAAACGTCCCTAAAACTCCCGCTCTTTGCCCCCTCCCGAGCCCCGCCATGTTGAACGCCCGCAGACGACCTCGGGAAACAACCAGCACTTACCGCAAACCCGTCAGCTTGTTAGCTGTAGGTAGCAGCAGCACTTCAAGGGTTACACTCACCAGAACTCTAGATCCTAAGGACCTCCTTAAAGTCTGAAGGCACTCCTTTCTGTTGATGTGCCCACACTGTAAAGTATTTTGTCCTGCAAGAACAAACTCCCAAAGTGGCCCCAGCGTGCATGTCACTTTTCCCCTGTGTATTGAGACCATTGTGCAGTTTCCATACTCTTCCCGCACACCTTGCTTGGCAATCCCTAATAGGGTAGTAATGGTAGCTCCACCTTAAATACAGGAGGGGAGACGTGGCTTGTGCAGGGAGGGGGGGCATGAAGTTAACATGATTCCTGGGAGCCCCAATCCTGCTCTACTGACATCTGTATTCAACAGCACATCGATCTGCACAGAGCCTGACGTAACCAAGAGGTGGGTATTCCCACTATAGCCCACAAGCACAAATACACAATTCTATAAATGTAGGTTAGACAGTTGAAGAGAATTTTAGCCAGTCCTAGTCAATGACACATTTATAGTGGTAAAGGTCGATATCTATTAGGCATGTCTTAAGGATTGATGGACTAGCCAACACGTTTCGCCCCCTGTGCTGCGATGCAGGTTTAGAGCACTTTTTAAAGGCTACTGTATAATGCAGTTTAGGCAATTTTCATCAAATTTGTATCCATTAAAGGGGATTAATGTAAGGTAAACAGTTTAACTGAGATCCTGTATGATGGCCATCTCACTCAGAGAAGCGATGAATTGAGTCACTAGGTTCCGCAGTTGGGAGATAACTCTACGGTCCGGAGTTGGGAAAGAACTTACTGTGCGGTTGTGTCAGAATAAGGTCTCTATGGTCAGAAGTATGGGAGGGAACTTTGCCATGTGGAAAGTGTCACTAACTTCAAAGTTTCCTCCATACCCCGGCTGCAGAGACCTAATTCCCATAGTGTAGTAACAGTGATAGACAACATAGCATTATCGGGTCATACCTGCATTACAGCTATTATCACGATGCCTCAACTCAAATAAAAGAGGTCATATTAGTGGCACTAAGAGTTCCTCTTTCATAATACATCGCTTAACCGAGAGCTCAAAGAAGCCACCTATAACTTTATGGCAGAGAATGATAGAGATGTAATGCTAACAGTGACGCTAAGGGATACATGTAAAGCGGGCCTTTGGTGGATCGTCATATTGGCATTCTTCCACCTTACCAAGGCTAGAGTGGACAAGAGATTGAACCCTGAGTGTGACTTTGCTGCACGACAGGTATTGCACAAGAGAACCCACGTCCCTAAGTTGTGGTGCAAAGTACTTTGTTAAGCTCCCAACTGCATGCCGTTGATAGGGAAAAAGCTGAATACACAATTCTGAATACCAAGCTGAGATGTTATGCTTCAGGGAATAAAACCATCAGACCAATGGCAATACAGTTAACGGCAAAAACTCCATAGAAAAAGTTAAGGGAGTCCCTGACGAAGCCAGGATAATAGTCTTGAAAGACAAAGATATAGCTCAGGCCTTACAAGACTTTTCATTGAACGGGTCCCGGACTGAGTCCTACCTATATACACACATACAAAGGGCAAAAGGTAACACCGTTACAGGAAGAAAGCTTAGATGCATCCTCAAACAAAGAGAAAACCATCAGCAGCAAACATAGGTTAAAAGCTGGGGAAGCACAATGTCTGCATTGCTACATGGTGATGTTCTACAGAACCTTTTGCAGTCAGCTGCCCCTACCCTAATGAGACCCTTTGATCACTTTGGGGTGTTGGGCATGTCAAATGCCTCCGTCATTCCAAAGGTGCCAAGGACTAATGACAACGAGAATCTTAAAGACCCATTTCCATCCTGAAACTTGATGTAAAACTCTTCATACGCATCCGATTCACTAGACTGAACCAGTTGATACTGGGGCTGGTGCGCCCAAACCTGTTCAGCTTTATACTTAGTCAAAATGTGATGATAGAATAAAGAAAGTCTTGCATATAATGAGAATGTGCACTGGACCTGGAAAAACACCTTGGTCTGATCTTTCGACACAGAAAAATAAATTCAATAGGGTTGATTGCACATTTATGAAACATCATGTGCAATCTCTTGGCTTGAACCCAATATTTCAGACCTGGCCACTGAAACCCACAGGCTTAGTTAAGAGTGAATGACCTTAACTCCCATTTCTTTATGATAAGGAAAGGGAACCCAACACGGTTGCCCACTTCCCCCCTCTACTGTTTGCTCTAATGCTTGAACCCAGTGTAGGCTAGATATAGAGACATGAGGAATTTCGGAGTGTCAAATGTGGCATAGACATCTACAGACTGACAAAGTTCACTGATGATGTTCTGCTCTCGACCATAAACCTATTGTGTTCATGCCCCCTCTTTCTGTCGGAACTGGGGGAGTATGGCGCTGCCTCTGCGTTTAAGGTCACGCTCACAAAATCTAAAGGCCTGGGTTTCAACAATTGCCCAACTCAAACACAGTCCCTCCATAACATAATGCCCACAATGTGGACCTCCAATGCAGTATCCTACCTTGGGGTTCACATTGCTCCTTCCATGAAATAGTTTATTGCCTAACACTCCTCAGTATTACCATGCCAATCTGTAGAGATCTGCAGCAATGGCACATGCTGCCCTTATTTTGGCCCGATAGGGTTGGCGGGCGAAGATGGGGATCCTCTCCTTTATACTTTTCAAACTATTTTGCTTCCAGTTCTACCCTCCCTCTCGTGGCGGCTACAATTGACAATGAAAAATTTCATATGGGGAGTAAAGAAGCCGGAAGTGTCAGCTAGACCTTTGTACTAGACAGTTCTTTGAGGAAATGCCTGCACTTGGTTGGCTACTTCCAAGCTGCAAAATTGTGTCTCCTTCTGGAGTGAGGTAAGGTTGAAACTGTGTTGACAATACCATCACAGGCATATCCCGGCGGAAGGTCCCATGGATCAATAATCGGCTTAGGGACTTCAAGCTGTATTCACCCTCAGGGCCATGTTGGACGTATTGGGTAATTTGGGTAGGCAGAAGGAAGGGTTCTATGATGTACCCCTCTTCCTTTACTTCTATATATGAGACTCCTTGCTTCATGACTGGTTTGGACAGGGATAGCTTTAGAACCTGGACCGACAACAAATGCATGTGCAGAGGTGGAGTCATTGAATCATTCAATTGCTTTAAATAGAACTCTATCTTCTGGAGGTGGAGCTATTCAGATTCCTTCAGGCCACCACTGATGTTGCCCCCAGAGCAAAGCTTGGGCTTAGACATTCAAGAATGGGGCAAAGGGGGTGATCAAAATAGGCATTTGGATTTCACAATATACAAAATGATTGTATCAGATGCACCAATGTGTAAGGAGCTCGGGTCGGAAACGGTGGCAGGCAGAGTTGGACAAACAAATAATAGGAACGACTGAATGGGAGAACGTTTGTGATAAATATAAAAAGGCCATTTAGACGTTTGAATGGAAGAGAGGCCATGTACACAGTCCTTACTTATAGGTACCAACAGCCTGAAAAATCCAAAAGTGGCACATTTGCAAAATGTCCCCTCTACTGGAGAGGATGTGGGGCAACGGGTATGCAATTTCACCTGCTCTGGAACTCATCAGAGCTGGGCAACTACCTGGAAATGATACTACAGGCAACATCTGAAGAACCGGGTTATTTAAGACCCAGCGGCGCATGGGGCACGCCCAAAGTCTTCGGGTATCACCTGTCTTAGAACACAGAGACACGGAAACTTCTTGGTGGCGTCAAAGATCGAATTTACTGGCTGCAGCCAGTAACAGAAGTCCTAGAAGTCAACACGATATGAGTTCTCAGGAGACTGCTCAATTTTACAAAGCAAGTCATCCCTTTTTATGCCAAAAATCACATTCCAGACAAATACCTTACATTTACAAACTGTCCAATCACATGTATCCACACCCAAAGTATCGCATGACGGTAAAACCCACTTTTCAGTTACCCGGCCCATGATCAATCATTAGTCAAACCCAACATTCTTCTTAAGACAGGTCGAACGAACCCATAATAAAAAAGGGCACATCCCCATCGTAAACAGACCATAAAGAAAGGAGCAGAAACAGGTGCGAGTAGGATAAGGCATATTTGTGTGCAATAAAGGTTTACGATGTCCTGTGCTCTGATTCTTAATCTTGATCAGCTAAAGGGCAGGAACTGGTTTAACAAGGTCAGCTTCAGGCAACAGGGTCAGTTCACTCAGGTCAACAGGAGTCAGCACGAACTGGAGGTAGATGTACTTAAAGGACTTGTTCAGCCACAGTCATCGGCCTATGTGAGGGCAACCACAAAATGGCTGCCATACACAAAATGGAACCCAAGGGGTCAGAACGAAATCCCTAAATACGTACTGAATCCATCGGTCTAACGTGATGAAAACACTCATACTTGTTGTACTAACTAGTTACGGTTCGCTAATATCAAATTCGTAACGAAACCATGACCTTTATGAAACGGGTTCAGAATTCACGGAACCTCAGACCCTCCTTTTGCCCTTACATAGGCAATAACCTACACTCACTTCAATCTGAGTCCAGGTCTATATTCATCAGATCATCAAGATGTTGCTGGAGCATAATCCTATTACTTAGTACTTCTCTTGGGGCAGGTCTCCTTGCACACGTAGTAGCACAGAGGCCACATATAGCAGGAGCGCACTGCACACAAAGACAGAACAGGAAAAGAATTGCTAAAGTCATCCCAATGATCATCAGAATCTCCCATCCCCAGGTCGATAACAGTTCCCAAAACCATCCAATCAACGACCAATCTCCTTTGTCCACATGTATAGACTCGGAGATCTTATGTAACCTGGAAATGGCCTCATAAACTGTCGGAGCATTATCTGGGATAAAAACGCAGCAACTCGATTGGATCACTTTACATACTCCACCTCGATCTGCGAGTATGACGTCTAAAACCATACGATTTTGTAACGTCATAAGGCGATCCGCTTGAAGCTCAGCTGTCAGATTACTAAGGGCACCAGCAGTTTCGTTTATGGTGGATTCAACCACTCTCGTCAACTGTCGTAAACCTCTACTGTTAGCCATAAGTCCCCAAAACGGTAGGAAACCCTTAAAGAAGTCTCCCACTTCTTGTCCAGCAGTATCTTCCTGATCGAAGACACCTCTAACAACTCTCGTCTTGTGCTAATCTGAAGCAACAGTATACGTAGGAGGCAACAAGTATCCAACGTAACACGTTCCCGAAAAATCAGGGGGCAACCATGTATATGCTCTGTTGTAACAAACAAAATATGTGCCCTTGGCTGCCAAAAACGGCGGGGAAGATTGAGACGTAAAAACGTACGTCTGAGTACAAACACTCTTCCCCAGCTGAACTTTCGGATTTTTGCCAATACCTTGCAGACAAAATTGACCTCGGTGGGGTACGACCCAAATCGGAGGTGACCTCTTTCGTTTCTGCCTTTCACTCAGACTAACACTGTGTTCCATCCAACATAAGCCGCTAACTCTTCCTTAGGAATAGTCCTATATGTGTCGATATCTCTGCTCATATTCATAACTCCCTTCACTAAAGCTTGATTACTTAAGTTATCTCTCATGGAATGTAGAGGATAAACTTCCAGGGCGTAAATGAACATAGTCTGAAAAGCCCATATCGACCCATTCTGACTAAACGGTAAAATCAGATAAGGAACAACTCTACCTGTAGTATGTGGCATAAGACCACACACCCAGCAATTAGTAATGTTCACTACCAACTGATGCTGGTGTAGTAGCTGTATGAATGTGTTATGTACAAATTCTGACCTTCTAATCTGCTCGTGTTCAGGTAGGACATGAAAAGAATGCACAGAAGTAGCAGTAGAAAAAGACATAGGCTGGGAGGTGGGTGCAGAAGTCAATTGGGTAGCGAAAACAATCCCACCCGCCAATGCTAACGTCATGCTTAAAAACATCAGGACACATGTTATCAGAAAACATTTGCTGTACATTAATTTACAGTTTCATTTTAGAGTTCTTTCTCTCAGCAGCTCTCTCTGTCCCAGGAAACTCCATCCTCTAACCGTGCTGTTCGCGGCAGTTGGTTCTTCCGTGCTAAGGAATGCGTCTGTCAGTCCAGGGAACGCCCTGAAACCAACCAGAACCGTCGACCTTGTGTCTATGGCCTGCAATCCCAAGTCTTTATACCACGGCCCTACAGCTGAGCTCGGATGGCAGCTCGAAAAAGAAAAATAGGCCAAACAGTTTCTTGGATAAGAGAGTGCAGTTCTCCAAAAGCAAAAGGAGGAAAAAAATTAAACTTTAATTGTCAATTGTTTCTCGGTCGTAAATTATAACGCCCTTTACCAGGCACTGTGTGATCACGAAACAAAAGTTCAGGCTCAGTAGTGTCTAATCTTTGAGACACAGGCACAGCTTCTTGAAGGACATCGTAATTTTCTTTCTCGGAGCCTCTCCACACCAACTCAGCGTCGCTAAATGGTGCAAACTTCAGCACCCTTTCAGTCTCTGAATCTGCAATACCTTCACGGACCCACTGGTCGTACGGCAGAGGCAACGGCGCCCTCTTACAATGTACGCCGTGGATCCAGTTCTTTTTCCCGAAAACTTTCACTGAGGTTCTTGTGGACAGGAGCACTTGGTGGGGGCCGGTCCAGTGGGGCTGCTCGTTTTTGGTCCGCTGAAAATTCCTCACTAGGACCCAGTCACCGGGATTGATGGTGTGACCTGGATCCACAGATGCTGGTGGCAAGTTATCATGAACCTGTTGATGCAAGACACGCAATTTAGCCGTCAAATCATACAAATAGTCCACCAACACAGGATATTCGATGTCACTAAACTTCACTGGCCTCGGCACTCCCCACACATTCGTCGGACGGCCAAAAACAATTTCATAGGGACTAAGGCCAATCCGGGAATGTACTGTAGTTCTAGTTGACAAAAGTGCCAACGGCAAAGCATCTGGCCATTGAAGACCAGAACTCGCCTGAATTTTGGCTAACTTTAGCTTCAAAGTGCCATTGTAACATTCCACTAGTCCAGCTGATTGGGGGTGATTTGCAGCATGGAACGTCTGTCGGATTCCCAAACCCTCACACACTCTCTTCATGATCTTCCCCACAAACTCACTTCCATTATCACTCCACACCATCCTTGGCAACCCAAACCTAGGGAAATATTCTTTGAGCAAGACTCTAGCTGTGGACAAGGCCGTATTGTCTTTTAGGGGGTATGCCTCTACCCATCTAGAAAAGGCACAAACAACTACAAGGACATATTTCAGGTTGTTACACCTTTCCATGTGGATAAAATCCAATTGCAGAACCTCAAACGGATACGTTGGAGGCGCAAAGTGACCAGCTGGAGTTGGAGTTCCCTTGCCAGGATTACACATCAAACACACCATGCAATTCTTGACCACATTCTCCGCACATTTGGGAATTCCAGCATTCTGCCATACTGGAGCCAACAACTTACAAATCCCTTTCACACTGATGTGAGACAAACCATGTGCCATAGTAACCACTGCAAGCACGTACGCCTCTGGCAACATCCATCTTTGGTTTTCTGACAATTCAACCCAACAACCAGTCGAATCCAATCTACCCGTAGTTTCTCTCCAAACATTCTTCTCACTTTCAGTAGCTTCAGCCTGTATCGATTTCACACTCTCAATCGTATCTTCGCACATTCCAACATCACCCATCCATCCCGCAGGGCCTGCAACATACATTCGACTCATCAGATTTCTTGCTGTGTCTTTCGCAACTTCATCCGCAAACGCATTACCACGGCCAACATCATCCGTAACCTTCCAATGAGCACTACACTTCACAATCGCAACTTGCTTCGGCCAAGTAAGTGATTCGAGTAGCTCATTCACCAATTGTCCATGCTGGATTTTAGTTCCATGGGATGTAAGGAACCCACGCTCTCTCCACAAACGCCCAAAACTGTGAGCGACACCAAACGCATACTGACTATCGGTATAAACATTCACTCGTTTTCCTTCCGACAACACACACGCTCTAGTCAGTGCAATCAACTCTGCTGCTTGCGCAGAATTCTGTGGTATACGTGCTGTCTCGACAACTGTATTTAAAGTTGTGATAGCATACGCTGCAGTCGTCTCACCATTCGGAAGCTTAAAACACGAACCATTAACCCACAGCGTACCATCCACATTCTCAAAAGGAGTGTCGTTTAGATCCACTCTAGCTTTTGTTTCTTCCTCTGTACGAAGAAAACAATCATGCTGTTCTTGAGCATCTGTCTCTGTAGAGATCGGCGATAACGTCGCTGGATTCAGTACATTGCACCGCTTGATGTGCACATGACTAGCCAAAAGCATCAATTCATAACCCGACTACCTTGCACTAGTAAGTTGTTGAGTCTTGGTTCGATTTAACAAAGTATCCACTGCATGTGGAACCATTACAACCAACGTATTATCCATCACCAGCCCAGCAGACTGTCGGATAGAAACAGCCGCTGCCGCTGTAGCTCTCAAGCAACTTGGCAACGCTCTAGCTACCGGATCTAACGTTGATGAAAAATACGCGCATGGATGCTGCTTGTCCCCAAAAGATTGTGTCAACACTGACAACGCACATCCTTCTCTCTCGTGCACATACAGCGTAAAAGGCTTACTGTAGTCGGGAGTACCCAACACAGGAGCAGAACACAAAGCCTCACGCAACTCAGAAAAACTTTTCTGACAATCGTCAGACCACGGAAGAGGATTCGGTGTATCTTTACAAGTCAAAGCCAACAGAGGTTTCGCTAATAGAGAGAAATTTGGAATCCACTGTCTACAATACGACGTGATACCCAAGAAAGCATGCACTTCTCTCTGTGTACTTGGCACAGTCATTCGAGCAATCGCTTGAATTCGTTCTGGGGTCAACCTTCTTCCCTCCTTTGTCAAGAGATGACCTAAGTAGGTCACTTCTTGGCGACAATACTGCAACTTAGAAGGTGACACTTTATGATGCAAGTCCGACAAATGTCGCAACAAAGAAATAGTAGCTTCTTTACAAGTTTCCTCATCATCAGCAGCCACTAACAAATCATCAACATACTAAATAAGAGCACTACCAGCAGGCAACGCAAGAGTATCAAGCTGGGTTTTCAAAGCCTGGCTATAAATAGAAGGACTTTCGCAATAGCCTTGGGGAGCTCTCTTAAAGCGGAAGCTTCGGCCTCCTAAAGAGAAGCCAAAAATATCTCTACTTTCCTCTGCAATTGGAATGCTGAAGAAAGCATTCTTCAGATCTATAACCGAAAACCAAGCAGCTGAAGCAGGAATTAAAGTCAACAAAGCAGTAATATCCGGAACAACTGGAAACTGTGGCATGACAATCTTATTAACCTCTCTAAGATCGATCACAAACCTGTAAACAGGTGGCTGAGTAGAGTCAGTGCGCTTCAGGACAGGCAAAACGGGACTGTTACACACATTACCTCTCGTTTCTTCAATCACATCTTTCTCAATCAAATCATAGATGATCGCTAAAAGCTCTCTTTCACCATCGCTAGAAATCCTATATTGGGGAATACGCGGCAATTTAACATTCGCTTTAAGCGTTACAACGTAAGGTGGAATCTCCAAAAGACCCACATCATTAGGACCAGTAGCCCAAAGAGTATTAGGGAGAGAACGCAATTCCGGTGGAAGCCGATCTTTAGACAAATACATCGGAGAGACCACTTTCTTACCCAATGTAAGCTGTACTCCCGCAGGAGAACAACGTAATGTTGCATGCAACCTTTTCAACAAATCCAAGCCTAACAAATTCTCACCACAACCTGTCGTTAAAATGAGAGGTGCTTCCAATTCACAAGGCCCTATAGGAAGAGACAAAGGACTAGAAACTGGATTATGAACTGGGGCGCCAGAGAATCCTACCGAAACATTCGTTAAGCCAGACAAAGGTTCGCCAGGGAGTTTAGAGTACATGATAGAACTCTTCGCTGCACCAGTATCCAAAAGAAAAGGCTCTACCACACCCGATGTGGCTACTGCAACATAAGGCCCACTCTGATCTACTGGAACCGACACTACTCCCTCTCTTTGTCCATGGCTGTCGTAGCAATCATTATAGTCAGCATTCTCACTTTCGACATAATAGTCATCAGTATAGTACTGAGTCGACCGACCAGATGTCATTTTCTGTTGATCAAAGCAATTCATAGAATGTTGCGGGGGAAAGGAACGTTCGTTCTGAGGAAACGCACGACGTCCTCTACCCCTTGACACTTGCTGAAAACCGCCACGGCCTCTCGGGCCGGTATACCACTCGCACGCTGTCGTAAAACAGGGCACTCATTTTTATAATGGCCTTCCTCCTTACAATACGCACACTGATTCAAACCCAAGGGTGGTCTTGGAGGAAAATACCCAACGTTCTGTTGCGGTCTCTGAAATTGCGGAGGTTGCTGAAACTGTGGGCGTTGCTGTGATTCTTGCTGATTCGAGCGAGGCGGATACGCCTGCTGTAAAAGAACCTTCGTCTTTAAGTCTTTAGTCTTTTTCTCTACTCTATCTTTCTCGTCCTTATCCCTATTCTCATAGTACTGTGCAGTTGCCAATATCTGGGCCGACGAAGAAACAGCCCAAGAACTTTCAGAATCTTTCAACCTATTACATAGTTCAGGCAGTAAGTTAAAGACAAACTTATCTACGAACAATCTTTGCCCACCTTCCGTACTCATATCCTGACCACTATGATCTATAAATGTCTCTTCAAACCTAGTGAAGAAATCAGATACACTTTTGTCCTTCTTTTGCTTACATGCAGCTAACTTGTCCCAATTTACTCGTAACGCTGGCATCATCGTTTTCATAAGATCTATAATTCTGCCAGGTAGATCTGCCACTAAAGCTTCAGGTTTAGCACCACCAACCTGTCTAGCGTCTGCAGCAGCAATATTGAGCCATGTGTCACCTGATTTAACTGCATGATCCTCATGACGAATTTTTGCCCACAAAGGTTGAGGTACTACGTTACCCAACAGCATATCTATGTCGGCTAAATTCATGATGCATGCGTCAACTGTCTGGGACAATTCTTTGTAATAGCCAGCTGGATTTTTACGGGGATCAGGTAAAGACTATTTAACCACTTCCATGCTAATGACAAGGTCAGCTCGTCATGCAGTTTACTGGAGCTGTGCTTATGACGAGTTGACCTTGTCATGAACAATGGGAATTCATGAAGTTTAGCACCCAGCGGGAATTGCCTTAGCAGGCAAGGTGTTAAGGGCAAAAACTTCTACTCTCTTCCATGGCACATGTACCCATACTCTTTGAAAATGTGCTGGTATAGCTGGGGGAACATTATTCGGACCAGCAGCTACCGCATCACGCCACACTGGAGGAACTTCTCTTATCGGATACTGTCTCACTTTCCTCCTAACTGCGGAATCAGGCTCAAACAGTCGCTGAGAAGGGAAATCGCTCCTTAACGCAAGTACCATCGCAACTGCATTCTCAATTTCGGGACCCACTATCGTCCCTTTCGCAAACTCAGACTGGACATCTAGCAATTCTACAGGGACTGAACCCAAATCATTATCTTCCCATTCCTCACGAAGGAAAGTACACATAACTCCAAAAATGTACCTTTGTTTCGGTGCCTCCCACTGTTGGAAGACATCCATAACTGATTCTAAGTTATACCTCGAAACATTCGAAACCCATCTGCGAGCCAAGAGATCTAACACTGCCCGTTCTTCGGGACTAGGTAGCTGACTACGTATTTGTTTACGTGCAGAAACAGGGGTCATACTCAATGACCCAAAGAAAGGAGACAAAAGACCAGTAACAGTATCAGTCATTTGTTGTCGAGCAGAAGGGGAAGCTGTCATAAGGACAGGAGACAAAGTATTTTGAGGTGATAGAAGCGTAGGGTTAGTAGCAAGAGAAGTTGAAGGTACAGGAGAATAAGGCAAAGTAGTTCCAGACAAAACCGATAGCAAAGTTGGCGGCCCCAGAGGAGGCTGTGCCGTAGGATGAAGAACCAGCTGAGGAGGAGCCGGTGGCTGAACAGCAACAAGAGGTTGTGCAACTGGAGGTTGCGGAGGTGCCGTAGCACTCTATGCATAGGGGGGTGGCAATCTCAACAAATGTGACATCAAGGGATCCTTCTCAGGGTCCTTCGTTGCATTCTCAAGAAGAGATGGCAATGCTGGATAACATTTATCAATAGCCATATTATGTTGTCTATCTGACACCTCAATTGCTTTATCTTCTTTGTTTTCTTTAAACTGCCTAGCAGCTTGCATTATTGATACATCCTTTTCTCTTTTATCTCTTTTAGCTTGTTTAATTTCTCGTTGTCTGGCTTCTTTACGCCAAAGGCGAAAGGAATCAAACATTGCCGGCCGGGCTTTTTTCCTAAATAATTTAACTTCCAAATTATCTAGAATCTCTGTGTCATAGCTACCATGATGTGGCCATTTTAAAACACCGTCTTTCCTAGTGTATCAGACCCATACTTCATTAAACATAATGGGGCCCACGCCGTGTTTAGAGTAGAGCTCATAAGTCGGAGTTCCAACTGGAGGTATCGGACATGAATCCTCCAATCGGGAATCCCTGTTACAACCACAACCAAACCAAGTATCAAATTTGCTACGATTAGGCATCTTCGCTCACTAATCGAGCTTCAAACTTCAAGGGATTATCTCTACCGATACACTCGTAAATATACAAGACCCTCGGCTTTGGAAATTGCAATTTTCAAATCAAAACTAAGGACCAAACAAACTAAGAACCAAAGGACCAAAGACTAAGGACTGGGAGCGACCCACTTATACTTAACTGAGGTATCAGTCACGCCACCAGAAGACCCGTCTATCGTCTCGCCGTACAAAGCATCACAAATGGGTCCAAGACAGGGGGACAGTCAGAGCAGCAGTCCTTCGTAGCCGTCAGGAAAGCGGGAAGCCTCGCAGAAAAGACCTTCAGTCCACATTCGATATGCCGGGGTCGATGAAGTGGTGGCCGTCCTCCAGAATTTCCTCACGAAGCTCCTCATGATCTTCAGGCTTGGACCGGTACCGCTGAAGTCGCCCCACGTTGGAAGCGCCAACTGAACAACCGGGTTATTTAAGACCCAGCGGCGCCAGGGGCACGCCCAAAGTCTTCGGGCATCACCTGTCTTAGAACACAGAGACACGGAAACTTCTTGGTGGCGTCAAAGATCGAATTTATTGGCTGCAGCCAGTAACAGAAGTCCTAGAAGTCAACACGGTATGAGTTCTCAGGAGACTGCTCAATTTTACAAAGCAAGTGATCCCTTTTTATGCCAAAAATCACATTCCAGACAAATACCTTACATTTACAAACTGTCCAATCACATGTATCCACACCCAAAGTATCGCATGACGGTAAAACCCACTTTTCAGTTACCCGGCCCATGATCAATCATTGGTCAAACCCAACATTCTTCTTAAGACAGGTCGAACAAACCCATAATAAAAAAGGGCACATCCCCATCGTAAACAGACCATAAAGAAAGGAGCAGAAACAGGTGCGAGTAGGATAAGGCATATTTTTGTGCAATAAAGGTTTACGATGTCCTGTGCTCTGATCCTTAATCTTGATCAGCTAAAGGGCAGGAACTGGTTTAACAAGGTCAGCTTCTGGCAACAGGGTCAGTTCACTCAAGTCAAACAGGAGTCAGCACGAACTGGAGGTAGATGTACTTAAAGGACTTGTTCAGCCACAGTCATCGGCCTATGTGAGGGCAACCACAAAATGGCTGCCATACACAAAATGGAACCCAAGGGTTCAGAACGAAATCCCTAAATACATAGTGAATCTATCGATCTAACGTGATGAAAACACTCATACTTGTCGTATTAACTAGTTACGGTTCGCTAATATCAAATTCGTAACGAAACCATGACCTTTATGAAACGGGTTCAGAATTCACGGAACCTCACATCCTCGATGTTTGCAATTAGCACACTGCAAGACCCTGGGGTGGTGCTTCGGAGTGCTATGTCGTACAAGACTCAGGCCGGGAAACAAATAGCTTTGACAGCGCAACTGCAATCCCACCCATTTTACACGCAGTAGCAGCTGGTGTCAGAGGAGAGGGGTGAGACGCGGGGTGGGGCGGAAATGACGAACAACTAAAACAAGCATTTGATATGCAATGGCTCTCACATTTACAAGAGTTTAAGCTATTGTAATTTACAATGGAAATAGCTCAACCTATGGTAAATGTATGACCTATTTCACTTAAAAAAAAGTGGCTGCCGTTGTCCGGGGCTGCTTGAAAGTGAAAGCGGGTATGGCGAGGAAAGCACGTTGTGCCGGCAGTAGGAGAAAGTCATAAAAGAAGATAGTGTTTACAGACTAAATAAGACATACTGTGTCGTAACAGAAGTAAAAGAACCAGTCGCAATGGGAGGTTACAAATGCAGACAAGGCGGTACAAAGGAGGGACTAACAAGCCTAATAATGACTCGGAAGCCAGCGTTTACAAAGGACAATGATACAAGCCAATGACAAATATGGGCAGAGAGTGGGTTGGGGTTTAAAGCCATACTCCAATACTGCATGCGCTGCCCAGGCTCGACCTAAAAAGGTTGAAATAAGGGTGAAAAAAAAAAGACCTTACCTGCTGGTCACAGCCCGCACTTCACTGTCTTCTGCTCCTCTTGTGTCCTCCACTGCAGGCACAGGCTCCCAGAAGCCCTTGCGGCCAATCCTGAAACTGCTCTCATGTATGATAGCAGCTTCAGATTGGCCTGTGTTCCAATGATTTGCGCTCCCAGGGTGACTGAGAGCCTGTGCTTTGCTGTCTCCAACCCAGCAATGCAGCTGGGTTGGAGACGGCTTCAGTGCGCATGATGGTTTGGCCAGCCTGAGACGGCCGGCCAACCGTCATGTGCACTGATAACAGTGCATACCACTCCCCAAGGCTGCCTGCCGTCTCCATAGACCTGCCGCCAAGACCTCAAGAAACAAAATAAAAACGGGTTTATTATGGGTTTTTTACGATGCTGGCAGGAGGAGCGATGCTCCTCCGCCATAGCAGAGGAGCCTCCCCTGCTTACACGTGTGGGAAAAGCCACATCTCTAACTGAGAGGAACTAGCTCCCAGTGCTTAATTTGTAAAATTTGAAGTGCAGGTGCTCAAATCTTTATCGAAGGCCACACCTACTTTTCTATGGCTCCATCCACTTCCTACACTGGCATCACCCACTTCCTCAACTGGCACTGTGAAGTCAGATTTTTACCATAACCTTGTTGTCTCATATATTAAAAACATCACTCAAAGTTGTTGAACAATCACAGATGTGTAACACCCTGTTTGGAAGCATAATGTAGCAGAGTCCCGACTATTCTCTCTCTTCTTGCTTCTATTTTTCTCTCTAAATGTCACCGCCACGCCCCCCTGTCTACCTCTAACTCTCATTGTCTTTACTTTAGTTTCTCTTTAGTCTACCTATCCCTCCCTCAACACCCTTTCTATATATCTTTCCTTCTCTCCTCTCCCATCTCTTACTCTGTCATCTCTCTCTTGGTATGTGACCACACGGCTCACCCCTCTTTAATACCTCTGTCTCTCTTTCTGCTTCCTACCCTTTCCTCCCTACTGGCATCTTCTAAGTTATTCCTCACCTCACCTCCCTCTTGCTACCATGCATCTGTTCTGCTGTGGAAGACAGAGTATCAATCATAAAAAAGAAGTTACCAAACATAAGTATTTTTTTTGTTTCCCGCACCCACATGTCGAACACCGAGGACCAATAATCATAGACACCACAGCAAATTAGAGCTTTCAGCATCCCTAAATGTGTTTCCCAACCTAGTCTAATATCTAAACCAGAACCCGACCTGATACTTGATGCAATGCAGACATCTTTGTATTTCCTGCCAGGTACCTTGGAAACTTAACTGTAAAGGATCTCACCACAAGCCAGGCAGCCTGCTTTCTTATGCTTGCTACTCCACCAGACACTATGCACTGATCCCTTAGGTCCGCACACCTACCTTCTCAATCCTCTGCTGTAATTCCCCTTTCTACCTTCCCAACCACTGATGCGCACTAATTTTGTTATAAAAAGCACAACACGCTCCTAAGGTGACACTCCTTTCTGCATGCCCAAAACCCCAGACCTCTACTCCTTTGAACAACAAAGCTTCTATCTACATTCCAACAGAATGACAGCAAGACAGTGCGTAGAGCAGTGGTCATTGTTGCGGCAGTGGCTACCAATCATTTTGCTCAGAACAGTCCACAGTACGTACTCGGGCATCACCGTGGTGATAGAAGTCCCTGCTGGGCCGTGTCATAATAAAATTCACCTTAATTCTGCATGTATACATATGAAAAGTTGTGTGTCCCCTGTATATACGGTATGATCAATTAGGTATCCAACATGCACTTAACATGGCCGAAGAGAAATGTTGTATAGATACAGCACAATTGATACAAGGTGAACACACAACAAATCAGTCAGGTATATAGTATGCACACAATATTATTGAAGAGTTGTCAAGTATGTACTCAGTGTGATTGATGCACTCATCTCTCACACACACATAACTGCACGGTCATGTGACTGGCACCCCCTCCCTTACTCGACGTTCAGAGGCCTAGCATGCGCAGGAAAGGACTAAATATTGTTGAAGGAGTTTTGCCTGGTTCTGTTGCCTGCTGTGTGTAAAATAATCGAATCTTCAATGTGGGGCCGACGGAGGCTATCTGCTCCACCAGGCCGCCACCTCTACTACTACGGTGATCTGGTGACCGTCGGACGGGTCGTCACGGCCGTCACACCACCCCCACCACCACCACCAAAACCACCAAACTCCAAATTGAAAACAGGCAGCGTTTGTTTTTATTGCAATGATCATGGCATATTGGCATTGCTAGTTGCAGCTACTTTCTAGTACAGTAAAGAGTACTACTAAGTAAGTCTAGTGCTTAACTTACCGTTACCTTTGGTGGGCCGGCCGGCAGGGACTGACTTGGGAGGGACACACTCACACTAGTTTCACGGCGCACGCACGTCGCACGGCCTTTCTTTAATTACTGATTAGGCCTGCCTGGTGCTGCTTAATACTAGCAGACACAGTACTCAAATGCAGTGGCTAAAAAAAAAAAAATATGCTGTCCAACGTCAGCGCCTTTTCTCAATATTCAAATGAAAAACCACATATTAACGTATTTATCTTTTCTCAGGGGGAAACTCTGCGTCGCACGAATAACAGTCTTTCTGCATAAGGGGGATTTGGGGGGGCAGCCGACCAAAGGGAGGCTTGCCCACCCGGGGAATTTTGGGGCAGTAGGGGGGGGGGGGGATAGGTGAACTCGGCAGGCACCCGTAGCTTGGGCTGTTTGGGCTGGTTGGGCTCTTTTGGGCGGTTTTTGGGCTGGCCTCGATAAATACGGCCATTTTGTAGTGCCCGGCACCATTTCAGGTGCAGTGACACGGCAGCCGGGGGTGTTTTACACGGAATTGTTGTCAGGCGGTGTGAGCGGGAGCGTTGTGTCAGGCGGCGTGAGCGGGTGCGGTGTGGATCGTCGGTTGATATTGTCGGAGGCGGTGTGGTCGAGGATGGCGGAGCGGGACCCCAGAGTAGCTGAGGCGTTGCGGCTGTTGGGTGAGGCGGGCCGGCTGGATGTCCTGCGGCCGGACTTTCAGGTAAGGCCTCCGCCGCGGCGCGATGCCAACGGCGCCGCGGCGGCCGTGTGGGCCTGCGAGCCGCCGCGGTCGCGACCGCTGCCGGCTCAGGTGGAGCGGAGGGGGGCGGGGCGGGGGGCGGCGGCGCGAAGGCCGCGAAGCAGCGTGGTGCGGCGGTGCCGCGGAAGGCGGGGGGAAAAGGCGCGAAGAAGGCCGGCCAGCGAGGCGCGCAGAAAAAGGCACTGGAGTTTGTGGAAGGGGGGAGGACAGGCTCCGGTGGCGGAGGGAGTGGAGGGGGTGGAGGGGGGGCGGGCGGCCACGGAAGGTGACGAGGGGGTGGGAGACCGAGGGGGGGAAGGGGTATCTGCGGTGCCGGCGGGGTCGGCTGCTGGGGGGGCGGGGGGGTCGGGGGAGGAGAGTGCTGGGGGGGGGTCGAACCAAGGAGTGCAGGGAGGGGGTCAGGGGGGAGGGGGTGAGGGAGTGGGGGGGGCGGGGTCCCCTGAGTTAATTGAAGAGACTGAGGTTGAGGAGATGGGTGGGGGGCGGACACAGAACTGGATTGGAGCTCATCGGGGTCGGAGGGGGGTGGGGGCGTGGGGGGCCAGGAGAGAGTGCCGTCCCCGGGGCGGGGGAGGAGGGGGGGCTGGGTGCCAGGGGGAGGGGGGCATGGAGAGCGGAAGGGGTGGGGGCGCGTGGGGGGGTGGGGGGGTGGGGTGGGGGCCGAGGGAGGTAGGGTGGTACGGGGGAGGTGGAGGGGTGGGGTGTGGGGGGGGGAGTGTGGGGCTCGGCGGGGGGCTGGGAAGGGGGGCATGGAGGGGGTGTGGGGCCCAGTTGGGGGTCAGCCGGGTGGGGTGGCCCGGGGGGCTGGGGCGGTGTGAGTGGGTGGGGTATGGGGAGCGGAGGGGTTCCCTCGCGCCGCGGCGGCCACTCGGCGGGGTGGGGACGGGGGGCGCCGTTGGGGTGGGAGCGTGGGGGGGGTGAGTGGGGAGGGGATGGCGGGTTTTTTCACCCCGGTATGCTGGACTCCACCTTTTTTCCTTGGCAGGAGCTGCTTGCGAGGCGCTCGGGTGAGCAGCATGCGGCTCTACTCCACCGAGAGGATGGGCCGGCTCTGTCTAGTGCGGGCGGCCGCGCTCCAACGAGGGACCTGTCACTGGAGCGTGGTGGATGGCGGCGGGGGTCAGCCCCGCCGGCCCCCCCCCCCGAAGGGTTGTTACGGCCGCCGGGGGCAGGGGAGTGGTTATGGATGCACAAATTGTTGAACCAGGTGTTAGTGGAGTGGAACGGCGTGGGAGTGTGGATTTGGGTGAATTGATGAGAGTGTGTCGGGAGAGAGCGGGCTTGAGCAGGGTGGACCCCCCAGGGGGGGTCGGGACTGTGTTGAAGTGGCGGAGGGGGAGTCCGCGGAGGAAGGGGAGATCTGGGAGGACAGGGGGGAGAGTAATGTTGTTGGCAGTATTTTACAGGTGCCGGCGAGGCAGGAAGTGCGAGAGTGACGGCCCCCTCAGCTCAACTGGTTAGGCGGTGGGATCCGGTTCGGACGCCGACCTTGACGCCAGGTAAGATGGGAGACGGGGCGGGGAGTGGCAAGCGGCGTTGTGTGCAGGTCTCAGTTGGGACTGGGGGGGAGGGGGCGGAGGGATGGAGGCTGGTGCGGGGACGGTACGTGCAGGACGCCGGAGTGGGCACGGATGGCGCGGCGGACAGGGAGGCTGGCGCGCGAGAGGGGTCGGACGCGGTCGCCGGGAAGGAGGCGGCGAGTGGGAAAGAAAGCTGCGTGGTGCCGGTGCGTAAGTTACCATATATGGGTATTACGAAGCCACTGGGAGCGCACCTGTCGTTGGCTACGAAAGAGAAAATTTGGAAGGGGGAGTACATCGACATTCTGAAGCTTCTCCACCGGGAGATGACGTCTAAGGAGGGGTCGAAGGAAGAGGAACAAGAGTTGGCCAGGCGTCCGAAAGTGCCGTTGACACTGGACAATTGGTCGGCGGCTTTCCTTATCTACGCAAGTGTTTACTGCGAGAAGTTTCCCGACCGATCCGTGGCGCTCATGAAATACATGGATGTGGTGCGGAGGGCCCAGGTGACGTACGGCGGGTTCGCGTGGTCGCACTATGACGTGGAGTTTAGGGCGCGCATGGCGGCGGATCCGGAGGCTTTGTGGGGTGAGCTGGACGCGGATTTGTACCAGCAGACGATGGGCGGGGCCAAATTCGGCCACACCATTTACACGGCCAGCGGTTTGCCAGTGGGACCGCCCCCCCTTTGCCGCGCGCCCCACCCGGGGGGTGGGGCGGGGTGAGTCCACCGGACAGGCCACAGTTGGGTCCTGTTGGGATTTCAATAAAGGGTTGTGCGGGCGGGCAACTTGCCGTTTTAGGCATGAGTGCTCGAATTGCGGAAAGCGGCACCCGGCGCAGCGGTGCTGGGGGCTCGTTGGACAGCCGGGCCAACAGCAGGGGCATGGAGGTCCCCAGGGAGGGGGGGGGCAGAGGGGTGGGGTGGGAGGGGGGGGAGCAGGAGCTTTGGGCAAAGGCTCGTACGCCGGTTAGGCTGGAGAGGATGGAGCCCTGGTTGGCGGCGTATCTGCGGGCGGAGGATGCTGCAGTGCTGCGTCAGGGTTTTCGGGAGGGGTTCCGCCTGGGCTATGAGGGCCCCCGGATTGCCCGCTGGGCGGACAATCTGAAGTCGGTGAATGCACACAAAGGTATCGTGCGGGAGAAGTTGTTCAAGGAGGTTAGGGAAGGGAGGATGGCGGGCCCGTTCACGGAGCCGCCGATGCCTGACTTGATCATCTCCCCCATTGGGGTGGTGCCCAAGAGGGAGGAGGGGCAGTTCCGGCTGATCCAACATCTGTCTTGGCCGGAGGGGGAGTCGGTGAACGCGTACATCTCGGCGGACTTGGCGTCGGTGACTTACTCGTCGGTGGACGTGGCGCGGAGGCTCGTTACGGCGGCGGGGAAGGGCGCATTGATGGCGAAATGCGACGTCAAGTCGGCCTTTCGGCTTCTCCCGGTCCATCCGGCAGATCACCAGCTGCTGGGGATTCAATTTGAAGGGCTCATGTTTGTGGACAAGGCACTGCCGATGGGATGTTCCATCTCGTGCTCGCTCTTTGAGCGTTTCAGTTCGTTCCTGCAGTGGGTTTTTTCCAGGCGCACAGGCTCGGAGTCAGTGACGCACTACCTGGATGACTTTTTCCTGGTGGGGCGGCCCGGCGCGACGGACTGCCAGCGGCAGCTGGACGGTTTGGCCGGGTTGATGGAGGACTTTGGTGTTCCCCTGGCGCCAGAGAAGACATACGGTCCCAGTACGGTGTTGTCCTTTCTCGGTATCGAGCTCGACTCGGTCGCCATGGAAGCACGCCTACCGGACGATAAGAAATCGGCTATGTTAGGGCTGGTGGCAGACATGCTGGCATGCAGGAAGGTGGTGGTGCGGGAGGTACAGGTGCTGTTGGGGCACTTGAACTTTGCTTGTCGCGTGGTGCGGGCGGGCGGGTCGGACTTTTTGCAGGCGGTTGGGACTGGCGTTGTCCGGGTTGTCTTTGCCTCACCACCATGTGCGATTGTCGGCGGGAGTGAAGGAGGACCTGCGCATGTGGCGGGCGTTTTTGGAGCGTTTCAACGGAGTGCCCATGGCGCCGGCGGAAGATTGGGAGTGGGATGTCACCATGTACTCGGACGCGGCGGGTGTTGGCGGTTTCGGTCTCTACTGGGATGGTCGGTGGTGCGCGGAGCAGTGGCCGGCACACTGGCAGGCTGGCGGCCGGAGCATTGCGTTTTTGGAATTGTTCCCGTTGGTGGTGGCGGTCACGGTGTGGGCCAGGGAGCTGGCTCACAAGCGCGTGTTGTTTCGAGTGGACAACATGGCGGTCGTGCAGGTGGTGAATAGGCAGTCGGCCAGAGACCCGCAAGTGTTGAAGTTGATGAGGGTGTTTGTGTTGCGCTGCTTGGAGAATGACATCCTCTTTCAGGCACGGCACGTCCCGGGTGTGGACAATGACATTGCGGATGCTTTGTCTCGTTCGCAGTGGGAGAGGTTCCATGGGCTAGCCACGGCGGCGGAGGAGGTCAGGACGCCGGTGCCGGGAGAGATGTGGTCGGTGGGCGAGCCCGGGTCTTCCAGCTGGTGAAGAGATCCGTAGCAGCGTCAACGTGGAGATCTTACGACCAATCCTGGGAGGAATTCTTGCGGTCTGGCGCGGTAAGGCGAGGGGACCGGTGGCAGCGCGAGGAGCAGGTGGTGCGTTACATGTTGGGGCAGGGTTTGTCGCGGGTCACCATCGCGGGCAAGTTGTCAGCTGTTGCGTTCATGGGTAAGCTGTGGTGGGGCTACGTCCCGTCGGCGGGGGAGCTGGGGACCCGGCTGCTGGAGGGTTGGTCGAGAGAGAGGGGCGTGGCGGTTCGCTTGCGGCGTCCGGTTACGGTGGCGTTGTTGGGAAAACTCATTGGCGCGCTGCCGGAGGTGTGCAGAGATGAGGGCGAGGTGGTGCGTTTCTCCACGTTAATGTCCTGGCTTTTTTATGGGGCTTTTCGAGTGTCTGAATTGTTGGGGACGAAGGGGGCGCCAGGAGTGGGGTGGGAGGACGTGGACTTGCGCGCTAGGGAAGTGGCGGTGCGGCTGCGGCATTCAAAAACTGACCAGAGGGGGGTTGGAACATGGGTGGTCCTGGGCCCGGGGGTGCAGGAGGGAGTTTGCCCCGCGGCGTGGGGTAGGCGGCTGATGGCGATCCGGAGCCGGGAAGCGGGGCAGGTTTTTGGCCGGAGTAGTGGGGGCAGAGTGTCGGCGGCGCAGGCGTTGTGGGTTCTGCGGCGCGCCCTGCGGGGCTTGGGTGAGGATCCTTTGGCTTTTGGGACCCACTCTTTCAGGATCGGGCGGCGACGGAGGCGGCGCGTAGGGGTTGGGGGAAGGAGGAGATACAGAGGCTGGGACGGTGGAAGTCGGATTGTTACCGGACGTATGTGCGGCTGCGGGAGGTAGAAGGGGTGACGTCTTTGTGATTTCGAAGCCTGATATGTGTTTCTTTGCAGGTGCTGTGGCAGTTTTGAATTTGTATTTGGTGGGCCACTCATTTGTCAAGCGGGCGGAGCAGGCGGAGTGGGACAAGCATCGTGCATTGAATTTGGGATTGGATACTGGACTGTATCGGTGTCACTGGAGGGGCAAAGGGGGTATGCGGTGGCATGAGTTGTTGCCTATGTTGAGTACGGTGGTAAAAGCGGGAGTGTGTCCGGATGTGGTAGTGATTCATTTAGGGGAGAATGACTTGGTGCAGTGCAAGGGACTGGCTGTGGTAAAACAGATGATGAGGGACCTGAGGGAGATCAAGCAGCGTTGGGCGGGGTGCCATGTGATCTGGTCCGAATTGGTCCCCAGGCGGGTGTGGAGGGGAGCTGAGCGCCCGGGTGCGATAGACAGGGCCCGACGGAAGATTAATCGGGTGATGGGGGATTTCTGTGCCAAGGAAGGGGTGGGGAGGATGGTTCATCCTGACTTGCGATATGGAGCGGTGTATTTTTTCAGGGAGGACGGGGTACACCTTTCTAGATATGGCATGGAACTGTACATAGTGCAGTTGAAGGAGGCACTGGATAGAGCGCTGGGGGTACTCAGGTATCCTAGGAGGCAGGAGTCCTAAGGGGGGGGGTCGGAAGTAGTAAACGACTTCCGAGTGGCGTTTCCCTATGAGAAAAGGGGGGATTCACAGGAGGCCTGGGGTTGTAGGGGCAGTTGGGGAGCGGAGGTCAGGAAGGTCACTAAGGTCATTTGCAGTTGGGGGTAGGTTGCTGAGCGGATGTGGACACTTTGTTGCAATGTTGGGGATACAATTAGGGGTGGGGGTGGAGGGGGGCTGTTAGGCGGTTATTATTTAGAGAGTACTAGTTTTGTTCGGCACAGGCCAGGTGGGGTTTGTTGTGTAGGTGCACCTGATTCCAAATAAAGCGGCCTTTAACACACTAAGTTGGTGTCTGTGTCAGTGCTTCCCCCCCCCCCACCTACTGGTGTGCCCCAATAAATTACCGAACAAGGGAGACAGCTCTGTCAAGTGAATATCCGACTTGCCAAAATATTGCTTTTTTTCCCTCGCTGTTTGTAGAGCTGAAAACAGAAAGGCTATTGATAACAGAGCTGATGAACAAACGCACGCAGATGTAAACTGTTGCTTGTGAGCCCAACACTTTGGAAAGCAGAAGCAGTCCCCCTTAAAGCACGCCCCCCTGGTAATGCACAGATAGCATTCCATGGCTCTCTCTGAGGAGGATATGGGTTGCTGAAATGTCAATACATTTTGATATCAAATTAACTTAACTGATCGCGCCACAACACGATGACTCGTGCTGAGCTGCCTGCTGAATGGTGGTTAACCGATATGCTGGGGCGTGGCAAATTGGCAATGTGAAATAAATCTGCACAGTGCGCACGTTGCCACACAGCCCGCCCATTCCCCATCATAACAAAAATCCAGCCCAAACCAGTGTCTCCGGCCCGCCCACCACAGGCAAAGGCCCCGAGGCGCGCAGTGCAGTGCCGCCATTAACATTTATATTTGCTTAATATGAATCTCCTCTGGGCTGGAGCGGGGCATTAAGTGTCCCACACTCAGCAGCACTGTTAAACACCGGCTGCTCGGGAGATGTGAAAAACACGATGCAGCTGCACAAGAGACAGGATAGTACAGAAGCGAGTGTTCAGCAATAAATTTAATTGAGAAATGTGATGTGCACGGTGCGCCTCGTAGACCCGGCCCTGTCAAATAAGTGCCGGTGCTAAGCACCGGAAAGCACCGGCACAAATTAAGCCCTGCTAGCTCCACAGTGTGTGGGGACTTTTGGCTCCAGAAAAGCTATCATTCTCTATAGAGCAAGATAAGGTGTCATTTGACACCAACTGGTCTCCCCTCCTATCGAAAGAATTCAGGGAACTGACTTTCCACTGATTTCTCAAAGTTTTGCTTGTAATCCTCGCGAGATAGCAAAACTTCTCATAGACAGATGTGTTCGAGGTACACGTCTGTCTCCAAGTTTAATGGTCGGGCCACAGGTATAGCTGCTTATGTAAATGTCCGGCGCAGGAAGGAGGAGGGAGAGCAGTGGGGTAGGGTTTCAAGTGATAGTTTATTAGACCACTAGAGGTTATTCTCATCAACTCGATGGCCATAGGTGAGGGTATGTGTCCAAATTAAAATGAGCACCGTAAACTACAGCTCATTCTCAATAGAGCGGGTGGGTGCAGGTCAGGCCGCTCCCCACTCTGCACAGCGCCACTGGGTGTGTTCTCGCCTGCTACCCCCTGCTGCCTGAGTTCCCCGCCGCTGTTGGCAGCTGCCCCCCTAGACAGCGTTTGTATTCTGTTGTATTCTGCCAGCATTTGTATTCTGTGCCCCCTGTACTGGTATTCTGTTCTTGCCTCTGACTTTATTGTTCCACTCGCATAATTCTGTGTTTTGTGCCTCATTGTCTGTCCCCTCGCCCCCGTTTCACCCGCTAAAGATCCTGCTCGTTTTTTTCTGCCGCTGCCTCCCCTGTGGCCCCGCACCCCCTGTGCTCCCATTCGCCACCCCTCTCCCGCCTCCCAGCTGCTCCTCACTCCCCCTACCCATATATGGCGTCCGCGCCGCTGGCGTGCCATAAGCGCGCCTAAGGCAAGCCCGTCTGCGCCCGTCCGCGCATGGACCGTGCCCTGCGCCAGAACCCCTGATTCCCGCAACCACCACGGTGACCACCCCTGCTACGATGCCAGCACACTCAACGCTCTCAACCCCAGATGGACCCACACCTGCTTCAAGGCTGCCCCGAAACGCACACACGGTCCCTTCACCTGCCGGAACTGCAGCTACACCAGCCTCAAAGCCGCTGAACAACCGGCCAAGAAAGGCCTCAACCACCTCCGATGCATCCTACTGAACACCCGCTCCGCACGCAAACACGCAGTCGAGCTCTGGGACCTGCTCGACACATCATCCCTAGACGTCGCCGTCCTAACAGAGAACTGGATGAATGACTCCTCCGCACCCGACATCGCCATAGCCATCCCAGACGGCTACAAGATCACCCGCAGAGACCGCACCAACGGAGTCAGCGGAGCAATCGCCATCGTCCACTAGAACAGCATCAGGGTCACGACCAGCACTGACGACACTCTCAGCACCGGCGAACACATGCATTTCCAGATCCACACAGACCCCAACTCCACCCTCAGAGGCACCCTCATCTACAGACCCCCCGGATCCTGACCCTAGTTCAGCGACTCCATCACCGACTTCATCAGTACGCACGCCCTGGCCTCCACTGACTACATCCTCCTCGGAGACCTGAACTTTCACCTTGAGAACAACAAAGACAGCAACTCGACAACCCTGATAGAAAACCTCACCAACCTCGGACTAGGGCAACTCGTCACAATGCCTACCCACTCTGCCGGCCACACGCTTGACCCCATCTTCTCCGCAAGCCCCCACATCACCTTCAGCCACACCACCGAACTCCTCTGGACCGACCACTGCTGCATCCACTTCTTTTTGCAGAAACCCACCACACTCCACCGCACTCAACAGGTCCCTTGCCGCTGCTGGAGAAAAATCACCGAAGACCAACTACACGTAAACCTCGCTCTCAGCCCACCCACCAACACCCACGATGCTGCCCACAGCCTCAGACGCTGGATCGACGACTGTGCCAACACCCTCGCCCCTCTGAAGAACCCCCCCCCCACAGAGACATCAGCAAGAGGGCCAGCTGGTTCACCCCAGAACTCCTAGCCTCCAAACGAGCCTGCCGGAAACTAGAGAAGAAATGGCACAGCGATCAGACTTCGGACAGCCACGCAGCCCACAAGGACGCCACCCGCAACCACCATCACCTCATCAGGACTGCCAAGAGGACCTCTTTCAAAGACCGCCTCAACAACAACACACACAATAGCTAGGAGCTCTTCAACATCATGAAGGAACTATCCAACCCAACTCCAACAAAAACGACATCCCGCCGTCGCAAGCCCTGTGCGACTCCCTCGCCACCTTCTTCCACCGCAAGATAGCAGACATCCACGACAGCTTCAACACCCAGACAGCCCCAACAGACAGCAACACAACAGACTCTCAGCACACCATCGACCTCGACCCCCTGCTAGCCTGGAGCAGCGTGAGCATCGAGGACACCATCAAGACCATGAGCACAATCCACTACGGCTCCCCGTCAGACCCATTCCCGCACCACATCTTCAACAAAGCCAGCAGCTCCATCGCACCCCACATACGCAACGTCATCAATCTCTCCCTCGAGACCACGACCTTCCCTGAGAGCTGGAAACACGCCAAGCTCATCGCCCTACTCAAAAAACCCAAGGCAGACCCCAGAGACCTCAAGAACTTCCGGCCCATCTCACTGCTCCCGTTCCCGGCCAAGGTCATCGAGAAGATCGTCAACAGACAGCTAACCCGTTACCTCGAAAGAAAACAGAATCCTGGACCCTTCCCAGCACCGAGACCGCACTTATCGCTGCCACCGATGACATCAGGACCCTGCTGGACAACAGTGAGACCGCAGCCCTCATCCTCCTGGACCTCTCCACCGCCTTTGACACCGTCTGCCACCGCACACTATGTGCACTCCTCCACACCGTAGGGATCTGAGGCAAAGCCCTAGAATGGATCAGCTCCTTCCTCTCCGGCAGAACCCAGAGCGTCCGCCTCCCCCAATTCCGATCCGAAGCCTCCGAGATCATCTGCGGCGTACCCCAAGGATACTCCCTCAGCTCGACACTGTTCAACATTTATATGGCCCCGCTTGCACACGTCGCCCAACAGCACGACCTCAACATAATCTCCTATGCCGTCGACACTCAACTCATCCTCTCCCTTACCAAGGACCCCATCACTGTCAAAGCCAACCTCCACGAAGGAATGAGGGCCGTCCCCGACTGGATGAAGACCAGCCGACTGAAGCTGAACACGGACAAAACGGAGGTCCTCATCCTCGGCTTCAACCCTTCAGCCTGGGATGACTCCTGGTGGACGACGGCACTGGGGACAGCCCGGACTCCCACCGACCACGCACACAACCTGGGAATCATCCTCGAATCAGCGCTCTCCATGTCCAAGTAAGTCAACGCCGTCTCCTCCTCCTGGTTCAACGCCCTCCGCATGCTACACAAGATCTACAGGTGGATCCCGACTGATACAAGAAGAACAGTCACCCAGGCCCTCGTCAGCAGCAGACTCGACTACGGAAACGCCCTCTACGCGGGAGCCCCGACCAAGCTCATCAAACGACTGCAACGCATCCAAAACACCTTGGCACGACTGATCCTCAACGTACCACGCCACGGCCACATCACACCCCACCTCAGAGACCTACACTGGCTGCCCATCAACAAGAGGATATCCTTCAAACTCTTCATCCACGCACATAAAGCACTCCACAAGACCAGCCCAGACTACCTCAAAAAATGACTCTCCTTCTACATCCACAACTGCCAGCTCCGCTCCGCCGACCTCGCACTCGCCACCGTCCTGCGCATCCGAAGAACAACAACCGGTGGGAGATCCTTCTCTCCCCTCGCCGCAAAGACCTGGAACACCCTCCCACTGAGCCTACGACAGACCCAAGAACTGCTGACCTTCAGGAGGCTACTCAAGACCTGGCTGTTCGATCAGTAGTGCCCACCCTCCTCCTAGTCCCTTGAGACCCTAACAGGTATCTAGTGTGCTCTACAAATGTGTTTGATTGTTTGATTGATTGATCATCACTATGACATGATGTCAGCTGCAGATCCACTGCCAGAAACACTACAATTTCTCTACCTCGAAAAGGGGTAGGAGAATCGCAAGTTTGACAAAAAGATGAACTTGTTTTATGGTGGATGCATTGTTCCACCAAACTTTAAGTGACCCCCCCTAAGTTTGCAGTGGTTAACCAGGGCTCTCCAGTTATAATCTACATTGTGGGAGGCAGGGCAGAGGTTAGTAGCAAACACAGTATACCTCAAACAGGTAACATGATACAAGGCCGAGCTCCACAGGGTCTTCTTACAATGAGAGAGGGTGCAGAAAAATATACCTATTAGCTAACTTCAGTGATCTCTCAGAAAAGAAATTAACTAAAAAGGGATGGTGACTATCATCCACCAAAGTGGCATGCTTCATCATCGGGCTCCTCCTCACCATAAACCTCAAAGGTAGCTTTTATGCCTCTTTCCTGGAGAATGGAATGGGAACTTTTCAAGTTAAAAATGATGAGGGATGAAGTGTGTGTTGCAAATCCTTTATGTATTGCCGCCCCAATAAGTACATCATTGTACTAAGGAGCCTTTATAATACAAACCCCTAGGGTGGAGGCATGTTTCTGACATTCACTTATAGCCCAATGCAGGTTTAGGGGGTGCCTCAGGACTGGTCCCATATTCCTTCTCTCCTAACCCATCCAAGTGGGATCCTATTCGTCTAGTTGTGTTTGTGGAAGAAGAAAGGAAAGAGAAAACATAAGATAACGAATGTAGCTGAGTTGAGATAGTGCAACTAGTGATACGCACAAAACTAGTAAAATTCTCCTTTGCGAGGTGAGGAAGCCAGTACTCTGTGCCTCACAGTTGTTGATCACTATGAATGCTAAAATGAAAACCATTTATCAGAGGCTTGTTTCTAAAAACAATGTGTAAACTAACTTGTGATTCCTGCAAAAAACGCACAATGTGAACACCATGCACACAAGTGCGCAGAACAAAGTGGTCTGCAAGTTAACTAATGAGCAAACTAGTCCTTCTCACGATCGATAATCTTGTTCTGCAGCTAGCATCAACCGGTGTTGTAATGGACTGCTGGTATGCACAGAAATATTCAGTCTCATAGGTACAAGTTCAAATGGACTGGTCCTATTATGGTAGATCACCCTAGGGGGTAATGATGACTGAAAGGGGCAAGCTTACCTGCTTACTGGGAGTGCGCCACTCTCATGATACCGTGAGTAGTTCAGATCTTAAATCGTGCCCTTCCAGAGGACACCGCCACGCTACATCAGATTGTTGAGGCACAATCTTAACAGTTCCAATAAAAGGAAGCTTATATCAAATCCATAAAAACAGGATCGGCCTTAGACCCTTGTCCTCCTAAAGTTCTTCAACCTGTACTGGATCTAATAGTTCCTATAGTTACGCAACTTTGTAATAGTATGTTTAACTCAGGGAGCTATCCTAAAGTTCTGAAGAACACCTCGTAAAGCCGCTTTTAAAAAAGCAGCATTTGGCCATGGATGAGCCGAAATTTTTTAGACCAATAGGCAGTCTCCCGTTCGTGGCCAAGGTAGCTGAGAAAGCTATAAATCAGCAGCTGTCTGAGTACTTGCAGGAACATCAACTGTTGGACAATACCCAGTTTGGCTTCCGAAAATACCATGGAACGGAAACCGCCCTTATTAAAGCCGCCGATGACATCAGGGTCATTAGAGACCAAGGGGGCACAGCAGTACTTGTACTGCTGGATCTCTCTGCAGCTTTCGACACGGTCGATCATTCCATTCTGATCGACCGTGTCGGAAGGATGGGCCTTCAATCGAGAGCCATAAGCCTACTAGCATCTTTCTTGTCCGCCAGAACTCAGACAGTTACGCTTGGGCCATTTCAATCAGCTGAGCTGTCATTACCTTGCGGGGTTCCACAAGGCTCATCCCTGAGTCCGACACTTCTCAATATCTATGTGTCGGACCTAGCTAGAGTCATCAAGCATTATGGGATGGGCCTTACCTCTTATGCTGATGACACCCAGCTAGTCCTCGCCATTAACAACGACGGGGAAGAGGTAGCGGAGCGTTTTCAGCAGGGTATGCAAGCAATAGGAGAATGGAAGTCCTCAAGCTGCTTGAAACTGAACTCCGAGAAGACCGAGGTGGTCATCTTCGGAAAACTTTCCCCCCCGCTGGTCTTCCGTCTGGTGGCCTGCATCCTTTGGAACCTTGCCCAACCCTGTCTCAAAGGTCAGAAATTTGGGAGTTATGTTTGATGAACATCTCAACTTCTCCGCTCATGCTAACCAGACAGCAGCTACAGCTTTTTACAAATTAAAACTGATAAAAAAAATTATGCCATTCCTGCCTGAAAGTGCAGGCAAAACTTTGGTTAGCACTTTGGTACTATCCTCACTTGATTACTGCAATGGCATCTTTGCCAATGCTCAAGTGCGGGTAGTTAACAAAATGCAATCAATTCAAAATGCTGCAGCGAGAGTATTATCCAAAACACCCAAATTCAATTCTATTGCCCACATTATTCGGAACTACCACTGGCTACCAATAAAAAAGCGTATAAAATTCAAAACATTATGTCTGGTGTTTAAAGCACTGCATCACCTAGGTCCGCAGTTTCTTAGGGGTCAATTCCAACTCTATCGTCCGGCAAGGCAATTAAGATCTACGACCTTGCACCAATTAATGGCGCCTCGCACCAAGACTGTCACCTGGGGTGACAGACGTTTTTCAGTCACGGCAGCTAGACTGTGGAATTCACTCCCGCTTTCAATCAGACAAAGCCACTCCCTTTACGCTTTTCGTAAAGATGTGAAGACTTGGCTATTGGCCCAGTAAATCATGCCGCAATCACATGGGAAGAGATATGAGTTAAGTTTCTAGCGCCAAGACGCCCCCGGGCAAACGTTCGCGCTTAACAAATTGCAAAAATAAATAAAGAAATAAATATTGTTGGCAATACACTTAGCCAGTTATGGACCGTGGACAGGATCTCTAATCGAGTTCCTGCATATATCTTGACAACTATTTGTGTTATTGCTTATTCAGGGAATTATCAATAGTAGCAAAAAGGGCGTTACATTGAAAGCTGCAGCCAGTGCTTAATTTGTAAAAGAATGAGTGCTAGGTGCTCAAAGCTCTGCTCAGAAGTCAGCGGCGGGTACTATTAAATGTCACGTGCTGGATACCAAGGCTGTCAGTCTTGATTCCACTTCATCCCTCGTTATTCCACTGGCAGACACCCCTCCCCCTTTATCTCACTCTTGCAGGTTCCTGCTTTCTCCCTTTACGAAGGGTTTCCCATCATTCTCTCACTCCGCCTTTCCTCGTTTTGTGCTTTCCCTCTCTTGCTCATTACAAATTTCTGATGCGGGGGAAAAAGTGCCAGTCCCCAAAAATGACTGCCTTGGTGGAGAGGTGAATGGGGATTGGCACAGGCAACCACGCGCTTAAATTAATCACTGTAATTACCATATTGCACAGGGATCCTCTAAATTGTACCTCAAAGCTTGAACTCACAGTGATTTTCACCAGAGATGTGATGGACCCATAAATTGATGATCTAAATGTGGGATAAACAGAGCATAGTTACTACTCTGTGCACAAGTTATAATATCCCTCTGTGGCATGCCCAGAATTCAATGTTTTTTGATGACACATCTCACCGTCTGGGACCCAAAGGCTCTCTAATGCCACAACACAAACAAGTGTTCAACAATTAATTCGAGTAATTCAGAAAGCACGAATCATGAAAGATTTGGGGCAAGCAGAAACTGAATTCTAATTATCATAATATCACAACATTAGTTTATTAATACAAGTTAAGTGCAATGTATCAACAATTGAACCAAAACTATCATTTCTAACTTTAGTGACTTTTTCTTAAAAAGTATCTATGGGCCAGATGTAGGTCGGTCGGTAACGGCCGAAAATCGGTATTTTCGGCCGTTACCGACCGGTAAAGAAGAATTGGTATGTAGGGCCCGGAATTTTACAGATTCGGTAAATTTACCGATCGGTAAATTTACCGAATCTGTAAAATACCGAATCGGTATTCATACCTATTCGGTATTTTTGCTATGTAGGTGGGACTCTTCTGAGTCCCACTACCCTTACCGATTCGGTATTTTACCATCAAATATATTTGATGGTAAAATACCGATTCAGGTGTGCATGCACATGTGTGCATGCACACCTGTGCCATATGACAGGCAGACCTGCCCTTAGGGCAGGTATGCCTGCCACATGGCCCCCAAATCTTTTTTGGGGGTGCTAGAGGGTGTCAAAGTGACACCCCCTGCACCCTTGTCAAAATCGGTATTTACCGATTCGGTAAATACCGACCGGTAATGCCCCATTCATTCCTATGGGCTTCAAAGCACATAGGAATGAATGGGGCATTACCGGTCGGTATTTACCGAATCGGTAAATACAGATATTTACCGATTCGGTAAAAGGAACATCTGGATGTTCCTACATCTCCACCCCTTAGATTTACCGATTTTTAATTACCGAATCGGTATGATTCGGTAATTAAAAATCGGTAAATCTATTTTACCTACATCGGGCCCTATATCTGTAACCTATCATTCCTTCTTCTCAGTGACTGCCAAATACAGCATAACACAAGTAACGACTTTAAATAAAGGTCGATGTACCTTTATTATACACATAAAGGGAACAGTTAAAATTATCTCTGGTGTAAGTTAGAGGTGGCTAACCCATACATTATGTGACACATGACCTCTATCAGATTCTGTTTGGTGGCAACAGGCCGGACAGGGGCTACTGGGCCCTAACTCTACAGTGTTGGTTGTAGTCATTTGCTAATGGTGTCTCTGGCCTGTTCTACTATGGTTCTGCAAACTGGGCCAAAGTACAACACGCTTGGCTCTCATGGTAGCCGGAACGAGCAGTTAAAGGCATCTAAGGGTGGTAGAACTCAACTATCAAACAAAAACAATAGACACAATAACTCTCTGACCAGTCCAGTGCTTGTCTTTTGAAAAAATAAAGTACTATTAATCATACAGCAAGTCCTCACAGTCACTTCAGGAGCTTGTTCCTGACTGTGGTTTTCAAGCTCTCTTCCTGTGTAGCTATCACATGGGAGGTAGGGCACAACCCACGTCTTTGGCATGCACATGCTTTCTAAGAACACGCATTTGCTGCTTGGATGGCCTCGGAGCGGTGATCCCACGGTCTCCCACAGTTGTGGCCCACTTTTGGGCCAAGCACACAACATGGCAGTTGCCACCCTCTGCAGGCCAGTGCAAGCACCACACATCAAAGCCAATGCAGCCCAAATTGGGCATGGCACCCTTCACTTGGCATGGCAGTTGCAGCCGAATGAGAGCCGGCCCACAAATTATGCAGCAAGTCAGTTAGAGCCCTATTATGGCCAGTGCTCTTCTCAATGGAAACCACTGAGGGAGAGTGGTATACCCACTGCAGCATTGGTGACTCCTGGCTTTAGTGTCTCAGGCAGTCCACTTTCTTTGGGTGATTCTTGGGTCAGGAACATGTGAGACTGCTCCTCATGGGCAGTCTCTCCTCCTGTAGGAACAGGCAGTCTTCTTTCTTCTCTCAGAAGGCAGACAGGCTTCTAGGCACTGAGCAGACCCCTGTTCTTAAAACAGAAAGGAAAGATTTCTGGTGATGTTCCCTCACCTCTAGGAGTCTGACTATCTGAGTGACACCTGCCATCGTCACACAGCAGTTCTCCCTTCCTTGGTGATGAAGAACTTGGAACTGGAACAAAGTGGGGTGCTTTGGATCCCACTTTTATACATATTTTCTAATCAGTGGAAGTGGATGAACTGTCTCAACCCTCAGAACTGGTTTGGGGTGGTTCTCTTCCAAGTGTCCCTTTTAAGCTGCAATATGGACACAGACTTGGTGTAAAAAAATGCTTTCTGGCAAGTTGTAATGGGACTTGCTCCATGCTGAAGTGGCCAAAAAAAGAGCACAAAAAAGTTTTCTGCACCCGACTGTAATCAGCCTTCCTGACAAAAGGGCAGTATCTGCCTTGAAACATCCTCAGCTTCAGCAACAGAAACTGCAGTCACACCCCCTCTTCCATCTATCCGATGACAGGGCTCAGGAAGAAAGAAGCAGAAGCCTTTTGCTAACAAGGTCCTCACTGAATTTCCAAAGGCAGTCTGGTCTCCATCTTCTCACATTTCAGTGTCCTGATCCCCACAATCTGGCCACAGGAATGCAGGCATTCAAGTGAAACACTCATAACATGCAACCCACAGAACCCATGTGGGCTAAAAGCTGTGCTTATTATGATGGATGAACAGCTGTACTTAAGCTGTACCTAAGCACTTGCTCCTACATATATATTCCATGTCACCTCAGAGAACGGTCTCACCTATCCATCACCCTGGCTTACAGTGGCACTCATTTGGTGAATCCCACACCTTGGATCACACGCTCACTCTCTGGGTGTAAGTTGCAAACGTTGTAGCACAGTTTCACTCACTGGGTATGAGTCTCACACTTTGGTGTGCAGTCTCATCTCACATCTGTGGTTTTACTCAAAGTATATAAATCGTATTTTGAAACATATCCTATTCTGTGCAAAGATCTCTGCCCGAACTCGGGAGTTCTCAGCACATGTATGCCTACACACATGCCTACATTTTAGTAGTAAATGTGGGAGGGTTGGGGTGGCCTTAAAAAGAGGAATACTTTCTGCTAAATGGGAAGGGTTTGGGAGGAGGGCTTAATTGAGGGTTAGGGAGGGTTTAGGGAGCAGGACAAATCCACGCACTAAAAAGTAAGCCTGTTCCTGTTCACAAACTGCTATTCTAAAATTACTATATACATAAAGGACCAAAAACAGTCATAAATGTACTCCATCTCAGACCTGAAGTAAGTCCAGTACCACTAGTTCTGCAATACCCTTGCATAGAAAATAATGGAAGCAGGGACTTATAACTAGACCTGGGCAGAATTTGAATTAAGCCGGAGTAATCGCAATAATGGCGGTAATTCCACGTTACTCTTTGGCACAAAATTATTGATAATTACGCAATTACTCTTTCTCATGTAATTAGGAGCATTTTGAGAGAAATATTCTACTGCATGAGCACATTTAGCACTCTCTATTCATGTTCTGCTGTATTTAGCGCTGTTTCCTGGTGCAAAATGCATCTGTGCATCCATTTTGAATGTGAGAGTGCATTTTGTGCTTAGAAAATGGCACTAAATGCTGATAATAAGTCTGGTAAAATCCTACTCCAAGAGAACATTTAGTGAGTGTGAGCGGCTGCTCAAGCTTGCTCCTGTTGTTCTGTTGCATTTAACTCTATTTCTGTAAAGTATACTCATACTAGCGGAGTATATTCAACATCCTTTATTGGCAACTCTGCATGGATATAATATTAACACAGCAATCTCCAAGTGGCTTCACCAACTGTCTCACCCACGAATCCTCCACCCGTACATTCTCATTCCACCCAGTGATGTGTAATGCATTCCAAATATGGAATGCTTCAACACCACACATCTTCCCCCTATATGAAATAATAAAAACAACATTACAACTATATACAAAATATGAAAATTATAACTTAAATCTATGACAGCATATAATCTCTGAATCTGTGAGGAGTATGAATGACTCTTCCTAGTCTGCCCATTCTCCTAGAATCTACACCAGTTTGTTCACAAGTGTCTTCATTTTGCTCATCAATTCCTACTTCAACTTCCACTTCATCCTCCACCTCATCCTCCCACAACCACTCGTCAAACATAGCTGTAGAAGTTTCCCTAACAGCCTCCTCCTGTGCTCTTTGAATGTTCTTACATTTGACCAAACGACTCATATGCCATACACTTCCATCAATCAGTCTCGCTGAATTTTTTAATCACTCCACCACCTTAAATGGTTTCGAAAATACACTTTCTCTTTTAGCTACCTTACCCACTTTCCTTGTTTTTACCCAATCTCCAACCACAAGTCCTTCCATCTTTGTCATATTCTTGGTGTCGAAATTCTTTTTATACACCTGTTGTGCTTTTATTATATTTTCTTTTACCTTCTCTGGTGACCATTCAATATACCTAGTACTATCCATCCAACCTATATTGTCTCTTGTAAAAGGCTCTCTACCTCTCATCAAAACAAATGGACCAGTGAGAGATGGTGTTAGACGATAGCCCCACAACATTTTTTTAACTCAACTTCCCAATTCTTCTTGTTTTCACATGCAATTTGAATAGTTCCTTTAATAACGCGATTAAATCATTCCACTGCACCATTTCCCGAAGGATAATACACCGACGTCCTAGCATGAGCTATACCATTCCTTTAAAAAAAAATCTTCAACTTTTATTGCTGTAAAATATGTGCCATTATCACTCACAACTCTTTTTGGCAAACCTTCTCTCAAAAATACACCGTTTAAAAAACGAATTACTGTCTCTGCATCAGCCTTCTCTACAATTTCAAGTTCAAACCATTTGCTAAAGTAGTCTATTAAAACTATAATAAACGCATTTCTCAATTTTTGTTCTGTACTGGACCAACAAAGTCAATAGCAACTAAGTCCCAAACCATTTCTGGACATTGCATAGGTGATAACTGAGGTTTCATTGTTCTTAAACTTTTATCCGAATCAGCACACTCTCTGCAATCTCTCACAACCCTTTCCACCTCACTCGTAAGTCTTCAATTAATATTCAATATCTCTCTTTTTTCTCCGTTCGCTCATTTACCCTGGCTCTCACCTCACCTCAGTCTGTTTTATGAACTATCTTCACTCTTCACATTAATCTTCAATGCAGTTCTTTCACATAAAGCAATTCTTCCGCTCCTGTGGGTTCTTGCAGAGTTGCCCATCCTCTGTCGCCAATTTGTAAAGTATACTCATACTAGCGGAGTATATTCAACATCCTTTATTGACAACTCTGCATGGATATAATATTAACACAGCCATTTCCAAGTGGCTTCACCAACTGTCTCCCCCACGAATCCTCCACCCGTACATTCTCATTCCACCCAGTGATGTGTAATGCATTCCAAACATGGAATGCTTCAACACCAACATTTCTTAGAGCAAAACTAACAAGATGCATTTTTATGCTAAGTAATACTGCTAAATGCGGAATTACTCTTCTTGCGTAATTCAAGTGTAATCTCACTGAATTCTTAGGTAATTTCGCTGGATTACGCTATATGAAATTATACCCATAACTGCTTATAACACCCCATAAGAAATAGTGTTGAAATTAATTATTTTGATTTACTTCCTAGTATATATAATTTCATTAAATGTTTTTAAAAAAGCATCATATATAAATAAATATATATATATTTCTAAATATTTTCATATCTTTCAATCAATCAATCAATCAATCAGGGCATTTGTAAAGCGCGCTACTCACCCAGAGGGGTCTCAAGGCGCGGGGGGGGGGGTGTCTGCTACTACTCGAAGAGCCAGGTCTTGAGTTGCTTCCTGAAGGAGAGGTGGTCCTGGGTCAGTCGGAGGTGGATGGGGAGGGAGTTCCATGTCTTGGCTGCCAGGTAGGAGAAGGATCTTCCTTCGGTGGTGGCTCTGCGGATGCGTGGAACGGCGGCAAGGGCGAGGCTGGTGGATCGCTGGTGGCGGGTGGGAGTGTAGAAGGTCAGGCGGTTGTTGAGGTACCTGGGGCCCAGGTCGTGGAGAGCCTTGTGTGCGTGGGTGAGGAGTCTGAACGTGATCCTCTTGTTGATGGGGAGCCAATGCAGGTCTCTCAGGTGTCCGGAGATGTGGCTGTGTCGGGGGGTGTCCAGGATAAGTCGTGCGGAGGCGTTCTGGATGCGCTGGAGTCTTCTCTGAAGTTTGGCTGTGGTTCCGGCGTAGAGGGTGTTTCCGTAGTCCAGTCGGCTGGTGACGAGTGCCTGGGTGACAGTCTTCCTGGTTTCGGTGGGGATCCATCGGAATATCTTTCGGAGCATACGCAGGGTGTTGAAGCACGACAACGAGACGGCGTTGACTTGTCTGGTCATCAAGGGGGAGGAGTCCAGGATGAAGCCCAGGTTACGTGTGTGGTACGTTGGCTTGGGAGCGGTGCCCAGGGCAGGGGGCCACCAGGAGTCGTCCCAGGCGGAGGGCGATGATCCCAGGATGACGACTTCCGTCTGGTCTGAGTTCAGTTTCAGGCGGCTGTTCTTCATCCACTCGGCGACGTCTTTCATCCCTTCGTGAAGGCTGGTTCTGGCGGTGGCGTGGTCGTTGGTGAGGGAGAGGATCAGCTGGGTGTCGTCGGCGTAGGAGATGATGTTGAGGTTGTGTTGGCGTGCGATGGCTGCGAGGGGGCTCATGTAGACATTGAAGAGGGTGGGGCTGAGTGATGATCCTTGTGGTACACCGCAGATGACTTCGGTGGCCTCGGATCTGAACGGGGGGAGGCGGACCCTCTGGGTTCTTCCGGTGAGGAACGAGATGATCCATTCCAGTGCCTTCTCTTGTATTCTGATGTTGTTGAGGCGCTGTACTAGGGTGCGGTGGCAGTCCGTGTCGAACGCTGCGGAGAGGTCCAGGAGGATGAGGGCCGCTGTTTCCCCGTTGTCGAGCAGGGATCTGATGTCGTCTGTGGCTGCGATGAGGGCGGTCTCGGTGCTGTGGTTTGCTCGGAAGCCGGACTGCGAGTGGTCGAGGATCCGTTCGTCTCGAGGAAGGCGGCAAGCTGACTGGTTTCTTCAGGAGGACGCTGAGCTCGGCGTGCTTCCAGATCTCCGGGAAGGTGGCGGTGTTGAAGGAGGTGTTGATGATGTCCCGGAGTTGGGGTGCGATGATGGAGTCGGCTTTGTTGAAGACGTGGTGGGGGCAGGGGTCGGTTGGTGATCCGGAGTGGATGGTGTTCATCACGCGGGCGGTGTCTTCGGTGCTGACCGGAGTCCAGGCGCAGAGGGTGGTGGTGGGGGGCATTGGCACGGTGGTTGGGTGCGTGGTCCGTGCGCTGAAGCTGTTGTGTATGTCGGCGATCTTGCTGTGGAAGAACGAGGCGAGTGAGTCGCAGAGGTCTTGCGAGGGAGTGATGTCGTTGTTTCCGGCGCTTGGGTTGGAGAGCTCTTTGACGATGCTGGAGAGTTCCTTGCTGTTGTGGGCGTTGTTGTCCAGTCGTTCCTTGAATGCTGTCTTCTTGGTGGTGCGGATCAGCTGGTGGTGTTTGCGGGTGGCGTGCTAGAGGGCAGTCATGTTGTCAGTGGTCTGGTTGGTGCTCCAGGCTTTCTCGAGGGTGCGGCAGTTCTTCTTGGAGTTCTTGAGTTCGTCGGTGAACCAGGAGGCTTTCTTACTGCCGGGTCTGCTGGGAGGGGTCTTCAGTGGTGCAAGGGTTTCTGCGCAGTTAGTGATCCACTGTGTGAAGTTGTTGGCTGCTTCGTTGGGGTCCGTTGCGTTGGCGGGAGGGTTCTGGCTGAGGGAGGTGGTGAGCTGGTCGGTGGTGTTCTTGTTCCAGCTCCTGCGAGGAACCTGTTGCGAGTGGTGGTGGGTCGTGGTTCTTCTGAAGCTGAAGTGGACGCAGCTGTGGTCCGTCCAATGAAGTCCGGTGGAGTGGCTGAGGGAGATGTGCTTGCTGGAGGAGAAGACGGGGTCAAGCGTGTGGCCGGTGTAGTGGGTGGGGGTGTTCACCAGTTGCTTGAGTCCGAGGTTGGCGAGGTTGTCCAGCAGGGTGGTGGTGTTGGTGTCATTGTTGTTCTCCAGATGGAAGTTGAAGTCCCCTAGGAGGATGTAGTCAGCGGAGGGGATGGCGTGCGGGCTGATGAAGTCTGCAATGTCTTCGCTGAATTGTGTGCGTGGTACCGGGGGTCTGTAGATGAGGGTGCCCCTGATGGTCGTCTTGGGGTCGGTGTGTATCTGGAAGTGGAGGTGTTCCGCGGCGGTGAGGGTGTCGTCGGAGTTGGTCGTGATGCGGATGGTGTTCTTGTGTACGATGGCGATGCCTCCTCCGGTCTGGTTGACGCGCTCCCTTCGGGTGATCTTGTATCCGTCCGGGATGGCGATGGCGATGTCGGGCGCTGATGAGGCTTTCATCCAGGTTTCCGTGAGGAAGGCGACGTCTGGTGAAGTTGTGTCGAGGGGGTTCCAGAGTTCCACGGCGTGTCTGTGGACGGAGCGGGTGTTGAGCAGGATGCACTTGAGGTGCTTATTGCTGGTGCCCGGTTTGGTGGGTGCGGTGCAGGTTCGGAGGCAGGTGAAGCGGCAGGCTTTGCAGGTGAAGGATCCGTGGGTGCGTTTCGGGGTGGCTCAGTAGCAGGCGGGATTCCGCCCGGCATTGAGTGCGTTGAGGGTGGCGGCGTCGTAGGTCCGTCGGGTGGTCTTGCAGCGGCGGGGGCCAGGGGTCCTGGCGCTGGGCGCGGGCCAGGCGCGGACGGGCGCAGGCGGGCTTGCCTTTGGCGCACAATCAGCGTGCCCGCTGCGCGTACGCGTGGGCGTCATAAGTAGGGAGCCGGGAGGGAGGGTCAGCTGGGTGGCGGGAGCGGGGCGCGAATGGACTGGCGGGGGGCGGGGCCGCAGGGAGGCAGCGGCGGGAAGAGTCTGGGGCGGGCGGGCGGCTCAGCGGCGGCTCGGTCGCTCGAAGCAAAAACAGAACAGGAATGCGGCAAAAGCAGGCAGCAGGCAGCAGTGGATCGTGGGGGCGACCTAGCCTGGAACAGGCTCAGCGGTCGCTTCCTCGCAGGTGAGCGCGGTCCCCTTAAGTAGGGAGCCAGTAGGGAGGGTCAGCGGGGTGGCGGGAGCGGGGCGGCGAATGGGCTGATGGGGGGCGGGGCCGCAGAGAGGCAGCGGCGGGAAGAGTCTGGGGCGGGCGGGCGGCTCAGCGGCGGCTGGGTCGCTCGAAGCAAAAACAGAACAGGAATGCGGCAAAAGCAGGCAGCAGGCAGCAGTGGAGCGTGGGGGCGACCTAGCCTGGAACATTTTTCTGGTTGAAAAATAGATGAAACGATTTTTATAAGCAATTACATTAGTTTAAATGAATTATATTCGTAAGGTTTAATTCATAATAAATATAAACCTTTTAATTTGGGTCTTTTTAAAAAAAAAAATCTAAATGCAATTCCTTAATGTAATTTTCTATATTTAAAATGATTAAATATTTAATTGAAAATAAGTACATTGATATGTATCATAAACATATTTTAACAATTCATTTTGAAAGTTTAATAAACATGACTTTTGCTGATCTCTATAGTTAAAATAGTTCAGCTCTTTAACATATACAAATACACAGGACGAAACCCTAGTCTGCCCAATCAATGAAACCTGGGTATACTGAAATATAGAGCAAGTGGTTCTATGGGTCTCAATCATGACTACCAATGAGGTTGAAATACATGCCGAGCTTGATCATCTACATAAATCAAAATGTGTTCTGTTTTAATATAGGGCAGCAGCATGCCATTGGCACCCATGTTCCAGTTAACTTTAGTTCAGTGTAGTCAGCTATTGCTGGAGGGATTCCTTTAACCCCTTGCATGCCTTCTATGTTACCATGAATTTCGTCCCTGATATTTCCTCTCCATAAGCCTCTATTCAAGCAAATGTTTTCAAATTATTGCCTTGCTCAGCGGGTTCCAACGTTTAAAACGCTGAATGCCATAATGGGATTTGGATCAGCAGCAGGACTGTAATGGCTGTTTGAGTGGAATTGTTGTACTGTATCAGGAATATTTTGTTTACTTTGCATGCTATTGCTTTTATTGGCTGATTGGCTGTCCAACATTGGCGCACAAACATGCGGTTTCACTCAGGGATCAGCGCTGTCCCCCCTCCTTTTCAACATCTACCTTCAGCCTCTGGTGGCTGCTTTGGCCCGCATAGAGTGCCAAGTTTTCAATTACGCTGATCACACGCAAATTATCATCTGGATTGACAACTCCCCCTTGGCCCACGCACGTATGCAAAAGATACTCAGGTACACGGTCAATTGGATGACAGCCAACTCACTCAAAATTAATCCAGACAAAACCGAGGTACTGGCCATTACCACTGGAAACAACACATGGATCGACCTTTTCTGGCCATGAGAGTTAGGTACCACTCCCACGCCAGCTCCAGTCGTAAAAAGTCTTGGCATAAAAATAGATGCCAAGCTCTCCATGTTCAACCAAGTATCTACTGTGGCAGGGACATGTGTGGGCTTACCGACACAGGTGCGGAGACTTGCCCCCCTTCTATCATTCACTGCACTATGGATAGCCATGATAGCAATGGTTACGGCAAGGTTGGATTATGGCAATTCTCTGTATATTGGCCTCCCTCAAAAGTTGCTAACAAACTTCCAAGTGGCGATGAACGATACTGTTAGATTATTCTTGGGGCTCCCAAGGCGGGCACATGCCACCCCCCTATTGCAGCAACTGCACTGGCTCCTGATCAAACAAACAAAACAGGTTCAAAGGTCTCTGCATAGCCCACAAAGCCATCCATGGCCGGGCCCCAGCTTACATTAAGGAGCGCCTCACAAACTATGTGCCAGGGCATACCCTTCGATCATCTGAAGCTGGCCTTCTGACCTTCCCCCTTTTCAATACATCCTCCAAAGGGGGCAGGGCCCTTTCGGTAATGATCCTGCAACTCTCGAACAGGCTGCCGGAAAGCCTGACTTCTTCCATCTAGGAAAAAACTTAAGACGCTTCTTTTTACTGATGCCTGGGGCACAACCTAGGCCAAGTTCAGTGTATGAATATGATGATTTGGTGAGGTTTAGGCTCTCTCTCATAGCGCTAAAAGACCTGTTGGTGAATAGGCGCTCTATAAGTCCCAGTTAACATTAACATTAACATTTGTTCTACTAAGTGGTCACACTGTATCACCTTCTATTGTATAACTGTATCTTTGTGTCATGTAATGTAAAACCTTATAATAAAAAAAGAAGGAATGTAAACTTGAACGCTATAAAGAGCCTCACACTGTATCACCTTCTATTGTAAAACTGTATATTTGTGTCATGTAATGTAAAACCTTATAATAAAAAAAAGAAGGAATGTAAACTTGAACGCTATAAAGAGCCTACTGAAGGGCAAGCAAAAAAAAATATTAAGGGTGCAGAGATCTCCGCTATGTGCAAACGTTACTAGTTGTAACTATGCACTCCCAAATTAGGTCCACAAACTGGCTGCAGGGGAGGAAGACATTGAAGTCTACAGCTTTGAGTAAATTTACACTCGGAAATGGTGACTAGAGAAATGCCGGTAACTATACTACAATGTGCAAGCATAAATTTACATGTACAGATTTACTGATTTGTAAGTTTACCTTTGTGAATCTGCTCCATGGACTTTGACACTGTGTTATGTGCTTTAATGATTGGAATGTTATTGTTGGTTCTAAATTGTCACCGGTGTAGCTCTGGGAGTGTTACAGACTGGCAGTTGCTGCTGAGTGAGCCTGGAGCAGTTGCAGGAAGACGCTGTGTGCTGACTTCTTGTGGTGGAGAATAAACTCTACAATGTTCTTTACACATCTGTTTTCTTTCATCTCTCTACTACATGTACAGTAGAACTGCATCTCAGTTACAGCTCACAGCAGCGTTCTATGATGCGCTGGAAGGAAGTGAACCTCTCACTGACTTCAGCATGGACACAGTTCTCATAATAAAATGGCAAGCTTATCGCACTGTGTCAGTGGTTCAGAAAAAACGTTATAATTAGACGCAAAAGAGTCGTCTCCAAGGAGCACAAAGAATAGAACAATGCATAGTGTTCTGAATTGTGCAACCCTGTAATTAACTGTGCAGACTACAAGGCGACACATTTTATCAGAAATAAATGTGTGCATAGCACATTCTTGCAATAGGGAACTATGTGCAAACCACCATTCGAAAACAATGCTAAGTTAAAAATGAAAAGCTAAAATGGGTTCTAAATGTAAGCGGCACAACAGCCCATAACATCAAATCAGACACATGCGTGGACAATAAGACTTTGACATGTTTACTTTTAGGTACATTATGTTGGGTGGATAAATGAGATAGTGTTCATGCATGTCTTTTATATAAGGCCAGAGAAGAGACTTTCACCTTCTTCAAAAACCAAGTGAGAAATCCTCTACCTCTAAAGCAGACTAATCATCCTGACGCCAGGCAAAGTCGCCACTGGTATCTGAAAGAATAGGTATCATTGTCCCACCTTCATATTGATGACGCCTGAACTCGCCCTCTGGCTTCCTCCTAGCTAGGACTGCTCTCATATTGATGATGCCTGGGCGTTCACTCATTCGCTCTTAGTGTGGCTCACTGGCTAGAGGAGGCAGACCTGGAAGCAGAGGTCAGCCCGGGACCAGGGTTCAATTCCCGGCTCGGCGGGGTCTTGAGTCCTAAAATGTCCATGGACTCGACAATTCTCGCTCCGGTGCCTACTCGATTCACGGGTTCACACTCTGCGACTCTGGGCAATAGCTTGCTTAATCTCCACAACGGCCCCTCGCAGCGGGATGCCTGGCTTTCACCTTGTGGATACCCTGCCGGGCTTATCTCACAGGGGAATACCAGGACGGGTTCCCTAAGCAAGCGCTTAGAAACTGCTTGGTGATTTGCGCTATATAAATTCCTGTACATTTACATTTACATTTACCTACAGGGCCGGCCTTAGGCATGTGCAAGCTGTGCACCTGCACAGGGCAGCCAAACCCCAGGGGCCGCCACACCAGTGCTTAATTTAAATATATTTTAAATTGGATGCAGCTGTCTCAGACTGCCTTTTTACAAGTCACACATCACCGCCAGAAAATGAAAATGCCTGGGTCCCTGCCTTGGGCGTAGGTCACCGCCACACTGCATTTTACAATCGTTCATGAGCTACCAATGAATGATTTGTAAAATATATTAATAGCCCGCCCCGTCCCTCCCAGGCGAATCTTCCAAGTGTGTGCCCAGATTCAGGCCAGATCAATTAAGGCTGTCCCGGTAAGTAATTACTTTCACTTTTTAACATGATTCTAATAATCATAGGGCGTCCAGTGTTTATGCAATGAGCCGAGAGGACATTAAAAGGATTGTTGAAAAAGCTTAAATAATAATCAGGGAAAAAATGGCTGTGTGCCCTTGAGGGGCCCAGCATGTGCATGGTTATTGAGGCCACATGCGGCGTGGCTGCAGTTTGAGACGCTGCTGTGCAGTGATGGTATAGGTATGGGCTTCCAGTCAGTGAGGCCGTGTGGGCCGGCCCTTGACACTCCAGGGCCTCCCCACAGACGCGAGAGCGGACTCAGCTGTCAGAGCAGAGGGCAGAGCCTGCCATGCATGCCGGGGATAGGCAGAGAATGTATACAAGGAGAAGCCGATAGGATAAGAGGGGGAAAGAAGGGGAAATGTGCAGGAGAGGCTGCAGAGAGACATATACAATGAAAGGGGGTTCAGAAAGAGGGTATGTCGAAGAGAGACAATGCTGAGAACGGAAAGAGAAGTGTGGAGCAGGGGCAATATAAAGAAGAATGGGGTGTGCCGTTGTAGAGGGTGAGTAGAAGAGCGAACCATGAGTAGGGGTTGACACTATATACGGGTCATGTGTAGGGGAGGTGGTGGCAAAGGCGGTATTCGTATGGAGATGTGTTGTAGATAAGGAAATGGGCAGGGGTTTGGGAAGGTGGAGTAGTGTGGGGTGTGGAGAAATGTGTAGGGTGTAGAAAAGTAAAAGAAAGGGTAAATAAACTAAGATGTGCAGAGAGTTGTAGAGAGGTAGAGCCAAAGACGTGGATTACTGAAGAAGAAATGTGCTGGGGACAGAAGGTGACATGAGAGGGAGTTGGTACATAGGCAGACATGTTTAGAGGAGTAGATGTACTGGAGTAAATGTCTAGGGGTGTGCTGCGTTGGAAATGTGCAACGGGCAGTGCACGGAATGGTGCATGTGCATTGTCTAGGGGTGTGGTATAGAGTGAGACATCTATATGCGAAAGGCAGGGGCTCTAGAACAAACAAAATAAAGGGGGAGGGGTTTGTGAAGTTATTGGGGTACTGGAATGATAAGGAGGGAGGCAGCAGTGCAGGGAAATGGAGGGCACATGGGTATGAAAGGATGAGGTGCAGCTGAGGGCCGCGCTGTGTAAAATTGATGGTATAGAGGTGATATGGAGGTTGCAGTGTATGGAAAGGTACAGCACTGGGGCATAGGAAGGATAAGGAAAATAGGAGTACAAGTTGTAGGAAGAATAAGTCAGAGACAGCTACTGTTTTAGGAAGGTACAGCGGTATAGGAAGGATAAGGTGCCGTGCAGGGGTGTACTATATACACTGGAAGGTATAGAGGTACAAGAACGGTATGGAGGCTGCAGTGAGTGTAAAGGTAGAGCACAGAAGGGTAGGAGCAGCAGGTACTCATCTAACGCCTTTTCTGGACGTTTTATTAAAACACCTTTCTGAGCTCCGGGGGCTCCGCCCCGCCCCGACCCCCTCTTCCGGGGCCACCTACCTGCGCTCCCTGCCCAGGGCCACCATGAGCCTAGAGCCGCCCCTGCTACCTAGGATTTCTTTCATGCGGGGGACGCATGTGCTCTCACTCCCTCCCTCTTAGCTAGGATTTCTTTTCTTCTCCTCCTCCATTTTTACTTCCTTTGATTCCTCTGTTCCTCTTGAGACATCTAACAGCTTTCGCCTTCTGAATGGCCCTATTTCATTATGCTACAGAAACTGCACAGCCATTAAACCATTTCATCAAATTCGAATAGCTCCTGAGCGAAAGCTGTCACTAGTATTGTCATTGATCTAAATAGTTAATTCACTGACAATGATACATAAAGGTAGTATTTCCTGTATTACGGTCACACGTCCAATTTTAAATTAAAATGATCATTGTAAAATATAACATCGAAGCTGTTTTATGCTATGTGCTAAGGACGTACTCTCTGTAAAGAGCTTTAACATCCCCAATGATTACGCGCCTACCGTATAGAAAGAAAGCCTTCAAAGATTTAAATGAATGCATGGCACGACTCAGGTTTTCACTAAAAATGCCCGCAAGGTGGCGCAACAATACCAGAAAGCTGAAGACAGCAGCAGAAAACAACGAACAAAAGGCAGTGGTCATGAAAATAACAAGCAGTGGCATAGAAATTAGGTCTCACCTAAGGGAGAGTTATTAGCTTTGACAGTGTGTTTTTGTGTTGTTTTGCACATCAGCGTGGCTGTTGTGCATCATGGCCAAAAAGGAAAAATAAATGCTATGACGCGGTCAGCTCTCAATGAATCATAGGGCTTTTTAAATTTACTTTTAGCTTTGGTGCACAGCAGCAGCCGCACTGCTTTGCAACATGCTTAACAAAACATTGTCACATGAAAAGCTCTTTCGTAGGCAGGGCCCATTGGCTTTGTCAATGCTTGTATTATTCTCCTCTTTCTCTTAGCTTGCTGTATTGAAGCCCTTCGCTTTGTCTCATAACGTTTATGGGCTCTGTCTGTGTTGTGTTACTATGGTGCCCTCCAGTGGCCATTACTGCCTGTTGTAGTCTGAAAAGGCGCGTGCTAGTTAGGACAATAATGACACTGACGGTGTTTGTTCTCTTTCTCTGGGACGGAACAGCGCAGGGGCCGACCGAGTGCTTCATTTTTTTAACCCACTTCACATATCATACCATGCCCAAATCTGCAAACTCATGGCCTGTGTGGGAAGGAAGCAACTAATGCGGCACACGGACAGGGCCGTTTCTTGGTGTTTTGCCGCCCTAGGCGAGAATTGAAAAATGCCGCCCCCTCCCTTTTACTACCATCACTGTCAGGCCTGATCACTCTCTCCCCCTGCCATCCACGCTAGAAGAATGAATGCATACAGCCCTGTCAAGAAACACGCATCAGGCGTTAGACTAACGCATTTCAGTGTGGTGGTCCGCATCACCGCACTGAAATGCAATGTCATGCCTGATAGTGCCTTAGCTGTCAAGCGCCGGGCAAAAGCTGCCAAGGTTTCAGATTGCCATGTGTGACATTTTCATAATTTCAGGCTAATTATGAGTGACATTTTAACGACTATGTGTGACACATTCTTGTGAGCAAAATGAAGACTCTAAGAGGATCTTAAAACTGTTGCAAAGTACCAGAAATGAAAGGGCATTGACGTAGTGCCCAAATAACTTGATCATACTGTTAAGCTGGGTAGGATAGCCTGGTGTTGGAGATATCTTTGTTTTGTCTAGCGTGTGGCGCCGCCCACGGTGCTATAACTAGGTGAATTGCAAGCAGCACTAGTCAACCCGCACTGAAGCCCTTTGAGCCCAATGGACGTTGAGCACCCGAGTCACAGCGTGGCAATTCTGGCTCGGCACTAAGCTCTCGGCAGGACAGCACAATAGACAGGGTCGGATTTGTAACTAAGGCACTCGGGCAATGCTCGAGGGGCCGGTGGTCCGAGTTCCAGCTGTTAGCTGCTTTTTGAGCAGTCTGGGGGCTGATTCGGGCGGTGTCTCTGCTTGAATACCACCAGCGGCCCTGTGGGTGTCTGAGTGGCCTTTCTGGAGGGAGATGGGGGCTCATTACCTCCCGGTTAGCACCAGAGGTGTCACTCCCTTTCTCTCGCTGTGCCTCCCATTAATGTAGGCATACTGAGCGGGACAGGGGGCCTCAGTAGAAGTGGCCTCACTTGTTTTCAGGTGTGTTTCACTAGTGTAAACTAATGCGTGCTTTTTTTAACACCCTCCCCCCTTTTTTAATATAAAATTATGCTGAAGCAGTGATTTGAGAAAAGGCATTATGCAAACATGGGCCGATTTTTTTTTTGCGTGTCCGGGCCGATTTTTAATCCCAATCCCACCCTGACACTAGACACACTGTTTCAGAACAGTCCTTCTGTGGCAGGATATCGGATGTTGGCATGCAGTACTGCCAATGCCATATTCATTGCCAGGCAGCAGGCCAATGTGTGCCGCCAGTAGCTTTGAGCCAGGTGGTTTGAGGCGAATTGAGTCCATCACAGGAATCGGCAGTATAGGACCCTGATACCGCGGAGGGGCAAAGTGCATTGCATTCACAACACTCTCTCGGCTTTGCAATCCATGCACGCAGGTTATTGGTCCACAGACCAAGCAGTGTGTGGCCCCCACGCTCCACCTTATCCCCACTGCCACGCGAACCAGTTGCTTTGCCCTTTAGTCCCCCTCAGAGTCGGGGCAGCAGCACCTGCTCCAGTCCAGGCACGCTGAGGCAGGAGTCTATGAGCAGCTCAGCCATCCCTGCAAGCGGTGCAATATAATCATGTCACCATGACCCGGGGCTTCTCCCGGCCGTTTCACTTCCTAAGCAGTGCAGGGACGTGCGCTGGGTACCACAGGCAGCAATATCATCAGCACCCCTTCCGGGTATCAGTTCTGGGGCGTGACGGCCGTGGCTGGGAGGGAGCCTCTATGGTCTTACGGCCTTTGTGCTGATCGTAATGTGGGACAGGCTCTGGCTGGTACTCTCCGTTTGTGAGGCCTGAGATCTGCCCTTGAGCTGCACTGCGCAGTAGCTCAAAACTTCAGAAGAACTGCCACAGGACCTGCCGGCGCCTATTGCTTCTGAAACAACTCTGACTGTGACGTCTGTTACTTTGTACCACTTTGCAGACCGAGCTCTAGCAGCTGAGCCCGAGCCCCCAAGCCTGTCAGGAGAACTGCGCTGCCACTACTGCTGTAACTGGGCATTATAGCAGCCCCTCTCTAGATATAAAAGAACTTGCATTTTGCCGCCCTCCCCCTTTTGCCCTCCTAGGCGGCGGCCTAATCCTGCCTAATGGTAGAAACGGCCCTGCACACGGGTGTCTCTACACCCCCTCACAAAAAAAGGTTAAACAGCCTGCGATTCTGGGCAAAACCTAATCTCGCATTCCCAAAAAACATAAATGTGAACTTCATGGTTGCACTATATAATATGGCAAAAAAAGACGAAATAGTACTGTTATGTAGTGGGTCCTAGGCCCATATGAAGGTGATGAAGTGATAACGCAGACACGGTGGGTGTGGTTACAAGAACTGGCCCCTAAGCACATGCACTCAGGCCCTTTTATTCGCAGGGTCACCTGACCGGTGATGCCGGGTTGGGATGGGTGTGGGGTGAGTGTAAAGGTCAGCCCCCAAGGAGGGGTTGAGGGTAACTGCGTAATAAACACTAGAATGGGTCAGAAGAACACTTTGGGGCAGATTTATGAGGCCCTTGTGCCACGTTTACGCCGCTGTTGCGTCACGCAAGGCGGCGTAAACGTGGCGCATCCCTAGGAGGCATTTACAATGTTACGCATCTATGGAGATGCGTCAGGGTGTAAGGCCCTGCGCCACATGAAACCTGCGTCAGGTTTCATGTAGGCGTTCCGGTGCAGGGGGGGGCGTTCCGTCGCAGGAACGCCCCTGGAAAGTGACTCAGTGAAATCTACAAGCTTGAAGCAGGTGTAAGGGTGATGCACCATGCAATGTAGGGGTGGCCCCTGTGCATTGCAGGAGTCATGTCGCACTTGCGACATGACTCCAGCAATGCGCCGCCCGTACGCCGAAAGATGCGTCACGCATCTTCCCTGCCTTGCACCATGGTGCGCCGCATTGTAAATGCGGCGCACCATGGGTGGCGGAGCTGTGGCGCACTGTGGCGCACATTAACTGGCGCATCCCTGGGGATGCGCCAGTTAACGTAAATCTGCCCCTACATTTCTACTAAATTGTATTAACAATTAAAACAAACTCCAACCTGTGGGAATGATTGAAAACAACTAAAACAACATGTAGACTCAGTCTCGAGAGGCAGTCTGCAGGACAACAGTGAACAGGTTTGGAGACCAAAACATTCCTAATGTGCAAATTCCTCGCATAACGATGACATTACAATCACCTCAGCGACGTGTTCCACCCACCACTTCGCCATTATCCATGGCTTTCACGGATGTTACCTACCCTGCACTCCCGGGCATCCCACTCAAGAGTTGAGACTGCTTGCCTTCTTTTATATGTATCTACCTGTTTTTTTTTATCCCAAATGTATCCAGGAATTTAGACTGCTTGCTTTTCCTTGTATAATGTATCCACCTATTTTACCCATTTGGTACCCACCCCTCCTAATTCTTTTATATGCCACCCTTCAATCCTGTAAAGTGCTCTGATACCCTCACAGGTCTGGTTCGCTTTCTATAAAACTTTCAAATAAATAGTAAATAAATAAATAGGTACACCTCAGAGGACCCCGGTATCTCGGCACACATCCATAATTAAACCAAATAACTCTGGACACGAACACTGTGCTGATGGAGTCCGGATCTCTCTGCATCACCAGTTGGGTTACAGTACACCTATGGTATGTTGATCAGTCCGGCGTGCTCTCGCTGTGATGCAGTAGGTGTTAAAAGTTCAAACTTGGTGCATCAGGAGCATCGGTGGAGTTCACTGCAGAGCTTACTTTTGGGGTGTCTTGACTTCATGAAGGCAAGCCTGGTCAGGAAAGGGATGGCGTTGACAATGCTTGGGACATATTCCTCTGATGCCCCGGTGCCTCCCAGCACCTTGTCAGTAGAGCAGCTACTTTCCAATGCGTTGCACGGGACCATGTGGACTGTGCAGGGCTACTTGTGGGCGGCTTGGGAGCCACTGGAGGATTGCCAACAGAAACCATGGCCAAGTAATTCATGTGACTGCACAGGTGGATGATACATGGTCAGTGTGCTTGCCAACAGAACTGGGAAGCATGGGGTAGAGACGCGGTTCGCACTTGCTGGAGGATTATGTTTCGTTATTCCAGCTGAGCTGTCACCAGTGACGTTGCTCCACTTCAGTGGCTGGCTTGTGTCAGTAGGTGTTCTCTCCGGTAGTGGCATGAGTCCTCAGTCTCTTCACCTTTTGATTTTGTGCTCCTGCGTATCTTTGGTCGCCCGGTCCGGGGTGACAAGTCTAGTCACCCCCTTTTCTCTCTCTGATAACTCTTGCTTGCAGTGTGGTATCCTGCCATGTGTCACACTTGTTCAGCTCTTTAGTTTGTGTGAGGTGGCGTCAGGCCAGATGCTATTGGTTCTCCTCACTTGGACCTTCTGCCAGTTCCCTCCTGTACGTATGACTGCAAATCATCTTCCGCCTTGGACCACTTGCAGGTCTTGCTCTGTCTGTAGGACTAGGTGTCTTTTCATCAATGTGTCAGCCAGGTGGTGAATGGCAGAGGAGGTAGGTTTGCATTGTTGAACCTGGTCTGCAGCCTCTTCCATACCTTTCTTCTCCTTAACAAGGTATTCCGGGTGCAACTCAGAATTGACATGAGAGACGAGGGTCGGCTTTAATTTGCGGTGGCAGCTTGCCACTGGGAAACGTGCAACTCTCCTCATGTCTGTAATAGGTCAGTGAGTTACTCAGTCTTAAGGCAGTGTGGGGGAAGACACTCCCTGAACAGTCTCAGGTCCACTGCGGTGCAGGGCTAGTGTAGTTAGGGTGCTGATGTTCCTGCATTCATTCAGGCCACACAAGGCCTTTCCTCCCTTCCTATCTCTGGGGATCAGTGGTGATGCTGGGCATGTGTGTGGTGGGGCAGATGGCAGGCAGTTCCTTATTGTCTTGTGGTGTTGAGCAGTGCCAGTCTTCCTCCTCATGTCATCAGTGGCACCCAGGGGCGTAGGTTGGACAGTACAATTGGGGTGGGGATGAGGTCCTGATTTTCCAACAATAACGCTATCATAAAATGTTAAAATACATTTTACACAAGCAAGATGCATTAGATGGGCTTAAGGGGCAGTGGGAAGAGGGAGGAATGTGGATTGGTAGAGGTACTAAGTGAGAGAAAAAACTATATTTTGGAAAATAGCCAACATGTTTGAAGACTTTCAAAACAGTGAGAGGGAGAAAGTGCATGTGGATTTTTGTTTGTGTGCGCATAAAAATTCCTGGTCAAATCCAACAAACACCTCACCATACCTGACTGATAGCAAATGTACCCAACTATTTATCTGAAAATACATGTATTAGGGGGTGTAACACCTCACCCCCTCCCCCTAAAGCTAAGCCCCTGGTGGCAATGTCTCCCTTGCAGGTACCTGGTAGGCAACTCAGCTCTTTCTGTAGCTGGCATTGTCTCTTTAGGTTCTCTATATTGGCCTGCCGAAATATCTTCTGAGGCGACTGCAGATTGTGCAAAACTCTGCGGCCAGAGCCATCTTTGGTCTCCAGCGCAGAGCCAGAGCCACAGATTTGCTAAAAAAACTGCACTGGCTCCCAGTCGCTAAAAGGATTGTCTTTAAGGCGCTTACTTTTGCCTTCAAGGACCTTCATCTGATTGGCTCTAAATATCTTCAGAAGCGTTTGGCTTTTTATGTGCCTCGTAGGACGTTACGTTCCGCGACTTTATCCAAAGCCTTGATTCCCCCCATCTGCCGGGCTAGAATCAGAGGACGCTCTTTCCGTTTTCTAGCGTCTCAAAGATGGAATGACTTGCCTGTCTCGCTCAGGAAAGCTGAGGATCTGCTCTCTTTTAGGAAAGGACTAAAAACCTGGCTTTTTACACAGTAACTGTTCTCCTGCTTTTCTCTATTTTCGCAGTGTTATGTTTCTCTTACATTGAGGGCTCTTTGTCAAAGCGCCGGGACACTCCTAGGAGTAGCCGTGCGCTATAAAAGAGCATTTTTAACATAACATAACATAACAAGTCCTCAACGTGCTTCGTGTGCGCATGCGTCTTCTCACAGGTCCTGTCCCTCCCTCAGGGACCTTCTTGGTGCTCTGCTTTCTGAATTGAATGCCATCTTCCTTCCGCCTACTCTCCATCCGAGGGTGTAGTGCTTGTGCCTCAAGGTTGCCCCAATGCGGTGCTGGGTCCTGCCTAGGTTCGTGCAGGGTTGGTCTCTTCGTGTGACACTCTCACAGACAGGCCAACGATGGCCATGCCGTGCTGGGTGGCCAGCTGACGGAGCTCCTTTCTTTCGGCCATGCATTATTTATACGGCCTCTTGGCACTGTCCCTGCTCTGGCAGTTTTGGGGCTAGCAGATAGTCTCTTCATGGGGGCCCTCGGCTGGCGCCTTGCATGCCTGTTATTTTCTCTTGTGATGGCGGCCGGTCACCACTGGAGGGGTGCAACGCTCTCTTCGTGCTGCTGTGATACTACTTTTAGTGCTGTAGGTACCTGGGTCTGGCGGGGAGAGCGGGGCAGCCTTCTCTCTTGGCCGGACTTGGTGTTCTTTGTCACACATTGTTAGGCACACCCTGTGTCCAGGGGCAGCTGGTGACATTTGAAAGTGGTGGGGGCGTAAACTAATTTGCATATTGCACCGCAGCGAGCGAGCCCGAACCACCTTGCATCCATCCATACATCATTCATGCATCCACCCATCCATCCACCCACCCACCCATCCTGCATCCATACATCATTCATTCATGCATCCACCCTTCCATCCACCCACCCATCCTGCATCCATACATCATTCATTCATGCATCCACCCATCCATCCATCATGCATCCACCCATCATGCATGCATCCATGCATCCATCCATACATCATTCATGCATCCACCCATTCACCCACCAATCCTGCATCCATGCATCATTCATTCATGCATCCACCCATCCATCCACCCACCCACCCATCCTGCATCCATACATCATTCATTCATGCATCCACCCATCCATCATGCATCCACACATCATGCATGCATCCATCCATACATCATTCATGCATCCACCCATCCATCCTGCATCCATACATCATTCATTCATGCATCCACCCATCCATCCATCATGCATCCACCCATCATGCATGCATCCATGCATCCATCCATACATCATTCATGCATCCACCCACCCGTTCACCTACCCATCCTGCATCCATACATCATTCATTCATGCATCCACCCATCCATCCACCCACCCACCCATCCTGCATCCATACATCATTCATTCATGCATCCACCCATCCATCATGCATCCACCATGCATGCATCCATCCATACATCATTCATGCATTCACCCATCCATCCACCCATCCTGCATCCATACATCATTCATTCATGCATCCACCCACCCATCCATCCTGCATCCATCATTCATGCATCCATCCACCCATCATGCATGCATCCATCCACCCATCCACCCACCCATCCACCCATCCACCCACCAATCATTAATGCACCCACCCTGCATCCATCATTCATGTATTTTTATGACCATATAACTTGCACACAGCTTGTCAGTGTTCAATACCAGTCTCGAACCTTGTACTCCAGCACCAATGATACATGATTAATATTAATTGTTTTGAAAACATGTATTTATTCGACACCAATTTCACACCTTAGTCGGAACATAATTTTTATTTGTTTTTTAAAACATCTATTTATTTAACACCAAAGTCATGTATACATTTTTATGGCTCGATAAGAGGCTCGATAAGACGCTCGAACCTGGTTTCACAGCACCAAAGTTGGCCGCGCTAACCGTCAGACCACATCCTCTCCCCTTTGGTGTGGCCCTGCAGTTTTGATGGTACATATTCACACCAAAGTCATGTATACATTTTTACAACTTCGTGCCGTGAAATAAACGGGTGACCTGGAATAGACGCACACATTTCTGCAGCAGATGCTTTAACACACTGAACTATCTCAAGTCATTTGAGCTTGCGGAGTTAATGTGTGTCTGAAAGGGTAAAGAGAACCGTGCCAAGGAAGTGCGTCTAGGTCCAAAATACCTGTCTATTCGCTACTGGTCAAATTTCTACGCAGACGACCTTTGACATATGTACGTGGCCAAAAGCAATATATTAAATTGCATTTGCTTACAGATTAGACTATTGATTAAAGAAACAATTCTGCGTCCAGCACTCCTTGCAGGACCCGGGCTACAGTATTGAGCAGCCAATCCTGGCGCTGTATGCAGCGCCGGGATTGGCTGGGGGGGCACCATGACTGCTCGCCCAGTCGCCCTGTGCAACCCCGGGGGCTGCGGTCCGCCCCCTGGTCCTCTCTCTAAGGGGAACTGCACAGGGGAAACAATCTGCGCATTCGCGGGCTAGTTTCTGCCCAAAAATCCACTTGCGCAGCTGCAGCAGGCCCAGCCTCCCACCCCCCCCTTGCGCACTCCGGATAAGTCGGGTGTCTCCCGGATTCCCGGCCGGCGGGTAGCGCGATTATTTTAATATTTTAATTTGTATTTTAGTGATGACGCGGTGGGTCTATGGGGCTTAGTGGGGCTACGCCCCTACGCCCCAATGGACGCACCGCGCCTGTCAGGGTTCTTGGTGAGACGCTTGTGCTGTGCTCTTCGTACTGTTCACACGTCTCCTCTCTCGTGCTGGCATAAGTGATACAAGTGCTGCTGCTCAGTCTAAATGCTTATGGGCGGGCTCTGGCGCCCTCTAGTTGTGTTCTAGCAACACTGTGAGTTCTCTTTCATTGCTCAACCGCAGCTTCATTCTGAGACAGTCTCATCTGCATGGGTAGGCAGCTTTTGCAGGGGAGTGATTAGGAGTGGACTGTTCCCAGTGGCAGCCTGAGGTGCAAGGGTCGCTTCCCTTGGCTGCGTCTCGTCCCTTGTGGCCTCTCTGCCTACAGGCTGTTGAGGAGGTCTGACACTGACAAGCGGTTTCCTGGCAGCATGCATGATGCTCACTGTTTAATCACTTCACCATTCTGCATGCTTGTTCATGCATGTCTCCCTGGGGTAATCTTCCTCTTCCCAGACTGATTGTGTCTCTGCTGCGGTCAATGTATATGTAGTATGGGAATATCAACAAACTCCAGAGGATGCTGATGTGAAGTCCAAATATGTTTATTGTTAGTAGAACCAAGAAAGTAAATACGAAAGAAAGAGCCCGCGGCAGGAGCAGCTGAAGTAGTAAGAAGCCAGCAGCAACTGTTGTGGGCAGCATAGAATATTGAATGACATAACAAAGTTCTGGACATAGCATTCCATAATGAAAGATACAATAAAACCCCAAGAGATAAAGTTAACAACACATGAATACCACAGTTTATAGCCGCTGTGGGCCTCGCTCACCGTCTTGGTCTCTTTGGCTATCTGAGGCGAGGTCACCACCAGCTCTTTGAAAATCGGAGCGGCGTGTACGTTCAACGTCGGTTGACACAAGGGTTATCTTGATTAATGTGAACTGCGAACTGTATATTTTTCTGTTCTTCTAAGTTTGTTTCGCAGCACTACTAGCATTAGGATCCCAAGGATTCTGTTTTTTCTTTAGATATATAAAGGTATTGTTTGTATGTATATATTATTATTTTTTATGTCTTTGTAAATAAATGGGTGTTGTACATGTGATGAAAAAAACATATAGATATATAAAAAACTGAATGTATAACAACTTACATCAGATCTACAACCTGGTGTGAGTGTGTTCTTAAATTAAGATAGTCGGTTGGTTTGAGAATGACTTCTCATTGATGGATTAATTCAGGTTTTCATCATATTGTAGTGTTTTATCTAGGAAACCTGAATCGATATTCCTATTTTATGCCCTTGTCCGGCTATAATCAATAATATCCATACAACGGCATAATAATCATATCCATAATTCAGTCGTAGCACATGCTGTCACATTAAGCAAGGCTACTTCTCCGGCCCCCTAGGAAGCACACCGAGTTCTCTAAACAAAACCAAGCCTCCAGCAACATGGGAAATCCCCCTTGCTTTTGTTTTGATTTCGTCCTAGAACTCCTGTAAAGCACTGTAAGAACGGCCAGTTCTTAGTGACATCTTTATTGACGTCTTATGTCCAACCTTACGTCAAACCCGGCACCTTTCAGGTATAAATATACCAACGTTGCCTTAAGCAAACACACGGTGGTGATTCTGGAGCAGAGCAGCTATCTACTTGCCCGGGAGCCCAGCTGATGCGAGAGCCCACGGACGCTGCCCCTCCTCTTTGACGCGCTGAGAAAGACGCTGTCTTTTCTCCTGCCGAGAAATCCAGCTCCGGCGTTTCCAGCCTACCCTTGCGGGTTGCTGGAATATCAAGTCCTGAGAGAGAGATACAAGACCTCCTGCTTTCTATTTACCCAGGTACGGAACTGACTAAACCCTTACAGAGAAATATATATGTATGTATATATTTTATCTATTTTAAAGTATCATAAGGCTAAGAAACCATATCAATGCTTTTACAGTATTATTTTATACTCCTCCTTTTACTGTACGCACTTTACTTTACCATGAGTATTACAATCGTGGCAATTCATTTCTCTTGTATGAGGAAGAAGACTGCTCAATAAATAACACCTTTTATTGAAAACGCCCGTCTCTCTTTTCTCTCCATTCTGGTGAAACTAAGTACGCACATTTGACTGAGTGAAATAGCTGTCTATTGTTTTCACACGACTCTAGAGATACACTCTTATTCAGGGAGAGCAAAGTTGTCATGTTTTATGGTTGTCAGAAGCTAATCCCTTCTTGTCTATCCAGGGAGGTTAAACTCCTCCTCGTTTATCCGAGAACGTTTCTAGTGACCTCTGAGCTAGCTGGCAAACCTTAAGTCTAATATAGTCAGTAGAGACCTAGATAACCTCAGTCCTACGTCTACACTGCTGAATATATTATTCCAATGCACAGAGCCTATTGGGAATATAGGAACTACACTACATGGCGCCCAACGTTTGGTAAGGCGATAAATCTAACGCAAGACGTTAGAGTAACTCAGTCGTGCTTTTTCACACAGACCCTTTTTCCCGTAAATACTCCAAAAAGACGTCTGGAGTGGGTAAAAGGTTAAAAATCTGCCGGAACTTAGTAGGAAGAGATTTCTATGTATAGTTTTTGGTTTAGTCAACGTTGAAGGATACAGTGTTCCAAAAATATTGTGCACCTAATCTTTGTTTCCTTGAAACTTGATCTGCAACAAAAACCTTTCTGTCAGTAAAAATGCCAGAAAGTGACGACGAAAGGGAGGCAGCAAGAATAGCAGCTCGACTCCTAGAGATGACACAAGTCTCCTACAGAATGACCCGAATGCAATACTCATTCCGGTCAACATAAGAAAAACTATAACTATTAAACTTATAGAAAATGGACTGACATCACGAGGTGGTACAGTCATATTCGTAATTGAGGCACACGAATATCGGCAGACAGAGGTATTCTATTCATGGATAAACTTTCCAGCAGCAAACGCTGTCACACAAGAATTCCACTATTACAAAATAGAGAAACCTCCGGAAGAGTACACCCCTTTCGAGGAGGTGGAAATCCCATTAAAATACCAAGAGCACCTGCTCTGGTTTAAAGGCGCCCTAAAACATAATATTCACATCACCAGGCTCAGTCCACTAGGTAGACCAGGAGCAACGTGGCCGGTTCTAGCCAGCTCCACACCACATCCAGACATTGAAAAAATGTCAGTACCTGAACTTTTAGTCCAGCTAAAAATAATAATTCAAATACATAGACAATTAGTCCAATATGTAATGCGGACTTCAACAGTCCAACCAACTGTTAACATTCCACAGCTGACCCCTCATCAGGGGAACACAAACAAAATTACAACACAGAACATACAATCATGTCTGGGTAAAATACCCATAAAACGGGAACAAATTCCATTCTGGTTAGCACAAAAAAATCACTCAAATAGAGGCAGTATTTCCGGATACTACCCCTACTGAGAAACACAGAATTCTGACTATCTGTCTTCCAATGGGGATCGCACCACATGTAGAGGACTGTGACACTTGGGGCACAGTCTTTGCTTCCATTTACACAAAAACACATGGTGTTCCGTCCATGGCGGTAATACCCGATGTGCTAAGACAGATTCAAAATGAATACGGTCCAGAACCTGCTTTAACTCTGGGTATGAAATTACTAAAAGACTTCAAGCAGGTCTCGGCTATATTATTAGCCAACATAAAAGGGGAATCAGCATCTGTGGCGATACGCCAGAAATTGAAGGAAACAGATATAGCAGAACAACCATTTGCACTTGCCAGAATCATAGAGAAATCCTATGAAGAACTAGGAAGAGATAGTTTGGGTGGGAAACCAGTAAAACCCCAACTAACTGAAAATCCTGAAAAATAAATTATTAAAAATAATCTAAACACTCCAAAAAAGAGCTGGGATGGAAATAAACAATCCACTCCCAAAGAAAAAAGATTCCAGTCCAGAGGAATGTCTCCTCAGCAGAGAGAAAGATCTCCGGACCAAGGACACAAGTCTCCCCAGAGGGAGCCCTCTGAGAAAAAATACAACCTTAGAAATAGGGATAATCTAAAGAAACCTGATAGATATCAAGATATTGATACACGTCCCTCTCAATCTTTTCAGACTTCCTCGCAGAAATCGGAAAGAAGAGGACGGTCAGAACAAAGGGAAGAGCACGTCAAGTCCAAAGACAAGGAACCTGCTCATCAAAGTAAAAAATTACAATTTCCAAGAAAGAAGGTAGCCAGCATTAAAATAGTTAAACATGCCGTGGATACTGAGGACACAGCTGAAAAATGGAGAGTGGGCCCAGACAGTGCTAGACAGCGCAGCAGAAGTGACCATAGCTCGCAGGATCCTGATGAATCATCTGGAGACAGTGGACACGAATGAATACATTCAAGTGGAGACTGCAGACAGCAGAGTTAGCAAACCTCATAAAATATACGAGATAACACTACTTATAGAGGGAGATAAGACTAGGAAAGTAAGGGGTCTATTTTGGGATAACCTTTCCAAAGGCTATGATATCCTTTTAGCTGAGAAAGACTGGCCACTAGAGTTTGTCAGGGAGTGCCCTCATGGCAAAGAAATGATTATGCCTGCCTTCTCAAATCACATTCCAATTCATAAAAAATATACACTTGCAAGAAAGTGGGCAGTAGCCCAAGCTCCTGCATTATATAAAAATCATGTAGGATGGGATGAGGACTCCCCTCCTCACAAAATCCAGTTAAAAAGTCAACCAACTGCACAAAGGCAGTACCCAATTAAGCAAGAAGCTAAAAAACAGGTCAGGGAGATCTTAGATCAACTTGAATACCAGGGGGTGATTGAAACATGCACCTCACAAATGAACAATCCTTTGTTTCCTGTCTCCATGCCAGACGATTCATATCATCTAGTTTTGGACTACAGACACCTTAACTCATGTTGCAAGACATTTGCAGTACAAAATCACACAGTGCAGCACTAATGAATAACATTGTGCGCAAAAAATACAAAACAACATTAGACATCTCTAATGGATTTTTTTGTCAAAACATTGCACCTGAAAGCAGGTATTTGACCGCTTTCTCAATAATGGGCTCGCAGAAAAATTTCTGTCGACTCCCACAGGGGTTCAAAAATAGCCCAGGATTATTCTCAGCAAGAGTAACAGAGTTACTACAAATGTATGATGATGAGGCATTATCTTATGTCGATGACATCTATCTAACAGATGATGACTTGGATACTCACTTGAAAAGAGTGAACACCATAATACTTGGGTTCGCAGCAGAGGGTTACAAATTCAACTTTAAAAAGTCACGAATTGCCCATCTGACTGTCCTGTTTTTAGGATATGAATTATCAAGTGAAGGCAAAAGCCTAGCAGACAATTTCTTAGAGAAGTGTGCTGTACTCCAAGCACCTAAAACGCTGAAGAACTTACAATCAATACTAGGTTTCCTGAATTTCGGAAGAACTTACATTCTAAATTATGCAGAGAGGGTTAAACCTCTCTATGAATTAATAAAACCTGATTTTAAACAAATCAATTGGACTCAAAAACACACAGAAATTATGAGATCATTGCAAACAGACGTTAGCAAAAACAAAATTGCAAACTCGCGATAATACACGCAACCTTGTAATCCGAGTCATCCCAGGAAGATGCGGATTTACGTGCCTGACCTCTAATGAGGGAGAAAAGGTACCAATAGCATACAAATCACACTAATACTCACAAGCTGAAAAATCATTCAGTCTTGCGGAAAATGTTGTAAATGCGGTTCAAACAGCTGTAGCCAGCGAAAGAGACCAAGCCCAAGGCAAAAGGATAACTGTTTTAACAGCAGAATCAGCCTTTGAGGCATTAACAAGTCCACGCAATTTAACTACCGTGGCATTAGATCCAAAATGGATACAATGGGAGAATTCTCTTGCTACAGAAAAAGTGAAATACTATTTTGACCGGGAAATGAAAAAATTGAAATATCTAACGTATGAAAGAGAATATCCTCTGCCAATCGAAAGTCTGCCCATACAACTTTACGCCTGTGTAATATAGACAGACGGATATGCACAACCCTCAGTTTGGGGAAAACAAGCTTATAAAGCTACGTGCGAAGTTGTCAAATGCCGGTGGCGCGGAGGTAAATTGAGACCACTGGTAACAATGTCGCAATCTGTAAAAGACAATTCAGGTCAGCAAACTGAATTAATAGCTTTAAAAATGGCGCTCGACATTGCCGATCGCGAATTCCCGACACTAATAGTGTGTGATTCGCATTCCTGCGTCAAATCATACAACAATGACTTGCAGAAATGGGTTCAAAATGGTTACAAAGATGACACAGGTGCCACAATCAAGCAAAAATCGCTTTGGGAACAAGTATTTCTTTTGAAGAAAGAACTACAAAAGACTCACGTGATACATACACTGAGTCATCAGCGTGATGGCGTTCACGCTGCAGGGAATTCATTGGCTGTGACAGCCACAGCGGAAGCAACTAATCCGGCTTCCGTAGCCACAAAAAAGCGTTCAGAAAAATACATAGACGGGGAAACCATGCTGGTGGTAAAGACGTCTTCAAAAGGCGACTGTGCAGCATTACCCGTGAACTATCCACTCAATTATACATACATAATCGATGCAAACTTCGTTCCTTTTGCTCGAATCCCTGGAGTGGGGGATAGAGTAATTCCAAACACGAACAGGAGAATCTTCTTAATACAACAAGCACATATGGGATTAGGTCTAAGGCATCAGATGATCAAAGAATCTCTGACAGAATTACAATCAGAATACTGGTGGCCGGGAATGAGCTTGGATAATCACAAATTTGCAAAAAATTGTGAAAACTGCAACAGAGATCGCAGTGGCGAACCGGCTGAAGTAGTGCCAGAATACCTAATAGAAAGCATAAGGCGATCTATACGCATGATTAAACAGGAAACATGCGTCCCAATGTATATTATTTAAGACTAGATTCACTTAAAATGTAGACACCAGCGCTCGGCTGACGCCAGAACTGTTATAAAAGATTTGCGAGTCTATATCGGCACATACGCAATTGGCATGCTACATTCTGACCAGGGTCCTGCTTTTAGCTCTCGAGCTTATAAGGAGGCCATGACCAGCATGGGCATTGCATTGCGGTACTCTTGTCCCTTCCATCCTGAGGGATACAGGATTGTGGAAAGAAAAAATCGAGACATAAAGCAATCTATAACGGCGAGGGTATTAGGTACGGGTGATGGGTGGGTCCAACATTTAACAAGTGTCCAACGTAGTCTTAACAATCTGCCAAGAAATTCTCTAAAAGGTTTCAGTCCGTATGAACTATTGTTCGGGACTAGAATGCATATTCAGGACTTAGATAGTCAGACTTTAGTGGTAGAAGAAAAATGCTTTGATATCAAAGATCGTTTGGCTATTTTACAGGACTTAAATGAAACAAGAAAAGACCTGAGCAACGTAAAGCTAAAACAGCAGCCAACAGCCACTGAAGAGAAACCACCTGTCCCAGCAAGGCCTGTCTGGATTCCAAAGATTGGGGATCTGGTCAGAGAGAAGATCGCTGTGAAGAAGGAATTTGGGCCTTCTTACAGAAAAGCAGTACCTGTCTTAGCTGTCAACGGAACAAGATCAGTTGTACTACCGCCCCTTGCTGGTAAAAAGGAGAACCGAGTTGTATCCATCGACCTGGTAAAACCACAATCATGTGGCCAATAATAAGTAGTAGGCCCAGTGGACTCCCAAAAAATAGCAGAACACCAAAGTTTGCTACAATACAAGAGGTTCAAACTGAGAGACTAATCACATTTGATAAACCTGCAGTGAATAAAAAAGGACTATGCATGAATGCCATGGAACTTATGCCTTTTGAAACCCAAATTGCAACAGTTCATCAAGAAACACCTGTCTACAACGATGTAGCCTCAGCCTATGCTAATGAAACAAAGAAAATTCCAAAAGCAAATAAAAATCCGGAAGCGATTCCAACAATTGACAGAACTGCATCTGGCTACTTCATCAATTTCGATGATTTTTCTGAGGATCCAAGCGAACCTGAAGAACAGCCAACAACTAAATCTTTTAAAGACAAAGTAACAGAACTCTTTCATCAACTCAAAGAAACATATCTGATTTCTCCATGGATTGAATTTTGGATTGTGTTAGGTGTACTTTTCCTCCTGCTTTGGCTCATCATGGTTCTTTGTTTGGGAAAATTGATTGAGGGAAAATATAGTACAATGGACACAGCAAGTCAGAACATCAACTTGGTCCTAAAGCCACACAAGTCATCTCACATCGAGAAAAGAGAACTATCATCCGTGAACGTCACAGCCAATCCAATACCCGGTGGGGTAGCTTGGGACAAAACAGATTATGAAATGTATGGCCCGGTCGAGCTCTTGAAGTATCCACCAGTTTAAGATTTCATTGAGTGACTTTGTAAAACCGAGCACATTCTCTGATGATTGGGACTTTGAAAGTATTAATGATATGATGTCAGATTTAGTAATGTCAGCAAAATTTACAGAACATGATTACTTGCAGGGTTCATCTAATTATGAACAAATGTACTGCTACAACCACTTTGCACATCACTATTTGCATAAATCTGCTCAACCTAGAAATGTTTTAAATTATAACCAATGGGAACATTGTGCAACTCCACCAAAAGGCAGTTCAAAAACATTTTATGAGAAATTCCCATACTCCTCAGGGTTTAACACAAGTGAAGCAGAAGCCTTTTATTTCAAAATGTTAAATAAGACAGGAATGAAAACAATGCTGACAAACACTAAATTAATCTATTCAGAAGCATTTTATGAACAAATGACTACATTTGGTTTTGATTTTTGGAAAAACAATATTGAAACAAAAACCATCTGGGGTACCATAGATTGGCAGGTCCAAGGTATAGAATCATTATTTAGAGCCTGCATGATCCCAGAACAAATTATATTCTTGAATGACACAATTCAACAGACAACCTGTCTTGGCCTAGCCAAAATTAAAGACTTAAACAAAACGTCTATTCCAAAGCCAACACCTGACAGTAATAGCACTACAGATGTTGAGATAGACGTATCCCATATTTTTAACCAAAACAGAACACATCCTGATTGGAAAAAATGGTTGATCTGGCCCACAGACACAAATAACTGTCAAGATAGATTCCTGAACAAATTACAGGGGTTCAAATTGACCAGGCCAGACCCTAGATACTCCCAGAGACAACATCCAGGGATAGTTACAAAACTCTGCCTCGAATGGCTACAGAAATCCACACTGGCAGAAATTAAGCAACACTTGACTTTACTTAAAGACGGTGCTGACTTGCGTGATTTCATAATGGGACCACGCAAACAGCGTCAAAAACGTTTCATAGCGGCCGGTATATATGCAGCTTACAACGAAGCTTGGAAAGAAACGCAAATTGAAACAGCAGAAAAAATATGGGAAATTGACCGTATTAATTTGGAAAAATCACTTTCTGTTGTGGACAATGGGTTAATGACTCTGTCTTCCAGAATATATTCACTGGACAGTATTGTATCATCTGCAATCGATATAATAGAGCAGGACTTACTAATGTTACAACATGGTCAGTCCCAATTGCGTTCTATTGTACAGCTTGGCTGGACGTTACAAAATCTGCGTTCAGGCTACGTGCCTTGGCGTTTAATCAACACAACGTCATTATTCTCTATCTTTAACCTTACAGATACACAAATCAGCTTGGCACAGAAAGGAGCGGAATATACAATTCTGAGCATTGAAAAACTTGAGAGATTGCCATTGACAATGTCAGAACGACCTGTCATTGAATGGATAATACACGGAATAATAACTATTCCGATAACAACTTTCCGATTTAAATACTGTCAAGAGTATATACCAGCAGGCCAGTATGAAAGGTTGGGTAAAGGGTACATTAAGTCATCATGGAAATTACCTTACACACACACATGTTATAGTGAAAAGGAAAAGAATGTATTTCTTAGTGGTAACAATTGTAAAAGGTCACTAAGTGGTATACTTCTGTGTCAAGGTATTAACCTGCATGGGGCCTGTGAGGGGACTTCGAATAACCTTTCATGTCACCAGCATGGCACACCTGCAACTCGAATAGAGCCATTCTTTAGACGGCTTTCTAACGGGAGCAATATTCTAATAGTGGACCACAGATGTTGTGGCATGGTGCCAGGAAAAGCTTATCTCGTGAGCGTTAGTTCCATGGTCACTTGCTGTATGCAAGTATTGTTTCCAAACAGCACTCCAGACAGGGAGGAAAAAATGTGGCCCTTTTTTAATATCTCTTCTATTCGAATTGATACTTTAAGCAGAATGAAGTCTGTCCTTTTGCAGACAACTGTGCCCTTGACGTCATCAAAAGAAACGTATGATCTACAAGTTGCAAGGACAACGGCAGAGATACATACACTTTTATCAACAAATTGCCCCCTACATTTCGCAGAAATGTTAAGCCAAATCCTAAATATGTCTGATACGAGCAGTATCCCACATGTATTTAAGACAATTTTTTCGGGACTGTTAACACCCTTCACAACAGTTCTAGGCATTTTTCCTAATTTTGTCCATTCTGTCTTTGGCGGCCTAGCACTCCTGTTGGGACTCGTAGCAGGCATTTTATTTTTGATACTTCTGCTTCGTTATGGCAAGCCAAAACGCAGACAAAACTCCAGCAACAATGGAAGAAACGATCCTAGCTATACGCTATCGGGACCGCATAACTAAAGTCCTTGAATTAGCCCGGCTAAGAGATCTGAATATGACCTGGTTTCTTTCGTTCAGACCCATCTGGCAGAATTGTATCTTACCTGTGCTTCGATGTATGCTATGCGGAGAAGAATGTGTGTTGGACGTCTGTCTTACACTACAATCAGCAGTACCATTGGATACAGATACTTTGCTAAGTCCTGTAACGGCTCATGCATCGTGTTGTCCCCAGTGGTTACCAATCCTGATGACGGCATTCGTTGAGACTTCACCACTGCGATTAAAGGGTAGTGAAGTACGAGATGAGAGCAACATCACCCAGGTACGACCTTCAGTGAGCATTGCTGATCCTGTCATCGATGATAGCAATCATTCTCACGACTGCACAGTTGCGGCATTTTCCAACTTGGTCGAACTTTCACCTGAAGCGGTAAACCACTTTTTTGAAAGTCTGTCTGAAATGATGTTTTCCCCCGAACAAAAAGAATAACTTTTAAGCAAACTAGTACACAGCGTTCCCAGAACTCTGAATTCGACCTTCGGCTTTGATAAACAAAAGCTACTGAACATATTTGGAACTATATATTTTTTTTCCTCTCTCCCCTGAAAGCGAAATTATTTTTTTTCCCCGATTCCAAAATATTTACCCTTTTTCTGGCACATGTACTCTGCTTGAAGTAGAACTATTCTTAGAGAACAGAGCTTCTATTTTAGGAACTCTAAAGACAATATATCACGTCAGCCTCTAGCACATTTACAGCAACTGTATTTATATGTGATGGAATGGTCTCGATTTTTTTTTTCTGTATTAAGACCCATTTCATGTGTAAATTTCGCAAATCATTCATGCCAATATATATATGCATCCTTTTTAATGAATGATTATACTGCTTGAAAAGCGTACAGTACCTATAATCATTTTCATGTATTTTCGCATACACCATTTCAAATGCAAAAATGTATTTTGGGGTGGGTTGGTATACACATGCACCTTTTATGTTTACTATTGCTTAAGTTTTAGTAATGATGGACATTAATTCGTGGAGTGGGTGTAGTGTTTTATCTAGGAAACCTGAATCGATATTCCTATTTTATGCCCTTGTCCGGTTATAATCAATAATATCCATACAACGGCATAATAATCATATCCATAATTCAGTCGTAGCACATGCTGTCACATTAAGCAAGGCTACTTCTCCGGCCCCCTAGGAAGCACACCGAGTTCTCTAAACAAAACCAAGCCTCCAGCAACCTGGGAAATCCCCCTTGCTTTTGTTTTGATTTCGTCCTAGAACTCCTGTAAAGCACTGTAAGAACGGCCAGTTCTTAGTGACATCTTTATTGACGTCTTATGTCCAACCTTACGTCAAACCCGGCACCTTTCAGGTATAAATATACCAACGTTGCCTTAAGCAAACACACGGTGGTGATTCTGGATCAGAGCAGCTATCTACTTGCCCGAGAGCCCAGCTGATGCGAGAGCCCACGGATGCTGCCCCTCCTCTTTGACGCGCTGAGAAAGACGCTGTCTTTTCTCCTGCCGAGAAATCCAGCTCCGGCGTTTCCAGCCTACCCTTGCGGGTTGCTGGAATATCGAGTCCTGAGAGAGAGATACAAGACCTCCTGCTTTCTATTTACCCAGGTACGGAACTGACTAAACCCTTACAGAGAATTCTTGAGTCAGATTCTTGGCAAAACAAACTTAACTTAAACTGCTACTTACTTACTCCTTCCCATGTATTAGGCTTAGGTCAGGTACACAGGGGTAGGCGTATTTAGAAGCACCAGTTGAGTACGATTAGTCAATGTATATATGTATGTATATATTTTATCTATTTTAAAGTATCATATGGCTAAGAAACCATATCAATGCTTTTACAGTATTATTTTATACTCCTCCTTTTACTGTACGCACTTTACTTTACCATGAGTATTACAATCGTGGCAATTCATTTCTCTTGTATGAGGAAGAAGACTGCTCAATAAATAACACCTTTTATTGAAAACGCCCGTCTCTCTTTTCTCTGCATTCTGGTGAAACTAAGTACGCACATTTGACTGAGTGAAATAGCTGTCTATTGTTTTCACACGACTCTAGAGATACACTCTTATTCAGGGAGAGCAAAGTTGTCATGTTTTATGGTTGTGAGGAGCTAATCCCTTCTTGTCTATCCAGGGAGGTTAAACTCCTCCTCGTTTATTCGAGAAAGTTTCTAGTGACCTCTGAGCTAGCTGGCAAACCTTAAGTCTAATATAGTCAGTAGAGACCTAGATAACCTCAGTCCAACGTCTACACTGCTGAATATATTATTCCAATGCGCAGAGCCTATTGGGAATATAGGAACTACACTACAATATATTGAAATAATTATTGCTGTATCCATTCCGCTGCATTGCTTTTGTTTTTGCTTGGTCTTTCTTGCCCAGATGCAGGCGGATTATTAGGGCAAACCCCCTTGTTTGGTAACTGTATTTTTGGATGGGCGGCAGAGCGGCTTGACTTTTCCCATTGAGTTGTGCTTCTTCAATGGGGCCCCTCCCATACGAGTCACTCTCTTTGAAGCGGTGTCGCAAGCCAGGGCTAGGTGGCGCTGTAACCACTTCAGGAGGCTGCAGCAATTCAACGCTTCGGCCGTGCAACAAGGACATGTGCAGGAGGGGTGACACTGAGAGCTGGTGCAACCACGGGCCAGGCTGTGTTCCTATCACCTGCAGGAGCAGCAGATTCGGGTGAGGGACCTCCCTCGGTGCGGCCACGGTCTTCTCCCCTGCTGGTGGGGCCTCAGTAGCGACAGTCAGGAGCAGGTATGGCTAGTGGGGCAAACACAAGGAGATGATGGAGGGAGCGCTGAAACTTTTCAGACACTCACCCCCAGCCACAGATCTGGGTTAAATCCATCATCGTCACCCCAGTTCAGTCCCAGACATATGCAAATCAGTCTTGACCGTGTTCCTTATGGGAACAGTCCAGACCAAACTGCCAAGCCAGGTCTTCCCTGGACTGGAAACAAGCATCCTGGGACCGGTTTCGGGGTAACACTCCTCATCAGCCAGGCTAGCTTGAATCCAGTGTCAAAGTGAGCAAGGGACCCACGTCTGGGCATACCCTGCCAACTTAGGGTGAATAAAGCAAATAAAAGGAGATGATGGACGGAGCGCTGAAACGTTTCAGACACCCACCCCCATTCACGGATTTTGGTCAAATCCATCATTGTTCTTTAGCTCATTTCCCCACCCTCTTGCAAAGTTGTGGTGCATTTGCACATTTATGGACCTCGCCAGGGTTTCACATGCGTGGCTCACAGTATTGGGAGGGTGCTCCACTCTCCTCCTCACACCAGGACAGATGGTGGTAGGCAGGGGCTGCTTGCATTGCCTCTCTGGCATGGGGAATATCATGGTGTAAGTTTCGGTACCCCTGGGAGATCAGGGCACATCAGACATCGGCATCCTGCTGATAGCGCTGCTCTTACTGTATTTTGCTGCATGCCAATTCATAGAGGTGCTCTGCTGGAAGTTGGCAGCATTTGCAGAGAGGTGCTGGAGACGACAAGTCTCCTTCCCCTTCTCCTTCATGGTGAGAAGGGTCACCCTCTTCTCCAGGGCAGGCGATAGTGGCAAAGCAGATGCATTCCCCACGAGGCACAGCGGCAAGCTGCAAAGCTGCACGGCGTAGCGATCAGAACCTTCATCGCCAATGTTATGCCGTGGGCCCTAGACCCACATAATGGTGAATGGATTACACTGTGTGGTTACTAGAACTGGCCCTGAGTGTGTGCACTCGCGCTTTTTTATTTGCAGGGTCACCTGACCGGTAAAGCCTGTGTGGGATGGGTGTGGAGTAGTTGTAATGGTGAGCCCTCGAGGAGTGTCTAGAGATAGCTGCGTAATAAACACTAGAATATTATTATTATTTATTATTATTATTTATTTTTGTAGAGCGCATAGTCACCATAAGGTATCCCAGCGCTAGGCACCCTATCTCTTTGGTTTGGGCCAGTTCAGGACGGTTAAAAAAGGAAATATGCAGCAAGGCACTACATGTACCTCAATCACAGCACGAGCAGTGGATGGACCTTAATTATGTGTTAATCAATCTCTACTTGGTCCATGCTCCACACAAAGAACAGGTAGTGATGCAAAAACTGACATGTCACGTGCGCTGCCGAATTAGAAGACAGCAAAGGAAATTGATGATGCCAACCAATGGTAAGTAACGGGTGGTCTAAAAGCATCCTTTTAAAGGGTCGTTTTTTTTTTAGGCACAATAGTTCTCCAGAAGACGACGCATGCTGCCTGTAAGCTTGACCTTAAAAGCAAAGTGTTTGGGAAACATGTGTACTCACCTTTAATAAAAATTAAAGTTCTCTATGACAAATTACACAAAAACCCGAATCGTGGACCTCATTATGGCAGCAGGGAAAGGGTCTTTTTAGAGAAATAAATACATGTCATCTCATAAAATGCAATATTACATATTTAAATCCAGTGTCCCAAAACAGTGTTTTGGGCAACTAACTCAGAGTATGGTTTAAACATAGTGGTGTCTAAACTTTAGACTGCCATGATCGGATAGACTTTAATATAGTAGACCCTTTATTTTTGCAGAAATCACAAGCGAGGAGATTTATAGTTATAAATACAAACTTGCAATCGTTTTCACAGAAAAAGGATGTTGGTTTGCCCATTATAAAATGTTTCAAACTAAGACAAAATAAAGTGAGAATCATTTCAGATTTTAATGCGAATGTGGTGTGGAGTGTTCACAAATATAACTAATTATGGCCTGTAGGCAGGCGCGGTGCGTCCATTGGGGCGTAGGGGCGTAGCCCCACTAAGCCCCATGGACCCACCGCGTCGTCACGAAAATACAAATACAACAAATACTGAAATACCTGCCGGGAATCCGGGAGACACCCGGCTTTTCCGTGCGGGGGGGCGGATGGGCCTGCTGCATCTGCGCAAGTTGATTTATGGGCAGAATCATGTTCGCGCATGCGCAGATTGATTCCCTGTGCATTTCCCCTTAGAGAGAGGACCTGGGGGCGGGCCGCAGCCCCCGGGGTTAACCAGGGGGACTGGGCGAGGAGTCATGGTGCCCCCCGAGCCAATCCTGACGGTTAGCGCGGCCGACTTTGGTGCTGGGAAACCAGGTTCGAGCCTCTTATTGTAAATAATCGTGAAATGGGAGGAGAATGTATAGATTTGTGTCAGAAGAATTGGCACATATTTAAACTCGAAGTCTTATTGTTTCATCGTGAAAAGTAGCATTCAATGGGATTAAAAATGTGGTCGGCAGTGAACTGCTTCAGAGAGCAAAGCAAGAAAAGAAGTTCAGGTGGAAATCAGACGTATGAATTGAGGCCGGTTATCACTGTCACGCTGTAGTCGGAAGGATGTTCACACTCTTGTCAAAGCCATTTTATTCATTCACCTTGTTACTCTTATTGGACTTTATAAGCAGGAGTCTGCCCGATTTACCAAGACAAATAGGGCTCAGTTTGAGCAAAGATTTACGCTTCAATAAATCACGGAACTTAAAATAAAACAGAAAAAGAATGTGGGTTTCTGAGGAAATAGTAGCATTTACGTCACCCATCTGTATGCGTGTAACTACACGCATTCAGATGGGTGGATGCATGAATGAATGATGGATGGATGGATGAATGGATGGGTGAATGGATGCAGGAAAGGATGCAGGAAAGGATGCAGGATGGATGGGTGGATGGATGGATGATGGATGCAGGATGGGTGGATGGGTGGATGCATGAATGAATGGTGGATGATGGATGGGTGGATGGATGGGTGGATGCATGAATGAATGATGGATGCAGGATGGATGGGTGAATGGATGCAGGAAAGGATGCAGGATGGATGGGTGGATGGATGGATGCAGGATGGGTGGATGGGTGGATGCATGAATGAATGGTGGATGATGGATGGGTGGATGGATGGGTGGATGAATGAATGATGGATGCAGGATGGATGGATGGGTGAATGGATGAATGGATGCAGGATGGATGATGGATGGATGGATGGGTGGATGAATGAATGATGGATGCAGGGTGGATGGATGGGTGGATGCATGAATGAATGATGGATGCAGGATGAATGGATGGATGAATGGATGCAGGAATGGATGCAGGATGGATGGTGGATGGGTAGATGCATGAATGAATGATGGATGCATGATGGATGGGTGGATGGATGCATGCATGAATGAATGATGGATGCAGGATGGATGGATGGATGAATGGATGGGTGAATGGATGAATGGATGCAGGAATGGATGCAGGATGGATGGATGGATGGGTGGATGCATGAATGAATGATGGATGCAGGATGGATGGATGGGTGGATGCATGAATGAATGATGGATGCAGAATTGATGGATGGATGGATGGGTGGATGCATGAATGAATGAATGATGTATGGATGCAGGATGGGTGGGTGGATGGGTGGATGCATGAATGATGTATGGATGGATGCAAGGTGGTTCGGGCTTGCTCGCTGCGCTCGCTCGCTGTGCTCGCTGCGGTGCAATATGCAAATTAGTTTACGCCGCACCACTTTCAAATGTCACCAGCCGCCCCTGCCTGTAGGTGAGTGCTAGAAATGGGAAAACTTTACACCGGGAACCCATAAATTGGAGGTCAAGGTGTGGCTAAAAAAGGGAGTGGAGTCACGATGAGGCGGGTCTTTCTAAGCAGTCTGATAGCAAACTTCAATTTTTTATTTTTATTATTCTGCCACAAAGAATTTGGCAACAATGAGAAATGTGACAGTATATCTTTTCTGACTTAATTGGTTGCAAAGGCTGCATATTAAAATATCTTACGGGTTAAGACACCAGCTGCAGAGATCTTTGTGTGCCCAGTAAATTTCAGGGCATAATAAAAATAAATGTAAAATAACTCTGCACTTGCTGCAGAGATCTGCGTTTCGTATTGTCACCGTTTTGACTCATTAAGTAGTATAGAGGTTTAATGTGTCTCCTGAAAAGCACATCTTGTAACAAGCAGATGACAGGTTTTAATTTTATTTAGGTATGTAAGTGTGTTACTGCTTTTCACAGAGACCCTTTTATTGCTTGCAGTTCATACATTGCAACACTTCTAATATTGCACAGTGAGATATGAACCGGCATCAAACAAACACCTGCAAAGCATGAGTTTAGAACCTTTTTTTCAATCTGTTATTGGAAGACTGCTAAAAAAGACTTCTTTGAGGAGTAATAACGTTTTTATTAGTACAGACAACCACAAGCACTGCATTACGTTTTAAACTTTGTCTTTGTGTTTCTACCGGCCATGCACGCTTATATAATCCTTACCAGGAAAGATGATGTGTGACTCCTACACCTGGAAACCCTCATTGTCTTATACATTAATTTACACACTTCTATGATTTATTGTCAATGTATATTGTGTGTGAGTGTGTAATTTATAGCTCTTGGAGACCCTACATTGGGAGCAGTAGCGCTATTAATGAATTAAATAAAAAAAAATTGTAAGTGCTATTTAATTTTTTTTGTGTAAATACTCATAGAGACCAGTACATCTGACATTTATTCAGTGTAGTTTCTCTTAAGTACTTGTGAAGTGATAAGTTGTATGCCTTTGTTTCCCCTCCATTGTATTGATGTGTAGGTATTAGGCTCCAGATTGCTCCCAGTCAGGATCATATTTGAATAAAAGGACTCAAATTCAAAATAGTCTTTATTCGATATATTTCAATCATGAAAGACATATTACAATTAATAAAAAACAACAAAAAAAAAAGAAAAAAGAAAAAGAAATAGTTGTTTTTAGAACCCCACCCGCTGCCCCTTTAAAGGTGCCGGAACCACGATTATTTCTCCATATACAATGTACAGTTTAAAAATATTCAATATACAATAAAAATAGAATAAATAACACCCTCACTCATCCTATTTACATTTTTACATATTCTAAAATTAAGCCTAGTTTAAAAAGCTTTTCTAAATAAAAGCCAAAATGAAACAAATTCATCATATGAAAAAAAAAGAATTGCCAATTTATCAGTTACTAGTGCAGTACACATAATTAATCACTTAATAATATGCTATACAGAGTTACATATCAACAGACGACAAAAATTCATGATTATTCCAGACTCATTTTACGTGACCGAATAATCCATATCCAATGCAAAAACTTCGACATGGCTATAACAACAGGCTGTGATGTGTCAGTTCTTAGTACCCGAAGTGCCTCGCTTGCATTTCTTAAGCTTAGCTGGGCACAGATCGGTTTAAGCCATGACCGCCTGGGAACACTATATTCAGGGCAGGCAAATAGCACATGTCCAATATTTTCATTTTGTTCAGGGCAGAAAGGGCACCTTGGGCTTTTGCTCTTATTCCATTTCTCAGTTAGGGCGTTTAAAGGTAGAGACCCTACCCTCAACTGATGGTTCCTTTTCCGATCCCCTGGTACAGTTATCCAGTCCCAGTAAGGTTCAAGTGCCGGAGCATGCTTAAGTTCAAGAAAATCTCTGGTAAAAGATCGTTCAATGCGATTTCTAAAACACTTAATCTCAATCATGCTCCAGTATAGGTCTCGAAGTACCTTTTTTGGGGGAAAAACATTATTAGCAGGATCATCCCACAATAAGGATAAACCCATCGCCCTATATATGCTTCTCACATCTCTCAGCCAGACAATTTTACACCCTTTGTCCAATGATCGGACCTCTAGGAATCCTTGAGCATACTGAGAAAGCTCTGGGGTTACCCAGAGCCTTCTCCAGTAGGCTACAGGTCTATATCTAGCCATATCCTCAAAGCTATGGAAACCCAGATCATATTTTAGGGGTATCAAAGGTGTTGACGATGGTAGCCCAGTGATGTTACGGAGGAATCTATTCTGCGCTACCATCAGCTTTGTAAGATTACTGGGCCCCCAGAGTTCAGCTCCATACAGAACAGCCGCTCCAACCTTTGCATTATAAATTTTCAGGACTGGTCTGATAGGTTTAGTATGTGATGTGAAAAGTTCCTTAGTAAGAGCTCCAGTTAATTGAGCATGTCTTGTCACTAGCTCATTTGTATGTTGTTTCCAATCCAAATTATAGGACAAATTAATTCCAAGGTACTTAAATACCTGAGTCTGTTCAAGCTGTACCCCATCCATAATGGCTTTCCCTCTAATATGTCGCCGTTTATGTAGAACCATGAATTTTGTTTTGCTTGTATTAATTACAAGACCATGTTCTACACAGAATAATTCAAACACTCCAATAGCCTTCTGCAATCCCTGTTGTGTCTTGGATATCAACAGCGTGTCATCCGCGAACATCAACAGGGGTATCAGTTTACCTGCCAGCTTGGGGGCATCTGTTGGTTGGCATTCAAAGTATCTGATCACCCTGTTGATGTATAGCGAAAAGAGCGTTGGGGCAAGCACGCAACCTTGGCGTACTCCCTTCGCAATAGGAAATTTGTCAGTGACACTACCCTGTTGGTTCCATCTCACTTGTGCAAAATTATTGTCATGCATTCTTATTAATAGAGACAAAATGTCATTTGGGATGCCCTGCGTTTGAAGAGCATTCCACAACTTATGGCGGGGGACTAAGTCAAAAGCCGATTTTAAATCGACAAAAGCGGCAAAAAGCATTCCCCCCCCAAGTATAACTACACGCCAGTAAATTAAAACAAATCTAAACACTTGGTCTATGGTACTTGTATGGCTACGAAAGCCTGCCTGCAAGGGTGACAATATATCCTGATCGTCTATCCACCCATGGATTCGCTGGAGTAAAAGTCTAGCCAGAACTTTCTGAATACATGCGATAAGGCTAATAGGCCTATAATTGCCTGGATCCGAGCATGCCCCCTTTTTATAGATGGGTATAATCTCGGCTCCCTTCCAGATCTCAGGAATAGGCGAGCCCTTCGCGATACCATTTACTAGTAAGCGAATGTACGTGGCCCAAAGGTCTTTATCGTGCATAAAAAGGTCTGCTGGGACAGAATCTAAGCCCGGTGCTCTGGCTTTAGGGATATTATGTAAAGTTTTTAGGACATCAGCTTTGCTAAAAGATAAGTGGCTCTCCAGCGTATTTACTGGGATCACACAGTCCTCTCCATCTATTTCCTCGGCAGCAAACTGAGTCGCATAATGGGATACCCAAGCTTCTGGTGACACATGGTTCATGGGTTCTCCTCTTATGGCACCCCTTCCCCATTTGACAATGTTCCAAAAGGGCGTCATAGATCTTTTCTCACTTGCCTTGAGGAGATCCCTCCAATAGTCTTCCTCCCAGTCCCTTTTTGCACTTATCTGGACCTTTTTGTACATAACTCGTGCTTTGCTTATTTTATTTTTATCCTTTGACTTAACTGCAGCAGATAATGCCTTATAAGAATCCCTGCAGGATTTGTCGTACCACTGGTCTTCCTTTCTTACTGGCCTACGATGCTTCTTAGTAACTGTTCTAACAAAGAAAGTTTTTAACCTTTTAAAAAATTCATCGTGGATCCTACTAATCTCAGATAACTGGGTATCCATAAGGCTTATACTCCTTATTTCTTCAGTGGCCTGTATCGTTAAACCCCTCATAGCTGTCAAGCTTTCCTCAGTGGCTGCACAAGTAGCCCATCTAATGCGTCTGGTGTCATTTGAGAGATTTATTTTAACATTTTCCCTCAAATCATCTTCTCTCAGTACTCCATACATTTTAAATATCAAAATTAATGGATCATGGTCACTTTCCACTCTAGGCTCTATACACATATCAACAACACTGGCCCAATTCTCTTTGTTGATTAGGATATAGTCAATACGACTGTGTGAATTTCCATTGGAAAAAGTAGTGGCACCATGTTTGTCTGAGATCACTCTTCCATTGACAGCCCGCAAGCCGGACTCTACGCACAGGATTTTTAGCTGCAGTGCAGCCTCAGACCATTTTTTAATTGGTGGTAAGGAAAGTTGAGGGATATCCCAGGTATAATCCTCTTCTAACGTGAGATCAATATCGTGGTTATCTAGGGGTTCAAAACAACAATTAAAATCACCTCCAACAATAACATTTGCTTTTAAGCAATATTGTTTTAAGAGGGAATCTAACAGGTCAACCGCCTCCGTGGGTTTTCCACCTGATAAGCCCCTTGAATAGATGTTAAAAATATACAGGTCCAAGCTAAGTGGCCGCTGTAGCTTAATCAGCAGTACATCAGGATTATTGGTAGCAAGTTGGACCACTGTATAGCCACTATTTTGTTTTACCCATGTTACTAGGCCACCTTTCGGTCTTCCCCTTAAACTTGGTGTAGCCGGAACATAAAAGTGTAAATATCCTTCCATAGGATCTGGATCTAGTTGCCAGGTTTCCTGGAAAAGGATTATATCCTTAGAATCCAGGAAAGATTGCCAGTCCCGTGAAGGTATCTTGCTTTTCAGACCTGCAATATTCCAGGACAATAAGGTATATTGTCCAAACGCTCTGTCAATAGAAGGTTCACTACTATTAGGTAGGTTAGCCCTTTGTTCCTGTCTATAATAGTTGTTTACACCTAAATTATCCACATTTACAACCATATTTGGGGATAAATTGGCATTTAGATCAGTTTTGTCAGTATTATCAACAAGAGCAATAGATTGATACTCATTACATGTAACGCCTATGACCCCCTGTACATTACTTGAATTTACCAGTGAATTAGTAGTTACAGAGTTTGTCTGAGCATCCGCTTCCCCCCTTACAAATCCCCCATTTGGGGTAGGGCGATCGGTATGAGAATTACTTCTGCCCAGTCAATCACAGGCATTTAGATCTGATAAGGCTTCATATCTATTCCCTAGGGTCAAACCCCATTCATTAGGAGCAGCCCTTGATCCTCTGTTGTTTCTAACTGATTCCCATAACGGGCCAGGAGTTCTTGGGAATGTCACATTTTGTTGCTCACCATAAAAGAATTTTAAAGTTAGGGGGACTACAGACCCGGCTCTTCTTTGTGGTGGAAAAATATAATTTAAAACATTGGGTAATACAGCAGTATGGCAAAAAGTCACTATAACACAATCTCCTTTGAACCTTTTTGGGCGGTTCCCAATCCAAGTAACCCTTTTCACAGACTTAATTTCACCTGCAAGCTGATGCTTGCCTCCTGGTGCCATTTGCATATTAGTTGTAAGCCAGTGCAGTGCCTTGCTAGACAAAGATGCTGATGATTCCATTTGAGTATCCGTTGGCGGGGGCACATTGGCCAACACCAATACCACTGGCGATGCTTCTTCAATAAATTGAAGGGGATCTAGTTCCTGGCGTGTTGCTGTTTGAATGGATATTGGCGGTGGTATACCATCTTTGGTCACAGGCTGATTGATAGAATTAGACCCATTTGGAACTGAAGGATCAGGGAGTATTTGCCCATTCTCTTTCTCTGCCGAACTTCCTTCCTTAGACTCGGCTGGCTTTCCCATTTGTGACACCAGTGTAGTTAAATTGACAACCCCATCCACTGTCTTTGACTGAAGAGCACCCATTCTTTTTATTTCCGCATTTAGTTTGTCGATCTTGGCAACAAGCGGTTTAATAATAATTTTAATTTTTGAATCAATGATATCAGCTATTTTCATCAACAAGTCATCCTCATTATAGCTGTTATCCTGATCACTTTTTTCAAGGGTATTATTTTCTCCTTCTTCAGTAGGTTTTGCTTTGTAATTCCCTGTGGGTGGGGATTTTTTCTTCCTATTTCCTGATCGTAATCCCGACCGTTTTTCCTGCACTCTTCTATGTTTTCTGGCAGGTCGGGCTTCCAGTTCAGGAGACGAAGGGTCATCAGGTTTATCATCCAAGGTCACAGGCTCAGAGCCAGAAACGGCTTCTAAATCTGGTGAGACTAAATCTACTTCATTGTCTAGTGAAAGGGTATTCTGCTGATCCTTATCTGGATTCAAATCGACCATAAGATCTATCAGGTCGGTAGAAACATCCGGAGCTGTAGTGCTTAACTGGTGACTATTTTGAGTCGGGCTTAATGGATGTAAATCCGGAGACTGACTTAAGCCCAATGACTGTCTCCTTTTATCGTTGATCTTACTCACTACTTGGACCATATAATTCTCTATAGGCTTAGTGTTCGCTGGGGCCGGTTTTTTAGACATGGTTTTTGGCATGACAGGATTACGCCGTTTAGTTTTGCCAGGCAAGAACAGGTAATACACACTGACCCCTACTTAAGGCACTAACGGGGGATCAAAAGTCACAGAAATATTCATAAAATGTAATAACCAAGAGCTGAAATCACATGTGACCAACGATTGAAGTGAAAGTCCCCACTTTAGTACTATGCGTAGCTAATAATGAATAATAAGCTTGTTTTCTTACTTGTATGCCACCTAACAGGGGGGTGGCCCAGTCCAGTCCCGGCCAGTCTAGGACTGTCTAAGACTGTCCCGCCCTTGTCCCGGGCTTCTCCCGCGCGCGACTCGCGTGTGCGAGAGGCGTTCCCTGCTAATGAGGCGCCTCCTGGCGCGTAGCCGTCGTCACACCCGCCGCGTCCACCCCCGGGGCAGCTGGGTGATGTAGTTCCCCAGCTGCTGCTGCACCGGGTGGACGGCGGTGGATGGCGGTGTGAGCGCTGGTGTGGGCGCTGGTGAAATGCGCACTGGCCGTTTCCCTCACGGCGCGGTTCTGAAGGTAAGCAGGGGTGAAATGCACAGCAAGTTGGCCGTTCCCCTCACGGCAGGTTATGCGGCGTTTAGAATGTCCCAAGAGCGCTTCGGCGCTCCCTGCTAATGAGGCGCCTCCTGGCGCGTAGCCGTCGTCACACCCGCCGCGTCCACCCCCGGGGCAGCCGGGTGATGTAGTTCCCCAGCTGCTGCTGCACCGGGTGGACGGCGGTGGATGGCGGTGTGAGCGCTGGTGTGGGCGCTGGTGAAATGCGCGCTGGCCGTTTCCCTCACGGCGCGGTTCTGAAGGTAAGCAGGGGTGAAATGCACAGCAAGTTGGCCGTTCCCCTCACGGCAGGTTGTGCGGCGTTTAGAATGTCAGAATAAAAGGACTCTTTAAATTCGGCCTCTCCAGCTGGAATCTAAAATAAGAAATCCCCCTTGCCAGGTGCACATGACTGCTCTGAACAGAAAGCAGAGAATGTGCGGTGCTACTGATTTGTGTCCCTGTGCCAGCAAATTATACCAGGAAAAATATTTCACTGGGGCCAGACGGATCCCCGATCTGGATTAATAATAGCTGCTGGATCTGGGATCTGGCTGGATCCTCTTCATTCCAGATTGCTGTATGTTTTATTTTTAGTGTTTGTTGGGGAATGTTGGAAAAAAGCTGTCTCCACTGTTGGATTATTTCATTAGCATTGTATATCTAAATGTTGTTGAAAAGTTCTTGGCTCTTAAAAAGGTGGGGAAAAAACAAAGATCACTGATATACCAGCTGACTTCTTAAAAGACTATTGTAAACACTGCGTTTATGACACTGACCAGGACACAGAAGTGGGTATTTTGATATATTGAATAACAGGGTCTGAGTGAGAAGTGAGTATGTGCTTGTGAGAGTGTGAGTCTTGTTGATCAGAATCCTTCATATCACATTCAAACACAACCAGCCAACATGTGTTTTGCGAAGGTGTTTCGCTTCTTCAGGGCTGTTAATTGAAGAATATATAACATTTAGACCCCTAGATACAACATCATATACTGGTTACTTAAAGTTTTTATAATTACTTTTGAAAAACACAAAAAATAAAAAAATATGTAAAAATACAATCTCCCTAGTATGTTTAAGCTGCATGAGATGATATAGTAAAAAGGAGGTACAGTAAGAAAACTATTTCTTTGACACTGTTACCAAAATATACATATACTCATAACGACAAAAGAACATAAGGGCATGAGGGGAATTTATCTTCAATTACATACTTCAAACTTCCTGGTAAGTAAAAGAAATTGAAACGGTTACAATTCAAGTCAATATTCATTAGATTAATTTCCACAAGACATACTCCAAAATCTTATTTATATGATTGGTTTTCATCTCACACTTCAATACGTTTCTGAGTTCATTCGTTGATGATAATATTTCAAACATTCCTGTATTCAGCAAAATCTGTCATGAATTAATGGGTCTCCTCCTATCTTATATATAGACCTCAAGTCATGATCTCAAATTCAAACCTTAAAACATTTTGACATAACATTTCAAAAAGGAAATGATACCTATGTTAATTATAAGTAATTTCATATACCTACATTCAGTGTACTTGTGAACCTTATCCTTTCTGTTTTCCAATTCCAATTTTCTGTCATATCACATGCAATTCATTCAACTTCTGGAAATTTCCTCTCATATCTATAAATGAAATGTAAAGCATTTGAGATTCTATTAAAGATACCTCTAGTGCTATGAGAAATAGATTCCAGACCGTATGTACACCAAAGGAACAACTAATATGAAGACAACCTGTCCAAAATTTGTTAAAAAGAGAGAGAACCTTCCTTCCCCAATCCTTGTTATTTTTTACATGAATATTATGTACGAAAGGATCGCACCGCAACTAAGCCATATTGGATTACAAATTGTGAGCTATACCGTCTATCTCTGCACAGATTTTATCACAGTACGATAAATGGGAATAAAAATATCAGCACGGGTAACAATTCCCAATACATAATTGATTTTGAAACTCTGACATCTGTAGGTTTAAATTCCAGCGAGGAGTTTGCTGTACATTTAGGGTAAAAAAGAACATATTACAAGCATTAGGAGCAGATTGCAACTATACACATAGGAAGTATATTTGAGGCTATGGAATAAGTTAAATACCATCTGTGAAGTGATGGGAGGAACTGTTCACGGTTCTTTCGGGAATTTTAATATTGAATTTGATCTTTATCTCTTTGTAATCTCTCTATCACATTGGAATGTGGCTATCTAACAGATTTGTATATACACTTATGGTTTAATCAAATTACTATTTTCAGCATATATTTTTTATTTTATGTTTGTTCTGTGTGTGTACACAGGTAGAAAGCACAATTGAGGTATGAGGATTAGCAAAATGACCATCACAATTTTAGCAGTGAGATCGTCAGCGCAGCCAAGTTAAGAAAAGTCTCATTGTCGAGGTTTATGAATAAAAAGATTATGTATAAGTCAGTAGAAGAATTAATGAATTGTTGTATGTATATAAATGCATGTATAACAAATTCTGTTTCACAAACTCATTACAGGGAATTGGTTTCTGTACAGTACAATGCCCACTTGGGCTGGAATGTTTTGTTGAAATACTAATTTCGATACACTATTGAACTTATCATAAAATACTGGTGCTGTATTTTTGAAATAGGGTTAAAGTAAATGTTTGTCTCGCTTTACAGCTAGAATGGTCTAATTGCAGAAACATGATCCATTTTACGTAATGAATTGTGTGAAATGGCTGTAAATTAACAGAATATATATACAATGGATTTTGATTGCATTTAATATCTTTAGAAATGTGTGTTAGACATTCTAAAATATTTACAACAAGGGGTGGTGATGGACAGAGTCTCTGAATTAAGCAGAAAACTCTCACCCAGTCAAGAGATCAGGGCTAGATCCAACACTGTTTTTTAGCTCATTGCACCATCCCAGTTTCAGAACCTGGCTGTATGCAAATTAGTCTGTCCCTGGCCCAGTGCATCATGGGAACAGGGCAGACCAGACTACAAAAGCCAATTCTTACACTGGGAAGGAAACAAGCTTCTGGGGACCGGTTTCTGGCATTTCAGCCGTCTTCGGCCCGGCTTGCTTGAATCCTGATGGTGCAATGAGCAAGGGACTCACATCTGAGTATACCCTTCCACGCTTCAGGATTCAAGCAAGCCGGGCCGAAGAGGCTGAAATGCCAGAAACCGGTCCCCGGTAGCTTGTATCCTTTCTGGTGAAGAATTGGCTTGGTAGTTTGGTCTGACCTGTTCCCATGATGCACTGGGCCAGGGACAGACTAATTTGCATATAGCCAGGTTCTGAGCTGGGATGGGGCAGTGAGCTAAATAACGGTGATGGATCAAGCCCTGATCTTTGGACTGGGTAAGAGTGGTCTGCTTAATTCAGACACTCTGTTCATCACCACCCCCTTTTCTGAATCGTTTTTGGCCACTATAGGTGTGGCAGGGTATACTCAGACATGAGTCCCTTGCTCACTGCTCCATCAGGATTCAAGCAAGCCGGGCCGAAGAGGCTGAAATGCCAGAAACCGGTCCCCGGTAGCTTGTATCCTTTCTGGTGAAGAATTGGCTTGGTAGTTTGGTCTGCCCTGTTCCCATGATGCACTGGGCCAGGGACAGACTAATTTGCATATAGCCAGGTTCTGAGCTGGGATGGGGCAGTGAGCTAAATAACGGTGATGGATCAAGCCCTGATCTTTGGACTGGGTAAGAGTGGTCTGCTTAATTCAGACACTCTGTTCATCACCACCCCCTTTTCTGAATCGTTTTTGGCCACTATAGGTGTGGCAGGGTATACTCAGACATGGTATACACCCGTTACAACGGATCTTTTACTCCGCAGACCCATTACAACGCGACCATTACTCCGCATACCATTACAACGCATTGCGCTGGGGGGCGCTCTAGGATAGGGAATAAGTATAATTTACTATCCAACACCTTCCCTAGGGTCCACGGGGACTGGAGTTAGAATAGTAAATTATACTTACCACTATCCAGCGCCCCAAGGCGCTATGCGTTGTAACGGTATGCGGAGTAAAAGTCGCGTTGTAATGGTCTGCGGAGTAAAAGTATGCGTTATAACGTCATACATCCCTCAGACATGAGTCCCTTGCTCACTGCTCCATCAGGATTCAAGCAAGCCGGGCCGAAGAGGCTGAAATGCCAGAAACCGGTCCCCGGTAGCTTGTATCCTTTCTGGTGAAGAATTGGCTTGGTAGTTTGGTCTGCCCTGTTCCCATGATGCACTGGGCCAGGGACAGACTAATTTGCATATAGCCAGGTTCTGAGCTGGGATGGGGCAGTGAGCTAAATAACGGTGATGGATCAAGCCCTGATCTTTGGACTGGGTAAGAGTGGTCTGCTTAATTCAGACACTCTGTTCATCACCACCCCCTTTTCTGAGACATTCTAAAATGACATGAACTATGATGGTCTACTTTTACACCCTGTGCGAAGTTAGTCCTCTCTCTCTGTCGAGAGTTGCCTGTGTATGTAACCGGAAATGTTGGTTTTCAAGCCACAGCGTGATCAAGCCGAAAGGCGAAATGCGTTGGCATAGAGGCATTTTTGGCGCATAAATTAACGAAGCATCTCGGAGAGTCCTGGTATTTTCTTGAATGTGAGAAATCATTGTGGAATATTGTGGGATACCGGAGCCCATCCACGACCGCCGCAGGTTGTGAGCCCCAAACTTCTGGACTGTGTTTGGTGATGATATATATGTATGTATATGTATAGAGCGGAAGTGATAAAAGAAATCGACGCACTATTACTGGAGTTAGACGCTTTTGAGAACCCAGATTTGATTAAAAAAGAAAAAGAAAATATAAAGAAACGTTTGGACAAACAACAGGATACAATTAAGGATAGAAAAATGTTCAAGTTTGCCAGAGATAAAAAGGACTATGAGGCTGGAAGAATATTTACCTTCTCCAAGAAGTTTGATAATGTAAAAAGAAAAGCCCTCACTCCTAAATTAACAGCTTCAGTAACTGGAACTGCAAACATCGATAGTGTATCTGGTGAGGAAAGCAACTCCACCAACTCATTGAGCAGCAGTAGTGTGGAATCAATAGATAATATTGGAATCAACTTAAGTGAAGCCTGCTTCACCCCCTTGGAGGAGTTGGGGATTATGGTGGAAGATCGCAGGTACTCCTTGAGGTCGAGGGTACCGCAACAGAAATCACACAGTCCAAATATAACAAGCATCGCAACCAGAGGCGGAAACGCAAGAGGCAACTGGAGAGGCAAAGGAGGGAGAGGGAAGATGCAGTTAACCCAGTGATCGAGGATAATGATGGCAAAAACAATACGGTGATCAATCTGAGTGACCTTGACCTGGATGCTGCAGAATTACAATTATTATCCTTAGGCCTTTCTTTTTGCCCCAAATCCGGTTTCCTATACACACAGTCAAGAATTGACGTTTTTAAGTTTATTCGAAAATTGAAGTTGGTAAAATTTCATAAATTAAAAAAAGCTAATGAGTTGGCAACGAACATCACGAATAAAAATACACCCAGCATGCAATTGCAGGTCTCTGACATCCCGGAGTTAAGAACAGTACAATCATTGGCCGGCATGACAGATGAAACATAGAAGAAGCCAACAAACATTTGAATGATGTTTCATGCCTAAAATGAATGTGTGTCCGTCCTCATGTAACGTAACTGGTGCTATGTAAAGCGCTCTGATACCCGATTCGGTTCGGGTCTAGTTCGCGCTATATAAAACTCTGCAAAAAAAATGGAAACGGATGGGTCTTATCAACAAAGAGGAGTATAACTTTTTAAAAACGGACTATCCTATTACTGCGACATTATACTTTATACCAAAAGTGCACAAGCAAATAAATCCAGTGCCGGGGCGTCCCATTATATCGGAACAGGGAAGCCTAATGGAACCCATTTCCAAATATGTAGACTTTTTTATCACAAATTATGTGGAAACTCTAGTCTCATATATTAAGGACACGGGACATTTCCTTGAAAAACTCAACAAAATAGTATGGTGTGAGCATTACTGTTTTATTGTCATGGATATATGTGCCTTATATACGAGCATAGAACAAAAAAAGGGTCTGGCAGGAGTGAAATATTATCTATCCAAACGCGATATCAAATTCCATGAGCACAACAAAATGATACTGCAAATGATTAATATATGTCTTAAAAACAATTATTTCCTATTCAACGCATCAGTGTACCAACAACTCCGGGGTGTGGCTATGGGGGCATGCTTCTCCCCCAGCTTTGCATGTTTGCATGTAGGCTGGTGGGAGGAGCATGTCTTAGAGCACATCCTGGAGGAACAGTTCTCAAATAGTGTAGTTGCATGGTGGCGATTTATCGATGACGTATGTGTAATTTGGCAGGGCTCTGTGGAATCTGCACAGGCGTTCATTGATACTATTAATGTCAATGTCAATGATTTAAATCTCAAGTTTACGGCCAACATCAGCAAGGAAAGGGTGGAGTTTTTAGACGTGGAAATGTATATTGCAGATGGCAAGATCAACACGAAACTACATAGAAAAGCCACGGCTGGAAACTCGATCCTCCATGCAAGTAGCACCCACCCCAGACACCTTATAAAAAGTATACCGTATGGAGAATTTTTGGGATCAAAAGAATTTGCAGCAATAGTGATGATTTAAAGGTATGCTTAAATGAAGCAGTGCAGACATTTTTAGCTAGAGGGTGCAAAATAGAGGACCTCAAAAAATCCTTATTAAAATTGGATACCCCTATAATCAGGCAAACTACATATGAGAACCAATCAGATATATTGGAAGGAGCTACTACAGAATTAACAAATAAAAAGGCTCCCATCAGGTTAATAACCACATATAATTGCCAACATAAAAAAGTAAGACAAATAATAGCTAAAAGTTGGCCTATTTTAAAATCAGACATGACCTTAGCACCTGAAATTGAGGACTCTCCAAGTATTACTTATAGGAGAGCTCCATCCATGCGGGATGCCCTAGATAGGGCCATGCCGGAGACTCAAATTAAAACAAAGAGTGATTGGTTAACAAAAAGAAAGGGGTTTTACAAATGCAGCTCGTGTAGAGCGTGCAAATTCGGAATTAATGTAAGGGAAATTCAAGATGCATTTTCCACAGATCTATATCAATTGGGAGGTTTATTTTCATGCAAAACAGAGTTTGCGGTTTACATTCTGGAATGCACTTGCAAATTAAAATATATAGGCAGTACCAAGTTACCTGTTTCTACGCGCATTTTACAGCACTTACATGCTATTGTCAATTCGGACGCCAGCTACCCTGTGGCCCGCCATTTTAAACTTGTACATAAGAATAATCTTAAAGATTTAACTTATTTTGTATTAGATGCGGTGCCAAAAGAACTGAGAGGAGGAAACAGGGACAAAAAATTAAGACAGCTGGAAAGTCGTTACATTATGCAATTTGACACAAAAATGCCCAATGGATTGAATACAGGGGAGGATTTGTACCATTTTTTATAAATATTTTAACAACGCAATGTTTTATAAAATCATGAAGTATGTACATTAAGTCATAGTCTGCAAAGTTGCATCCATTGGGACCAATGGATGGATAACACATCATTTATGATCCTGAAGTTCCCATAAATGGCTCTTTTTTATTCCTTTTATGTGTGTAGATGGTTTTTAACGTAAACTTTTAGCTTCATTTATACTGGATTTTAGCTGGTTTTACTAAATAGTTTGGTTTTACTGGTTTTTATCCAGTGTCTTTGGGTAGAATTTTTACAGTTTTTGCTATTTGCACATGTGTGGGGAATATGATTATAATATATATCCAACTTCAATTTATGATACAATGAGTTTTTAACTTAACTTTGCACTGGTCACTTTCACTCCAGCACTTACAATAATGACATATGAAGGCAGTATGCATTAGCTAATAGTGTCATAGCAAATGAGGTAGTGCGATAAACCTAAACATGCTGATTATCTGTTAGTATAAATTTAATTTTAATTCTTATAAACACGGTTTTTTGATAAGCACTGATTTAAAGAAAATACTGTTCCATGTACACAGCCACTCAAGGGATAGAGCCAAGAAACATACTATGTATAATATAGTGTCTCTATAATGACAATGCATAATCAGGATCATCTGGGCGCTTGCCCACTATGATGTTGAACTTGTGGTTTCAAAAATGTAATTTTTAAACATTTTAGATAATATGGGCACTTGCCCGTTATTATGTTTAAACTGTAAGTTTTTTGTGAAAAAAGTATTTTTGAAGAAAATGTCAAATATTGTAAAAAATGAAATTATTATGACCTGACATATATCGGAAAGTCTGTTTTCTAGGCCCATTAAGGAAGGGGAAGAGCTGGTGTTCTTGAGAAACAGTAGTTATTCACGATGGTGGTCACGACATGTCATGTGATCAAGTCCGGGGGTTTCCGGACGAAACGCGTCATTTTTGCCTGAAGGGAAAAATAAAAGCACTTTAACTTCAACTTGCCGTGTGGTCCGCGTCCTGATTTGGAGCCGCTTTTCAGCGGTGGAGTCGGGAGTTCGTTTTGCATATATATATAGATATAGATATATATAATATATATCTATATATAAACAAATTGTGTACATTAGGAAATCATCCCTATGAAATTATGAATTTATAAAAGTTTTTTTAATACATTTTTATAATTTTAAAATATAATATATCATAACAAAATATTTTTGAATCATTCATTTTGCAGTAAACTTTCATCATATGTCTGAGGGCACACAGCAGGTTAGCATCTGACAAATCTTAAGATATTAGCTTTCCCGATTAAGTGATTAAGTCAGGAGGCTTATTAAATCAACGCAGGTGAGCTTATTTTGTTTAGTTGTCGAAGAAACTGCTCTCCTATCTTAATGGAGAGGTTGCCCTTTTCAATGTCTGATGATCTGTAGCATTCTTGACCGCCTGGTTCTGTTGGGCCTTTCGTGTTGCTATGGCTCACTTGGATGATGATAAATGATGCTCTGGAAGATGGCAGCGCTGTGGCCCAGCTGGGCTTCATGCTTCTGGTGCTAGCTTGGCTTGCTGGTATGGTGGGTTACCAAGGTAGTGCTAGACCAAGTGCTTTCAATGAGCTGGTACTCACAAGTTCTGAGTACTGGCACTTCTTTTTTATTCCCCTATGAGCACCAGAACTTCTTGGTGCCCAGGAAAAGTACTGGTACTGCCTGCAGCAAGGCAGGATTTCCCAAAGAAATAGTGATCATATGAGCATACACAACATGTCTACTCTGCGGCGCATGCTGACATGATTACCATTTCACACTGGCAGTGAAGAGCACTAGGCTTCTGCACAACGCATGATGCCACCAATAAGGTAATTGAAAATGCAGATTGCAATGGCTTTCACTTCCTTCTTAGCCATACAGCAGCGAGGGTCGTCAACAAGGGGCAGCTAGGAGCAGCAGCTTATGAACAGGTTTCCCTCTAGAGCCAGCCTGGGACCCAGGCCAGGATCAGTGGCGTAGCTAGAGATTCTGTCGTCCGGGGCTATCCCCCAGATTGCCGCCCATGGCAGGTAGGGGGGCAGGTAAAAGCAAAGGTTGGAGCCGAGGTGCTGCATGCCCGACACTAACCTCAAATCCCAATGCACGGTGTCAGAGCGATTTACATTACATACAGATTGACAATAAATCACGCAAGTGTGCAAGATGTGTTGCATGAGTCAGTGAGGGTTAAAAGGTGTAGCAGTCACATATCCTACTTAGCTCACTGTGCTATATTAAAAGGACTTAGAAGGTATTTAAGAACTGCAAGTAACAAAATGATCTGTGTTCAAGGCAGTAACCCACTTACATAGCTACATTTAAAAAGAAAAAAACACAATTCTGCCATCTATTATATTACATGATGTGCTTTGCAGGCACATTAACTTTCTATACTACTTTGAGTCAGATCTGAGACTATACAAACAGAAATCTCTTCAAGAAATATTTTAACCTCCAGGGTTTCTAAGCAATTATTATTCCCTGATATTTACTGGGCATCTCTGCAGCAGATGTCTTAACCCTATAAAAATATTAGAACACGCAGACTAAGTAACAAATTAATCATAAAAGATCTACTAACATGCTTCTCCTTGTTGCCATTTTCTTTGTGTCAAGGTTTTAATTATTTTTTTTTTAATTAGTTGAGATGCATATTTTGCATCAGGATTGCACCTCTTTTTTAGCACAACCCCAAAGCAAAATCCAATTTGGTAAATCTCATAATGTGCTTAAATGAACTCATGATATACCTAATAAAAACAAATGTGCGAGATCAAAATATCTGATGTTACTTCTTGTGAGATCACTTACTGTGATGCCACATGTGATGTCATGCATTGTGACATCACTGACTGTGATGGAACACACCACAATGTCACTTGCATACTGACTAACTAGGTTAGCCCCCACCCCTCCCCATATGCTGGAGGTGCAAGAAAGTCCACAGCTTCAAGGTATTCCATTTTATGAAGGAATAATTTTACCCAAAAACAAACCTGCTTTGCCAATTTTTTCATCAAATGAACCTCCATTATTTTCAAGAGTAAAAAAGATACAATGTACCTATTTTTCCCCACAGCTCGCGCAGTTTCATGATCTCTCATCCACATGCCTTCCAAAGGCCTGCACTCCTTCTAAAAGAACTGTATAACTTCCAGTATTGCTGAAGTAACAGAGGTCAGTGACTAAACAGTCAAAAGTGCGAGAACTACTCTCTTCTAACCTCCCCAGCCATTATTAATGTAAATATAAATTACCCTACATGGTAAAATGCAAACCCAATTACAGTGTCAACAGACTTCACAATTTCCCCAGAACTGTAAATGTTGCCCAGATTGCAAAATTGGTGCAGGAGTCAAGGACCTAGTGAACGCTACATAAAATGATCATAATGTTTCAGAATAAAACATTTATTTCTGGATCTGTCTTTTTATACGCTTTTGAACCCACAAATGGTATTAAAGGAATTTCTGATCGAGGCACCTCACACATAATATTTGTTCACAGGAAGTCCACCACCCTTTGAAGGTGGGAGTGACGCCACAGTGGCCCAGGTGCTTCGCATTGAGAAAGCTGGTATTGCAACTTTCCCATACTTAACTCTCTTTCCAAGCACATGTGTCAGCTGGAAAGGCAAACGTGCTCAAGAAACAACCACTCCCCGTGACTTTGTGGGCTCATGCAATGACCGGTGCTTGTGTCAAACTCTGTATGGAGTCATAATTAACCTTTTAATGTCCGTTTCTTAAATGCAAATCCTTGCGGGCTCCCACTATTCTGATGAACACTGTGTGCACACACATTTTCCAATTTTAACTCCTCAAAAAACATTTCCTCTCGTATTTTTAATGAATAAAAGATGCATTCTTCGCAATAACCTACTTTGAACTTATGCAGCAGCAGACATTCCATTTTACCGACGGGCCGTCATTGGTAGCGCCTTCGTGTTCTGCACAGAGGTGCGCTTGCACTTCATTCACGTGTGCAATGCTGCCACGGGCCCCCAGTGCGGCGCAGCCGCCGCCGCCCCCAAAATAGTGCCGCCTGGGGCGGACCGCCCCCACCGCACCCCCCTAGCTACGCGCCTGGCCAGGATACCTTTTTCAGGTGCCATCCAGGACCCAGGAAGCAAGCATCGGAATCCTGTAGCTCGGCCCATCATCTATGCAGCGTCGATGAGAACCCAGGACTCGATTCCTGCAGCTGTGTGACCTGATCCTCCACCCATGCATCGCCTGCTGCACAGATCTTCATGGCATAAAAAAAGGTAAGTTGGACTCATCACTTTCATCGAGTCCAATGCTGGTGTTCAGTGAGCAAAATCTCTTGTATTATTGTTGGGCTAGATTTAGTTTTTTTTTGTTTTTGTTTGTTTTTAGGTCGAGCAGCGTAGTCTGCTCAAGACCTTTTGTTGGCCGTATCTGGGAATGTGGACAGCAATGTGCCACGCGCTTTTCCTTTCCAGTTTTCACCGCTGGAGCGCGCCTCTCAGACGCGCTTGCGCAGACACGCACACACAGCCCCTGCTTTCGCTTGGCTTGCATGCTAACACGGCGCACACACACACAGCCAGCCCCCACCCCCTGCACACACACAGGCGCGCGCGCACATACACACGCTGCCGCCCCCCTGCACACACACATACAAACACGCACACACAGCCACGCACACATACACACGCACGCATACACCCGCCGCAGCCCCCCCCGGCGACGCCACCGCATACATACAAGCGCACCCCCGCCCCCCCACCCCACTTACCGCCATTCTAAACTTCTGCAGCCTCCGCGGGGCTCTCTCTCGGGCATGGGAGCCCCGCGTCACCAGCACTGCTTCTCTCCGTGGGCGCGTGTGCGGGCTTCCGAAGACGGAAGTCCCGCCCCATGGAAGGTTTAGGTTTCGCGCACGTCGCCCTGCCGGACTAACCATGCTAGCACGGTCAGATTGCGCTAATTGTTTTCAGGTCTGCGAGTGGCTTGACTAACTGAGCTACCGACTGAGTAAGTGAGGGCATGGCGAGTAGGCTAGGGAAGCGACTGAGTACGCGAGTGGAGGAGTGAGTGTATGGCGTGAGTGAGCGAATCAGTCATTGAGTACATGAGGTTAGCGAGCGTGTGAGCATGGGCTGAGTAAGGAAGTGAGTGGATAGCTGGAGCGAGGGCACAAGGAAGAAATTGAAGGACTGAGTACTTGGATGCGCTGACCGTGGAAGTAAACACTGGGATGGTGAGACAGCCGACTCCGTGTGTGAGTGACAAAGATAGTGAGGACGTCGTTACTAAACGGAGGAGCGAGAGGCGCTAGTATCACTAAATATGAAAAGTGAACTACCTCCAGGCGCTGGCTGGTTTAACTGAACAAGAAAATAAAGCCGCATGTTCAGGGGTGCAGGCGACAAGTAACCTCCCTTGGCGTTCTAAGGAGTGACTGCCATGCGCGGGAGTTCAGGGACGAGTCCCTCTGCTCCTCGTGCCCCGTTAGCTGGGCGTGGTCCGGCCCTTTATCACTGACATAAAAATGTTTCGTCACCTTAAAGCACCCGCAGCCGCCGAGCCACCTCGAAGCTCCTGACCTCAGAGCGGTGCAGGCAGATCAAGTCTGCGAGACTGCTGCAGGGAGGGGCGTCGGCCTGCTCACAAGCCCTACGCCTGCCCCTGTGCTCACTTCAAAGCTGAGGCGCCTTGATGCGCCGGATGAGATCAAGGCACCTGCGTGTTTCCAGACCGTGCGAGGCGCCAACCGTGCCGCACGTGGGATCGCAGCAAGTGTATGTGGGGGACACCAGCGCTATGCGGGAAAACTACAGCGACAAAACGACATGTGCCCCATCTGTCTGCCCATCTATCTATCCACCCATCCATTCAGCCCATTTACCCCTCTGTCCATCCATTCACACCTACATCCATACAAATGTTCATCCGTCAAGTGTTTCTGACCGTCTGTCATAGATGTATTAGTGTTCGTATTCATGCATTCATCCAGCATGCAGTCTCATTCCAGTGTTTGTCATTGTTCCGCCCAGTCTGCAATATCCACCCATGCAGCCAAACAAACCGTAGTCTAGTATGTCTGCTCAGTCATTCTGCAATTTATATCAATCCATCATTCAAACATCCATTCAACATGCTTTACCCATTCTGCCTGACCAGCTCTTCAATCAACAATATCTATCCCTCACGCCATCAGTTCATCCATCCAACCATGCGTGCAATATGTAGGATCGATCCAATGTGGTGTTCTGTAGGCAGTATGGACAATCTACCCTATCCACCCAATCAAACATCCGTCCGTCCGTCCATCCATCCATCCATCCAGCCATCAGTACATCCGTCCATCCATCCATCCATCCGTCCGTCTTCCCGTCCGTCCATTCATCCATCCATGTATTCGTCCGTCCGTCTTTCAATCCATCCAGCCATCTATCTGTTCATCCAGTATGTAGTATCCTTCCAGACAGTTTGTCTGCTCTTTCTACAGTATCCATCTAGATGTCAATAAGCTGCACCAACAAACCCACCACATCTGGTACCCTTTGTTCAAACTACAAAAACCATCCGCATAGCCAATAAGCAATATACATCCATTCTGTCTGCTCTCTGGCCACTCCATCTATCCATCATCCCATCCATCCATTTACTCATCCTATCCATCTATCGCCCTCACTCTATCTATAGCCCTCACTCTATCTATAGCCCTCACTCTATCTATAGCCCTCACTCTATCTATCGCCCTCACTCTATCTATCGCCCTCACTCTGTCTATGTATCGCCCTCACTCTATCTATGTATCGCCCTCACTCTATCTATGTATCCCCCTCACTCTATCTATGTATCGCCCTCACTCTATCTATGTATCGCCCTCACTCTATCTATCTATCTATCGCCCTCACTCTATCTATCTATCTATCGCCCTCACTCTATCTATCTATCTATCGCCCTCACTCTATCTATCTATCTATCGCCCTCACTCTATCTATCGCCCTCACTCTATCTATCACCCTCACTCTATCTATCTATCGCCCTCACTCTATCTATCGCCCTCACTCTATCTATCTATCGCCCTCACTCTATCTATCTATCGCCCTCACTCTATCTATCTATCGCCCTCACTCTATCTATCTATCGCCCTCACTCTATCTATCGCCCTCACTCTATCTATCTATCGCCCTCACTCTATCTATCTATCGCCCTTACTCTATCTATCGCCCTCACTCTATCTATCAAATGGTTAAAATAAGTTCTTCAATGTTTCAAGCTTTATTACAAATGTCACAAAAAGATGTTAATATTTCACTTCTGTTCTTGTATTTTCGTCACAATAAAATACACTGAACATAATCACAAAAGTTGTTTACAAAAGTTTAAGCTATTGCCATTACAAATTACAATAACTTTTATTTAAGTATTAATTATAAAAAAAAATAAAAGCCATTGTTATTTGTAATATCAATACATCCAAGACACGTAAATACAACACATATTGCATTACAAATGCTATAGGTGTCACATTTGCAAAAGTTAAAACTATTGCCATTGTACATGACAAAGCTATTAATTTCGCTATTTTCAAAACCAACACATAAATAAAAAAATTGTCATTCACAATACCAATAGCTCAAACTTTCCTAATGCGAGACCTGTTGCATTGCAACTGCTTGTTTACATTTGGGTCGAGCTGTTAAAACTCAGGAAGCAGCACAGGAGATGGAACTACGGTGTGACCCTCAAAATAACCAAGATGGAGTTAAGAAGGTGAAAGAGCAAAAATATGCTATTTTTTTCTCTTGTCACAGAGGTAGAATGTCAGGCAATACATTGCTGCTTATTCCTTTAACATGAAGCTCGATGTTTACTTATACTTTTCTGACTGCATAGAGGATTTTTGAAAGTTTGAAAAATTCCCTTTTTTTGCTAACACACAACAAAACGTAAAAACCTGTCAATTAAATATAAATTCTGAAGTGCCATTGAAGAATTTAATAGGATCAGAACAAAGCATGATACTTCACTGGTTTATGCACAATATATAAATATTCCCTGGAACTAGTGCATTCCATTCATGCAGCAGGTGCTGCGGCACAGAGTCCTGGAGGGCCCACTGAACCCAGATTATTGTAGCATTTCACATGACAAACAAGGGCCAATTTCCTTCCTTGCTTGCACTGAGGACCATGACACAGTAGCTACACAGTAGTTCCTAGTTCCACAAATGATCATTGATGTGCTGCATAGTTTATCAGTAAAACTGCATGTCTGTGCAAATTTTGTGGCCATGTCAAAGGAAAATGTGCTGTCTCTAAATGACAGTGCAATACCACACCATGTACCACCAGTTCCATACCACACCATTAACACTTTTTATGCTGGACGTGGCTCATTTGCTATACTTGTTTTGTGTGAATCCCTATGTCTTCAGACATGTAACATTAATTGCAGCACTCCCACCCTGAAAATTACTCCAGCACCATGCTTCTCAAACCATAGACTGCAGGATTGTATCAGTTATCACTCAAGCCAATAAAATATTGATTCCTAGTAAATGTTTCCCAGTATCTCTGCCCCTCGCCCCACCCCTATACTCAGCTCCTCTCCCTGCCCCAAGGTCATAGCTCAAATTGGTGAGTATCTGCACCTTATTTTCCAAATTAAAGCACTGGCTAGACCATGGTACGCCCCTGCTGACGTTAGGTCGGTGTCGAGCTCTTGATCATCTCCCTGTTTTTGGGTTGGCCTTTCTGCTGTTCCTGTGTCACTCTGTATGTTGGAATAGTAGATAGGAGAAAGGGAGTGGGGTATATTTACCATCAGAAGATGGCACACAGCAGTTGGAGTCATGTGCAGATCTAATGGTGACGGAAAGTGAGAAAGGGTAAACAGAAGAAAGGGACTAACAGAAGTTAGACAGAAAGAAAGAATAGAGAAGGGATGAAGACAAACAAGCATTTACAATGCAATGGTTTCGCCTTTGAAAAAAGTTTGAGCTATTGGCATTGAAAATGTTAAAATTTGTATTTATGATTTAGTTTTGAATACAGATAAATAAATGTTATTGTTATTTACATTGTCATTAGCCTAATCTTTCGCAACTGTGAGACCTATTGTACTCTACGGACAAGCTCAGCAGACAGCAATTAGTACCACACACACACACACACAGAGCCACACACACACACACCTAGAGCGGCACACACACACACACACACACCCAGAGCCACACACACACACACCCAGAGCCACAGTCATACAAAGACACTTATAGCCATAGACACACACACACCCAGAGTTACACACACACACACCTAGACAAGCTCAGCAGACAGCAATTAGTACCACACACACACCCAGAGCCACACACACACACACACACACCTAGAGCACCACATACACACACACACCCAGAGCCACACACACCCAGAGCCACAGCCATACAAAGACACTTAGAGTTATAGACACACACACCTAGAGCCACACACACACACCTAGAGCCACACACACACACATACACACCTAGAGCTACAGACACACACACCCTGAGCTACAGACACACACACACACAGAGCTACAGACACACACACATAAACCCAGAGCTACACACACACATATAGCTATACACATACAGAGATCCACATACACACTGAGAGTCACACACACACTTATAGCTACACACACATACCCAGAGCCACACAAACAGTCAGAGCTACACACACACACCCAGAGTACCACACACATAGACACCTAGAGCTACAGACACACACACCCAGAGCCACAGACACACACACACCCAGAGGCACACACATACACTCAGAGCCACACACACACAGATCCACATACACACCGAGAGCCACACACACACTCGTAGCCACACACACACAACGAGAGCCACACACACACACAGAGCTACACACACACTCACTCAGAGCCACACACACACACACCCAGAGCCACACACACACACAGTCAGAGCCACAGACACACACACCCAGAGCCACAGACACACACACACTCAGAGCCCTAGACACACACACACACACACTTAGAGCCATAGACACACACACACTCAGAGCTACACACACACACCCAGAGTGCCACACACATAGACACCTAGAGCTACAGACACACACACCCAGAGCCACATTCCCCAACTATAGTAGTGTTTAATAGTAAAGCAAGGAAGATGGGATTCATCTAATTGTTCCAGACAGAATGTAGCGCAAAGCTCCTGGAAGGGGGGCAAGGACTGGACAAGAAGCGAGGGGGAAATGCCAGCAGGGATGACGAGAAGGGTGGGGGATATGCGAGGGGGAAGTACAAGCAAAGGAGCCTGCTTTAAGCAGATGAAAAGGGAGGGGAGTGCGGGCAAAGGAGCCATTTGAACAAGCTCTGGCATTGCGCGGAGGGGGGCGGGGGCGAGAGCGCACAGAAACACAGGAATCAGAAGCATGTATATACGTAGGAGGCAGTGGTATGTGAACGTGTACGCATGTATAAGGGCTGACGTGCAAAAATGCGAAAGGTGCGCGCAAAAGAGACAGTGGGGAGGGCAAGGGGGGTGGGGGAGGACTTGTTTGCGAAAAAGAGAGGGGGTGAGACAGGGAGGGAGAGAGCAAAACGAGCTTTGGCCTTTTGGCTTTGTCAGGACACACCCATTGACGTAAAAAGCAGTTAAATTCATCCACATATCCGTGTTAACATCACTAGTAACACACAAGAAAAGATATGGATAAAAAGAGACATTTGGCCAAAGGCCATGCGAGCGGACCTGCAAATGCACACTGAGCTTGTAAACAATACAATCCTGCCTCATTTGCAGGATTGTATTGTGCTGCGCTGAGAGCCTGTTCATCAATCCATGCATTCATAAGTTCACACACACTTAGTTGTACAATGAACCGCAAACGTGAAGGACATAATTAACAGGGAGCCATGCCAGAGACACATGCCAACAATTTGAATAACTCCAAGTGAGGCTAAGGGGGCATGATGTGCAAGGATAGCCACTTTCTCCATACACTTTTAAAGCGGGCAAAAAACAACATTTTTGATGTAGCCAAAAGGTATGCAGATCGACGAACGCAGTTTAAAAAATTCATTTTTTTTATAAGTGATTCCAGTACTTACTGTCCCATATTTATAACGGAAAACCAAAACTCCAAACATGGCGCAGCTTAAAAGCACTCTACACACAAACAGTAAAGAAGTCTATGTCCTAAAATACCCAAGGCATCTCCGCGCGCTGTATTGAAATATTTCACAAACACTAGCTGCACGTCAGCTTATTGGCTGTTTTGTACAGCGTCAGAAATTGGCATTAATTTGCCCGACTTCTGAGAGAGAAGCTGATCTAAGAGCGTGAATCGTGTCTGCCTGGGGTCTGGTAGCTAATGAGGATACAGACGCGCTTTGGTGGTTTTATAAATCCAGTATGTAAACAGTGTTTCTGTGTGTCTACATTATGCTCTTTCTGCTGTGCGTCCTTCATTAAATTGCATGTCGTGGTGACGAGTGCGCGCAGAAACAGAGGAATTAGTAGCATGTATATACGTAGGAGGCATTGGTATGTAAACGTGTACGCATGTAATAGGGTGTGACGTGCAATTAGAAGAAAGGGGCCTGTACATGGAGTCTATGGGTGATAAGTCAGGCGACATGCACACATACGAGTTTTGAGAAGAGCAACGTGCACACACAGGGATACAGACAGGACTAGACAGAATGTAGCGCAAAGCTCTTGGAGGGGGGACAAGAACTGGGCAAGAAGTGAGGGGAGAATGCCAGCAGAGGTGACGAGAAGGGTGGGGGATAAGAGAGAGGGAAGTACAAGCAAAGGAGCATGATTAAAGCTGATGAGAAGGGAGGGGAAGTGCGAGGAAAGGCAAAGGAGCCATTCGAACAAGCTCTGGCATTGCGCGGAGGGGGGCGGGGCGAGAGCGCACAGAAACACAGGAATGAGGAGCATGTATATACGTAGGAGGCAGTGGTATGTAAACGTGTACGCATATATAAGGTCTGACGTGGAGACAGGGGCGCGCAAAAAAGACAGTGGGGAGGGCATGGGGGCGGGGGAGGACTTGGCGGAGAAGAAGGGAGGGGGTGAGATAAGGAGGGAGAGAGTGAAACTAGCTTTGGCCTTCTCAAGAAAACACCCGTTAACGTAAAAAGCAGTTATATTCATCTCCACATTCGTATTAACATCACTAGTAACACACAAAAAGAGACATGGATAAAAAGAGACATTTGACTAAAGGCAATTTGAGCGGTCCAGCATAAGGACACTGAGCTTGTAAACAATACAATCTTGCCTCATTTGCAGGATTGTATTGTGCTGCGCTGGGAGCCTGTTCATTAATCTATTTATTTAAAGTTTACACACACAGACTAGACACGGCTGTTGTGAGCAAAGGAGTCTTTTGGAAGTGTCCCTGACAGAATGTTACGCAAAGTTCTTGGATGGGGGGCAAAAGTGTGCAAGAAGTGAGGGGAACAGGAGTGCGAGGAAAGGCAAAGGAGCAATTCGAACAAGCTCTGGCATTGCGCGGAGGGGGGCGGGGGCGAGAGCGCACAGAAACACAGGAATGAGGAGCATTCCGTGCAAAGCAAAACATTCACAACACGGGGCAGCAACGAGACACACAAAGTGGAGAAACAAACAATTAAAAAAATGTAAACAAAATGCATCTTACCTGAACGCAAATAAAAACAACACCAATCCGGCTGAAGGCACTCCTGAAAAGACGAAAACAACACGGAAAGACAAAAAAAAAATAAACCCCGCCCACCGCCGCACTGACATGTCCAAAGGGGCCGGATGGGAAACATTCTCAGAAACGCCCACGAGTCGCCTCGGAGAATGACGGATGCCTCTGTTTCCCAATGGCTAGCGTCCATTTATGGAGCTAGCCAATGGGAAACAGAGGCGGGACGAACATCCATACTGGTAAACAAAAGTTTTCGCCTGCGCGAACCGCTGCTTGCGCAGCTTTTCGCCAGGCGAAACCTAAAAAGGACGTCTTATATGAACATGAAAAGGAGGAGTCGAGGAGAGAGAGACACGACATTGGAACAACTCAGAGGACGAGAGGCAGAGATGAGAGAGATGCAAGGTGAAAAAGAGCCCAGGAGAATGCTCCGTGAGGAGAGGAACCCGGAAGCTGTGGGTCAGAGCGGGAACCTGGAAGTGGAAGTTGGCTTGCAAAGAGAGGAAGCAGAAAGGTATGAGGAACGGTGGACGAATCTAGCGGTGGCTGACGTCGACTCACCCACCGCAAATCTGGAGGATTGTGGCCACGCCAGGAGGTGTTGCAGACCAGAGGGAGCCAGGTGGGAACTTTGGACCATTGTGCCCAGGGCCGGACTGGGAACCCAAAGCAGCCCTGGCAATTATCATGGACCAGCCCCTGTTGAAGCACTGCCCGGCCCCGGGAGAGTGGAAACGCTTGCTTGCTCCTATTGTTACAGTTGGCCGATATTGCAGCACTGCTGAAAAATCAGCCCCCAGTAACAAAATTGGCCCCCACCACTAAAAAAACAGCCACCACCCTTTCAGCCTCCCGGGAAAACACACAATGCCCACTATGGACAGTCCAGCCCTGATTGTGCCCTGTCGAAGAGTCAGAAACGACTCTAAGAGGGGCACAGGCCTGAAGACAGGTATGATCATATATATGATCAGCAGGCCGCCTTCCTCGATGGAGTATTATCTTTATAATTTTACCCGACCTAAAGAAAAGAGTGAACCATCAGAACAATTACATCCGCCCTCAATCGATACCACAGATTAGCTATAGCAGGTAAAAGGAAGATTTTCTTCTCTTTTTCTATTTCCAGTATAGATGTTCCCAAACAGGAACTACAAGAAGATTGTGTGGAGGTGGCGGCTTGTGGGGTGGGGGTGAAGGTGCAGAAATACCGAGAAAAAAACTAAGGAGACACAAAATGAGGAAACAAATATTTTTATTAACGAGTTGTGGTCTGCATCGTACCTGATACTTTGTCCTTTTCTTTCTGAGGGCTGCCTGGGAACGAGAGGACCCAAGTACATCCTGGAAGAGAAAGTAAACAAGACTTCATTAGTGCTGTTTGAGAACTTGTTTTTCGTTTGTTTTGACAAACCACATACATGACAATGAACAAAGAAGTCTTGGGAAACTTTACAGCGTCTTTTGATTATTGAACCTGCCCTATCACATGATTATAGCACCAAGCATTAGGAATGGGTAATAGCACTGTCAGCTGAACCAGTCTGAGTAAATCTGTGTGTTGCAGACAGTCAAGACTGATGCCTCTCGGCTGCTGAGCCCAGAATGTGCCTGTGCTTGGCCTGTCTAACCCTTGCCTCGCGACTGGACATGATCAGGGCTCTGGTCTGGTGAACCTGCTGCAATGGTGGCTTCATGGACCTAGGGGCGCAGGAGACCCAAGTGTTAAGTGTGTGCTCTAGGCTGTGATGCCCATATTACACTGCTCGCCACCCCTAGACGGTGCATGAACACTGCCAGCCACCAGCAGAAGCCAAGGACACTCCCACACTTCCACAGGCTTTATGAATACCAGGAACATCTCATCCATTGCTTCCTCTTCTGAGTCTCTACTCCCATCTGACACTATACCAAGCATCCTCCTCTATCAACAAAATCATCCCTTGCCCCTGCTAAAACTGTTAGTATTAAGTGTTATGAAAATAATGGAATTAGATGGCAATTTTTATGGAATAAAATCATTTGTTTGAAGCAGTCTATTACGGTCACATCATAAATGTCTTTTTTTGCTTTTTTAAATTAGTAGAAGCCTTTTGCTGACAAAACATAGGGCCATATTACCAAGGTGAAGTATCGCCGCTTTTTCAGCGAATTGTGCCGAGAAAGCGGCGATGCTTCTAGCGCCCTATTAACAAGGGCATGTTAACGCCTGCCTCAAGCCCACTTTGCATGTCAGCGAGAAACATCGCTAATGACATGCAAAGTGGGCGTTCCCACGTCCAACCACATGTAAAATGTGGTTGGAGGTGGTAACACCCTATTACCAAGGCAGGCGTTGGGAGAAGGAGACCTGCGATAAACTTGTTTATCGCAGGTCTCCCAACGCCTGCTCCGATCAGGTGTTAGGCATTGATAACATGGGGGTGTGGATCATAAAGATGAATCCACCCCCCATATTATCAAGGCACACATTAGCGCGTGACAACAACGCTTGTTTTCACGCGCTAATGTTCCCTATCGCCGGATTTAATATCGCCTACGTGTTGCGCGTTGATAATGACGCGCTAACACGGCGATAAAATCCGGCGATAGGGAAATGTGCGATGTGCGTTTTTTAACGCACATCTTGGTAATATGACCCATAGTTCTTTGATGCATTCCCAGCTTTTTTTCTGTGAGGTGCGGCGCAGCGGCCAGGGCAGCTGACTCCGGGACACAGGGCTCACGTTTCGTTTTTTTTTAATTAGGTCTGAACGACCCTAGACAATTCTTGTCTGACAGGTAAATTCCTGTCCTCTGCAGTCCACAATGAATGCCTTAATGCACTGCTTCCTACGGCCATGCTTGTTTAAAGACTATTACAGGACAGAGAGGACTTTAAAATCGGCAGCCAGTGCTAGCTCTGTAAAACAGGAGGCTTATGGATTTGATGATAAAGTTCCTCGACTAGCCGGGCTGTCTGATTTTGAAATGTCTTCGGCATCACTGAGATCTTTCTAGATGCTCCAATGAAAGGGGAGCTGCAATAACCCAAACCCTTGGGAGCCAACAGTGGTTTTGGTCTTTGCAGCCCTCTTCTTTTCCGCCAATGAATGACCTTGTTCTGAGAGTGCTCAGTCAACTTATTCAAATGCTCCTCCATTCCAAGAGTGGAATGGAAGCAGACACCAAGTGCTGTGACTTTCTGGAAGCCACCTATCAGTTTCAGTATCACCTTCTAGTTAGTCTCTGACTTGGAAACATTCTGCCACGCAAGTTCTAGCAACAACCAGAGGGCAGCAGATCACGCAGGATTTCTTACGTAAACATTAAAGAGAACTAGATTCAACAGAGAGACTCGGGAACACTAGAAGCAGCTTCCATGGAGAAGCCAGAGTATTATCACACCTAGACACAGGCGGATCGATGTGAAGACAGTTAGGTTTCCCTTTCCAAATCTGTCCTAACTGGGGTTTTTTTCTAACTTGGTATTACAAGTTTTGCAAAATGACCATACATCTGAGATTTTTTCCTGTGCAGATTTTGCCAGAAAAAAACTGGCAAAAATTGTAAGGAATAAACTTGTCTAAAAGGAGAAGATCTGCAGTACTTAGGTGTGGAAACAGTGGTACCGCATGTAATTTTGAGCAGGAATACTGAGAAAGGATGTGACGTGAATGCAGTTCGGTATCTCTCTGCGAGGTTTCAATACCAGAGCATTAAAGAATGAGGGCCTTAAAGCCTGAGCCCCGGCTCCCGCAACACTACACACCCATTCAAGCAAGAGTTAATGATCGACAGTTGCAAAGGAGACAAACGGAAACGTAGAAACACAAACAAGACTGCTACAAGTTTCCTCGTAAACCACCCACTGAAATCATTTCAACATGCGTCAGGGCAGCTCCTCCAGTTCTGGGGAACTCATGAGCAACTAGGAAATCCTGTGGCAAGTATTTCTTTTGTTCTTGGAACTGTTTGAGGCGAGGAATTCTGTGAGCTCACTGAATGTCAAAGTACCTCCGTTGTGGCCTTTGAACTCATAGGGTAGAGAGGTTGAACATTCAAGGCTTATTCTTGAACACTGGTTGAGGTGTAGGATATTAGGTTCAGCTAGCACATATATGTCTCACAATAGCCTAACAGACCAGACTATTTGATGTCTTTTAAGAAAGATATAAGACTTTATTTTTGTTAAGCTAAGCAATTGTGGCGCTATAGCTCACAGTGCTCAAATGCTGTATGGAGAAAGCTGTGCTACTTAACAGGATCATTTTCAAATGAATTATCCTCACCCGCGTTCTAAGCGTTATCCAAAATGGGGCTAAGTTCGGGAATCACAGCAAAAGCACATGACCTAAATGGATGTGAGCAGAGGCAATGTTCAGTCTGGCTCTGTCTATTTTCTTTATACGCAGAAATGTAATAGCTTCAGGAATTTATGCTACATGGCATACTAAACACACATACTTGATTTTACAATGGCTGTAACATATAAAGCACCCTACATTGATAGAGGTTAGCACATATAAAAAGGGGTTCCCCAAACGGAGCTTCTCCACCCTCATATATCCAACCACTATCTCACAATCAGTGGGAGATGGGGTATCAGTCAAGACAAAATACACAGATTAAGAAAGAGTGACAGCAAGCAGTTCATCCTCCGGGGAACCGATTAAAAGGCCTATATCCTATGACTATTAATCAGTTGCTACCACCAGTGCACGAGTTAGTCATATCATGGCTGGGTCACGGGTCCGAGAGTCGGCCATTATAAAAGCAGTCCCACTTTGGAGGTACCCCTATTAATCTATGTTCTGCACAGTCCTTAGTTCTCGCGATGTTCTATGTTGTTCTAGTATTTCCCACATGAGTGGCATTGAGGACATGTGTGCACGTTACAAATAAAATGAATAAATAGCCAGTGGAACCTTTAAGTCTGGTCTTTTGGACCGGAAGTAGCATGTCCTTAGTCAGGCGGATTATTGTTTGGTCTGCAAGGCCAGCTGTGTCTGGGCTGAAGGACCAGAAGTCCGCGGTCATAGGACTGGGGTCTCTGGTCTGCAAGACAGAGGGGTCTGGGCTGAAGGACAGGTTGTGTCTGGTCTGCAGGGCCACAGGGCTCTTGTCAGTAAGACCGGATATATAAGATCTTTAGGAGTAGAAGCGCCCGGTCTGTGGGACAGTTGTGTCCGGTCTGTCGGACTGAAGTTCCCTGGCCATGGAGTGGAGGGGTTTGATCAGTCAGGCACAGGCTGTGTCTGGTATGTAGAGCTGCAGGAGTGTGGACTGGTCTGTAGGCCCTGTGCGGGCTCTCTCTCTCTCTGTGGTTTGATTCCTTCGGGACACCGACAGGCAGAGATGGGATATCACGGCGCATTCATCCCCAGAACAAAGCCTCTTCGTCGTCCCACGCCTCCTAGCGGCAGAAGTGGGTCATTCGGTGGATACCGTGGAGGGAGGCGGGGGCTCGGGTAAGGGGAGACGCTGTCTCGAGGAGCCTCGGGCCTGGAGCTGTAAGGTACACCCCACTACAAGAGAAGCCCAGGTCCCCCCTCAGGACGGGGTGTTCTGGGCTCATGTTACACACATTCCTTCCACTTACGGGACGAGGGCCGCGTATGTGGGTCAGGCGACAATGGCGCCCCGTAGTAACCCCCGTCGAGCTTCCCTCAGCCTTTTGTTGAGAGCCCCCGGGATCGTGTGAACGCACCTGCAGCGCAAGGAACACATTTACACACCGTCTTGGTCCGATTGCCACTTTTGGCACTGCTTTGTGTCATAAGGGCGTGGTTTCAAATATCTCCCCTGCTGAAATGGCTCATTTTCCACAACGTAGAGAAACGCGCATCTCTCCTGGCTCCTTTGATGGACAACGCAGTGACTCAAGAGCTCGGATTCCAGGCATGGATATACACGGTGTAAAAAACCCATCCCTGAATGCAGGGAGTCTGAGGGTGCAAACCAGGGCGTTCAGAGCCCAGGTCTGGATTTGGACACAGAGGGCGGGACGGTCCTGTACATGTATACAGAGGGCCTTAGAATGCAAACCAGGGTGCAGGAGCCAGATCTGGGAACGGAGGGTGTGAAGAACGTATCCATGTATACAAGGAGACTGAGATTGCCGGCAAACCAGGGTGTTTTGGGATTAGGCCAGGATACAGAGGGTGTTAAGGTCTTTCCCGTGTATATATGGGGCGATAATGCATACAAACCAGGGCGATTAAAGCCCAGGCCTGGATACAGAGAGTATGAAGATCTTCTGTTTGTATACAGGGTTGCTGATAATTCAAACAAGGATTTTAGAAGCCCAGATCGTGATACAGAAGGTGTGAAGGTCTTATACACCATGTATAGAGGGGGACTGAGAATGCATGAAAACCAGGGTGTGTGGAGCCTATGCCAGGATACATAGGGTGTGAAGATCTTATGTATGTATACAGGGTTGATGATAATTCAAACCAGGATCTTAGAAGCCCAGATCGTGATACAGAAGGCGTGAAGGTCTTATCCATGTATAGAGAGGGCCTGTGAATGCATGCAAACCAGGGTGTGTGGAGCCTAGGCCACGATACACAGGGTGTGAAGATCTTATGTATGTATACAGGGTTGATGATAATTCAAACCAGGATTTTAGAAGCCCAGATCGTGATATAGAAGGTTTGAAAGTCTTATCCATGTTTAGAGGGGGCCTGTGAATGCATGCAAACCAGGGTGTGTAGAGCCTAGGCCAGGATACAGAGGGTGTGGAGATTTTTTCATGTATATATGGGGTGATAATGCATGCAAACAAGGGTGTTTGAAACCTAGGCCTGGATACAGAGGGTGTGAAGATCTTATGTATGTATACAGGGTTGCTGATAATTCAAACCAAGGTCTTAAAAGCCCAAATCAGTATTCATTAGGTGAAACGATATTATCCATGAATACAAGCAGCCTGAGAACGCCTGCAAACCAGGGTGTTTGGAGCTTAGATCCGGATACAAAGGGTATGAACGTCTGATCCGTATGTACAGCGCTGGGTCTGAAGGTAAGCACCAGGCTCAGTCTGGATAAACAGGAAATAAGAGTGCTTGCCCTAGGTACAGAGATATTAAGTCCAACACTTGAAAACAGAGTCATAAAGTTTAGATCAGGCTTCTCCAACAAGTTGCTCCTGGGCTATTGTTAGCTCTCCAACTACCTGGAAGCAGCTCTCCTGTGTGCAGCCCTACTTGCTAAATTAGAAGCGTTTGCTTGGTTGAATTAATAATAATATATGTGCACCAACATTGGAAAGTGTTTATTTGAGAAATAGATGTGTGGTTTTTAAGACCATCATAGCCTTGTGATTGCTTTGTTCGCCCTAAGTTGGCAGGGCATACCCAGACGTGGGTCCCTTGCTCACTTTGCCTCTGGATTCAAGCTAGCCTGGCTGATGAGGGCTGTTACCCCGAAACCGGTCCCAGGATGCTTGTTTCCGGTTCTGGGAAGACCTGGCTTAGCAGTTTGGGCTGGACTGCTCCCATGAGGTACAGTGTCAAGACTGATTTGCTTATAGCTGGGTCTGAACTGAGGTGACAAACTGAGCTAAAGAACGGTGATGGATTTAACCCAGATGTGTGACTGGGGGTGAGTGTCTGAAAAGTTTCAGCGATCCATCCATCATCTCCTTGTGTTTGCTTTTAATAACTCATCTTTTCCAAAACATATTTAAAGCTCATATTTGACTGATAAATCATGCAGAGTTTGGGAGATGTATCACTAATAATTGTTACCTAGGTGCCATGGGCATTGCAGCTATGGCTATTCTGTATTACCTATGTAGAGGTGTTCCAAATTGACAAAGTCTTTTTCACATTATTGGTGGTAACCATGCCCTGAGGTGATCTCTAATGTATCCTTGTCTGATGAGGCCGCTGTTAAACCACTAGTAATAGTAGTTCTGGATGATTTTAATTAAACATAAGAAGCTCATCATTAAAAGATTGGAGACCCCTGGACTAGATATTAGATTCTAAGATGTCAGGATCCCAGGCCTGGATACCTAGTGTGTTAGATCCCCTTCCCAGTGACTGCATGGTTTTGATGGTGCATACCAGGGTGTTAAGATCCCTAGTATAGATACTGAGTCTGAGGTTGAATCAAGAGTTTTTTGAGGATCCAAGAACTGGAAATAAAATGTTAGGATCTCATGGATGGATACTATGGTATTAGGGTCAGGTTTGTATGAAGAAGGTACTAAATTAAATTGATCAATTGGTTAAACCTCAGATGCTCTAGCCCCTTTGACAGCCAATGCCTGTACCACACCATAACCATACACTTTAGCAGTACCATCACCTTACCCTCACAAAACCAACCCAGCAGCATGGATGGATTTTGTAGATGTCAATTTGCTGCTTTCCAAAAGCATGAAAGATAAGATAAGGCAAAGCTTCAGCCCATCAAAGTTTTGCTTTAAATCCAATATCGCTTTCACAACAGAGCTTTCTTGGAGTGCCACCCTCATTCCGGTGAAGTTGCTAGACCTACTGCCACCCAGGGCGCACCCTAAGTTTACTGCCCAGTGCTGGTAAGAGCGGGTGGGGTAGTTGGTGGCCGACTTGTTCAGGGGAGGGAGTGGGAGGTTTGGCGGCCGAAAGATTACTTGTTCTCAGGGCATGGAGGGGGGTGGTAGTAGACAGACACAACTTGCTCACTTCCCCCACCCTCAAAAACAGTACCACCTGGGGCGGACCCCCGCCCCTATAGCTACACCACTGCCTCATTTTCTCAGACAAACAAGACAGCACTATATAGTATGCAGATGGCAAATGGCTACTGTTAGAACTGGCTATTTCTGGTAGGCTAAGGCTGATGCCAAAGCCAGGCAGAAACCACCATTCTAGTCGGGGCAAGGAAAGTCACACGCCAAGATAACCCCTGCTCACCCCCTTGGTAGCTTGGCACGAGCAGTAAGGCTAAACTCGGAGGCAATGTGTAAACCATTTGCGCCAGCACACAACAGCAACAACATACTAGGCACACCACAAAAGGAACTCCACACAAGGTTATATAAAAATAACTTCTGTATTGTCAAAACACATCAGATAAAAATCACACATGTACATTGTGCCAACTGGCACGGGCAATATTCATAAGGGATTATTTACAAGACAGGGCCACATGGGCCACTGTCATAATCAGCACTTAGTAGAAATAGAAATACTGTCAGAAATTAGAATAAAAGGATATAAAATCACTGTAGCACAAAATAACAGTTATAAATCACAACCAGTAACTACTGGTAAAGGTAGGTACACACTACGCAATACTAATAACCATAGTCCTAGATCACGCATGGACACATAACCTCTCTAGTATAAACTATACTAGGCAAAACACAACCACCTAAGAATAAAATACATTTAGGGGTAGAAGCAAGAACATATTACACATGATGCATCAAACATTCAGAGGTGTAGGAAAGGAAAAACACATGATGCATAAAACATACATTCAGCGGTGTAATAACAAGGCACATGATGTATCAAAAACACATTCAAAGGTGCAGGGAAAGAAAAACACATGATGCATCAACCAACACATTCAGAGGTGTAAAATCAAGGAGGACACATGATGCATTAAAACATTCAGAGGTGCCAGGAAAGAAAACACAACTCAATAGCGCACAAACACATGATGCCTAAACTTTCAGAGGTGCAAGGAAAAACCACACAATTGTGCAAAACCTTACATAAGCCACCACCTGTGGCAGTCCCTAGGCCAACTGGCCTTGTTGGGGCTAGGACGCCCTGTAGTCCAAATGTCAGGGGCCTAAACGGTGCAGGTGCCCACTACTTGCTGGGCACCTGTGGACAATCCAAAGCGCCTAAACGGTGCAGCTGCCCACTAATTGCTGGGCAGCTGGGACTCAAAACTGCGACAGGGTCCTCACTGACCCTAGAACAGAACTGCGCTCAATCGTTGGAGCCACACAGGCTCTGACACCACACTGCGCAGAACGTTGGAGCCACACAGGCTCTGAAACTGTGCCACATTGGAGCCACCTGGCTCTAAAACAAGTACTGTGGCCAAATGCTGGAGCCCCACAGGCTCTAAAGACACTGTACCCCCATAGACCACGGACTCTGTACAACGTTGGGGCGGCCCACTGCCATCCGGGACCGCCCTATCTCCCACCAACATCTTGGGATTCGCACTGGCACGGCTCCCCATGGAGCTCTCGAGGCTCTGAAAATACCTCTTGAGCCCTTCGTGGGCTAAATCGACAAAGAATGCCCCTTTTCAACATAGGAGCCCCGCTCGGGGGTTTGAACACAAAGATATGCCCCCTGAGCCTTGACCGGCTCTTAAACGAATATGCCGCTACGAGCCTCTTGGGGCTCGACACACAACTGCGGTGTCGTTGGAGTCCTTCTTGGACCCTTGGAACAGTGATGCCCCCGGAGCCTCAACAGGCTCTGCACACTGGAGGGGAGGGGCGGGTGCCGGCCATGTGCCCCGATGCCCTCCTCCCCTCTACTGCTCACTATGGCCCCACTCACCGGTTTGGAGGACTCCTCGGGCTGCTCCTCTGCTGGCGGTGGGGCGGCTCTCTCTGCTGGGAGGCGGGGCTCTCCTCCCTACGACGGAGCCCCGCCTGCACCTTCCGCCGCCTCATCTGATACCCGCACTTCTCCTGGGTGAGTGCACCGGGGCGCAGAGTGGGATCCTGCCGGCCCCGGTGCCCAATGCAGCCGCGATTCCTCCGTGGGAGGCGGGGTAGGCTCCCGCCCTCCTACTTCCTGCTTCCGGTTGTCCCGTAGGCCCGCCCCTGGCCTGCCTGACTTCCGGTCCGGGTGCCGGGCGGCGGCAGGGGCAATCTCGGCAGCAGAAACTCAGGGTAAAGAGATGCCGGGTGGGCACCGGCCAAAGCGCTCCCCAGCGCTAGAATCAAATACAGCGCTTCTAAGCGCTAGGGGCAAAGATAAAGCGCTCCTCAGCGCTAGGGGAAAATAAAGCGCTCCAAAGCGCTAGCAGGGCAATAAATCAGCGCTCCCAAGCGCTAATGGAAATTTAAAGCGCTCCATGCGCTAAAATAGCAAATCAAGCGCTTCCTAGCGCTAAAGGCAGAAATAAAGCGCCACCAGGCGCTAGGGGTGAAAGCAAAGCACTCCCAGCGCTAGGGACAAGTAAAGGTCCATCAGTCCAGCAAAGTCCATCAGATATCCAGGGGCTGGGCAGGGCCCAGGGATTCCCCTGGGCCCAAGCAGCAGCACGCCCCTGGTAGGATTCAAGTCAGAAAACAAGAACAAATTGTAAGGGGACACAGCCCCTTTTTATACTGCAAATTTCTTTGTCTAGCAGGGTGCAGGCAGTGTGAGAACTAGCTAGAACTGGTTATAGGGAACTTCTTTCAGGGTTAGGGGCATAGGCGACAGTCGCCCAGCAGGAGGTGGAGCCAGCATTGTGGCAGGCAGGCACAGCCCTATTCACTCCTAGGTGCCATCTCCTCCCACTTCCCTGGCAGCAGATGCAGCCTTTCATCCACGGGCTGACTCAGACAACCTCCTGGGCTCCCCAGCCCCTGCCACCCTCAAACCAGACAGTCAATCCACAAGCAGGCCCAGGCACTCCTGGGCCAGGCTCACCAGCCAATCACACACCAGACACAAATTACACAAATATGCCAACTTCTAAAAGTGGCACTTCCGCACTAGACACATTCATGCCGCATACATCATTACGCAGCATTCAATCTCACGAGTTCGTACATACCAAACTCGACCCTGCACTCCCCACACATCAGGAACTACCATGGGCATACATATTCCCCATTCATTCCTATGGGAGGGCAGGTCACTCACCACACATACACAGAGAGCACACGCACTTTACACTGTACCACAGTGAAAAAGTGCGCAAAGGCCTAAAATCACCAACACCAGGTTCCAGAAACAGGCTAGGAAAAAGCAAAAGTTTCGGGGTGAACCTGCCAAAAGGTCCAACAGCTACTCTCGAATAACACTAAACATAACAAGAAAGCATAACTTCATACATCAGACACCTATTATTTGCACAATACCTTGGCCCCTACCAGAAGCAGCAAAGTACACACCGTAAGCACCATCAACCTTACATCATATCATAACTACAGAAAAAGGCCAACACTATCAACTACAAATCTTACAACTGAAGACATATACTATAATCATAGATTGCACTCAGCGTATGAGATACAGCACTCTGCACCCCCCAATCTCGTCCACAGACACAATACACACAAAATCAAAGTAAAGGCAAAGTCATGCTCCTGTAGCAGTAATACCCATATCCCATCCAATATAAAAAGCTCCCAAAAATATATAGACAATATCAGAAGAAGCCCATACAAGAAGGCAATAACAACCACAAAGGCCGCTCTCAAGAAACTAAATAACTTAGCGCATATCAATGACAGATAAAACCAAATGCAACATATTATTCCACAACCTCACACACAGCAGAACGAAAATCCTACAGATGGAAAAATAGTCGCCATACATCTAACAAGATATGGCACATTCCTGCTGTCTCCTTGCACTGGTGACGGTAAACTTTTGGCTGCCCAGCACCAACGCAGGCACCCTGTCACTATCATAATGCTTGACAGCAGCTTTCGTGTGGCGTAATTCATCTGCATGTTCCTGGGCTGGAAAAGAGGTTACATCTGCCTCTATCTGCTCGCATAAAAGGCTTTTTTTCAGTGGTTAATGTGAGCCGATGGGTGGTGAACACACTACTGGAACTCATTTTTTTGAACCGGCATGTATTCTAGCAACTTCTCGAGGGCCACTTTCCTGCTGTCCTGGCTTTTGAAAGTCCAGACAATAATAAAGAAAAAGCTTTAGTTTAAGGCTGCTGGTGTCTCGTCACATTGTTGTCTCGTCCAAGCAAATGATTGCGTAGTGCGGATGACAGTGGTAACATCACGGTGGTGTGGCAACAGCACTGTAATCCATTCTGACTGGTTCACACATATGCAGTACATTCTAACTGTGCAGCTTCCAGTCCACTGCTGACACGCTGCTCCTGAGGCGGAAAGCCGGGAGAGCGCTCGTATTTTTTAAAACTTGTTGACTGTGTAACTTTGTGATTTTAAAACTTGCACTCTTACCCCAAGCCTTTGTCAAACAGAAGCGGACCCTCCGCTGTTCTAAAACCGGCGCGCAAAGCGATTACCAGCGCCACGGCCGACTGACAGGCCACGCCCCCTTCGGAGGCCACGCCCACCGCCCACAGAATAAAAGCGACGCTGATCACTAGCGTCCCTTACTGCTGACACGCTGCTCCTGAGGCGGAAAGCCGGGAGAGCGCTCGTATTTTTTAAAACTTGTTGACTGTGTAACTTTGTGATTTTAAAACTTGCACTCTTACCCCAAGCCTTTGTCAAACAGAAGCGGACCCTCCGCTGTTCTAAAACCGGCGCGCAAAGCGATTACCAGCGCCACGGCCGACTGACAGGCCACGCCCCCTTCGGAGGCCACGCCCACCGCCCACAGAATAAAAGCGACGCTGATCACTAGCGTCCCTTACTGCTGACACGCTGCTCCTGAGGCGGAAAGCCGGGAGAGCGCTCGTATTTTTTAAAACTTGTTGACTGTGTAACTTTGTGATTTTAAAACTTGCACTCTTACCCCAAGCCTTTGTCAAACAGAAGCGGACCCTCCGCTGTTCTAAAACCGGCGCGCAAAGCGATTACCAGCGCCACGGCCGACTGACAGGCCACGCCCCCTTCGGAGGCCACGCCCACCGCCCACAGAATAAAAGCGACGCTGATCACTAGCGTCCCTTACTGCTGACACGCTGCTCCTGAGGCGGAAAGCCGGGAGAGCGCTCGTATTTTTTAAAACTTGTTGACTGTGTAACTTTGTGATTTTAAAACTTGCACTCTTACCCCAAGCCTTTGTCAAACAGAAGCGGACCCTCCGCTGTTCTAAAACCGGCGCGCAAAGCGATTACCAGCGCCACGGCCGACTGACAGGCCACGCCCCCTTCGGAGGCCACGCCCACCGCCTATCTACTTACTACCCTATAAGTATGTGCCTCCATAGGAAGCGCAGCGGACGAGCGCAGCGGGCGCGCCGGTTGCGCGCCGAAGGCGCGCCCAAGGAAAGCCCGTCTGCGCCCGTCCGCGACCGACCGAGACCTGAGGCCACACACCCTGCTCCTCTCATTCAATACTCTCACTCTCAACTCACTGCTCAGCAAGGTAAGTGGAGTCTACCTTCCGCTACCTCAGCTCGGATTTCTGACCTTGGACTACTAACTGTACATGAGTCAATCCACACTAACATCCAGTCTTCGCCCCCTAAGACCACATCCTCGAACTCGCTCCAGAACGTCATCCCCCCTCCACCTATCACAGCTATGTACTTAAACACACGATCAGCAGTAAAACACCAGCTTGACCTTTTTACTCTACTGGATTCCCATCAACCGGATTTATTATTCCTCACTGAAACCTGGTTCTCAGACAGTTCTCTTCCCTCCCTGCTGGCGATACTCCCCCCGACCTATTATGCCATTCGAGCCGACCGCCCCTTGGGCAGGCCTGGCGGCGGGGTAGCCCTTATCGCACGTAAGGAGCTCACTTTTCACCCCTTAGCCTCCCCCTCCATGGGTACCTCAGACTGCTTAGTGGTCCGATCCCTTTCCTTTTCTCCCCCTTTGACTTGTGTCCTCGTGTACCGACCCCCGTCTTCCTCTCAAACGTTCCTTCGGTGTTTTCAAGACCTAATGGCGACGTTGGTTGTCAACCATTCTTCCATCATTGTACTGGGAGATTTTAATTTTTGGCCCTCCGACCCCGCGGAATGTGCCACGTCTAAGGAATTCTCAGACTCTCTTCGGTCGCTCAACTTTATATCAGTCGTCAATACTCCCACACACAGGTTGGGTCATATCTTGGACCAAATCTGGCAACGCGACTGCCCGGTCAGTTCTCTGTCCATCTCCCCATGTCCATGGTCGGATCACTCACTGATCACCCTATCCCTAGCTCCCGTCCCACCAGCCAAGCCCACTCCTGCGAGGAATGTTTGGGCGCGCTCATGGAATCGTGTCGACATCGAAGCACTATCGACCCTCCTCTCTTCTTCCAGTCCCGACCTGACTGCGCTACCCTCTTCTGGCCAGGTAGACGCCATCACCGATTGGCTACGAGCCGGGTGCGACACGGTCGCCCCTCTAAAACGCATCGTAACCAAACGCTCTAAAGATGCAAACCGTTGGTTCTCTGACCATCTAAAGAAACTAAAACTCGCTCTCCGCCAATCCGAACGACAATGGAGACGAAACTACTGCCCCATTGCTAAAACCAGGTTTACCGAACTTCTCACCCAGTACAAGAAAGCCATATTAGATACAAAGAAAGATTACTTCTCCTCAAAAATCCAACTAGCGGAGAACCGGCCGAGAGAAATCTTTTCTATCATCCAAGACCTCGCCTTTTCCGACAGAGCCTCACTCAAACCATCACCCTCTCAATCACTATGCGACTCCCTTAATCACTTTTTTCTAGATAAAATTAGTAAAATTAAAATTAAAATTCCCCCCCCATCCCCGACCTTCACGGACCATCGACGTCCTCCAGCCACCGCTAAACTGAATTCAATTCCCCCCCTATCGACCGACTCATTTCTTTCCATTCTTCCGTTGGTCAAGTCCGGCTCCCCGCTGGACCCCTGCCCTGCTTACATCTTAAAGCAGATATACACCTTCTGCCCCTCACCACCTTTAGCGCTCCTCAATAGCTCACTGGCTCAGGGCATCGTCACCCCAGCACTTAAATCAGCAGTGATCGTACCGATCCTTAAAAAACCTGGAGCGGACCCCTCCGACCCTGCTAACTTCCGTCCAATCTCCCTTTTGCCTTTCCTGGCAAAGGTATTGGAACGACACGTGGTCAAAACACTGAGTGACTTCGTGGAAAGTCATGGGGTCTTGGCCCCAAGACAGGCTGGCTTCCGCCCAGCCCACTCAACTGAGTCCGTCATAACATCAGTTCTGGACAACCTCCGACAAGGAATGGACAGCAATCAACATCAGGCCCTGATCCTCCTAGATCTTTCCGCCGCATTCGACACCGTGGACCATACCATCTTACTTTCACGGGTCGAGGCGGCGGGAATTCGAGGGACAGCCCTACTATGGCTGTCCTCCTTCTTGAGCGGTCGGACTCAGGCGGTTCGTCTGGGAGAGTTCTCTGCGGAACCTTTATCCATCCAGTGCGGTGTCCCCCAGGGTTCTTCACTATCCCCCCTTTTATTTAATCTCTACATCGCCCCCCTTATTTTTGCTTTACAGCAACTGGAGGTCTCTGTGTACAACTATGCAGACGATCTCCAGCTCATTTTTCACCTGTCCTCTGCCCCAGAGTCCATGTCTAAGGTTCAGTCCATCATGACCTTTATCCAGGACTGGATGAACTTCAACCACCTGAAACTCAACCCCGACAAAACGGAGTTGGTGTTGACGGGTGGTTGCTCCAGTCCCTGGTCCCCCTCCTTCTGGCCCCCATCATTAGGTCCCCCGCCCACCCCTGTACCCTCTGTTAAAACCCTTGGCTTCAAAATTAATAACCAACTTTCCTTACATTCCCAAGTCTCTGCTGTGGTGTCATCAGCTTTTCTGTCGCTCAGGACTATCCGCAGAGTCTCACGATTTTTCGCCCTAGACGCGCTCAAACTAATTCTTCTGGCCATGGTGACATCCCGCCTAGATTATGGCAACATCCTCTACCATGGCATGCCCGATTACCTCATGAGACGCCTCCAGCTGGTTCAAAACCAGGCCGCTCGGCTGGTTTTTAACCTTTCTAAATCGCACCATGTTACTCCTCTTCTTTTTTCCCTCCATTGGCTACCTGTCCGGCAGCGCGTCTTATTCAAGCTCGGCTGCACTATCTTTAAAGCCAGGACAGGCTCCGCCCCTTCCTTCATCAACTCAGCTATACAACCCTATACTCCGTCACGAGACCTCCGATCCTCCTCCCACCACCTTCTCGTGGTTCCCCGTTTCAAACGGAAGAAATGGGGTGGTTCCAAGTTTGCCACCTCGGGCCCCGCTTTCTGGAACTCTCTCCCACTGTCCCTTAGAACCTGCACCCAATACCCTCTCTTCCGCAGAAATCTCAAGACTTTCCTCTTTACCCAAGCCTTCCCATCCTGAATCCCTTTACCGTTCCCCTGTTCCGACCGACTGAGTAGCTGTCATCAGTGAGCGCCAAGAAACCGCCAGGTGTATGAGCGCTATATAAATCCCTTCAAATTCAAATTCAAATTCCAGTCAAGCTGTGTTCTGTCATTGTCATCAGTACTGCCGAGGTCCCACAAGGCCAAGTGGCCAGAAACTGTTGAGGTAATCAATGTCAGCAGTACAGTCCCTGTTTGTATAGCACATCTTCTTCTTGCTCTTGCATTCCCTAAGAGAATTTGCTTTTTGTACACGTTTTGTTTTCATAGTTTTTCTCAATGGATATTACCCTTTTAGATCGCAGGGCACATTGTGAATTGAGCCACGTCTAGGTATCTGGTTGATTTCAGACGGTGAATGGGTGCCCATGAGAGGGAATGGTTGAGAGCTCTGGAGATTTGAAGACAGATTTCTCAAAATGTCACACAATGCAACTCCGCCAGACAACTTACTGTGCTGCGCTGCATGACGGAGAGAGAGCAAGAATGTGCCATATATACTAATATGTGATGCATTCCTTCTCTCTCCCTGCACTGGCGTACTGAGTGCTGCATAGTGGCAACACAGGTACCCTTGCTAATGGTGCAAGGTTGTCTGCATTACAGCAGGATTGTTTTTGTGCAGCAAGGGACACCTTCCTGCTTCTAAACAATTCTTAGAGGCATTTTCCTATTTCTATGTGTGCTGCAGAAAGAGGAAATAAGAAGTAGAAACAAGATGATTTGCGATACCTTGAGTTACTCTGGATTTACTAAGTCACTCAGGGTCTCAGAAGGTAGCTTAGTAAATCTCACTTAAGCCTTGCATTGCTTTGCATCACCTTAAGTGACGCAAAGGCAACAAAAGTGATTAGTAAATCTGGTCCTAGGTTTTACCACACTGCTTATCTGTGGGTCATAAATGTTTTATGACTAAATGCCCATCCAGTCTTTGGCTTCTGTGCAGAGAGAACAGAGCTATGGTGATGATGCCTTTTCACTATTTTTCAGGTTGCTTTAAACATATTAATGTGTGCATCATATATACACCAAGTACTTCGATCATGCTGTCAGAATTATCTCGCCTTTTCTCTCATTTCAGGAACCAAGCTATAGTAGTTAAAATTGTTGTAGTTTTTGTTACAATTGTTTAACCCCTCCCATGCTGCTGACGGAACCGCTCCGTCACGGCCCACGGGTGGGCTGTGCTGGTGACGGAGCGGTTCCGTCACGGCGTGAATTCCGCGCCTGCGCTGAGCATTCTGAAGAGCGGGCGGGGCCGTGACGGAACCGCTTCGTCACAAGCACAGCCCACCCGAGGGCCGTGACGGAGCGGTTCCGTCAGCAGCATCGGAGCGCCGCCCTTTATAGAGGGATACAACAAGTTCCTTACAGAGAAGCTGGTAGACATGTATGTGTGGCTCATGAAATTCTAGAAGAAATAGCTGCAGAGTTTGGGGTGGTTTGCCCAGAAACCAGAACCTTAAGAATAATTTTAGAATGTTCATGAGTGAGGAACTTCTCAAGAACAAGCAAACGATCAGACTAAAATTACATCTGAGGGAATTAATTGGTAACATTTAAAGTGGATGGTACCCAAAAGATTAGGGATCGGTGGGCTCAAGAGGAACAGAAAAAAGAAAAAGGAAGACAACACTGGACGGCTAGAAGATGAAAACAGAATAAGCTACTCAGAGGTTAGAACATACCCTATGAGATAAAGTGCATGGCGGTGATTATGTGCATGTACTCTGGAGTCATGGTGATCTTTTCACATTTACAAACTAATTTATAAAACTGAGAGAAATTCCTGACTTTTTGTACACTGAGGTTGACTGGTTTCTGAAAATTCGGTATGTGCCTTGGGAGGATTTAAATACTTCTTTGATATTGTTGTTCCTAGTGATCTGAGGGCCGAATGTAAGTGCAGTGGCTGACCGAAGAGTCACGGAGAGCTGCATGTTTCTATCTCTACTGGTAAGGATAAATATAATCAGGTGGTGAACAGTTGGAAAACCAAGGTGCTGCAGAAAGAGATTAATTGTTGAAAATAGCAACAACTACCCAAGAGCCTAAAGAGTTTGTACATGCTCCGTTTAAGAGACTTATGCAGTCTTTACGTCAGATTAGTGGCATTGAACATCCCAAAAGGGGAAATCTCTGAAATGCTGTGTCCCAGTTTGTTCCTGGTTTGCACACAGAGATTAACTCCCTGTCAGAACCCTTTTCAGGGCAACAGGGCAGGCTGGTGCTACTGGGCTCAAATGTGGGTGTTGAGGGCCTTTACTCCTGATATCCCGGGCCAGATCTACAATGGATCCTGAGCAACTAGGCAAAGCACCCCTTTTGCTCTTGACTCTCAGGATAGCAAGGTCAGAGCAGTCCAAATCTCCCTCGGACGGGAGTTCAATACAGGATAGTGAACATGGGCTCACAACTCAAAATGAGTGCAGCAGCAGCAATACATCACTGTCGGGCCAAATAAGAATTTTATGAAAATAAAGAAATATTTCATTTGTACCGCTAACTACAAAAAGTAAGAATACGACACTCACAAACAATTACATGGCCCTCCCCTGACGTCAGGCTCCTGTGCTTCTTTAGCGGTCCCCTCTCCCACTCACTCCTTACATTACTGATAGTGGTTATTCCCCATTCTCTACTGGTAAAATCCAGGGTACACCCCACTATTAGTCTGAGTCTGAAGAGTTCACAATGACTAATGAAAAATCAACAGTGCTCTCGTGCCACCATGCTAATTTACCAGCAAGTCCCATTGGATCTGACAGGCTCAAACCAGTTGTACCTGCACCCGCAGTTGTGAAGCAGCCCAGGCTGCTTCACTCAGCGAGTGCAGAGTAAGCATGGGTGGATCTAGCGGATCTCGCGTACGCGAATTTGCGTACTTACGGATTCGCAATCCGCAAAATCCGCGAACGCGGATTAGCGGATTTTTACGTTTTTTGTGTTGCTGAGCGTTCGCGAGGATTTGTGGACCATTTCGCAATTGCGAACTTACTTTTTGGCTCGCAACGGCCGCGACTATGTTGTTTCTACGTCTGGTTTATCATCACAGGTTCACAGCACCCTCTGTTTCACCACTGCCACCCTCTGGTACACCCATGCCACCCTCTGGTACATCCTCACTGCCACCCATTAGGTTTGTTTATCACTGTAGATTATGGGGGTGAATAAAAGCAAGCACACCTGCCCTGCTTCAACTGCCATGAATTAATTTGGGGTTGATTAATGTGTCACTTATTTTTAAACTTCCAGTCTGGCTGGCACCTGCTTCCTTCCTTATCTGTAATTTGCTTTCTGTTGCAGTGAAAGCAAGCACACCTGCCCTTCTTCAACTGCCATGAATTAATTAGGGGGTGATTAATGTGTCAGTAATTTTGAAACTTCCAGTCTGGCTGGCACCTGCTTCCTTCCTTATCTGTAATTTGCTTTCTGTTGCAGTGCAATTTTTTTTCACAGGACCTTTATGGTCTTTTTGTAGCTATTCTATGAGCCTGCTGTTTGGGTCATAGCAGGGTCATGGAATAGTTGCAAATAGGCAACTGAACTCTGGAAGCACTAGAGTGAATGGTTACTAATGTTAAGTTTGAACTTTTGCACCTGCTATTGCTTTCAGTTTAGCAAAAATCGTTTTTCTGCAATTTCGCGCGATTTGCGGGGCGCGAATCCGTGCGAGATCGATTTCGGAAGCCGCGAATGCGTGCGAATACACTATTTTTTTTTTTGCGGCGTGTATGTTCGCGTGATTTTTTGCGTGTTCGCAAGGCGCTTGTAGCTATACGTTTGCGAAGTTACCCTAGCGGTCGTACACGGGCGCGGCCATCTTGTTTGCATGACGTAATTCCGTTTCCGGCCGCTATGTGTAATCTCGCAAAGTGTGCTGCTCGCTAGTACAATTTCGCGCGTGATCGCGATAAAAATCTCGCGCGAACTTACCCATGCGGTCGTGAATGGGCGCGGCCATCTTGTTTCTCATTCATTGCTATGGTTCTGGGCATGCTTTCTGTATCCTCTCTGAATCTCTGCCATCCTTTGCTTGTTTGAAGTTTATTTGATCTATTTAACTTATTATCTATTTTTCTAGCTCTATATTTTTGTGTTTTCTGCTACTTTTTGTTAATTTTAAACTACTTTTTTAAACTCTTTTCTTTTCTTCTTCCCTATTCTATTTCTTCTTTATTATTTAACTCATTTCTACCCAGACCATGGTAAAGGGAGCCGGGAAGCACCCTGAGAAGGGGAAGGGTCCCGCACCCCGTGCCGGCTCCCGTGCGGGCGTTTGAGGGGGGAGCTAGTGATGCCACGGGAGATCTTTAGCGCGGAGGAGGTGGCCGCACTCATCTTCCACGTCCAGCGCCGCCTCCCCAAGACCATCCTGGGAGGCAGCAAGATCGCAACTGGCTATGGCATCCGGGAGCGCCGGAAGAGGTGGGAGAAGGTGTGCCGGGCCATGTTTAAGCTCTCTGGGGTCCGGCGTACCTATAACCAGGACACCCACCGCTGGACGGATGTCATGGACCGGGAACGGGACTTGCTGGACGCGCTCGGCGTAGAGGTCCCGGGCTTGGTGAGTAGTAGTAGCTATTTCTAGCTATTTCATCACTAATCTGTTTTATCCGGCTCTGTTATTTGCAAATCTTTGTTCTTTACCAAGAGCAATAATGCTGCCGATTACATTGTAGGTAAATTATATTTCAAAATCTTCTATGCATTTCAGGTGCACTGCTCTCCTTCTCAGTAGCCTTGCTTGCTACTATGCTTATTTGTTTGTATTTTGTGTTCATTTCATTGGCCTGAGAAATTATGTATGAGTGTAGTGTCAAGAACTGCGTAATGCTAGACACTAAGGGTCATATTTTCAATTACCGGCGCATCCCTGCAAAGTAGCAGGGATGCAGCAGTAATTGTGCGCCATGCCACCCCCACCCATTGGCCCAAAACGTCACAGAAGCCTTACGCATCTGTGCCGTAAAGGCAGCGCCTTGCTGGAGTTGCGTGCCAACGATGGCGCAGCTCCAGCAATGCTCTGGGGTGCCCTATCTCCCCAATGCTGCATCAAGCCGTACGTCGGCTTCAAGCAGGCGCAGGGTTTGAGTCACGCATCATTGTCCTAAAAGTAACTGATTGACATCTTGTAGATTTCCCTCAGCCACTTGTAGGATTCGTTCCTGCGCAGGAACGCCCTCCCTTGCGCCGGAACGCCCCCTGATGGCGCAGGGCTTTACAACGTGATGCATCTCCCATATGCGTTTTTTTTTATATATACGCCGCACCATGGCGACTCTTTTGTTCTGCCGCTGCGTCACAAAAGTCACGCAACAATGGAGGAAAATGAGCCGCAAGGGACTTCTAAATCAGCCCCAACAGACTGAAGTCCAGTCCTTCCTTTAGACACATGGCTATAAGATGAAATAGTGGTGGTGGTCGGTGGATTGATAGTTTGAGTATTCACTGATCTGCAAGCAGGATGGACTTTGTCTGTCACTTCGCGTGCTGCGGACTGCTGCCTGCCAGGCCTAGGCAAACCTTTTTAGTAGTCTGTTTAGTGAGTTACATAGGAACTTTCAAAGTCAACGGTCCGCAAATAAGGCAATACGAATAACGTAGTATACCACATGAGATAGGTCAATATATCCCATTGAATAGTTGTCTATCTATTTGCTATTTCTCCAAAATATTTTGTTATTGTTCTTTTGAAATGTTTGATTTGGTTGACAAATCTCATCCATGTTTTCTGGTCTTTCTTTCTTTCATGTTGTACATCAGCTCCCCCCAAGGGCAAGAGGACACAGGAGGAGGAGGAGGAGGGTGCTGTTCAGGAGGATGCAGGCCAGGATCGGGCAGGCGAGGGCTCCTTTGCTGGCCCCAGTAAGTTTTAATTTTAATATAGAGTACCTATTTTTTCCTAGCGTTCCTCATTCGATTTTTTCTAAATCGTCTTTGATCTTCTTGTAGACTGGATCTAAATTCTTATCCTGCCTCGACTATGACTCCCTGTGGTATTACTAGATTATTCTTATTAGTCTGTCTGTGTAGCTAACTAAGATTGCACATTTGGCAATTCCATTGGACTCCCATTCTAGTCAGCAATAGCTCTATGCACTGAGTGCAGTCCTCTGGGATTGTCCATAATGTATTTTCAAGTCTTCTAAATTTTTATGCTTTGACAATTGCCAACAATAAAAAGGTGACTGACCACCAAGAAAGAATAAGATACTACTTTACTTTTGGTTTGGATAGGAGCACAATCCATTCTACTACTGTTGCAGGGACAAATCTGCACAAACCGAACTATGAACACTAAATAGTGCATTGTTTATCAATTATAATAGGCGCAGGTAGACTTTCTTTCCACATACCTCAGTGATATCAGACTTTGAAGAATCCCCAATCTCCTTACTGACTAGATAGTGTGGCAGAGTCATTTAGCTCGCAAAGTCACCGATGATTGATCCCCAATGATCATTAGATTATCCAACGCAGGACAAGAGTACGGAGTCAGAGTCAAGAAATGCCAGAGGCACTCATGCTTGCAAACATTCCAAAACCTTTAGCTCATCCACTCTAGTCTGGAGGACCAAAAACCACAGAGTCTATTTAAGTTTAAAAGCTTTATTAAAAGTAAACACATTTATTAAAATCAAATTTGTCATAAAAGTAAACGTTTAACTGAAAATAGAAAAGTGCTTAGTGCTAACGATTAATTGGACACATTTCTTGTGGAAAAAGGGACATTTTTACTTTAGAGTAGACAGTTACAAATTATTACATTGTATTTCGTTTTTTTAACATTTGTTTATTCCTCCTAGACCAAATATTATATAGTAGTGAGTGGTGTATTCTAACATTCTTAAATGTACTTTGTAGGTGGAACATCTGGTGGCGGGGCCAGCGCGGAGGTGGTGGTGTTGGGCGAGGACTCTGGGGAGGAGGCGGTGCAAGTGCCGGACGTGCCTGTGAGGGTTCGCACGGTGGTGGCGGGAAGAGGTAAGCTATATATTCCTTACTTATTGAGATTGAAGACTGCATAGTGTGCTTTCTGCACGGGTGTATTATAAATCAACCAGGTAGTAGCCTCCTCTAAATGTACTTCGACTTAGCTGTGAAGTTTTTGGTGAGAAGAATCCCAATAAGATTTTAGATGAACTTGATGGATGGGATGAACGAAAAGCGAAAGAAGGGTGTAAGTAAGTGTGGAAGGACGAGAAATTTTATGATGGCTGGCAAAGAAGAATGATATGTGTTTGCTTGGCCCCCGAGGTGGCTGGGAAGGAAAGAATATGGTATGGTGCATGGCTGGGTCAATGATGAAGCAAGGATGGGTGGAAGGACAACAGCCTGGGTGGGTGAAACAGAAACTGTATGTGTGCATATACTTTGAATGGATGGATGGCTGGGGCATGGTATTATCTGACTCTTAGATAGCACATGTGTATCTAGAGAGAGTAGATGGTCACTGGATGAACTAAGTGTTACCTTGAAGAGCATGTAACACCGCACCCGCACGTCCGTTCCAGTGTAGGGAAGGCAAGGAAAAGAAATTGTAAATTTGTCCAATACTACCATGAATAGTAGCAGTAGTTTGTATTGCAACTGCAAGCACAGCATATATCCGGTTATTACGGTGGACACTCCGTACCTCTCTTAATAACTTTAGTTTAGTAGTAGTACGTCATTCATGTGTGGGTGTATCACTGTTCACTCAATAATAAGCAAAGCACCTAAAGTCATCCCATATGTCATCAAATACATCCCATGTGAAGTGATAGATAATCAAATTATTTAGCTTCTTCATTTTCCTTTTCTAGTACTCATTTGCACTGTAGGGTGAAAGGTAAATTAATTAAGCAGTAGCCCTTGTAACAGAGTATTCTCAGTGCCACCCGTAATAGAAAAGTAATAGCTTCACCACCTGCATGTACTGGACCGGTACAGTAACGCAAGTCTGTCTCACTCATCATGGTGTGCGTCTGTTTTTCTCGGGTGCAAGTTCACTGCGCTGGCATTCTGCCGGCTTGCATAAGATAACGTACCAATTTTCCTAAACAAGAGAGAAGAATAAGAATAAGACTGGTGTACTGTCATAGTCGACTGTAATGGAAGTCCATAGTGGTCGTAGAATTTGTTCATTAAACTCCCACTAATGTTAGAGCAAGGATGCAGAAGTGGGAGGTTAGATAGATACTGTCCTCAATAGTTATGTACTGTGCTTTCAATTTGCTACTTGTACTGTGACACAACTTTCGGCTCAATCACTTTGTGTTATTAATGTTAAGGAGCATTGGTTACAGACTATGTCTTTCTTTCTTCATATAGTTGCTCCTTCCAAATCGACATCACGGAGGGAGCAGGCTCGAATGGCCCGGCAACGGAGGCTGGATGCCACTGTCGCCGAATATCGGCGGCTGGTGGCCCTGGAGGAGGAGGACACGCAGTCAACCGGTGGAACCACAACATCCTCCACTGGGACAGCTGCATCCTCCTCCGTGCCCCCACGGGCTGCCAGCCAGCGCAGTGCTCCAGCGGTACGGAGCCGGGCTAACAAAGCCAACCACCACCGCCAAGCAGCAAAAAGACCAGCTGCCCCCCACAGGAGTTGCAAGGCACGCCAGCGCCGCTTAGGACTCAGAGTGTCGTACCTTGAGCAGGAGGTCCATAACTATAAGAACTTGGTGGAGGGCCTCCGCTTCGACCATGCCACCCTCCGCAAGGAGTATGATGCCCTGGCCGCAAAATTCACCAGCACCCTCCAGTAGTGGAGTGTCCTTTGCCCTTTTTTTAGAGACTTTTGGGGGGTGGGATTTGGGAGTTGGGTTCTTTTTGGGACTTTTGAAAGACAATCGTTGGGGTTAGGGATGGTCTTGAGGGAGACTATTTTGTTAGGGCTACATAAATATACTTTTTTAAACTTTATCTGACCATACCTGTTTTTTACTGCTTTTCAGTCTGGTGGGTGGGGGTTTAACAGTAAGTTTGTTTTCCTGAAGAGTCCTAGGACTTTAGTAGTACTACCGTCAATCTCTCGTCTAGTCCTAATACTCCATTATACTACCTCCCACCAAACGCTTATCTTACCTGTAATTTGTGTTAGAAATTAGGGCTAGGCCCAGGGCTGGCTCCACGGGAAATGGGGATTAAGGTTGGCAATCCTGGGCGGATGAAATTTCCTCGTTGCGGTGGTACTAGTGGTGTGACACAGTGGCAGTTGCATGCCTATGGAAAAAAAGAAAACGAAACCTGGTTTGTCCTTACTGTAGCATTACAACGGTTACGGTACGATAGAGAATATAACAGGTGACAGTACACTAGAACAGTGCCACAATGTAGCCTAACAAATGGTAAAGTATTGCAAGTATAACTAGTACTTGCGTTGAATTTATTTGACATTGGCTCCTACTACTACAAGAAATAGTACTGAAGCTGAGTAAGTCTAGAATATATCCTCGTATTCCTTCACCAGCCTGTTGCTATGACCTTATCCTCCCCAGCAAGTGTGTGGAATTATTGATGTCATTTAGTCAGACATCAAGCAAAACCACACAGCCCGGGGGAAGAGGGTTAGGGTTTGGAAAATGGATGGGAATGGGGGTTTCTTTTTGGGTAGGTTTTGTTGAGAGAAGAAAAAAAAAGCACAGCATGGACAAACAATAATTGAAGATAAAGAAATCTTTGGGTACAAACTAAAGCTAACCACATGCAGTCACACTCATAGAAGAAAACAATGGATACTGTATCTGTATTCTGTATGTTGTTGGAGTTGTCCTGTTGAATTTGGTAAGTAAGTTGCATGCAGCAAACAATTCCTCTTATTAGCGGCACTCCTCCATTCCAGCTGACGCTTCGTCCATCAATGTTGGTGACCAGTGACCACTGACAGAAGACACCCTGTCCACTGCCTGCCTGGCGGATGTTGACTGAAACCCGGCCTGTAATTATTGAACGGAAAACAGGAAGTGCTATTACAATACCACTGATAAATAAATATAAGGTATGTACGCTGTGTGGTGCAAAAAGTCACACTTTGATTTTCCTAATAGACAGTACAATATTTTTGAAATTGCGTAATCTGTCTGAGTCACCTTTTTAAGGATAAATAAGTATGGCCAAATTAATTTAGCGGATCTTTCCCCTCAAGCTAGGTGTACTGTAAACTGTGTTTTAGAACAAAATTAGACCTTCCCAGCAATGCTCCCACCAAGACCCTTACTAAAGCCAGTCGCAAAAATGTAGAATACCCCCAATCAGATCTCAAAAAATGAGGCCTAGCAGAAAAATGGTGACAAAACGTACTTTGAAAGTAAAAGTAGGCCCAAATACACCCTTACCCACCGTGGATTGTATTCAAACCACTTGCAAGCAAGCAAAAGTATCCATAGCCAGCATCGCTCCAAGAGTGCTCTAAGACCCCAGAACACCCCGAAACACATGCAATCCTGCTGCTAGGGCTAACCCTAACGAACCCTAAGTTACAAAAAGTGCCAAAAGGCTTTTCCTTATGGATTTTGTCCAAACCACTTCTATCCGGTATTAGACCTTCCCAGGAATGCCCCAAGAGACCCGCCAACCCACCCGCAAAAAAGCACGCGACAACACCCCCAAACAGCCAAAAAGTAAAAATCTCATACTTACAATATCTCTCGGCCTTCGGTCCAAACGCGCTGTGCAGCTAGGTCATCATCATAACTCCTGTTTTCCACCACGGATTTCCTGAAAAGCAAATGCAATCAAGATTAGACTGTCGCAGCAGTGCTTCGACAGAGACCCCGCAACCCACCCACAAACACCAGGAAGCCCCCCAAACAGGCCCCCGAAAACGCTACATTGAGCAAGATGTCAGAAGAAATAGCAAAAAAAAGGCTTTTCCTTATAGATTTTGTCCAAACCACTTATATCCGGTATTAGACCTTCCCAGGAATGCCCCAAGAGACCCGCCAACCCACCCGCAAAAAAGCACGCGACAACACCCCCAAACAGCCAAAAAGCAAAATCTCATACTTACAATATCTCTCGGCCTTCGGTCCAAACGCGCTGTGCAGCTAGGTCATCATCATAACTCCTGTTTTCCACCACGGATTTCCTGAAAAGCAAATGCAATCAAGATTAGACTGTCGCAGCAGTGCTTCGACAGAGACCCCGCAACCCACCCACAAACACCAGAAAGCCCCCCAAACAGGCCCCCGAAAACGCTACTTTGAGCAAGATGTCAGAAGAAATAGCAAAAAAAGGCTTTTCCTTATGGATTTTGTCCAAACCACTTCTATCCGGTATTAGACCTTCCCAGGAATGCCCCAAGAGACCCGCCAACCCACCCGCAAAAAAACACGCGACAACACCCCCAAACAGCCAAAAAGCAAAATCTCATACTTACAATATCTCTCGGCCTTCGGTCCAAACGCGCTGTGCAGCTAGGTCATCATCATAACTCCTGTTTTCCACCACGGATTTCCTGAAAAGCAAATGCAATCAAGATTAGACTGTCGCAGCAGTGCTCCCAGACCCCAAAACTCACCCACAAACACCCGGAACCCCGCCAAAGAGCACCTCAAAGGCAAGCAAGTCAGCAAAAACGGCAAGAAATTTCCGCCTCATATTTGGTCCAAAACACTTTTATCCGTTATTAGAGCTTCACAGCAATGGGCCCAGAGCCGTCAACTCACCCGCAAAGAAGTAGAACACCCCCACAAGTGCTGAGTCTTTCTTCATTGGGCGTAATCCAGCCCTCTGCTTTGAGGGAAATAGGAGGAGGAGGATAGAGGAGCATGTTCTTCTGAACTTGTGAACCTGAGGAATGTAGACTGCGGCACCTTCAAATCAATAAGCAAACAAGTGAAGACAGTTCTGCTGATGGGCTTGTTTTTGGGATTAGGTGATTAAAGTTTGAATTAAATTAACTGTGCAAAACAAAGAAAGACAGACACACAGGAATAAAAGTGAATAAGGACGAAAAAGAAAGTTATTGATTCATTGTCTCATTTTCAGGGCTCGGTGTCAGGGAATAAGAAGAAGATTTCGTCATCATACTCTGCGAATTCAGGCAGGATGAGGTCAGCGTCACCGAACAGAGAACAAATCCCCTCATCTACGTTGCCGTCCTCCTCGTCTTCATGCGGCGTGCTTTCTCGTACTTTGTAATCTGGTGGTATGAGGTGCTGATTCATCTTGATCATTGTTAGCCTCTCCACATTTTTAGGCGAGAGGCGGCTCCGTTTGGGAGTTACAATGCCACCAGCAGCACTGAAAACACGTTCAGAAGACACACTTGCGAGTGGGCAAGACAAATAGTTTATAGCCAGGTTGGAGAGCTGTGGCCACAATTGTTTTTTCCCATGCCAATACTGCAATGGCTCATCATTAAGAAAGACCTCTGTTGAGTCATTCAGATAGTCCTGCACCATCGACTCAAGGTCCTCAACGGTTCCTCCACTTTGCTTACTTTTTGCTGTGCCTGTGACCTTTTTTTGAGAACCATACCCAAGCAAAGTTAGCCAATCCGCTTCAGCAGCCACTGTTACTCTTGTGTGTGGTGCAGATGATCCGGTTGCCGGTGTCTTTAACGGCTGAGAGGTCACTTGTGCCACAGCCACAGGTGCAGAAGGGGATTCTTTTGACTGGGGATGGCCTGCTGATGCTGATGCTGATGTACTGCCTTCTCCTTCAATATCCTGCCGTTCTTTTTCAAACCTCTTGGCTGACCAGGCTAGCCAACGTTTGTACTTTTTAACATCTTCATCAGCAAAAGGAAAGAATGCTTGGCCTGCCAGCGCCTTTTTGTAGCGTGGATCCAGAATAGTAGCACAAATGTAATGCTGTTCTGAGTTGATCTTTTTAAGACGTTCATCACCACGTAGGCGCTCTAATAATTTCTCCGACAAAAGAAAAGGGTCTTTGTTTTTTTCATCTTTTTCTAACTCAGAAGACACCGCCTTCAGTTGGTGCTCCAGCATGCACAACAATGGGATAGCTTTTCCCAAATTACAGTCCTCCTGGCTGACTGCACGCGTGAAGAACTCAAAAGGACGAAGCATGTCTGTCAGGCTTTTAACTATGTCCCATTGCGCCGCACCCATCCGCAGGTCCTTCTGAGCTGTACCCTCTTTTAAGAAATAGTGATCGAGTACCGTATACTGCTCATACAGACGCTCAAGCATGTAGCAGGTTGAGTTCCAACGTGTTGCCACCTCCTGGATGAGTGCTTTCACTGGCATTCGACGTTCAAGTAGCAGGCTCCTCAGATGCTTCCGGGCCTTAAAAGAATGGCTGAAATGGTTGCACATTTTGCGGCAGGTGGCCATTACCTCGCACGCTGGACTGTCTTTATCACTCAAGAATTTTTGAACTACCAGGTTGATACAGTACGCCAAACACGGCACTCTGAAATAGTCACCCAGCGCCATGGCCTTAACTACATTGGCGCCATTATCCGTGGAAACATAACCAATCTTGCGTTTTTTTGGGGACAGCCAGTGAAAGACCTTTTTGTTAAACTCGTCCAAAATGTTTTGTGATGTGTGACTTTTCTCCAAGCCAAACATGGCTAGTGTTGCATGTTTACGAGCAGCTTTAAAAACTTGGTCCGGGTCAACACCTGCGTTTAGCTTTGCTTTAACACCTGAAAAAGAGACCCAGTGTGCAGTGATGCACATGTAATCAGCGCCTGCGCCACTGGTCCACATGTCTGTTGTCAGATGTATTGTGTGAACAGCACTCTTCTGCAAAGCTGCCCCAATCGCCTCCAGCACATCTTCATGTAGTGCTGGAACCGCAACTCTGGCAAAATAGAACCGGCTAGGAACCTTCCATTTAGGGCAGAGCGTTGCCACTAATTCTAGAAAACCTACCGCTTCTACAAAAGAAAAAGGGAGAAGGTCCACAGCTAGCATTTTAGCCAGCTTAGTGTTATACAGACGCGTCAGTGGGTGGTTGCGTTCATATGGCGCGTCTGAAGAAAACATGGTTCTAATGTTCCCCTGGACCAAGCATTTACGGGATGATAATGACTTCCTTGACCCAATTATGCTTGCTGGTGAACTTTTGCGCGTTGGTGTCTCACTCGCTCCAACACTCTTAGTGTGCCTCACATGGGGTGTGCTGCTGACAGGGGTACTGGGTGTAAGTGAAGTGTTTGACACGTCTTCTTCCTCCTCGTCATCATCAGATGCAACATCAACATTTTCTTGACTTCCAATTCGGGCTTCCTTGATCGCCTTTAGGTGCGCAAACCATTGGACAGTGTGCTGTCTCCTAAGATGACCTCTCTGGCCTCCGGTACCATAGTTGGTACCAAACTTACCACGACTAACTGCAACCTTACAAATGGTACAAATGGCGAACTTTTCCCTTTTTGGGCAAACAGTAAAGAAGTCCCAAACTGGGGACTTGAAGTGTCTGTGGGGGCCGGAGGAGGCGGCGATACTGGTGGTGGTGGTCATGCTGCTAATGCCAGATGAAGTGGAGGATCTGGATTGCCCAACTTTTGTACGTTGTGCACTTTCACCGCCACTAATTAAGGTCGAGGTGGATGGAGGTCCCTTCTTGTGAGAAAGAAATATGGAAGCGGTACGAGTTGGTGTACTACTTAACTCCAATGATTGTGGTGTTTCCACTGCCTCCTCGTCGACAACATCATCATCATCACGCTCAGCAGCTTTTCGGGCTAGGGTCAAAATGTCTGTTTGCTGCATGCCCGCTGGGGCTGCAGTGACCTTTATGATGACTGGGTCGTCGTTGTCAGAGTCTTCATCAGCAGCAGTATCCGCCACTTCTTGTTGAGCCTCATCATCACACTCCATAACTCTGAGACTTTGGACGAGCTTCCTTTTACGCTTAACTACCTTTGTCAGATCATGTGCCTCACTCTCAGACGGCAGTGGTGCTGGTTCCCAATTTTGATCCGTATCATCAGAAGGAGGTGTGCTTGAAGAAGATGTAGACACCACCCTTGATCTCTTCCTTGCTAGGGGTGTGGAAGACAATGAATGATCATCAGGAGGAGTGTCTTCCTCAAATGATACCTCGCCTTGATTGTCGATTTCCTGATGTGCCCCTACTTCGGGAGGAACAACTATTGTGGGCACTTGTGACCCTCCATGCACCTCTGCTTGCGCATCTCCTTGCGCTGCCTCTCCTTCCACATGTACTTGGGCTTGTACTTGCACATGTGGTTTTTGTTGCGGCTGTGGTTGTTCAACACTCGTCAGATGAGTTACAACAACCTGTGTTGATTGAGGGACATTGCTGCTACTTTCTTGCGATGAGCCAACATCACTGGTCGATGGTGATTGAACAACTAGACTAAGTGCCTCTGCAGCACTGAAGGGCTTGGACTTAAGTTGGCGTGGTGGTGGTGGTGGCACTGAGCCCAATGGAGCGGGGGTGCTGCTCCCAGCTTGGTCCCCAGCAGATCCCGCTGCTGCTGCAGGCATACTTTTTTTTTACTCCCAAAAAAAGGGGCGGCCGGCACACCAGTCTCCTTGGTAACTTGCTTCTTCTGCTCCTTACTGGCAACTTTCTTGCTAGAGGAGCTACGGGTAACTTTTTTTGGGGCCATCTTCTTCAGAACAGCAGGCAGCAGTTGCACGAGTTGCAGAGTTGACTGTGTCCAGACGTGACGTCGCGTGACGTTATGCTGCACACACACACCACTGCAGGACTTCTTCCTGGCACTGGTGGTTCTCTAGAGTCTTGTGCACCTAAAAGCAATGGAAGAGAGAGGAACATCAGTTCAGTTATACACCCCAAAAAATGGAAAAACACAGAAAAATAAGCACAATCCCATGCCATCCATGATGTTTACATTCAAGACACCACACAGAAAGACTAGGCCCATGCAACACTCACTACCCCTGGGGATAATGGATGAAAAGTAGGCTAAATAAGTGCAGGCCTCAGACACTGCCTCTCTTCAAAACGGCCCCTTGCACCCCAAGCACATGTTGCCTGTACCAGCCAGCACTCAAGATGGCCACCACCACCACCCACATGGCCAGTCCACATCAACAGTACACCCCAAAAAAACAGAAAAACACCCCAAAATCACCACAATCCAATGCCATCCAGGATGTTTACCTTAAAGAGAGTGAGACCCCACAGGCACACTCAGTCCATGCACCACTACCCCTGGGCAAAAGGCCACACCAGCAGCCCCCAAAAAACTACAAAAAAACACAAAAAACAGCACAATCCCAGTCGATCCATGGCCTCAATGGTGTTTAAATTTAAGAGGACACCCCACAGAAAGACTGGGCCTATGCAACACTCACCACCCCTGGGCAAAGGGCCCCACCAGCAGCCCCAAAAAACGACAAAAACCACAAAATTCAGCACAATCCTAGCCCATCCATGCCCTCAATGGTGTTTTAATTCAAGAAGACACCCCACAGAAAGACTAGGCCCATGCAACACTCACTACCCCTGCGGATAATGGATGAAAAGTAGGCTAAATAAGTGCAGGCCTCAGACACTGCCTCTCTTCAAAATGGCCCCTTGCACCCCAAGCACATGTTGCCTGTACCAGCCAGCACTCAAGATGGCCACCACCACCACCCACATGGTCAGTCCACATCAACAGTACACCCCAAAAAAACAGAAAAACACCCAAAAATCACCACAATCCAATGCCATCCAGGATGTTTACCTTAAAGAGAGTGAGACCCCACAGGCACACTCAGTCCATGCACCACTACCCCTGGGCAAAAGGCCACACCAGCAGCCCCAAAAAAACAACAAAAAACAGCACAATCCCAGCCCATCCATGGCCTCAATGGTGTTTAAATTCAAGAGGACACCCCACAGAAAGACTGGGCCCATGCAACACTCACCACCCCTGGGCAAAGGGCCCCACCAGCAGCCCCAAAAAACGACAAAAACAACAAAAATCAGCACAATCCAAGCCCATCCATGGCCTCAATGGTGTTTAAATTCAACAAAACAGTTGTATCATGCACCCATAACCAACACTGGTCCTACTGGATACTGCGGCTACCCACAATATATTTTATTTAATGTTCTGAAAAAGTTCCAAAATTGTAGTTGCAGCAACTGTAATGCCCCAAACAAACTTACTTGTGAAAGTTGATTTCTAATCCAAAAGTGATCCAAAGAAAGTCAAAAAGGCCTCAAATCCAAATATCCAGCAGCACCCACAAAAAGTAATCCATCCAGGTCAAGGTCCAAATGAAAGTGACCAGCACATGAAGAAAGCACTGGGAGGAGCCTGCTCGACAGGAACATGAAGTTGGAGACTGTGGGGCACTTCCTTCCTCCCTCCCCCCAAAAATGGACTCCTTGCAAAAAAAAAGGCCATGCAAATGTCAACCTGAGGAGTGATTCTGATAAAAATCATCATTTTCTGAAGGTTTATCCTGTTTGCTGGTGGATTTCTTGTGCAGAATTGCTAAATCTCTATTTCGCGAGTGCGAGATTGTTCCTTTCCCCCGCAACTACGTGTTCGCAATTGCGAACTCTCGCGAGGCGTGCTGTGCAAGGTGGCAAGCCGCGATTACGTATTTGCGGGCGCCAAACTCCCGCGGGATCCCGCAGCAAGATCCAAAATGGCGCAGCACTCGCAAAATATGATAGAGAAAAACAACTCGGCAAACGCTGAATGACGGAAAGTGAACGCCGTGAACCACGCCGCGCGCCGCAATATTGTATCACCAAGCAAAAAATCCGCCGCGAGCGAATTCACGGATTTTCGACAAATTTGCGAGAGTTCGCGGATTGCGAATTTGCCGAAAATCCGAAAAATCCGCGAGCGGAGCGGATTTTACGCCCATGCTTAGTGCAGAGTCTCACTTGTGGTCATTTTCCTGAGCAACCAGAGACTCTCAGTGATTCCTCCTGCAGGGTAAGTATTAATTTTGTCTCCCTATGGAGGGGGTGGTTGACACAATCCTGTCTTGGGTCCCTTGCCTGGGTGATCATGCACAGATGCTCCCATGGCATCCTCACTTGTCGAGTGGGGGCGGGTCACAGCCATTTGTGGTCCCCTTGACCCCCTCTGGCATACGAGGTCACCACAACTCACAATACATGGGCTCCTGCCTGACTGGCATGATGAAATTCTTCACAGCAGCCCCACCTTATGTAAAGATACAACACCCGCTTCTGCACAAGGCTAAAGTCACCAAGGCATGACAGTCTTTTCCTTGGCTAGCTCTCCTGGCATACAGGGTTGCTACCCACTACCAGACAAGACTACGGCCCCTACCACACAGCAATATTTTCCACGGTGGTCTTGGCATAAGATGTCACCGCTTGCTACAGCACAAGGCTACAACCCTTATTGCTTGTCACTCTCCTTCACAGCGCTCCCTCCTTGGTATACATCAGGGTCGCCAGCTCAGCACTATGCACAGGCTTCTCCCCATTCAGAACAGCATGGCTCAATTCACTGCGGCCCTGCTCTGGCACATGGGGGCCCTGACTTGCAGAGCTTCCCTGCTTCAGGCCCACATTGCTTATAGTACATTTCTTGATATGAAATGTGATTTAAGGTCTGAGTCTTTGAAGTTGTATGTTGGGGTTCTGCTCCTCTTTGAAGTGTCCACTCTTCTCCTCCCTCTTCCTCTTGAAAAGCAGTCAGACACAGTAGTTCTCCAAAGCTTATAGTCAGACAACACTGTCCACATCTGGATGTCAGACTCAGTGATGTGTGGATCAAAAGGCTAGCCCAAGGCCCCAGCCCAATACTTTATGATTATCTTAGCAGTGCCATCTGTTTCTAGAGATGTCACTGAGATGTGGCCATATCCCTTCCTTGTTACTTCTCACTGGATCAAAGAACACCCTTTTCAGTGGACAGGGGAAGCCTTGTTGTTTGGCGGAAATAATTTTGTCATTCTTGGAGTTTATTATGTGTGTGGGGAAAAAATGCTTCTTTCCAGCTTCCTGCAAACTGGATTGGCAGCTGTTGTTTAGCTTTTAGTGTTCCCTAAGATGTATCATGTCGATTAAATGGATGATAAGGGAGTAATGTTTCATAGAAGACATAAACGTAGTGATTTGCAAATAGTATGTGACATCTTTGGCACTCTGATTCCTTCTGTAGGAGTAGTTTTGAATGACCTGAAAATCTGAAAGCCATCTACATTGATCGACCGTCTTTCCTCCAATACTGCTGGAGTATATTAACTCAGAAATTATGGCTTTTAGGGCCATGCTTTTACGGAACAGGCTTGCTTTCGATATCTTACTTGCAAAAGAGGACAGAGTCTGTCATGTGTTACATGTTTAGCAGTGCTGCACGTATAAGCTTGATATGAGCAAAGCGGTTAACATTTGTTTACTACCATTACTGGAGGGAGTTCCGGGTGGTGGCGAAACAAGATGGCTGCTTCTTAGAGTCCCTCTGCGGCACCGAGCAACGGCAGGTCACAGAGTAACATCTGTATGCTATTACACTGCGGCCGGGGCACGGGAAAGCATGTCGGAGTCCCTCGGGAGCAGAGAGGCAAGTTTTTAGACCTTGAATTGGTCTAGGTATATAACGACTGCTTTCTTTTGTCTCTTCTCAAGGCGCTTGGTGTCCTGGCCGCCATTTAGTGAGCTTGGTGCTCGCAATCACTTTAGATGAAGATGCGTTGGTAAATCCTTTTGGCAGCATAAACAAATACAGGAGTTTTGGGATCCAAGGGAAATATTTATAGACCACTTGAGAGAAGTATCCCCTCTTATCAATTAAATAACAACCAATCTCTCAGGGTCTTTAACCAAAAAAGCCTAAACAAGAAGGTTCCTCAAAAGATTATTATTATTAGTGTGTATTCATGATCAATCCAATACCCAGTACTTCTAGTGTACTGATGTTATGCCTATTGGGGAATCATCCCTTAAGGACTGGAACCCTCACTCACCCTTGGGTGACATGCTTCATCATTTGGGTTCCTCCTTACCAGCAAGAAATCCTAGTCTTAACTGGGAGCTACGACTTCCCAGACATCTTTAATGAAGGAGCTCAGAGATGTTTTCAAAAAGAGCAGGAATATTATAGGGAGGAACTAATTCCCAAATGAGAGCTAGTGGGGTAATTTTACAGTGCAGCGTGATTAATTAATTTAAAAACTGTGCTATTTGTGTCTGAAAAACTGTGGTGTATTAAAACTATCTAGGTTGATACACTTAAGTATTTTATTCTGTGTTCAAGCTGACAGGATTAAAAATAGTATAGCAAAAAGTAGTATGGATTTAAAACTACTTATGGTCAGGTCGACATGTTTCAGCCAAATAAGCCTTTTCAGTTTTTGAGAGCATATTGGCTCACTTTGGTGGCAACTCGTCCTTCCAATTGTTTTTCTGTGGGTAGTGTGTCCCTTCGTGAATTTAGTCGCATTCTTACTTAAGAGATCCTTAAATAGTGTATAGTGTAGTGTATAGTGTACCTTCATCTACTTTGACAATGGATTCCGCACATTTAAAGAAATCCCAAGAGTTTTCTGGTTTGAATATCAATGGATGCAAATAATCTGTCAACAACACTAATGAGAGGGTTAAAAAGGGAGGATCCAAACATATCACTACTCCCTTTGACCTTAGAGGATATTATGGAGGAACTGAGAAACATTCTCCCATTTATGGTGGATACCAATGCAACGCTTCAGAGAATTGAGGAGAAATGGTCCAGTTTGGACTCAAGACTTACTGACGTTGACCAAAAGATTAGTGAGGTGCAGGATGTGGTCGCTAGAGTGGATATTTTATAGAGAGAGGCTGCTCAACTGAAGAAAACATCTGAGGATTTGGAAAATCGAAACAGACATAACAACCTAAGAATTTACAGTATACCGGAAGGTTCTGAGGGCATTGACATGATTTCTTTTCTGAAGGCTCATATTCAACAAATAGTTGGCCTATCTAAATCTGTAGATCTCAATGTTCAGAGAGCCCATAGGATAGGTTCCCGCATTGCAGTTGCTTCAAACAGACCATGAGGAATCATTGCCTACTTACTTTTGTACTCTGAATTAATGGTGATCCTTACAGCAGCTAAACAGCGTAAACAGATGCTTTGGTCTGGTCAAAACATTTTTTTTTAGCCAAGACGTCTCAAAATCCACAGCTAGTCGCCAAAAGGAGTTTCTAGACCTCAGACCTGCACTTCGTTCTATGAATGCTGGTTATGGTCTTATCCATACATGTTTTTTTTGGATGTATGACGTTACAACGCAGGCTATTACAACGCCTGCCTTTACAACGCAATTTTTACATCACAAACCTTTACAACGCATAGTGCTTTTAGGCGCTGGATAGTGATTTATTTAATTTACTATTCCAACTCCAGTCCCCGTGGATAGTAGGGAAGGTGTTGGATAGTAAATTAAATATATTCCCTATCCTACAGCGCCCCCAGCGCAATGCGTTGTAATGGTTTGCGTTGTAATGACCGCGTTGTAATGGTAGTGCGTTGTAAAAGTTTCGTTGTAAGTGATGTTTACCTTTTTTTTCACAGTAACATATAAACATTCACCTCTGAAGATCCTGCAGAGCTCCAGAAATGTATCCACAAGCACAAGACAGAAGATATGGAGATTAGTAAAGACTAATTGTTCTCTCTCTTTTATTCCACAGGTTCTCATTTGTATCTTGTTTGATGTTGCTGTTTTTGTTCCCATCGTCCATGTGTTTCATTGTCCATATTCCGATTGGTATGCAATATGATGGGGACCCCCTCTGGAAAACCTACAAGGTCAGGGAGAAGAGGGGAAATAAGACCACAACAAGAAAAAATCTCCCTCTCGACCTATATTTCTTTTTTTCACTTAGTTTGGTACAAGCACAGACCGTGAGCTCAAAGACATCCTTAATAACCAAAACACTCAAATAATTAGCAAAAATATATAATATTTTAGTTAATTTCTTTTATCAAAAATGTTATCATCATCATACTATTTTTATAAATCTTTTTTATCTGTATATAAATAATTCAACATAACGAAATTTTATAATCATATCTCAGTAGACACATAGTAAATAAAGAAAATCCCCAGGTAGAGAAACACAAACCAGATTCACACACCACCATTCATACCACACTCTCACAGTCCCAGACCAACCTTCACACATATATCTGGGGAGCTTAACTTCAGAGTAACATTGTCGTATAGATGACCAAATACAACAACTGCATATAGCAGGATCTAACAAGGCAAATGGTTGACGCGTTTCGGTGGCTGCAGAGTGATGGAATGCCACCTTCCTCAGGACCTGCCAGATAGAAAGCCTTAAAATGAGCCGCTCAACCCGGGGGAGGAAAGACACAACTAGTGATGAGATTCCACTGTCTTCTATTAGGATAGACTTGGTTGTTTCACATGTCCTAACCAATTGAGGATAGTGATCTGCCACTTCTCATACAGATTGCCACAAACTACAGCTCTAATCTCCTGAAAACAGCTGATGATAGTATAATGTCGCTTCTCGTAAAAATAGCCACAATCCCACGCTTTGCTCTCCTTTCAGAAGTCTAGATTGCGCCGGAAGTTCACTTCTCAAATATAAATACGTGATGTATCAGAAGTTTCAAATACTCTCAAGGCGACGTCACTTGTAAGACGACCGGGTTGATCTGAGGACGGGCGGACTATTCTTGTGCGGGCTATGATCCACGCTATAGGATGAAATTTACTGCGCAGAGTTGTGGGAGCAGGAGTTGACGTGGACGGTGTGATATATACAGGTAGCTTAGAGTTATAGTGGACATTTATCATCAAAGGACGCGATATGTACATGGTGATTGAGAAGATGCTGTGATCAGTAATCTGGCATCTTATAAGTGTCTTTTCGGGTTGTGATGGTTATGGCTAAAGCTTTCTGGCTTTTTGTCATCTTTTTCGATTATACACTTCAGAGGAGATTATGTTCTCCTTTTTTTCCACTGGTCCTTTTTTCACTATGTATCTTTTTTCTCCTTCTATTTTCCTTCCTCTTTTTTCTTCAGTATATTATAGTGACCTTTTCCACTTGGAAACTTATTTTTGTCGTTCTCTATTACTTTCCACCTGGTCAGACCGGTTTTGGAAAATATGTTGATTACTTGGTTTACTTTTCTATATTTTTCCTCATGCCCTCTTAATTCTTCTACTTTCATATCACTTCTTTGTTTATCAGCATTCATGTATATCTCTGGATATGCATTATTTTCTTTCCTTTTTGTTTTGGTTGTCTAAATCTTTTACTTACATTAGGTTTAATTTATGTCCTGTTATAACATCCTACATTTCGATCTCAAAATTCTTTTATGTTTTAACTCATGAGTAACTTATGTATTGTGTCATGGAATGTCAAAGGCCTTCGTAACCCGATTAAAAAACAGAGGGTATTGCCTCACTTATCAAAATTGAACTGTCAGATTGCTTTATTAAAAGAAACTCATCATAAAGAAGAAGACATAAAATCTATTAAAAGACAATGAGTGGAGAATGTTTTTAGCTCTCCTGCTGTACATAACAAAAATTGTGTTCTTATATTGTTTCATAAGTCGTTAAATATTCCATTGTTAAAAAAATTTAAAGATGATGCTGGAAGATGGTTTTTATTAGTTGTGAAGATAAATAATGCACATTTTAAGATCTGTAATATATATGGTCCAAGTGGAATCGATCTATCATTTTGGAATGATTTTTCCTCTGTGTTACTCTACCATGCATCAGAAAACCTTATAGTTTATGGTGATTGCAATCAACTAATGGACCCCTTTCTAGACCGCAGATCTCAGACCAGATTTGTTCCCACCAAAATGCATAAAGCCTTTCAGAAAGCCATATCCACTAGAGGGTTGGTTGATGTTTGGAGAGAATCACATCCAGATGTTTTGGAATTCACTTTCTTTTCTCCCGTCCGTAATTCCCAGTCCAGAATACATTATATATTTTTTACCCAACATACACTTCAGTTTTTAACACACGCGGAAAGTGGTTCAATTCTCATCATGGATCACGCTCCTGTTATTGTAGATCTTGACTATCCTAGTCCTGTTTAGCCCGCTCGTAGATGGAGATTTAATAACTCCTTTCTATTGGATTAACAATTCACAGAAAAATTCACAGTTTTCCTACAACAATCTTCCCTCAGATACACAAATGAATATTATCTGGGATGCTTTCTAAGCAATCGCAAGAGGATTTATATTGCCCTTTGTAGCTTAGAAAAAGAAGATAGCTGTTTGGGATTCCACACAACTCTTAAAGCAAATTCAGATTTTAGAACAGGAATACTTCTCTTCCAATAGTAAGGACACGTTGTCTAAACTCATTGAGGCTAAATTACAATACAACCAACAATCTCGGGACAATGCTTGCGATACCCTACTTCGTTTCAATGCAAAAACGTATGGGGTTCGAAACAAAGCTGGTAAATCATTGGCAAATTACCTTAAAATTAAAAAACAGAAAGCTAAGATTGTGTTGTGGCCACAACAGACTCAACTGGGGTTCGGCAAATTAACGATTTGGAAATCTAATAATGCTTCTCTGAAATTGCAGTATATTTAAGAAGTGGCATCTATTGAGGCCAACTTGCTACAGGTTCAAGCTGAGTTAGAGATCTCCAGCAACGCCCCTAATACCATTATACAGGCCAATCAAGAGAAGCTGCTGGAACTCAAAGGCCAACTGGCTTCAGTACTCAATCAGCGCATCCTCCAAAGGTGGGAAGCAAGTAAACTGGCCCATTTTGAATTTGGAGAAAGCACAGGCAAACTACTAGCTTGGAAGTCTAGAACCGATCGGACGCGTAATAACATAGGGTCCATAACAACAAGTTCTTGTTCGGTTTCCTCGGATCTAGAAATAAGATCAGCCTTTAAAGATTTTTTTCAATCCATCTACCAAGAGGACAATAACATCTCTCTTGAAAGTATAAAGGAGTGGCTGAGTTGTATCTCCTTGCCTTCAATTTCGTTAGAACAAAGTGCTTTTTTAGATCAGGCTGTTACGGAAGAAGAGGTGGTGGCTGCCATACGTAATAGTAAAGGGGGTAAGGCGGCGGAGCCTGATGGTCTGCCTGCTGAGATATATAAACATCTCGCGGGCGTCATTGCCCCTTTCCTGGTGGTTTTATTTAATGAAGTATTGCAGGAGGGGGTCTTACCGCCCATATCTTGGAATAACGCTTCTATCACTCTCATTCTGAAACCAAGCAAGGCCCCCACTGATTGCGGATCTTACCGCCCCATCTCTATTCTTAACGCTGACTATAAGATCTTTACGTCCCTCTTAGCTAAGAGGCTGGGTCAAGTAGTTCCAACAGTCCTACATTCCAACCAAAAGGGCTTTGTGAAGGGTCGGCAGCTCTTCGAGCTGATGTACGACCTGATTGGAGCAATCGATATTGCAACTAGATCCTCCTTGCCACTTGCAATTCTCACGCTTGACGCCACCAATACCTTCGACAGGGTCAATTGGTTGTACCTGTCGGGGGCCCTGGAAAAATTCGGCGTGGGCCAGGCTTTCCGCAGAGCGGTGGAACTCCTTTACCATAACCCATCAGCTTCGGTCTTGGTTAATGGCGGCCTGTCAGACCCATTTACTATTACAAGGGGCACTCGGCAGGGTTGCCCTCTATCCCGCCTGCTTTTCGACCTCTATATCGAGCCGTTTACTCAAAAAATTTGGGAGGACAATAACATCTTGCCTTTCAGATATGGAGATTGGTAAAAAAAAGTGTCTCTGTATGCAGACGACATTATGATCATGACGTCAGATATTAGCACCGCATTTCCGGCAGCTATAAATCTAGCATTGGAATTCGGTAGAATATCAGGGTACGAGGTTAATGCCTCCAAGACCGAGGTTATGGCATGGAACAGCGTAGTAACAGGGTTTTCTGAGCAATTAAGTGATAATATGAGGTATCTAGGTCTAAGAATTGTTAAAGACATTAACTTGATTGCCTCTATTAATTTCACTTTGGTTGCTAAAGAATGTAGGAAGCTACTGGGAGCTTGGGGGCATCTCCCACTGACAGTCCTGGGTCATGCGAATCTTGTAAAAATGTCTATTTTACCTAAGTTGACTTTCATTTTTAACAGTATACCACTATATTTTGACACAACTCTAATAGCCAAGATGCAGAGTGATATCTCCTCATTTATCTGGAAGAATAAGAACGTAAGAATAGCTTGGAAGAAGTAAAGGCGTCGCAGGGAGAAAGGAGGTTTGGCTGGCCCTGACCTTCAGATTTATGCGTGGGCCTTTCAGATGACACATGCCCGAATGTTGCTAAAGATTCCATCAGATCAGGGCATAGGGATGATGTTCACAGCATTGTTACAGTGTGAAGGATTGGGGCAGTCTGGTTTTCTTTTTAAGTTTGGAGACCCCAAATATTTCAAGATGGTTAAGCTGAAGGTGCTACAGGGCCTAGAAAAGACTTGGTTTAATCTTAGAGTTGCTACTAAACTAGGTTACCACTCGAACAGATCCCCTATATGGGATCTCCCTGCCCCCCTGGGTTGGGCAAACGATACACTTGCAAGTCCATTAATAGTGGCAGGAATCTCAACATGGGGTGACTTGTTTGTGGAAGGGAAAAAGGAAAAAGGAAAAAGGAAGGTGGGTGGTGCACAGCTGGTATACAAAATGTTTTAGATGCTTTTTAAGAGGATGGGTGCACTCATGGGTGGCGTTTCCGTCAAACGCCTATTAACTGTAGAAACCTGTGGTGTACGCATAAATATGCTAATACATCCCCAAATGAGGCACTCCGTGGGTGGTCAATCAAATGATTCCAAAGTTTTGTCAAAAACTTATTTATTGTTCAATAGTTTTCATTTAGAATTTATCCGTGATATTAGTATCATATCAATAAAGTGTGTAACTAGTCCACTTTTAATGCGAACTCCAATGCATTTCGGGCAGGAGCGCCCTTTTCTAAATGAAAACTATTGAACAATAAATAAGTTTTTGACAAGAACTTTGGAATCATTTGATTGACCACCCACGGAGTGCCTCATTTGGGGATATATTAGCATATTTGTTTGTGGAAGGGGCCATGCTTTCCTGGGAACATCTAATGAGCAAGGTGGGCCCCAACCTCTATAGATTTAAGTTTTTGCAAATATCAAGCTGGGCACAAGCACAGTCAGCTAGAGCTCCGCATCGTTTCAATCCGCCCCTGGGAGAAGGTAGCCTACTGGAGTCCTCTTTGTTGGATAAAACACCTGCACTCAAGGAGGTGTCCCTTTGGTACAACCTAATCTTAGAAGAGATTGATGGGGAATTCAATCTCCCAGCATTATTATGGAGTTCTCTGTTGCCTTCTTTGAATATAAACGATCTATGGCTAACCTCCTGTAAAGCACACTGGGACATAGTTAAACCTGCTTGGCTCCGCAGGAACCATCTTTTTACCCTTCACAGGGCCTACTACTCTCCCCAGAGATTGTCTAAATTTTCAACAGGGGAACCAGTGGTTTGTGCCCGGTGTGGTTTAGCGGCAGCCTCAGACGCACACATGTTTTATGAGTGTTCACACTTGACGTCATATTGGGATTCAATTAGCAACAAATTAACATCTTCAACTGGATCCACAGTGACTATAGACCTTCGGCTGGTAATCTTTGGTGTAGTGGATCAAGTGCGAAGTCCTGCTAACAATCTCTTGTTTTACTCTATCTTGGTGGCCCGCAGAGAAATTTGCAAGCGGTGGAAAGAGGTTTCTCCTTCGTCGTTGCATGACTGGTGTTCACCCATGTTACAAATTTCTAAAATTGACCTTGCCAGGGCCGGGAAACCAGAGAAAAGAGCTTTTTGGCATTTACTTGATTGGTCTCATTAGTTTGGAGCTGGGTTTTTTTTTTGTTTTTTTTTCCCCAGGTCCGATGATTATGAAGCCATGATATACTCTCCCTGCTAAAACATCTACGCCCTCTTTCTTGGCGAACTGGTGTTAAAAGTAATGATGGTAACTGGCTAATGGTAAAATCGGAACAACAGGTAACAAGGCTAAGATTTGGCTGGGTGAACGACATAGCTGTAGGGTTCTGGTAGATCAGTACATCATTTATACCCTTACCAGTCTTCGACTGAGACAGCATGTCAACTCCCCAATATGCCATTCTTTACTGCCCATAGTTCCGACAGATTACAACCATGGTGGAGATGAGGACAAAAAAAAAATGCTTCTCTGAAATTATACTAATTTATATACACCAGAAACATCGCCATCTAATGAATAATTAGATAGCTTTTTCCAATTTATTCCTAAAAACCCCGATAGTAATGTAGATCTATCTTCCCTAGATAGTCCTCTATCTGAACAAGAACTATTAAATGCCATAAATCAACCCCCCAAAGATGAAACTCCTGGGCTTGACGGCTTTACTGTACGATTTTATTTCCATTTTAGACAGCTTTTAATTCCCAAGTTATTACTTCTTGTTAATCATTTTTTGAACAAAAAATGGACACGAGGGTCCTTCACTACATGGAATGTAAGATTTTTGCTAAATTATTGGCTCTCTGTATTAATTTAGTAATTCCGGCTTTAGTTGATATGCATCAGTCAGGTTTTGTGAAGGGACGTTCTATTTAAGACAATTCTAGAACTTTCCTTAACATTATTCACCTAGTTGCTAACCTCAACCCTGCTATAGCTGCCATAACACATGATGCCGAGAAGGCTTTTGATCGAGTGAATTGGGAATTTATGTTTGGTGCACTGAATTGGCACAGTTTTAGTCCTCATTTTATCCAATACATTAAGTTATTATACTCCGAACCTTGTACCTCTATTTGGGTCAATGGTAAACAATCCCAAAATGCCCCCCTTCACAGAGGTACTAGGCAGGGCTGCGCTCTGACTCCCCTTCTATTCATTTTATCATTAGAACCCTTTCTGGAAACAATTTGCCGATCTCCTACATTTCCTGGTTTTCATTTTAAAAATCAGAATATAAAAACCACAGTATATGCCGATGATATTTTATTATATAAATCCAATCCCACTACATCCTTTCCAGAGTTTTTTTCACTACTAAAAGCATACACTGTTGTTTCAGGTTATAAACTGAATATTGATAAGTCAGAAGTCTTGCCACTAAATAAATACTGTCTTCCTGACATGTTCAAGGATTCTTGTTTCAAATGTAATTCAAAGGTAAATGTCTAGGCATCCCCTACTCCAATAATATTAAGGAAATTTTTAAGATTAACCTCAATGAGATTATGTCTAAATTTAACACACAAATAGAAGTTTGGTCTCCTTTATTTCTCTCCTGGTGGGGTAAACTGGCTACAATTAAAATTATGTTGTTGCCTATTGTTAATTTCTATCTGTCAATGCTTCCATTATCTCTTCTTTATACTTTTTTCAAACCATTAATCATTCCTTAACTCAATTTTTATGGAATAAACGTAAACCTCAAATTGCTTTAACCCGTCTACAGCAGCCTAAAGATTCAGGTGGGGTTAATTTCCCTAATCTTAGAACATATTATCCAGACTTCACATTGAAACATGTTTGGACTTCCCTTTCTGACACTCATGAACAGTTTGGGAACAATTAGAACATGCACAATTCCTACCCTTTGCTTTTAAGGAAGTGGTCCGTATCACCCAACCCCCAAAAGGTTTCTTTTCCCCAATAGTTTCCCATTCTCTAGCTATCTTTAAACCTTTGGTCACCTCTTCCAACTCAACCTCTAAAAATAACTTACAAACCCCATTGTGGTATAATGCTAACATTAGGTTAAATAATAGAGTTCTTGGGTGGAAAGAGTGGATTAATAAGGGTATTATAACTATTGGACAGTTATTCTGTGGGGGCTCTCTGCTAGATTTTTCTGAGATACAGGAAAATATAGCATATCTACCAAATATGCTTCTCATTTTCACGGCCTTAAACTAAGGGTGGGTGTAGCAGGCGTAGTACCTCTACGCATATTTCCACTGAGTTTAAAAAAACTCAGTAGAAATACGCTACGCTACGCCCCCTCCCACCTCTCAAAGACCTTTAAAAATGGCACTTACCTGTTGTTTTCCGCCTCCCCTTCCTTCGTGCTTCCAGTCCTGCTCCTCGTGTCTTCAATAATAGAAAAAAACTAATTTGTAAGTTTGACATGCAGACCACAGCCCTTGCCCTACCCCAACCCGAAGCATGACGGTACTGGAATATTTAACTAGTGCTCTCAGATTAGCCTCTCCCTGCTTTTGGTTATTTGACTAATTTAAGGAAAACTGGGCTTTAAGATGCACGGTTTTACCCCATTTGTCCAAAAGGTAACCATCCCCCCACCGTCCAGAGCCCTCCTGTATGAGCGGTGGTCTCACTCGCTGCCCAATAACGTTGTGCACTGTACATGTAGGCAGCAGATATGTGGCCAGTGCTGAAAGGGGCAGATCCAGTGGAAGGGGTAGGGGCGGTGCCAGGTGGGAATCTGGGTGTGTAAGTGGGAAAAAGCCCGGCGGCCTGCTAGGAAATATTTTGGGAGACTGCGCTCTTGTATTTATCTATTTATTTATTTTATGAATTAAGCGCTGCTTCTTCCACTCTGTGAAGCCTTAAAATCTAACCGATTCCCCAAGTGACCTTCTTCCAGCTGATCCCTTAGCAGCGCCAGAACACATGAGGGTATAGGTTGAGCTTTAGAAGTGGGTTGGTCAATCACTCAACCAAAAGCACACAACTATCTGGGTTGGAGGGTATACTCAGGAATGGCCGTAATGGGGGAACCCAATTTTTATTTTTTTTATTTGCACATTTATATAGCGCAAACTAGACCCAAAGGTATTGGAGCGCTTTACATGAGCACCGGTTACGTTACACAAGGACACATTTTGGTAGGCACGGGGAGGTTACGTGATTTGCCCAGAATCACAGGATGTGGACGTGCCCCCGAGGCTGGAACCTTGGTTTCCAACACCAAAGTCGGCTATACCCAGAGGGGTCAGAGTACTTCACAATAGAGCAAAGTAAATTACATACGGAAAGAGAGTGATATGTTAGTGGGTATCATTACTTATATGTACAACAGCTACTCATGGTGTAAATTACAGATTAACAAATTACGTATTTACTCAAGATTACATATTAAGAAAAGGTGGAGTGATTAGGTTTACACAAATACATAATACATCACAATAGTGATAGTTTTACAGCGTCAAGAGATTCTTGTGGAAACTTGAGACAAACCCTCACCCACTAACCTCTTGCGTTTTCTCTTCCGCCCGACCGTGGTTTTTCCTTTTCAAACTTTCATCACGGGAGTATCGAAAGGGGTTTTTAATCATCGTGTTAGCATTCCTCGCTCACGGCCTGATGGAGGATTCATCTACCCACAACAAAGTGCTTCCTGGAGCAACGGGGACCCCCCATTTTCCCCTCTAAACTACTGTCGGGCGGATGAGACAGCCCTGTGATAAAGACTGCCACCCGAGTTGGCAAAAAATACATTTCATAAAAACCAACAAAAACTGAACAAATAAAACAGGCAAGCATGCATCTTTGAAAAGCAAGCAGGTGCAGCAGCTCACGCTGCAACATGTATCGGCAGCTGTCGCGAGAGGATGGCTGGGGCATAAAACGACAGGGATTTTGAAGGCACAGTCGTGCAAAGGCACCACTGTATTATTTATTCTACGGACCAGTGTGTTTACATTGGCAGTGCTTTCCTGAGGCGTGACGTCACGCCCTGACGTATACTGCACTGTTCCGTATTGTTCTAGTAGTTCAGCCAAATGATCGCTAGAGTGCACTCTCTACCCACAGAGAAACACTCAAATACAGAACACTTAATGCAAACTGGTTTACCCTAGCTACTAGCATAGTCACAGTGTAAAAGCGATAAAGACGGCAGACAAAAGTTAGAGATCACCCAGGGCTGTAACCTCAGGGGCGTAGTTTTGGGTGAGGGTGGGGAGGGGGGTTTGGAGTGTTACACCTCCCCCCATAGATCTATTCTCTAGTAAATAGTCTTCTCTCTTTGTTCATCTCCCTCTCTTTTCTCCGTTTTCAAGGTCCTAAATAATGTTGCTCATTTTACAAAGTACTGTGTTTTAAGTACCCCTTACAACATGCACCCTGCTTCCTTTCCACCGTCTCTGAAACTCTCCTTCTGCACGGCTTCTCTTATAATGTATTTTAACATGATATGCCAGCACGGTTGTTGGAAAACCCGACTCTCACATCCCCCCCAATATTACTGACCAAGCTATGCCCCTGTGTAACGTAGACCCCTGTGGTTCAGGGGGGCCTTAACCTGTTGAGGGCAGTGCTTAACTTGAGCCAGTGTTTGCAGCTAGGGCCCGCCAGCACTTATTTTTCCTCATCAGACTTTCACCCAGAGCAAGAGAGAGGAAAACATAAAAGGAACAGAAAAAGGAAGAGAAATATGGAAACACAATTAAAAAGAGTGAAAGTGGGAACGGAAAAGAATCTGAAAAAGTGAAATAACGAGTAGGGAGATTTTGGTGGTGGATGAAAGAGGAATAAGTCAGAATCAATACTACGAACCCTTGAAATCTGGCAACTTTCATATTCGATGCACTGGCTGCGAACAAATCTTTGGGCCAAGGCACTTATTGGTTTTGCAAATTAGGCGCTGGGTCATTGGGCCCCGATTCAGCCCAAGGATAATGTATATATGCGAGGTATGGGGGACTTGTGCCCCTCATCAGATTCTGCAGGGGGTGGATCATCACTTTGCATTATGCCAGTGAGACCCCACACTGACATAAATCCTGGCCTATATTCTGTAGGTGCATTTAAGAATACCCACAGTTCCACTACTCGGGCCGGACCTAAACTCTCATCTGATGCGATCCATGTAGTCATTCAAAGGGCCTTATTGCGCTAAATGGTTCTATGATACAAAACCTCTAATTTTCAACAATCTAATCTGACAGGATTCGAAATTATCCATGAGAAGATCAAAACTGAGAGAGGAGGCGGGCTTATCCAGCTCCATTTTAATGATATTCGCTGGACGGAAAACTCTAATCATCCTAAACGTCTTTCACAAGCGTGGTTGTAATATGCCCATTTAACTAAAACAGCTCTTTTAAAGTGAACCAATATGATCCACTTCAAAATGTATTCATATATTGGAGCTATGGGGCTCCTACAGAGGATGGTAGAAAGAGGAGGAGTCCACAGTGGTGAAGAGGTCAGAAGAGTCCAAACATATGCAAGGAGGACACCCTTGTTCGGTATTAACACTGCTCCTGCCGATGCCGCAAATCCGATGAATACGTTTCCAAATGGTTCTGGGCCTGATTCACAAAGGGCCTCTACACTCATGGCGGATGCCCGCCCCTTAGTCGTAGCAGGCTCCAACCTTGGGGCGAAACCTGGACAAAGTGCCGAGACTCCCCCACGGCTGCAGGGCCTCCGTCACGAGAGCGGAGCAGGGCCGTACTGGGAAGACAAAGTAGCCCTGGCAATTTTGATGGACTGGCCCACATCCCGAAAGAGGGAGGAGTGCAAGAATGAAGCACCGCTGCTAGACAAAATTGGCCCCTAGCACTACTGCTTTTGTTACTGGGGGCCGATATTGCTTCATCGCTGCAAAACCGTCCCCCAGTAATAAAACAAAGCCTCCACCGCTCCAAAACCAGCCCCCACCGCTCCAGCCTCCCAGGCAAATGCCCGATGCCTGCTATGGCCAGTCCAGCCCTGGTGTGGAGTTTTAGGAGGTATTGTTACTAGGAGGTGGTTAGTCTCTGTTCTCAGGTTGGAGATCCAAGACCTTCCGGAGTTTTTGAGTCCGGATGCCTTGCAACCTCCCTCCTTGTTTTTGTGGGTTGACGGTTCATTGCTGGATAAGAAGCAGATTTGCTTATGCTAATATGCTAATAACAGGGTCCTAGCTGGAAGGTAATGTGGTGTTAACCTTCAAGGTATCCGAGTCCTTTGTTTCAGTAGGATTTGTAAGTGATGCAGCTGATTTTCAATTTAATTCTGGATTCAGATGGGAACCATGGATGCCATATGCTGGAGGTTGAAGGGGAGTTTGGCTACATAATTTCCAATCTTTGGAGTCGGCCAGTGATATTTTGTGGGAGCCCTGGATAGACAATTATATAATAATAGAACTAGTTCATTACTATTGTTTTTGTACAGTCCATTAAATTGTGGCTTTGAATTGGATACAAGATCTTTCTGAGGATTGAAAATGATAATGAATCTCACTAGCAATAGTGTTAACACTGGGAGCCAGAAAATCAGTTTGTTTCTTTTTTACTTTATGAGATGTAGATGTTGGGACCTAGTCCTTCGAACCATCCAGAGGAAGCTTATGTTGGCTGGTCCTCCTAACATCAGGACCGCTGAGTTCAACTCAGGTAAATAAAGATTTTTTTTAATCAAATATAATGCGTAATCTTTACATTCTGTGACATGTGTCTGACTCATTGAGGTGCTGTCCAATCAGTGGTGATTTTGAGTCCCATCAGAGTACATCTGGAAACACACATGATTAGCATCTAAATGTTGAACAGTAACGTTGAGCGGGCTTGGTCCAGCGGGACACAGCATGTCACTGTTTGTAGCCAGGATTTTTCTGCTCAGCTGTGCGCTTGTTGACTTCTGTTGTGGAGGAAAGCACAAATAATTATACATCTCTGCCACATTGCCTGTCTCATTTGTCTTATATTTTAAGGAAGATATTGAAGCACATACTATCTTGAGCTGTTTTTAAGGGATGAAGGAGAATTTGAGCCTCTTGCTTTCCTTTGCTTAGAATGGAGACAATGTCTTTCCTAATGCTAGCAATCTCCGTTTATTTTACCAACAAAGGCCTTAGGTCTTATTGTATGTTATGGAGAATACAATCAAACAGAGAGTGCTGTTGTCATTTGCTACTTATATCTTTATCTAGGATTTATATGGTAAAAGGAAGGGTTGGAATTGGTGAATAGTTCCAAAGTTGAGACTTTTACTTGTGGTCTCATGAAAGTCAGTGGGTACTGGCCTTAATTTTTAGTAACTGGCCGAACAAAGCATTGCGTTACTCTCAGAACCCACAGAGATCAGCTGCAGAGTGCCTCAGGGCTCCTCCCTGAGCCCCACCCTCTTCAATGTCTACATAGCCCCCTCATGACCATCGCCAGGAACCATGGGCTCAACATAGTCTCCTACGCAGACAACACCCAACTGATCCTCTCCCTCACCAATTAACTCACAGCCAAATCAGCTTCCACAGTGGTATGAAGGTCATCGCCAACTGGATGAAAGAGAGCTGCCTCAAACTCAACTCGGACAAGAATGAAGTACTCATCTTGGGACCCACCTCCTCACCTTGGGACAACTCCTGGTGACTCGCCGTATTGGGAATTGCCCGACGGACCACGCATGCAACCTCAGCATTATACTGGACTTATCACTCACATTGAACTGCCATATCAACGCTGCATCCTCATCATGCTTCCACACGCTCCACCTGCTTCGACAGACATTTAGATGGGTCCTCAGAATCCAGAAAAACAGTTACCCACCACTCATCATCCGCCGACTGAACTACTGCAACATACTCTACGCTAGCACCACCCTGAAGCTCCTCAGGAAACTACAAAACGTTCAAAATGCTGCACCCAGATTGGTCTTCAACATCCCCAGCTGCAGCCACATCACTGAGCACCTTTGAGAACTTCACTGGCTCCCAGTCAACAAAAGAATCACCTTCAAGCTCCTCACACATGCCTACAATCCCTCCACAGCGCAGGACCAGCATATCTGAGCCACTGCTTCTCATGCCACGTACACACCAGACACCTTAGCTCTGTCCAATTGACCCTGGCCACCATCCCATGGATCCACAAGACCAGAGCTGGAGGAAGATCCTTCTCCTACCTTGCTGCCAAGACCTGGCACACCCTGCCTCTCCACCTCAGGCAATCCCCTTCGCTGAGCCAATTCAGGAAGGATCTCAATACCTGGCTCTTCGCCTGAACCCCAGCACCCAGACAGAACAGCAGCCAACACCCTTCACTCCCCTGTAAAACCATTACAATAGATAAGATCTGCAGTGAATAATACAGTTGTCTAATACAATTATTAGAAAACGCCTGATTATAAAACATGTGCAAATATAATGTTTGTAAACAATGAATCAATATATTTCGGAGTATGTTTTCTGAAGTATGACAGAAAAGTCTTGGTACCATACGGGGCAAATAGCTGTTTGGGTTTGTTATTAAAAAAATTCTATGTAAAAGGTGTACACGTTTAAAATTTACAAGGACAGTCAGTGGATTCCATAGATCCCCAGCCTGCACTCAAACTATAGTGTGACATCAGACAATTTTGTTTGGTTTTGTCCTTCCATACTGGCCATCACGATGGTCGGGACAGATGCTGCCTAAATAGGTTGACAAATTTTGCGCATCTTGCCAGGACCCAAGGGGCCGAATGTGAAAAACAAACGCTGGAAACGTCCCTACATGATCACGCCCAGAGCGCCTGGCATACTGGTTTGATTAATGTCTTCTTTGATGATCTAAGGAAGGGCAACAACATATCAGGTGTAACTATGATTCATTTTGTAAAGAGAAAAGCCAGCAAGCTCTTTTGCCTCCGTGAGTGGGCCAGGAGGGGTTCAAATCTTTAATTGGCAGAGCTAGCGATCACATATAAAAGATCTGTCTACGCGTTTTCACATTTATAGCTTCCAGTAATATGTGGAGTGGCTATGGAGTCCTGACAAGGTAGGAAGCGTTTAGCGTCTGTGCCACTAACAAACTGCTGAGTGTAAACAGATCTTAGTCCCTCGAGGTCACCTTTAGTTGCCAATTGATAACTTTTTTCCAGGTGGTAAATGGGACGTTTCCTACCTGGAGGACGGAGTCTTCCATCTGGAATATCTTCATAAAATTTTTTACTCGGACATACCAAGGATTGCCTGGGGTTTTAAAGTTGAATTTTAGGTGACATTTAGTGATTGTGCGTGAACCATCCTGACCCTAAGGTAATACTTCAGCATGGCTGCTTGACAGTCTAGAGTCTGAGACACCAAATCCAGTTCCAGCCTTAGCCTTGAGTGGCGAACAAAGTGTGAGTGTTGAAAGATTTTCTTATATGCCCATCAATGGGATTGTTCAAAGGCTGAATCTAAGGTTCCTAGATATGCAAAGTGGCCATATTGCATGGCAGGGAGAAATTTTGCCTTTATTACTCTTAGCATTGGAGCTGCCAATACACTCCATAATTGTTGATTTAATTGACCAATCCCATACGTAATAGCAGCACCCTTTTTTAATTGCATATATCTGTGCCAATGCAGTACTATTTTCAGTTAACCACATGCCGAGGTAGTTATACTTCCTAGCCGTGCTGATGCACTGGATGCAAGGACTCCAGGAGATGTTCTTTTTATTCCTACACCTTCCGAATATCAGGACCTTCGTTTTTCCTGATTATCTTGGAGCTGGTTAGCTATGTTGAAAGTGTTCAAGGCATTCATCGCCCACTGTAAACATGCTCTTGTGCAATGCATGATCACTATATCGCCCATATATTGTATTATTTGGAGCGGGGGAGGTCCTAGGGTTGGTGGGGCCAGGCCACTGTGCTCCAGGCTTTTCCCTAAAGCGGCTGTGTACACATTGAACAGTAGGAGGGCAGGACACACCCCTGCTTTAGGCCTCAATTTGTTTTAATTTTCTGGGTGGTCGAGCAAGGGCCTGTTATCACACGGACCAAAGTTTCTGAACACAATGAGAGTATGGCACTTAGTAGCTTTGTGGGTATACCCCATGAGCATCCTCGGATTGACCCAGATCATCACGACCCTACACACACAGCTGGACACATGCTGGAGTCAATTTTCACCTCCACCAACCACATCAAATTCAGCCATGTCACAGAGCTCAAATAGACCGATCACTCCATTGTCCACTTCAGTATTTCCAGCCCCCACACCTCCACCCCCAAGATGACCAACGCCCCCCTACTAGAGGTGGAACAAAATCTCAGAGACCAGCTGGGCAAACGCCCTCAACACCTCCAACCCTGCCACCGCCACCAACCTCAAACATGGGAGTGAAAAACTTCAAGGCCTGGGTAACCATTTGCGCAGACAGTATCATCCCTATCAAGAGCAACAGTCAGAGAAAATCCTCAATAAAGGTCAGCTGGTACACCCAAGAACTCGGAACATCAAAATGAGACAGCAAACAGTTGGAGAGGAGATGGCGTGCCAGCAAGGACACCTCTGACAGGGTAGCCTTCGTAACCTCCCTCAACCTTTACCACCACCTCCTGAGGGCAATAAAGAAGACAGTCCTTGCTGCACACATCAAACACGACACCAACAACACCAAGCAACTTTTCAGCATTGTTAAGGAATTCTTCAACCCGGCTGCCAGTGAAAACAACATCACACCCTCACAGAAGCTGCTTGACAATCTTGCCCACTTCTTCCACGAAAATATCGGAACCATATACAGAAACTTTGAACCCAACCCACACCTATGGACTTCCTCGACAGATATGCCACCATTGTAACTGACACAAACCACACATTGACCACCTGGAACATCCTCTCCACCAAGGACACCACCTCCACCATGAAATCCATCCACACGGTAGCTCCCACAGACACATGCCGGCGCGACATCTTAAACCAAAGGATCATCCAGGAACTCACCACCTTACTCAACACCCCTATCATCACCACAACATTTTCTGAACCCTGGAAAAACGCCAAAGTCAGACCTCTACTAAAAAAAAACCTCTGTCGACCATAGTAAACTCAAAAACTACCAGCCAATCTCCCTGCTCCCATTCCCAGCAGAGATACTGGAAAAGATAATCAACAATCAACTTATGACACACCTAGAGCAGAGCCAGCTACTCAGCGCCCCCCAATCCAGCTTCCGTAGTAATCAGAGCACCAAAACCACCCTGATCACAGACACCGACGACATTCAAGCACTCTTGACCGAGCAGAAACAGAAGCTTTGATACTCTTTGACCTATTGGCAGCCTTCCACACAGTATCCCATCACACACTGATCTAAAGACTTCACCACATTGGCATCCAAGGGGACGCCCTCAGAGAGATCACCACCTCCCTCACTTGAAGAACCCAGAGGATCCAACGTTCACCTCTGAACCCAAGGAGATCACCTGTGATGTCATGTGGGGCAGGACTCATCCCTCCGCCCCACGCTCTTCAATGCATTTATGACTCCGCTGGCCAATATCGTCACATATCGTCACATCCCAAGGTCTTCACATAATTTCCTTCTCAGACACACACTCACCGATGACCCCAACACCACCAAAACCAACTTCCACAGATGCATGCAAAAAAACTGCCTGCAGCTGAACACAGACAAGATGGAATTACTGATCTTTGGCAGCAGCAGCAACAGATGGAATAACTCCCGGTGGCCATCAGACCTAGGACTCGCACCTTCTTCCTCAGATCAAGCAAGAAACATCTGAATCATCATGGACAAAAAGCTCACCATGAAATCACAGATCAACGCCGTCGCCACACACCTCCTACAGAGACTTCAGACAATGCTGCAGCCAGACTCATCCTTGGCCTTCCCAGACAAACCCACATTACACCCCACCTCAGGCAACCCACTGGATCTCTGTACAGAAAAGATGCCAATTCAATCTGCTGACCCATGCACACCAGGCTCTGCACAACCAAGGACCCACCCACATTAACCACTGCCTGAACTTCCACCAAACCTGGCTGTTTCAGCAATAACTTCTTCCACCTATCCTCTTATCATGCTGACTGTACCGCCTGTTTCTTTTGTTTTTCTCCTTGACCTGTGAGGCTCCGACAGCGCCGGGACACTCCTCGGAGTAGCCGTGCGCTATAGAAGCACCCCTTTTAACATAACATAACATTAAATGTAAATGTAGGTGTACTTATATAGCGCAAACCTGTCACCCAAAGGGCATCCTGGCGCTTGCTTAGGGAACCCGTCCTGGTATTCCCCTGTGAGAAACCCCGGTAGGGTGTCCACAAGGTGAAAGCCAGGCATCCCGCCGCGAGGGGCCGTAGTGGAGATTAAGCAAGCTATTGCCCAGAGTTGCAGAGTGTGAACCCGTGATTCAAGTAGGCACCGGAGCGAGAATTGTCGAGTCCGTGGAATTTTGAGCCCGAGACCCGCCGAGGCGGGGAATCGAACCCTGGTCCACGGTCGATCTCAGCTTCCGGGTCTGCCGCCTCTAACCACTGAGCCACGCTTCTCCACTAACATCTGTTGAGAAGTCTACACTCTGCCTCCTTTTCACTTGCCCATACTCCCTGCATTGACCCAAGCAGAAGAGGAGGACACTGCTTCTCACACATTGTAGCAAATGGCTGGAACAACCTCCCCACACTTCTCCGAACCATCACTTCACTTACGGAATTCCCAATGGCCCTCAAGACCTGGCTGTTCGTATAAGCTTCGAAGACCTGCAAGCACCTGGATACCCTATTGGGTGATTAGCCGCACTTTGTATATCTACGCTGTCAAATGCAGCACTATAATCGAGAAAGAAGCAAAATAACAGAACTCAGCTTCTGTTTGGTGGCTTTGTGCCTTAGAAATGTTGAATAAACAGTAGGATCTGTTGTTCGAGAGCGCATAACTCCAGTTGTTCCAGCTGAGTGTGAACGTATATTTTAGCCTCAAAGTGTGATTAAGTGATAGTTCGAAGGTACTGACCGGTCCCGCTTTTGTATATGGGGCAGAGGATTGAGCCTCTCTACATGTCAGGAACTGTCGTCATATGGAACGCACTGTTGAAGAGTGGGGTCAGCGGCCTTGTTCAATTGTTTGGGACACATTTAAACAGGGATGCCGGTAGACTGTTGGGCCCGGAGGCCCCGTCCTTCCTTATGCCCTTAATGATTCTTTCAACCTTCCTAGGGCTTGAATGTTCGGGACCTGGGTGTTCAAGTTCATCAGATGAGATGATCAGAAGTTGTTCTGTTCTTCTCCCCTACTGCTTGTTCCCCTAAGGACACATCCGTGGTGGGGAGTTTGCTTGCCCGTCTTCTCCCTCCAGTGGCTAGTCACATATGGGGTGCCTAGTTGTCGGTATATAGATTTGTAATGTGGTTAACCCGAGCTGCTTTTGAGACACTTTTCTCCCTGAATTATTGACGCACCTTAATTTGTTCATGTGCTCCCAAAAGCGTGCGTGGTTAGGATCTTTCAACAGTTGAAATAGGGTTTCCCATTCCTTTTGGTTCCTTGCCTCCTTGTGTTCCAAAGCTATTTTCTTGAGGATTCGTCTCTTCTGTTTGACATCTGCCACAGTGTTAGTTGTAGGTTTTTGTTTATTCATCCGCTGTGCTCTCCGGAGGGCCCTTCTTGCTGTGATGATGGTTTTGTTGTGTGGCAGTGCTGGCCTCCCGGCCCCACCAAGTTTTGTTGGGTGGGTTCTGTTTCCATCACCTTTCAAGAGGGATCTGAGACCCTCGACGATCTTCTCCTCTCGAGGATCAGGTCTTTCTGCCTCAAGTTTATTACGGGGGCCTGATTGCTTAGCCAGGTTGCTTCAGCTGCTGAGTACTTCGGCCTCTACATTATTCTTTTGATTAAATTTGCTTTCACCTCGCCTGTTGAAGTGCCCACGGGTGTGTAATTCACGGGAAGTTGTAGCTGAAGATTCACGGTGCATTTTAGTACATTGTGGTCGCTTTCCCTCCTTCATGTGATTTCAAAGTATGCCAGCTGTCTAGCCAGGCGCTGGGAGAGGAAGATATAATCGATGGTTGGACGCCCTTTACAGGCTGGGGGAAATGAATGTTCCTTCTCTTTTGCAAGCATCTTCGATTGTTCCGATACCAATTTATAAGCTGTCAAAAATTCCTCTACGATTTGCCTCCCTCTCTCCCGGGAGATGGAATCCAATGGCCCACCTAAGCCGCTTAAAATCAAAATCACCCAATATTATGAGTTCATGGGTGGGGAGTTGAGAATAAGCGATACTAGACTATCCAGCAAACCCTGAATCATTGTCAACTTAGATTTTTCTGGAGCGTTTATGTAGTAGTTAACCAGGTTGTATGTTATGACAACGAATTCCATTGCAACGCATGCCTTTACCACGCATGCGTTACAACGGAATGCTATTTCAATGCATAACCTTTTCCTCTCTTTGTTCGTGGTGACGTCGTACGTCGTTAAGAGGAAGCGGAAGTTTCTTTCCGTTTCCTTTTAAACGACGCCGAGTGACTTTAGGTAAGTTTCTTTTTTTGGGGGGGGAGCCCCTCCCAAGCCCCCTTTTTTAATGTTAGCCTTTACCACACATGCCTTTACTACGTACCTCGTAGTAAAGGTATGCGTGGTAAAGGCTTTCGTGGTAACCACGCATGCGTTGTAATGCATGCATGGTTAATGTTTCAGTGGAAACGGCCGCGTTGTAGTGGCCGTTTCCCAGTTAACCAGTATCAGATCTGTGCTTTTCTGATTAAGTGTCAGGCCTCTCATAGCGATTGCTTGGGCCACTTCACTGTCAAAAGGTAGTATGATGGCCTCTAAGTCTGCTGTGTGCTTAATAAAGGTTGATAGGCCACCAGATGGACGGCTGAAAATACTTGTTCGCCTTGCTAGTGTGAAGATCTCGCAGACGCCTGACAAAAAGCTAGGGGGCAGGCTCCCAGGTTTCCTGGAAACATAGGATGTTGTTTCCAAGTAGGCCAGGACGTCCCCACTAGCTCCGACACTCCTGAGGCCACATTCCACCAGAATATTCATATTGAGTCGGATAGTCTCAAGGGCAAGTGAGCCGGGCTCCTGCGAGACTAGGGTCTATACCCCGTTTTTTTTCCAATGCAGTGTTAGTCGATGAAAATGTTGACTCTCCCCAGTGGTTAATTTGTAAAAATCATAAGTGCCGAGGCTCTCGTCAGGAGGCAGCTTTTACCAGCCCATTTCTCTTGTTAGTGCCGTCTAGAACAGAACCAAATACTAACTAGAAAAGTGGGGAAAGGATGTGGGGTTATGGCCAGAACTGCCGACTTCGCAGTTGGGGAACCAGATTTGAGTCTTGGCTTCGGCTCAACATCTTATGATTCTAGGCAAATCACTTATTCTCCCCATGCCTACCATAAATGAATGTGTCGCTCTGGTGTTGATGATTACGTGCCCGTGCTGAGCCTCGGAAACCACGAGCTCAAATTAAGCACTGACTCTCCCTACTGTGAGACTTTGTGGTGCAACCAGCACCAAAACTAATGATCCTTTCTGAAGGATTGTGCGCTACAATACGCTGGCTGAATCAAAGTTCCCTAGTGAGTCTCTTCAAATGGCAACAATTCCCAGAACTACACTTCAAAGTCAAAGTAACTTTGCACTGATTTGGGTACTATAATTGGAGCTGGAATTTTTAAGAAGTATGATGCATCTGTAGAAAAACCTAAAAATGTCCAACCTGTTTGCCTCCAGAGCCACCTTCCAGTGAGCAATCTCCTCACCATTACTTGGAAATGCAAAAAGGTATATCTGGGGTGGTGCTGTGTCTGGTCGATAATGTCTGGTGTCTGGGGCACAGTTATTGCAGTCCTTGAGTCCAGTACCACTGCGCTCAATTATCTGGGGCAACAGCTGGTCCACGTGCCAATCCACCCTGAATATCCCTTTCAAGATGCTGGTCTGTGTAGGCACTGTATCTCAAACCCCACCAGTTGTGGTCAAGATTGTCCAGTTGTGGCTATAACAGAGGTTCAGTACACCCCCTAATAGTGCAAATGGAGGCTAAATTTGAACCAGGGTTCTCACCAAGACTACAAATGTTGATATCCCGAACCGTTTAGGCTAACAACTGAAATAAATCTTGCATTTTGGAATCAGGGCAACCTGTCATCCATGTCATGTTGTCTACAACGTTCTAACCCTAAAGATCTCAGGGGCAACTCAAGGCAAAGATACCGGCTCCTCACGGTGCAGGGGAAGAGCACCAGGGACAAAGCAGGGCCACCCTTGAGGCTAGCCCTGAGCTGAAATGTATTTGTGCTGCAGGTCTTGCCTCCTTGTCAGATGGTTATGAATAGCCTATTGTGTCTGACTGAGGCATATGCAGTTCGTTGAGCTGTGCACACAGGTCCTTCCACTCAACTACGATCTATTCTTGGTAGAGGGTGAGCTTATTGTCTATGCAGATGCAGCCCAATGACTGTCACAGACAGGCACACGTTCCTCTCCTCATATTCAGGTCTTTCGAGCTCTTGAGAATGGCAATCAACAGAAGTTCCACTCATGGATAGGTCTGATCAGATGCCTGGTGTGCCTGCTGCTTCTCTGTGGCCTTCAAGATAAGACTGCACACATTTCTTATCACAGAGGTGCTTGCTGATGGGCCGCTTTTGCCAATCAGGACATCTGCAATGTCACACAGTCACACACACACACAGTCACACACACTCTCTCTCTCACACACAGAGTATATATCCCACATAGAAAGTAGGCATGGGGTCAAAGTTAGGAGAGGCTGCCCAGATTTTACACAGATTGGGCTGATGCAGGTGACGTGGGCACACAGGGCTGTGCCCCTGTATTATAGATTGTGCTGCCATCAATGCCAGTCTTTCCTAGCCTGGTAGAGAGGATAATAGCTACCCCCAACTAGATGGGAGTACTTTAGGTATCCTTTCAACACCATAGGTCTCTGATGCCTCACACCGTGAGCACCTCTTCAATTGAGACGCAGGATTGCTGGGCTATCCAGGGGAATCATGTGCATGGCTGTGCACAAACCTAGAAGGGCAGGGTGTTAGCGCACTTCAGAGCCATGTATATGACTTTTCTTGCACCACAAGGTCTTCAGGATTTTCCATGATTTTTTTCCGAGCAGCTCTAAATGGACAAAATCCTCAATCTGGCCTTATACCTGCAAACCATAGCACAACAAACAAACTGACTTGGCTTCAGCTTTTGGGGAGGCAGTGGTGATCATAGAAATACTTTAGAGGAATTGAAATGTATGCATGCACAAGGAATTGCTCACATTTTACAGGGTCCTCTTTAAATAGCAGATCACAAACTTGATCTAATGTTCACCCATTTCACCAAACAGACACATTCTGATCCATCCAGTGATTGGGTCAGGAGCAGGGGTACAAACCACATCATAATTTAAAACCGAAGAAAAACACTATATTTATCTGTCATCTAAAGAATCTCAGCAAGCCTAAATTCGATGAATTCTACAAAGTGGTATGATATTTATCAACATGCAATGATGACACTGAATTCTGACCTGGAAAACCAATCTAAACAACACATCTACAGTGAACGAACTGGCACAAAAATGAGGAAACACAAACATGTCTGCAACTTGCCCCACAAATGGCTCAACCATGAATTTTCCTTATTGAAAAGACAATGCCAAAATCTTGAACACGGATGCTTTAAAGGACAGTTCCCTACTGACTAAACGTCTTTTGACAAAGATAGAAGAGGATGATAGAAGGCCACATGGGAAGCAAAAAGCCTCTCCTGCTATGATATTAATGACTCCAAAAAACAAATAAAGGAACTTTTCGGCTTATATTATGTGTTTAGCAACCTAGGAGCTACAAGAAACAGACCCGCCACGGTTGGTCAAATCAAAAAGAATCACCTGTAATGAAAAATCAAATAACTCCTATCCAGCTCCGTATCCACCCACCTGATACCATTACAGGCACACTTTTCCACATTCAAAGCAGCTCTCCAGGAGGAGGGAACAATGTTAGCCCTCAAAATTTGAGCTTCTAGTCTGCGGTAAGAGCATTATCCTGTATATTGCTTGAAGCAAGTCTTCCTCTCTCTGATCAATGACTTGGGCACCATGATAATCTATATCTTGTTGGCAGGAATAGTTTCCAGTGAACAGACACTTGCAATACTACTAATGAAACTCACACTGGGCCCCTAATTATGGAAAATGACTGACTAACCTCAAACCTACCTGAAAAGCAGCCATAACAGATCTCCTGCAGGGATATACTGGACGGAATCTGCTTCTTCAAGAACCGCTACCAGGGGTTCAACCTGTGAGAGACAGAATCAGCTAATGGAACACCTCATCATCAGTAAAGGCCGGCACGCTGCTCGGATTCTCCCTTACCCTTTGGTTGCATACAACATAAAGTCTACTGCTGCACTGAAACAGCGGTCCTTGCTATCGGAGCACAACTGATCGACATCCAAGACAAAGGTGGAAATGCTGTGGCGCTGACCCTTTAAAACCATAGACCAGAGACTGGTACTCACCCATCTGGATAATGCTCTATGTATGTGTGGTAAGGCTTTCACCTGAATTCACTCTTTTCTCACCTACAGGAAACACCAAATCAGGCTCTGGCATTTCATAGCTAGGGAGAAAACTGTAGCTCAGGGGTGCCACAGCATTAGGCCCTGCGCCCAATGTCAGATTTAATTGCAAACCATGGCATCGGCTTTCAGATGTTCTCCCATGGCAGCAATGGAAATCATCTTTGACCCAGATCACTCAATCTTTCCTCCAACCGATGCTGTGGCTAAGGGATTCAGCATGAAACTCTCCAGGCTGTGCAGGTTTCTCCTGTTTGATAGCCATTGGTTTGCACTAGCACAATGCCTTGTCTTGGTAAGCCCGGTCTACTGCACCCTGATTTAATCAGGCTTCCATTAGAAATAGTAAGGCAGGGTCAAAGACCTCTTTAATGAAGCTGCCTGCTGTGTCTGGATTTGCAAACGTTTGGCTATATTTACCCAGAACTGAATTATAGCAGGTTCCAATAGATTCTAGGATGAAATCTCTCCTCTTTAGCCATAAGGCCCACTGGACCAATGCCACAATATATTTGCAAAATCTGGCTCCACATTTATCTCTACAAAGAACCACCAAACAGCTTCTCTGCACTGAATCCCACTTTGACCCTTCGACCAGCAGGAGCATAGCAGCAGCTGCTCCTGAGGAGTGCTAGGTCCCAAACTCTGGACCAAGATAGACCCACGAGTCGAAAACGAGCGAGATGCCTCCATGCTAACTAGTTATGCGACCCCCAGCATTTCGTATAAGCCACTCTATGCAGCTAGAATTTATACTGTCAGTCAGAACTTTACCTCTTCAATCACTCCCACTGTGATCTAAGTTTCACTGTCAGTAACTGCTGTCTATTTTTTATATTAATGTAAGATACTGAGACTATTCCAACTTGAAATATAACTATACACAAGAAGATCTGTCATGTTTAATTGAGGATAGTCTCTCTAAAGGCGTTTATTTCATAGTGTTATTTTAAGATGTGTTGATTGTTTGCGGTATGACTGTGGTATGCCTGATAGATCAGATGTGAACTTTTCTTGGTGTTTCGGGCACTGTTGTCTTGACCAGTTTATTTATTGGATGTTTTGTTCACCCTGATTTGATCTTAATATGTCTAGTTTGATCGTCTTGACATGAATAAAAGGAACAAACAAGAAATGCAATTTCTGTCCATGTTTTGGGTTTCCAATGAAAATGTCCACCATTTGACCTTATTTTAAGTATTTTAATAGTAATCCTTGTGAGCGCAACTTTCGCTAGGCGCATGTTTGTGACTCGTCTGAGCACGCCAGAGAGACGAGTTTTTCTCCGTTATCTAAAGTATTTTGCAAACAGAATAACTCTTTTTTAATGGACCCACGACTCAGAGCTGAACCAAACATCCTCTGGTCAGGGTTCTCCTAAATTCTGGACTCAAATTCTTTCACCAAAGGCCTTCTCCAGGGCTGTGATCAAAGAAAGTGGGTGTTGGGGTTTACGCCTCCCTGTACCGGACTCCAACAACCCGAGCCGCAGACTTCACTGCTCCTCCTTTCATCTTTGGTCTGTTCCCCAAGTCTGGTCAGAATCTATTACAAGAGGACAACCGGCGCCTGACAAGATACACAAATAAGTAAGGCACGAAGCGTTAGGAGACTCAAGAGTGTGTACACGGGAGGCAGGGGGTGTTGAAGAGCCATTCACATGCAACAAGCACGGTGCATAACAGAGGAACAGAGGGACTGAGGGACCAGCACCCCTGAGACATCATGCCAGGGCATGTCAGTGGAGGCAGCAGGCAGGGGGTAAGACTCGTAAATTGGTGTTTGAATGGGGAGGACAGTGAAGGCACAGCACGGCCCGCCGGAGCAAGCGGTGGAAACACATGGATTATGCAGAACAGCGGCGGGATAGATGTACAGAGCGCCCCTGGTCGCGAGACACACTACAGACGTAAAACTCGGGTTTTGACAAACGCGATCTGACAGACGTGACATCAGCAGCGCTCGGGATCAGACAAGCAGTTTAACTGCACGCGCAGTTCCGAGAAATATTGCAATAACAGCGCTGTGGGTTCTGATAAAGTTTGTGCCAGTACCGAGGGATGCCATAGCACCGACGTCCTAACCCACGGGGCATCATGTTCACAGAGAAACGAGATAGAGCATCGCTCGTGGAATTTGGCGAGGCTTAGGGGGGAGGGCACATACTTGCTTCTGTTTTGATTGGCATTGACTAGTTCAATAGTTGTCTTGGGAAACCATTTGTGAGCTGCGTTCCTGCTGTAAATCCAAGAGGCGCATAAACAGTGAACAAAAGCTGGTGTAAAGGAGAGTGATACGCAATGTGCTTTTCTTTCCCTGCCCACATTGTGCACACCGAGATCAGGTAACCTCGGGGGATGTGGGCTGAGACAAGGCCTTGGCACTCACGCGCCTGCTTCAGAGAGACACAACACAGGCATGGCTTCCTTCACAACTGCTATCAGAGACCTCAGATCTGGCCTCTCACACACTGGTGCCCTTAGAAACACAACACAGATCAGACCTCTGACGCAGCAACTGCCACCCTCAGGCCCACACAGCACAGATCAGGCCTCTCACACAGCAACTGCTGTCCTCAGATCCACAGCACTCACCCTCAGCTCTCACACACCATCTGCTACACTCAGACCCATATACCCGGCTTCTCACACACCTAGTCTCTCACACTCCATCTACTACTGTTAGACACATAACATAGATCAGACTTCTCACACACACCAACTGCTGCACTCAGGCACATATTCGAGATCTGGCCTCTCACACACCATCTCCTACCCTCAGAGCCACAGCACAGACTAGGGTTCACGCACAATCTGCTACCCTCAGACCCACATACCTGGCTTCCCACACAACACACCAGGTCTCTCACACACCATCTGCTACTGTCATACACATAGCGTAGATCAGGCCACTCACACACTGTTTGATTGTCAGCCTCAGGGTGGTCTTCTTCTGACTTTTTGCCTTCCTCCTCCATTTTGTCTGGCCTTAGGAGTCTGAGCACTTTACCCCTCCTAAACAGTGCTAAAGTGCATGTGCTTTTTCCTCTAAACATGTTAATATTGGCCTAAACCCAAATGGCATATTTAATTGGCTTATAAGTCCCTAGTAAAGTGGTACTATATGTGCACAGGGCCTGTAAATTAAATGCTACTAGTGGGTTTGCAGCACTGAATGTGCCACCCACTTAAGTAGCCCTTTAATGATGTCTCCGGCATGCCATTGCACAGCCTGTTGGTGCAGTTTAAACTGACATTTTTGACAAGGCAAAATAAACCTTTTACCAGGCCCAAACCTTCCCTTTTTATACACTTAAAGGCCCCGGACAGCCCAGATGGCAGGAGGCAGTGTATTTCAAAAGTAGGACATGTGCTTTTAATTTGTACACGTCCTGCTAGGGAAAAACTCTGAAATCAATTTTTTTTCATTACTATAAAAGGCCTATCTCTTCCATAGGATAACAATGGAGTTACTGTATCACATTTTATACGTGTAATTTCCAAATGGGAAGACATAACCAGTTCATATTTGGTGTCTTTGGAATTGGGTTGAAAAGCCCTATTTAGTTGTGAAGTTGGATTTTTGATCACAGTTTTAAAAATACCACTTTTAGAAAGTTCTACGCAAGCAAATGATGGAAGGAATGCTGAATAAATCAAACATCCATGCCCAGTCAAAAGATCTGGGTTTAATCCGTCATTATTTTGCTCACCATGCCACCCCTGTTTAGACTGGTATGTAAATCAGTCTTGACCCTGCTCCTCATGGGAACACTCAAGCCCAAACTGCCAAGTCAGGTCCTTCCTGGACCACAAACTAGCATACTGGGACCGGTTTCGGGGTATCACCCCTCATCAGCCAGGCTAGCTTGAAACCAGTGGCACAGTGAGCAAGGGACCCAGGTCTGGGCATACCCATCCCACTTCCCAAAAAGTGCTTCGCAAACAAATGATGGACGGGATGCTGAATAAATCAAACATTCACCCAGAGTCAAAGATCTGGGTTAAATTCATTGTTCTTTTGCTCACCATGCCACCCCAGTTTAGACCCAGCTATATGAAAATCAGTCTTTACCCTGCTCCTTGTGGGAACAGTCCAGCCCAAACTGCCACGCCAGGTGCTCCTTAGACCAAAATCTAGCATCCTGGGACCGGTTTCACACCTCATCAGCCAGGCTAGCTTGAAACCAGTGGCACGGTGAGCAAGGGACCCACGTCTTTCATACACCCTTCATTATCCACAGGCACACAGGATAGGCCTGGTCTCCTACACATCTCCTTCTATCAAAGACCCATCACAGACGTGGCTTCTCGTGCACCTCCTGAGATCAGACACACTGCACAGACTTGGCCTCCGACACACTTTTTGCTACCCTTCCGTAGTGATACTAATGAGGTGAAACCTTTGCACAGATAATGTTAATGTATAAAAATAACATAGTAATTGGATAGTATCACAAAATGTTCTGCATTATGCCACATAGTTTTGTTTTGCTGCATAAATTAGTCAACCCTGCCACATTATGTGGTCTTTCTTACTGCATACTTTCAGTGGCCCTGGCTCCAACACAACTTTTAATACCCTTACTTACAGCATAACAAAGGACCTCTCTCACACCCTATGCAGTGCTCTTGGTGCACAGGCATGATCTCTCACACACTCTATCTGCTGTCAGAGGCATTGCACAGGCTCGACCTCTCACCTATCATCTGATACACCTGGGCCCACCATACACCCAGCCTGTCTCGCATCCTATGCAGTGCTCACAAGGCATAGGGCTGGTCTTTTACACAACACTTGATATCAGTAACATAGAGGACTGGCCTCTTGCCCATCATCATCACCAAAAGCCAACAAACACCTGGTCCCTCTCACACCCTATGCAATGCGCACAGAACTCAGGTCGAGTCTCTCATACATGCCAGCTTCTGCTAACAGAGACACAGCACAAACATCACCTTTCAAACATCCTGTGACATCTCAGGCACAGCATCCATCTGGCCTCTGGCTAGTATGGTCAGTCACCCTGGCATGTGCCTTACTGCACTTGGCTTTGAATGGTGACTATCCATGTTCAGCTGGAACAAAGATGGATAAAGTACTAACCTTGACTCCCTCTACCTGCCTCCACGAAATGCCTGCCTGACTGCAAGATGAACAACTGACTTTGTCCTTATTATTGTATAATAGTAAATGTATTATTGGCTGGTGATGTATTGGGATAAGGCCATTATTATTGTATTCTAAAGCATTTATTCTATTTTTGTGCCTGATAAAAGTTTTAATTTCTAATGTTCGCATACTTGATAGTTTACTGATGCTACGTTAGGGGAAACAAGTTCCAGTAAGAAGGACTTTTGTTTCTGCCAGTTTACAATAGGATGATTATTTTTTTGTCCTTAAAACAAAATTATTGGTCACAGCAAATGGTTTGACCATCTATATGGGGTCTATCAGCTGAACCAGTAATGAAAGCTTTTCATGGGAAACACTATGGTGCTGAACTGCTGGCAGTAGGCCCTAATGTAGACTGGTCAGCTGTTTAAAGTTGTTTGTTTACAGAAGATGCGTTCTCTCAATCCCAGTGCTATGGTCCAAACGGTGAGACTTGCAGCGGGTCTCACACCCTGGGAGGTGGTAACTCAAGTGCGGAGTTTGAGATGCATCCATTATTTAAAGGTCTGCAAAGGCAAACATAAGATCTATAATATGCTGGAGACACCTGTTGGAAGGGGGAGTTTACTAGTAAAACCAACCTGTTTGTGGTCTTGTTTCTCTACTGCTGAGGGCTTTCCGTCAGTTGCCATCCAGAAGCAAATTATAGGAGAGATTGTCACTGATACCAGTAAAAGAAGAGACTGGATATATTTGAGTAATAAAAGAAACATTTCCCATTCCCTGCCTTAGATTGACTCCGTTAATGATTAGGAATTAATCTTCCTTCGAAAAATAAAGGGCTGATGCATGAGATTAAGTCAGGGGGTGAAAACTGCATCTATAAACTAGGGGTCAAAATTGTGCACTGTTTGGAGAACACATGGGGAGAGAAATCGTCATAAAGCTTTATGTATAAAACGCAATCTTTTGATGTAGGTCCCGAGGATGCAGAAAAAATAAAGCGATGACGGATTTTATTCATCTATTGTATGGTGTGTTATTGTTTACAATAAATGTATTTGCCTGTAGTTTTCATAAAACGTTGTTTTGGAACCTAATGTAACGTATATTTACAATATCCAACCGAATTTTGAGCCAACATGACCTGTGTGTGCTTCTGACAACCAATATTGATATGATATAGAACTATAGAATGAACCACCTCCCGTGAGTCGCCATCCCTGTGTTTTGTGTTTCCTCGTTGTGTTGTGTTTTTGCGTTATGTAAGTTATGTACTTGAGGCTTGTGAATATCTCACAAGGTCATGTTCACAGCCAGATGGGTGGTACCTTTCTCCTTGCTCCTCTGAGTAGCACACAGCTTTAACTGTTGACATGGCGTCCATACATCCTGCCACCGCAGTTTAATGTGTAGGTTGCATAATGTGCCACCCACATGTGCAGCTTACCTAATGCGTCGCCCACACGGTGCCAGCTTTTTACGAGGTTACTTTGCTTCGGATAACCTGTGAACGTGTCTCTACACAGCACACACCCTGTACAGCCGTCTCCTCCGCGCTACAACGCTAGTTTTAAGACAATTCTACCGCATGCGTCTGCATAGCAGCCTCTGCTTCATGCTTCACCCGCGCGCAGCGCTCAGTTTGGGAAAGGCCGGGACGTACGTTTAGCTCAGAAACCCGCGCCTGGCGCTGTAAGAGCGCGGAATACCAGGGCTGTGTAGGCCTGATTCTAGCGCATGCCTCGTGAATCCACCACCGGACCAGACGAGCCCAGCCGCTACCTCACTCCTGCAGATTCTTTTTGTTCCTGCGTTCTCCCTCTGGCACTGGTCCTTCTGTCTTTCACTTCTGTAGTCGTGCTGGACACGTTCTAGAGTCTCAGCAGACACTTAGTTAGCCACTCCCTCGTGGGAGTGGACACACATGCACCCCACACACATCCATCGCAGACATCACGAGTGACGTGACCCTGTGCACGTGCTCGAGGCCAGTTACTAGTGCCAGGCAACTGTGTCCCTGTGCTTTATTTGCAAGTATGTGGGCGTAGCACCCACTACTTTACAATGGCGATGAGGCAGGTCTGACACCGCATGTTTGCTGAAAGAACTCCAACTTTCCACTGCAGGGAAAAGGAACCAGAGTACGCGAAATCCCCACACCGTGCTGCCTGCGCCTACCTGTGACTGCGGAGGTTAGCTCCCCCATTGTACCGCCGCTACTGCCTGCCCTGCGGAGGAGATCGCGCAATAACCATTCTGTGCGTTAGCGTAAAAGGCCATTTATTAGGACAGGGTTGACAATCATATTTAAACAAAACATCAATAAACATCTAACATACCCCCAAAGTCAGGGCTTTCATCCCTCATCCATTCTCACACTCCAGTTACTCTCTCCCGATTCACTCAGCGACCTCTTCCCTTATACCATTCACTTCCTCACTTATCTTTCAACCTCCTCCAGCATCTCCAGTCATCGCACTCCTGCATGCCGCACCCCCACCGTGCACCTGTATCCCCCTCCCCGGAAGGGTGAGTATGCCCGTCATATACTCCCCACCCATCCAAAGTACTTCTAGCACCACTCTCCACCCGTCCTAAACTGGCACGCTATTCAGCGCAAATACCTTTTCCCCACTCCCGAAAAGATGTAGGGTGGGAGGGTGGTGAAAACTTTTCTAACCCTTCCCTAATGGCTCTGGGGGCAGGAAAAGGATGAACCTTCCTTTCCTGCCCCCTATAAACCCTACCTTAACCCCACTCCTAAACCCACCCCTTAACCTTTAGCTAACACCCTGTCCTAACTATCGCGCAAACATCCCAGGAGAAGACTGGTCTGCCGACCTCACTTCTCCCGGGGGCCGAATCGGCTTCACCATTGCGATGCGGCCCTCTGCCTTCAAGGAGGAGTGAATGGAGGATGTCCGTCTCCTACCCCCATCAGTTTCGGTAGAAGAAGGAGAGACGAACACTCCGAATGAGGCGCCAATACATGTTGCAGCAGCTGCCTGATACCGGAGAGAGCGAGAGTCCCCCCTCCGCTATGCCTGCAATTAGCCCACTGCTGCGCTCAGGCAGTCACTGTCACGATTAAGGAGCCCCATGACTCTCACCATGCAGTGACATAGAGAGCAACCCTGTCACTCCTAAGCAGGACACAGTCAACAGTAGGAAATTAGCCTCACCTGCAGAAGTTACCGTCTCTACGCTGACATTTCCAGAGGTCTGCAGCATCAGGAAAGCTGTTGTGGCCTCTCTGAAATCACCCACAGTACCACCTAGTGACCACAGTGCCACACCACACCCTGAGCAGCCAACAAGGATTAAAATGAAGCAGCCCGTACGAGCTAAGGAGGCTTGCAGTGTGGCATGTCTAAATAACCTGCAGTGCCACACAGCCTTTCCAGGCAGCAAACACAGGCCATGTGAGAGCCCCCATTGCATCATCAAACTGCCCGCACTTGAACAATCAGCAGAAAGAAGATGATCCTCGTGGGAGGATCCAGACTCATGGCTCCACAACAGTAGAAAGCCTGTCCGGAACCTGATGCTGAACCTGATGCTGAGTGCACCACTTGCCCCCATCGGGCTGCCTTTCCTTTGGAAGGAGAAAGACTCACACCCCACCAAGAGCCCCAAGAAGCCCAAAGCTGCACCAGCCCAGACAAGCGTCAAATAGACAAGAGCATCAAAGCCCAAGAAGACTGCAAGCCCCGCATGAAGTATGTGAAGAATGTGCACAGAGCGTAGAAACCCCAGTGGCTGTCTGACGCCACAGCAAGTGAGGCAACTGCGCCACTCGCCCTCAGTGTAGAGCGAGCATGCCAAGCGCCAGAAGAGGGCAGCACGGGCAGGTGCCCAGGAGAGACAGATTTCTCCACAGAGAAGAAGCAATGCCATGGACAGCAGAGAGAGCCTCTACATCACCACTGCAACAGCAAAGGCCTGAAGTGGACCAAAGACAACACAGAGTGTCTTCCCTCACACTGCCTGAAGACAGAATCGCCAGTGGCTCAAAACTGGCAAGAGGAGAGTCGCACACTCCCTGTGGCAGGCTGCCAGCGCAACATGTGCTCCAAAGACATGAGACATATAGCCGAACCCACATTGCACTGCAAGCAAGGAGCACGGCACACAAAGTGACAGACCCCACCAAGCATGCCTGAATAGTGGCAGGAGTAAGGGCCACGATGTGCAGGCTCGAGGCGTAAGCATGACGCCATCGAGTGAAGAAGGTGACCCACCATCCTGGGAGAGGAGCAACGCAAGTACCCTTGAGAAAAAGATCAAACCAGCATGAGGTCAGCGCATAGAAGAGTGACAATCCCATCACCATGAAGAACCGGATGATCACAGGTGCACTGGAGAGACCGAGGGGAGAAGAATGAGGACTCTCACCACTACAAGGCAATAGCACACCTGGAGACACCAGACAGCTACCAAGGTGGATCGACGTCCCTGGAGACAGCTCAATGGAAGAACCAAATGTAAGCCGCAGCTAGCGTGAACCGCATTTCTCTCCAACTCTTCCCAGTGTGACCATCCGTTCCTGAGTGGCAGCAGTCTAAGTCGACAGCATTCCTGCTCCTGACTGCAGAGCCTCAGCAAAATGAAGATACTTGGCTGCCAAGTCCCTCCAGACATCCGCTCTCCAAGCAAGTCATCACCACCTGTCGTCCAGGTTCAATGGCAACCACAACATCACTGCCATGTGCATCACCCCATCCAACCAAGGAACAACATTGTAACTGGGGTGGAGCCTTGTACCTGCAGAAGAACCAAGAGACCAAGGCATCCCCATCGAAATGAGAGATCAAGTGTCTAGGGGCTATCTGACAGTCCATGTGCCCCTGTGTCCTGTTGGGATGCCTACCGGCCATCAAGTAACCCACTCTGGCAGGTGCCCGAACAAAGTAATCGGATCCTGTCAGTGTTCCTGCAGCAGCCCACAAGCGGCCCACAAGCAGCCCTGCACAGTTCATGTGGTGTCATGGCAGCACCACACAAGGGCCTCAAGGACATTACCGCACCAAGGGATCCTCACCTTTTTAGGGGTTCACTGATACACCCGGTCCTTAAACCAACAAAAAAGAGATTGTCACGGAAGCTGCAATATCAAAAAAAGTATTTATTATCCTAATATGACGGAGACTCGTCATACCGTACCCTCAGGCCGCTGTATGAAACAGTCTAAGGAGTACAGAGAACAGGGTCCTTATATATGCATTTGTTGCATAGTCAGCATAAAACCAAGGGGCGGTCCTGGCACATACAAGCATGGTTATTAACTAATATGGGTATACAAAATGTGCTTGCTCAACAAAGTGGGAGGGGAGACATTTCTCCTTACATCAGTAAGAACAGCCTGACAGTTACATACTGGAACAGGGGTTTTGGCAGCTACAGGTCTTTCGGAGCATGTGCAAGGTTCTGGAAGTGGGAGAAAGCACATGGCGAGCACATGGCTAACTAAAATGGCTGCCAAATACAAAATGGCTTTTAGCTCATGCTAACAGCAATTCCTGCAAACTTTAACAAACAGTCCTTTTAGCATGAGCTGAACACATCCCTATGATCTAGAAGGAACATAGAAAATATTTTGCACATTTATTCTCATAAATTTATCAATATTCTGATCCATTGCTAGGTGGGCATTTTTCATTCTAAATATTATTAAGCGGGCATATATAAGGTATAGACAGAAGCACAAAGGGAACAGAGTATTGGGTCATACAGATAGCAGGAGAGAGTAATGACTATTATCACAAACAGAACTATCAATATTTTTCAACTCCAAGCAGAAAGCAAATCCCAAAACCATCCAGTCCAATTCTATGTTTCTGGGCTCCTATGTATTTCAGTGACCATCTATTTCAAATTCAGAATAGCCAACAGCACATATCTAATAAAAACATTTTCAATAGACTTTTTAAGTGTTCCTTTTATGAGGGCTAGAGTATCAATCAATATACATTAGGAGGAGGGCAAAGAAAAATTAGTAAATTGTTTAGCAACATTTTTCTCTTGCTGAATAAACATTATTCCTAATGCAAATATTAAAGATAATATAAGGATCATTGCAAGTACTATCTTGGCTGCAGGAGACCAGGAGGACCAAACGGGACCATAGGAATTAGTGCAAGGAGCCGCAAAGGGCTGCTCCTCGTCAAAAATGGGACGACCGAAAGGGTACATTACTAACAAAAAGGAGTCCTTGAGAAATTGAAGCTGCTGTACAACCAGCCAGAGGGGAGTCTTCTACCTGTGTCCGTTTGAGCCTCCCAGGCAGGCTCTTGTTTTTCCACATTGGAGCTGCACAACTCGCAACTCAGGAAAATAATCACGGCCCAGTTTGAGAAGAAAAAGTCTTTCTTTCAGGATAGGACAATCACCTTCCGGGGCAAATACCCTCAACGATCCTGTTCAGTGTCTCAGGCAGTGCACCAGTTTTCTTCACTTTAATCTAACAGGCACCAGAGACACAGCACCTGTACCCTAAACTCAAGTCCTTCCCTAACTCCTGTATTGCTCCGCTGGTGCACTGCTCTTTTGTTGGGGCCACAGATTGTACCCAGTGTGCCCAGGTATCTCTTGATCAACAAACAGAGGTACAGACTTTCATTCACTTTGGGACCAGGATTTAGGGGTGTGATGCTGAAGTACCTGAAGCAACCCTTATTTCAAAGGGGGTCACCTCAAGCAAAAGCCTCCTTGCCGTTCTGGTCGGTCTGTGACTCTCAGCTGGGCATCAAAAACTTGATCTACGACTTCTCCTTTCTGATTTGTGACCCCGTCTTTTGCCCAGGACAGTGGCAGGGGTACACACTTCACATCCCAGTGCTTCCGGCCTTTTACCTTCACTGAGGTCCTAGTTGCCAGCAATGCCTGTGCTGGTTACCTTCACCTTGGCTTCAAGCTGGACTGGTGCTTCCTCCCCAGGCTGGATCTGATGTTCGGGCCCCTCTGGCAATGGTTGTAGGTCAGCAAATATCTATTGGTTGGACAGAACAAAAGGTCTTCAGACAAGACATACAAATAATCTATCAACAGAGAGGATAGTCTCAGAATACTTCCTTAGTCTTGGGGCGCCCCGTATATTAGCAAGGCACCCAAGAACCACTATCATCTATCTGAGAGTAAAAAAACACCCTAGACCCATTGACAAGTATAAAAGGAACTCTTTGGTGAACTGACGAGAGTAATATGTTACATTATTTAATCTGTTACTCCCAATCCCAAACAGCCAAGGAAGTCTGTGTTCATTTACTCAATTCTGAGGAAAAAAGAAAAACAATACAGACATACTCCAAATCCTTACATTTGTGTATTCCTATATTATTCATCTGAAGAACCTCAAGAAAAAAGGAAATGTTCTACACTTTCACTCATAAAACTTGCATTACTTGTACAGGACTGCAGACACTTTTAAAATTATTTCTCTTAATAAAAGCACCTACATTTTACACTGAGGGTCATGCTTTCATGTTATTGGGGCAGCAGGAAAATCTAAAACTGCTAATTTAACAGGGATTCTTATTACATAAACACCTAAAAGAAAACCTCAACATAGTGGGTACATAGATTTCTCCAGCAGATCATGTTGTGACAAACAAACTCCTATAAAACAATATTTTCCTTCAAAAATGTTTGCTGAGGATCACATAGGTGTCTTTCTTGACATTATGAACCTTGCGCATTCTACTTTTCATGATCTGGACTATGCAACATCATTTTCAAAGAAGAAAAAAAAGCCCTATTCACCAGCTCGAATAAGGGCTGTCAGCTTATTTACACAGACTAGCAAATAAAAGTCGAGCAATGCCCTTGCAAAACTGTATGTAGCATGAGAATAACATATAGTTCCCCTTAAAGGTCAAATAGGGGAACAGCACTCTGTTCTACTCGTTCTTTCATAATTTCATTAGACAGGATGGGCAGTAACATGGCGTATTTATTTATTTTAATTAATGCTAACAATTTTAAAACAGTATTACTGAATAGCCAATTAAATGTCTCATGGCCGTTTCCTAGACAGCTTAGCAGACTCAAAAGAGAGTGAGAAAAAGAGAGAGAAAACATAAATTTGCTTACCCTTAATTTGGACAGGAGCTAACCTCCTTTCCCCCATTTCGACTGTAAGAAACCTAAAACAGGTGACCTTCTGTTGACACTATCTACCCCTATGTTGGCAACTGGGCACAAACAAGCTTGTAGGAGGTATCTTAGAAAGAGGCCATTGTCTTATTCAGCTTAACACAAGCACATTGAGTTAACTTAGAAAGCGTTAATAACCAATTACCAATTCCTTCAACAATTGTACTAGTTTAACATGAGGGCGAATTAATGCTAAATAAATCCCATTACCTCCTTATCTCAGCCCTTGTACAGTAATCTTTAAGCTAAAACCATTATTTTTATATACATGGCAGAGCTATGCTCTACACAAGGCCCACATACACCACTATCTTTCCTTCTGTTCATATGACTGCGCAAAACTTGCTTTTGCCGAAACAAAATAGTAAGCAAAGCTTCTCTTTCTCTCCCTGCGCTGTCATCTCTTCTTTCAGAATTTTTTTCAGAGGTCGAAGTGTCAAAGCAAACCTTGCCCTTCGCCCTGCTAGGCTGCTAAATGCAGAACTCAACCTTTGACCCTTACCTGCTGCCCTATTTTTGTGCAAGGCTTTTCCGTGCGTTTTTTCCAATTCAAAGTAACTCTGGAGACTCACAGCTGAAAGGCAGTCCTGTTCCGACCCTGTTTGCCAATAATTTAAAGGTAGGATAATAACTTCTGCTGTTTTTTTAATACTTATTTTCATTTGTGTGCAGTGTGTGGTGTGCTTTTCTAGCAGTATAGAAGTCAGCTGGTTGTTCTGTACTTGCTTGTGTGCGTTACTGAAGCCTGAGATCAGTGTGGAAACTGTCAAAGTCTGTTTAAAAGTCAGGCATTTCAAGCCAGTCAAAATCTATTGTTTTGTAATGTGGTGTTTATTTCAGCAGCAACCAATTCACTCAGATGATGTGAATGCCTTTTAATATCTAATACAATGTATCTAAGGAGAATGCTGTAGCATTTTGTATTTTAGTCATAGTTATTGCAAAGCATACAATTTTGTTTTTTCTTCCTTTCTATGAGGCCTATTTTATTCCTATTGAATGTGAATTCTAATTTATCTTTAGCATTGTGGCAATTTGCAAACATCTATAGTTTCTTATTTTTTTAATTTTAATGGTAGCATGCAGCTATTCAGCATATGTTACATAATTAATTTCTGGAATTTTAAAATGTAATTCACTCAATGACATTTGCATAACAGAATGATGACAAAATACAAATTGAGCTCATTCCAGACATTTTCAGAAGGGGTCATAAACACAGAACACACAACACAGCGTGCTTAAGGCTAGCCATTCTTACACAAAGAGCGCAATCGCTACTCACTCATACAAGTACCAACGGTGTCAAACCACAAACCACATAGACATTCAAACACACAATTAACCCACAAATCAAGACTTAGGACAAAAACAAGAGACAGACCACAGACTGTACTGAAACCAAACCATTTGTAAATACTAATTGTAAGTCATATTTACAAGAAAAGCTCTCAAAAGTAGTCCAAAAGACTGCACCAAAACAGCCCAAAGACTGTTCCATGTTCAAGAAGCCAAAATACACCAAATTTGCCAGTTTGGCAGGCAGAACACTCAAAAAGCGCTCTGCATATCACCACTTATGAATGTTACTAAATGCACAGACCAGGATCCTTTTTATGTATATATTTAGTTCCATGTGTACTTAGTCACCATGGAAGACATACCTTTTTATACCTAAACCTATTTAGGTATCCTCTCTAGGGGAACCGGCTGAGTTCGCTCAAGATTCACAATGGTACCTCCAAGAAAGCAGCACATTCTTCGATGTGCGCTTGAAACAGGCATGCCAAGAATATTGTAGCATACAATATTATATATAAAGTGGCACTTAGCTCAAAGTGTGCCGTTCAAGTTCTCACAATTTAGATAAAAATCTCCTCATTACCTGCCTACATAAATTGCAATTTACATATATCCAGGTAAATCACTTTTTTGGCCAAACAAGCAAACAAATGTCGACGACCTTACCAAGCACAAATCTCCAGCCTCGCACTGCCAAGTTCTGTGTGACCTAACGGTCGTTTTGGAATACTCACACCAAAGAGGATCTCAGTTGGGAGCGGCTAACACCTGGAGAGCCAGATCAGGGAAACCAGAAACACATGGGTCTGCAAAGGCAGAGAATCTCCGTGCGCAGGGTACCTCCTCAGTAGATTCCTGTCCTGTCCTCCTCAGTAGATTCCTGTCTCCTGTCAAGACCACTGTCAACAGCCGCTTCACCGATAAGTCCCACGTCCGGGTGCCATTTTGTAGCAATAAAAACCTTTTTAGGGGTTTACTGATACACTTGGTCCTTAAACCAACAAAGAAGAGATTGGCACGGAAGCTGCAATATCAAAAAAAGTATTTATTAAGCTCACATGAGGGAGACTGCATCATACAGTACCCTCAGGCCGCTGTATGAGACAGTCTAAGGAGTACAGAGAGCAGGGGCCTTATATATGCATTTGTTGCATAGTCAGCATAAAACCAAGGGGAGGTCCTGGCACATACAAGCATGGTTATTGACTAATATGGGTATACCAAATTTGCTTGCTCAACAAAGTGGGAGGGGAGACATTTCTCCTTACATCAGTAAGAACAGCCTGACAGTTACATACCGGAACAGGGGTATTGGCGCTACAGGTTTTTCTGAGCATGTGCAAGGCTCTGGAAGAGGGAGAAAGCACATGGTGAGCACATGGCTAACTAAAATGGCTGCCAAGTACAAAATGGCTTTTAGCTCATGCTAACAGCAATTCCTGCAAGCTTTAACAACATAAGAGATGGTCTGGAAGCTACTCTACTGACAAAGTACGGGGAGGCAGCACAGCTTCAGAGGATAACGTCCTGAACATCAAAGTTGACATTCCAGCCCTGGCAGATTGGTCATAATGGTACCCAGACACCTTAAGAGAAGACTCAGCAGCATGACTCCACTGACGCTCCTGATGCACCATAGTTTACTTGACAGACACCAATAGCATCACCGCTAGAGTACGCTAGTTCATCCACCAGTATGTAGGAGGCCATTGATCTGACGGACAGGCTGCCAAGAAATCCGGACTCCATCAGCAAAATGTTCATGTCCAGTAGACTCTGGGTAAATTATGGATGTGTTCCGGGATGCTCGAGTGCTCCTAGTTGCACCTGTCCACTGTTGTCCAGCGGACTGCCTCTCAGGACCAAGAGACTGTGTGGTGTCCTATGTGAATAGTTTGTTTCCAGAGGTTGGACTTTGTTTTATTTGGAATAAAGTTTGGGAGGAATGTGGTGTCATGCTGGACACGTTCTAGTGTCTCAGCAGACAATTAGATAGTCAGCCACTCCCTCGTGGGAGTGGACACACATGCACCCCACACCCATCTATCACAGGTGTCACGAGTGACGAGATCATGCTAATAAAAGGGCCCGGGTGCACGTGCTTGAGGCCAGTTACCAGTACCAGACAACTATGTCCGTGTGCTTTATTCACAAGTATGGGGGCCTAGCGCCCACTACTTTGCAACTTCCTCTTTCCTCTTTTGTGTTTTCCTCTCTTGCTCTGGATCAATGTCTGTTGAGTTAAAATAAGTGACAATCAAACATTAGGACCTGTGTACCCAGCTGCAACCATCGGCCTAAATAAAGCACTGCCTAGAGCCCAAACGAAGCACAGCCTAGAGCTCAAATGCAGCACTGCCTACAGCCCAAACGAAGCACTGCCTACAGCCCAAACGAAGCACTGCCTACAGCCCAGAACAAGCGCTGCTAAGAGCCCAAACGAAACTCTGCCAGGAGCCCAAAATGAAGCACTGCCTGGAGACCAAAAGAAGCACTGACTGACCACCAAACGAAGCACTGTCTGGAGCCCAAATCAAGCATTATCTAGAGACCAAATAAAGCAGTGCCTGGAGCCCAAAGCCCAAAAAAGCACTGCCAAGAGCCCAAACGAAGCACTTCTATGCCCAGAGCCCAAACAAAGCACTGCCCGGACCCCAAATGAAGCACTGCCTGGAGACCAAAAGAAGCACTGACTGACCACCAAACGAAGCACTGTCTGGAGCCCAAATCAAGCACTATCTAGAGACCAAATAAAGCAGTGCCTGGAGCCCAGAGCCCAAAAAAGCACTGCCAAGAGCCCAAACGAAGCACTTCTATGCCCAGAGCCCAAACAAAGCACTGCCTGGACCCCAAATGAAGCACTGCCTGGAGCCTAAATTAATCACTGCCTAGAAACCAAAAGAAGCACTACTGACCCTCCAATTAAGCACTGCCTGGAGCCCAAATGAAGCACTGTCTAGAGACCAAATAAAACACTGCCTGGAGCCCAGGTGAAGCACTGCCGAGAGCCCAAACAAAGCACTGCACAGAGCCCAAACGCAGCACTACCTAGAGCCCAAAGCCAAAATCGAAGTACTGCCAAGAGCCCAAATGAAGCACTGCCTGGAACCCAACTGAAGCACTGCCAAGAGCCCAAACGAAGCACTGCTAAGAGCCCAAACGAAGCACAACCTAGAGCCCATAGCCCAAAGGAAGCACTGTCTACAGTCTAAATGAAGCACTGCCCAGAGCCCAAGCAAAGCACTGCCAAGAGCCCAAACAAAGCACTGCCAAGAGTCCAAACGGAGCCCAAACGAAGCACTGCCAAGAGAAGTCACGGCCGGCATGACTCGCGGTTGGGTGTAGGGGGGTTGCGCTGGAGGGGGCGTCATGCGGGGGAATTAATAAAAAAAATTAAAAACTTACCATCGCCTGGCCGGTCCGGTCCCACGTTGCGTCATCTCTGCTCCGAGTCCCGGGAAGCAGGCAGCCTCCCTCCCCTCCCCTAAGCCAATCACAAAGCTGAAATGGCAGCGTTGTGATTGGCTGGGACGCTGACCACACAGGCTTCTATGGGGAGGCCATTTACTCCATGTAGGCTGCATGCAGCCTACATGGAGAAAACGGAGAGTACGTATGACTGGTTTGGTCAGCCCTGGGGCCAACTAAAGAGTCAGCGCCCACAACAGTGGGCAAGCCACTCCTCCCCTGCCCTGGAGCAGAACTGCCCACCTGCCTGCACCCAACCAAATCCTTCTGCTTTCTCGCAGTGCGAGAAGCAGAAAAAAATGGTATTTATAATACCATTTTATGTTTCTGCTTCTCGCACTGCGAGAAAGCAGTGGGCCGACGCTCCTCCGCACACATGGAGGAGCCGCCCCTGGCCAAGAGCCCAAATGAAGCTCTGCCTAGGTTACGAAACAGCCTTGCTGTTAGCGTGTTTTATCTAGACTGTGATGTTTAAATGTTTCTGGAATTAGGATTTTCTTTCTTGTATGTGGATTACTTTGTTGACAAGCTTCTCTACAACTCGCTGATGACCACACTGGACTGGGCCGCACTCAAAAAATCACAACTATATAAATAAATCTATTTTCCATCATTACAATTGATGGAATGACCTTGAGTATTTGCCTGGACATCATCATTTAACTGTCCTGTGTATCTACGTGTAATGAAGACATTGGGGGTGTTTACAGTTTGCCGGGGCGGGAACTTCAATGAAAGTCGCCTGGGCTCACTTCCCGTCAAATGTTCAGCTCCCCACCTACAGGTGGGAGAGTGGCTCGGTTTTTGATGGCAGAGCCTCACACACCATCTGCTTGCCTCAGAGACACAGCACAAGCCTGACCACTCGCACACTGCACACATTACTGGGCAAAAATCCTGAAATCGAAGAGCATAATTTAAAGTGACCTAGGTCAGGGCTGTTACAGACCTTTGTGCGGGCCATGATATGCACATTTTGTTCCCCCCAACCTATTTTCCACAGTTAAGATTCATTTATTTTAAATTTGGATTTTATTTTTCTGGTTCCATAGTCCCCAGGAACAATAAGTAAACAAAATATTGATGATTAATCAAAATCATTGCGATGAAAATACAGCAGTCTGTTGAATTAATAAATAAAATATTTTTCCTGTTAAAAAAATAATCAACCGAAGCCCCTTCACTAAACCACCTTATCATGAAATCACAGCACTTACATTAAGCCATCAATGAAGAGGAGCAATAAAAAACATTGCCACATACAGAGGCTGTTATTCCATATGTTACTTCTTGTGGTCTAAATCGAAAGATATCTCAATCGCGCGCTAATTTCTCAATGTACTTGAACACTGATGTATGCCCACCTCATTCTCTTTTAATGTTATCATTATAAAGATCAATGAATGTAGATAATCTTCGAAGAACTAACTAATCTGTTTTAAATGCACACCTTTGTATGACGGTAATACCTTATTGTATGATTAATTAAAATCTTTACAATTGCTTTCAATAAGCGACATTGGTGAACATTAGACCAGTAAAACCTTTTTATGCATAAAACCAGTAATTACATAATTTATTAGAGATTTAAAAGTACATTGCCAAAGCTCTATAGGTGAGGATTAGGCTAATAAGCCTAGAGAAGGGGGACAGTAGAGATAGATTTGGATCATAAAACAAAAGGAACAAGCATTTGCAATGCAATAGGTCTCGCATTATTTAAGTTTGAGCTATTATTATTGTAAATGGCAATGTTTTTTGCTTTATGCTATAGTTTTCTTATGTACATAAAAAGCTACATATAAAGTATTTGTTGTTAAAATTATTTATGCAGTATTTAAATTTGTTTGCATAAAAGATTACAAGAATATCTTAGCAAAAAAGTTAAACTTTTTAATGGTAATTGACTAAATGTCCATTTGTACATTTTAATTTCAAATAGGTAAGTGTAAACATCACAAATATATTGTGCAAACAGTGCAAAATATTTTAGCCATAAATATTTTTGTTTTACGAGGTAGTTTGTAAGAAAATGATTGTAAAAGGCAAACACTGTAATTAAAATGTAACATATAACAGTACAGTTATGGCTAGTAAACATACATTAGTAGTATAGTATAATTGTAAACAAGATGTAAATAAGACTACAGAAATTAGCATGAATTATCACTTTAATATCAACTTTACAAACATTTTGAAAACACGATCACAGCTGGTAATCATGCATTGGCTTGTTATTACAAGCATTTCATTTTAATAAATATTTCTGATTCCCAAAAACAAATATGACAGTCTCTCAAAATAATGGCTTTTCAGTTTTAGTTGTATCTTTGATCTCCATGTCATCAAGTACTCATGAATATTACTGCCCCATGGACAGAGTCTGGCTTTACATGTCTACATATCAACATCCAATTCCATGAACACCCATCGCATGCCAGGGATGACCATCACCGCTGGTGAAGAGAAGCACAATTGGGTCAAGAATGCCCACAATACGTTGTGGTCCCATTATACCAGGGATGGGCTCAATAATGCCAAAGATGCCAACATCATGCCAAGCATTGCTAGACTAAAAGTGGGAATAATTCTAACAGGGACACCACCAATAAATTAAGAAGGAACACCATTACGCTAAGGCAAGCATTACCGCCTTCGGGTAAAGTCCGCGCTATATAAAAATGCATAAATACATGAATAAAGAAATACCGCCTTCGGGTAAAGTCCGCGCTATATAAAAATGCATAAATACATAAATAAATAAATACCGCCTTCGGGTAAAGTCTGCGCTATATAAAAATGCATAATTAAATAAATAAATACATACCGCAAAACATCCTCGTTACTCTGCCGGCCTGCGACCAGGAAGTCAGGCAGGCCGGCGCGACACCCGGAAACAGGAAGTAGGAGGGCGGGAGCCTACCCCGCCTCCCACGGAAGAGCCGCGATTGGAGCCGTGTTGGGAGCAGGGAGCACCGGAGCAGGCAGGAGCCTACCCTGCGCCCCGGTGCCGAAGGAGGGAAGAAGAGTCCTGCTGCCGGGCCTTGCAGCTGAGGAGAGGAAGCCGGTGAGTGCGTTGCTGAGCGGCGGGCGGGCGGAGGGAGAGGAGCATGTAGGCGCGGGGGGGGCGGCCTGTGTATGTGTGTGTATGTGTGTGCGTGCGTGTGTGTATGTGTCTTGGAGTGCGTGTGTGTGACTGTGGGGGAGGGGGTGTGTGTGTGAGCGAGTGTCTGTCTGCGACGTGTGTGTGTGTGTGTGTGTGTCTGTGTCTGTGTGCATGCATGCATGCGCGGTAGGCTGGGAGGGCGGCGCATGCGCAGTAGGCTGGGAGGGCGGCGCAGGACGGAACGTGCGCGTTCGCGCAGCCAAATCTGACTGCTAAAAATCGTGCCAGTTTTGTGTCCCTCATTCCCCGGCATCAGCCGACTATAAGTCTCCGTCCCTGTTCCAGGGCGAGACCTAAAAAGGGGTGCAAACTCAGAATTAAAGTGCGTTATCACAGGCAGGGAAGGACTAAAGTGGTCCGGTAGTCGCTGGACGGTACTACTATGAAAAAGTTCCATACACAAGATTGGGGCTATTCAAAGCACACCGTTAGATTCCTATTTAGTCTTAGCTTTAGTTATCGCTTCCTAGGGGATCAGTAAACCCTCTACTAGACAATAAAAACAAGTCAAAAACATCAATTCAAAGAATGAAGATCCAGGCAGGTCAATCTTCTTGTTGTATCATCAATCCTTTATTTGCATATGAAAAATATATAAAAGCTCCCAGCACACGGTTTGGCGACACGTGTTTAGTCTTTCTCTAAAACAAAAGGAAAACGGGGTGCAAACTCAGAATTAAAGTGCGTTATCACAGGCAGGGATGGACTAAAGTGGTCCGGTAGTCGCTGGACGGTACTAGTATGAAAAAGTTCCTTTGGGCAGGGACGGAAATTTGAGGCCACTGGCACGGGCAGTTCTGTTGCCAGATTCCACGGAACATTCTGCAAACTGCGTGAACAGACATTGAATACCAGGCGGTTACAAGGCGGCTGGAGGCTCGGCTGCACCAACCTCCTGTTACATCTTGTGTGCACCGCTGTAATCAGTCAGATCCCGGGCAATGTGACCCCTTAAGTGTCCCTTTTAATGTATTGTTGCATGAGACTGACATATTTGCCAAATTTCGCCAAATCCGTGGGCCCAGTTAACGGCGAACACCAGGCTTGTGGCCTCATTACATGTTCTTATTTCATGCGCCAGAAAAAGTGGTTTTAGTGGTATGTGTGCCAGACAACAGCATAAAAGGTGGCAAAAGGATTCATACTTATGGGCGTAACGTTTGCAGTTGGAGGTTTTAGCGAGTGACTGCCATTTGGGATTTAGGTCTCTGGATTGTAAACCCATAAGCCTTGCAAACATTATTTGTTTCAGGGTCGCTTTCCGAATGGTGCAGCTGAGTCTGAGGGAGTCTGATTGAGCGTTAGAGTATGATTTATTTATTTGCGATTTTATATAGCGCGAACATTACCCGAAGGTGTCAGAGCGCATTACATAAGAACCAGTTGCATTACATAAGGACTGGATTACATGAGTTACATAAAAGGTACATACAGCAAACGTTGCATATAAACAAGTTGCAAGTTCACTCAAGAAAGATAAAAGACAGTAAAACGCTACATTAACATAGGAGTAGTAGTATCTTTCCCTTCAGGCTCGTAAGCAGGTTGCAGTTGCCTTGGTAGGATCGAGATTGGATTATTGCAATTCCCTTTATACGGAAGTCAATAAAAGCCTTTTGCATCGATTGCAGGTTGTGCAGAACGCTGCAGCTCGTTTTGTCTTGGCCCTTCCTAAAACCTCCTCTGCCACTGCAGCTAGGAAAGAACTCCACTGGCTACCGGTGCAGTACAGAATCTCTTTTAAAATTCTGTGCTTAGCCTACAGAGCTGTTACGGAAGGTTCCTCCAGTGCCATTGGCTCTCTCCTTACGCGCTACGTCCCTACAAGAGGCCTTCGGTCTGCGGGACTCTGTCAATTGGTTGTTCCGCGTTTCAAACTAGCCAGATGGGGAGCCAGAGCGTTTTCCGTGGTTGCCCCTCAGCTTTGGAATTCTATCCCTCTTGATATAAAAACCCTTCCCACAATTGAGCTATTTAAAAAAAGCTCTTAAAACCTGTCTCCTTAAGAGGGCCTACCAATGAGAGCATGCTGCTGAGTGTTACTGTAGGGGGCGTAGCTGATATATTTGATTTAGGCGCCTTGACGCCCTTGGGGCTAAGTCTGCGCAAGATAAGATCCTTTTCATTCATTCATTCAAAGGTCGACTACAAACGCTAGTGGTTAGACAGAAAAACTACAATCACATAGGAGTAGTAGGTACAAAGGTCTACTACTAACGCTAGTGGTTAGAGATATATGCATACAAGTTGCACATTCACTCAAGGTCACATTTTATAAAGCGCTTATATATTGCATATTTACAGAGAATGAAATTTTGCCATCAGGGGTCTGGAGGAATCCCCGAGGTGGGAGATAGCCGTATGGGTAAAAGTCCGGATGGAAGTGGGGGAAAGCAGCAAGCTGCTTGTAATAGCTTGGATGTACTACGGGTTATCCATGTCACTTTCCTTGGACAATATTTTCAGTCGTCTTTTTTCAACATTGCATTGATGGTGGCACACGAAAGCCAGTCCAGTACTGACAGGTCTATTTGAAGAATGGCAATAGATCTGTGAAGGTATAGCGGGCATGGGCTCCCTTCTTGAGAGAAAAATGTGCTGACAACAGCTTTCATGGTGTTGAGTGGGGCCATTTGGATCTTATAGTAATAATTAACAAAGGACGCCACACATGACACGTTTGGCCCTCTAACATGAATTTCAGCCTAATTAAGCAACTCCGGACATATGTAGGGAGCCTAAGGCCCAGTTTGTATACTTTCAGATGATATGTGTCCATGGTGCTGACTAGTTGGCCTGGTTAAGCTTCATGGCAATACCTGCTAGTTGATAAGAGGTTTGCAGCAAGTACTCTCCTTATTGAGATTGTGGAAGGACTTTCCAGGGCATTCATTAATTTGCACATTCTGATTATAATTGCTTCTGTCTTTGTTACCGTGTGTGTGTGTTTGAAGTGTTTTTGGCCCCTCCTTTAGTTGCTACCCAAATACCTAGGTAGTTGCACCTGGCCACTGTTTCAACTTTTAATGAGCCCAGGCTCTAGGTGTAGTTTCATTTGCTGGTTAAGTTACCAAGGCCTTGCCACCATCTTGTTGTCCTGTTGTGCAGGGCAGTTAGGGCCCTCTGTAGGTTATCTTTGGAGCTGTCTAAGTAGATGATGTCATCAGCATATTGTAGTAGTGGATCCCTAATAGTGCCAATTTTGGGTGGGATTAGATCCGCATGTTTAAAGGCTCACCCATCTCAGCAGTGTAGAGGTTGAAGAGCGGGGGCGTAGCACACAGCCTTGCTTGAGGCCATTGTCTGCCTGGATTTTCCTGCTGTCGGTGTTACCTTTCTACTGCATCTTTAATTATCCTAATACCTGATTTGCTAAAAGCAACTTCAAATTTCTGATGCGTTCTGCAGGGACCCTGGGCCGATACATATCACATCCAGTATTAATTCTGTTTCACCTCCACATAAACACCATCACCAGCATTTGTGTGTTGAATTACTCTGCCAAGAGGCTCAGACATCTGTTATTGAAAGCAGCTGAAAAAGAAACTACAGAATGTTATTGTTTCACAGCCATTTTGGCAGAATTTATTCATTAAAACTGAGATCTAAGAGTTGTGTAGATCCCCAATATGAAGTTTGCTCCTCTCAATGACCTGCGCCTTTTATGATGTCTTATAAATGACAGATCACTTATATTCTCCTTAATGCAAGCTTTAAAGTAAATCTAGAAGGCAGAGGTATTCCATGTTACACTGCCTTGGACGTATTCTTCAATTACTTTCATGTGCTCATACCATCGACGCGAGGATCTAGTACAACCCGCTACTTCTATCCACTACGTATTTTTGAGAAACTGACACTACACCTTACTTGTCATGCTTAGAAGCCCCAGCATTAATCGAAGTTGCCTCGCAAGGCATGCCTTTGGTAAGTCAAAAGTAAATTTAAGACTATTGCCACATATTTTTTCCAGATCATCACTCAATTCGTTAGCAAAAGTCAGAACACCACATAACAATCACTGGAAGACGAAAATAAGGTGTTTATTATTAAAGGGTATGATATGGCGCTTGCCAAGTGTTGTGGATGTAGCAAAAGGAAGCTTATCGATGCAGTGCAACAGGTCAGGGAAAACCCCTGAGCCCTCCATTCTGGACCCAGGTCCGTCTATATATAACAAGTCCTGTGCACACGCATATGAGTAAATACAACATTAAAGGTAATCTTCGTTTAAGAATGAGGACAAAGTGTTCTTTTTTGAAGTGTAGATATAATGGTGTGTTACTTCACAGGCCAGTCAACACATGTTTCGTCATCGGGTGTATAACCCTTGACTTCTTCAGGGCTGGAATTCAACATGGAAAATGGCTTGTGTCACAATGTGTTACATAGAATCTTACATGTTTGTGTCCTACAAAGATGGGACACAGTAAGTACACTAGAAATTCCTAATTACCAACCAATGGAGGGAAACACCAAAAAGGCTAAAATGTGAATTTGAGAGAAAAACCGTCATGAAGACATTGATATTTAAGACCATGCATGGTGAAAACACTGTGTTCGAACACTCAAGTTCATTTGCCATATTATTCTGTGGTAACAGTGTGGTGTGCTGGTGAATACAGTACAAATCTGATGTCTGTTCAATTAAAACATAAGTGCAAGATCTAGTGAAAGTAAGGGTGAAGTGCATTGGCGAGGAGTAAACCTCTACAATGTGAGTAAACAAATACACAGATGTGGTGTTATTGGGTGTCTGTATTGACATTATTTCACTGAGTAACAGTATCTGGGCTAGTAGGAATGAACTAATTCTGCTTCTCTACTGTTTGTAATGTCATACAGCAAGCCTACCTCAAGTAGAGTATAGCAAGTATTTGGACTTGGAACAAAACAAAAGGGCACTTGGGTAAGTCGGTGCCCATCTTAGAAACATAACATAATGACACAGTAAGTGTTGCATACCATACTACGTACTGCAGCTGATGTATGTAGCTCACCTTTCAACTGGTGAAAATTCCGACCCAGCGGGTCCTAACAGTCACTCCGATGGGTGCGTTCTCTTTTTTTAGTACTTCAGTAAATCTGTATAATAATAACTTCCATGAGTATGTTGTCCGACAATTCTTCTAAAACCAAACCAAGAGTCAGTATCAATTTATCAGTCAAAACGGAAACCACACCCTCTTCTTAAGGAAAGTAATAATATTCAACTTCTGTCGCTGAATCTGGCTGTGTGTGCCACATTTATATCCTTCAAAGTTATATGCCAGTACGCCTCATTGGCCAAGATAAAAGTTACGCAGCGCCATCTGCCGTAGGAAAGCTGTAATTAAGACCATAACAGAATAATGTCACAAGCATGTTTTTGACACGCTCACACAATCTCTGAAAATGAAGACCAGTATTTCCAAACCCAAACTAGTAACTAAGTTTATTACATCTGGCGAGTACGCCCTGTAACTCCTGAGTCCGGCACTGTGTTTCACCGGAAACTCAGTGAGACGCGACCCAGAAGTGATTTTTAAGGCCGCAAGCTGCAAAACAACTGGAGGCAGATTTATGTCGGACTTGCGCCACGTTTACGCTGCCATTGCGTCACGCAACAGCGGCGTAAACGTGGCGCATCCCTGAGACCCATTTACAACGTGACGCATCTAGGCAGATGCGTCACTGTCAGGTTCCCCGGGTCGCGACGCATCTCCTTGGGATCAACAGCCGTATCAGCCACAGGAAGCTGCATCACGGGCGGACAGCAAACTACAATAACCAGCATGACTAGCGCGAACCACGCACAAAAGGAAATGCGTACTTAAGACGCAGAGGACAACGGGAACGCTGTCGAATATTCGGATCCTTGCCGGTCGTTGGCGTTCTCTTGCTGTTCTCCCGTTTTTCTGGTAAACCGACCCTCGAGATCTCACAGGAAGCAGACCCGCTGTTCGGATGAAAGGTACACACATCAGGTAGGCGAGCGGCTGCTCGTTTATATTCAACTTGACAGAGTCTGGGTAGCAGCGTTGGTTTCTACGCTCCCCGGACGGACTCTGGTACAGTGACGCAGAGAATCCGCCTCCCCCATTCAGATCCGAGGCCACCGAAGTCATCTGCGGCGTACCACAAGGATCGTCGCTCAGCCCCACGCTGTTCAACATCTACATGAGCCCCCTCGCAGCCATCGCACGCCAGCACAACCTCAACATCATCTCCTACGCCGACGACACCCAGCTGATCCTCTCCCTCACCAACGACCCCGCCACCGCCAGAGCCAACCTGCACGAAGGGATGACAGACGTAGCCAAATGGATGTCGAACAGCCGCCTGAAACTGAACTCGGACAAGACTGAAGTCCTCATCCTGGGATCCTCACCCTCCGCCTGGGACGACTCCTGGTGGCCCCCCGCCCTGGGCAGCGCACCCAAACCAACAGACCACGCACACAACCTGGGCTTCATCCTGGACTCCTCCCTCTCCATGACCAGACAAGTCAACGCCGTCTCCTCGTCGTGCTTCAACATCCTGCGCATGCTACGTAAGATCTTCCGATGGATACCCACCGAGACCAGGAAGACGGTCACCCAGGCCCTCGTCACCAGCCGTCTGGACTACGGCAACTCCCTCTACGCCGGAACCACCGCCAAACTCCAGAAGAGACTCCAGCGGATTCCAGAACACCTCAGCTCGACTCATCCTGGACATCCCCCGCCGCAGCCACATCTCCGGACACCTGAGAGACCTGCACTGGCTCCCGGTCAACAAGAGAATCACCTTCCGGCTCCTCACCCACGCACACAAAGCCCTACACAACCAAGGCCCAGGATACCTCAACAGCCGCCTCAACTTCTACGCTCCCAAACACCAGCTTCGATCGACCAGCCACGCCCTCGCCGCCGTCCCCCGCATCCGAAGAGCCACCACAGGAGGAAGGTCCTTCTCCTACCTGGCCGCCAAGACTTGGAACTCCCTTCCGACCCATCTCCGCCTGACCCAAGACCACCTCGCTTTCAGGAAGCAGCTCAAGACCTGGCTGTTCGAACAGTAGCGGACCGCCCCCCCCCCACCCCCCCAGCGCCTCGAGACCCTCCGGGTGAGTAGTGCGCTATACAAATGCTTTGATTGATTGATTGATTGACTAAGGGAGGTGTTTTCCGCGTCGCTGTTTTTGGCTTCATTTACGAGGTAGACCCTCGGTTGAGTGCTCGGCTGGGCGTTCCCGAGTTGTGAGTCTTCGCAGCGCTGAGACGCTGTAATTACGTTCTTTGACAAACCTGCCTTTCAGTTCCTGCCCCATCAGTCGAACCCAAACGGCATTTTCGGCCGTTACTTAGCACAGTGTCCTCTGTTGGATCAACACCGGGACCGGTGTTGCTGCAGAGGACGGTTGGACCTGGCCCTCCTGTGAACAGGGCCACGACTGATGGGTACCGTATACTTTACATTTGTTATAGCGAGACTGTTCATCGCTCATTCTTTCTTTCTTATTTGCCTGTATGTTTGTTGTGTGCATTAAACAGAACCGTACTGGCATAACCTACACCTTGGTGTGGTAGTGGGATTATTACTGGCTCCCCGATCCTGAGAACTAGGGAGATTACAGTCACGTTGTAAAGCCCTGCGCCACCTGTGGGCGTTCCGGCGCAGGGTGGGCGTTCCGGGGCAGGTGCGCTTCGCAAAAGTGCCTGCGTGAAATCTACAAGAGTTCACGCAGGCACTTTTAGGCCAATGCTGCTTCAAAACCCTGCGCCTGCTTGAAGCAGGCGTAAGGCTTGACGCAGCATTGGACAGATAGGGTCCCCCAGAGCATTGCTGGAGCTGCATCGCGCTTGCAACACAACTCCAGCAATGCACCGCCTTTACGGCACAGATGCGTCACACATCTGTGCCATTATTGCCCCATGATGCGCCGCATTGTAAATGCGGCGCACCATGGGTGGCGGAGCTGCGGCGCACAATAACTGGCGCATCCCTGGGGATGCACCAGTTATTATAAATCTGCCCCCTGGAGTGCTAGATCCGCTTTAGAACGCTCGCGCAGCTGCGTGTGCTGTGACAGTTTTGACATGCAGTGTGTGCATTTACAATATATGCCTTAGGTACACAAGGTTTTGAAGATCGAGGAGGCTACAACCTAATTTAAAATATTTTTCACAAGATCACATGATAATGTAATTCCACATGATTTTCGGAAGGGAGAACGTTCAATGCATCAGGATAATCAAAATGCCTGCGTGATGAACATTACATTGTGAACGATTGAAAAAACACAATTAAAGAAACACATTCCCTTGACATGGTAATATTGGTAATAACGCTGCCACTACACAGTAGTGCTGATGTGGTCACGTCAGGGTGCATTACTTATACTTTCAATTGATAATGAATATGCAATAAAATTACAGAGATCAGGGAAAAGCGGACAGTGTTTTGGGAAACAAATGATTATTGCAACACTTCTCATGCAAACCACGTAATATGTCATTCTTGTAATTCTTAAACACAGTAAACACGAAAGAAAAAATCATGAACCTAGTATAGTCTGACAAAAGACCATGGCAAAGGGCATTATAGATAGAACACATGAAGTCATACAGTGAATTTTGAACAACCTGCAGACAGGTAATTCAAAATGCTCTGAGTCTCCCAGAAAATAATGCATCTCCCGATCGCTGTTAAAACCATGCTCATAGGATTTCAAGCGCATGATCCAAAGGGCCTCAGAGCGTCTTAACCATAACTCCCTGTTCCCTCCCCTCGGACTGGGTGCAGTGATGTCTATTCAATAGAAAATAAAACTTTTGTGTGAGCCTTGGGATGGACACTCCCACATATGTGATGCCATTGGGTATCTGGGGTTCTGTTGTTTGAGAGCTCTGACGTGTTCACCTATTCTTTCCCTAAGGATCCTGATTGTGCTGCCCAATAATTTCCACCACAGGTACATTCAAGTACATATACCACAAATGTTGTGCTGCAGTTTATGTTATTGTTACATAGTACAAGGGAACCCAGTTGAGCAATTGGTCAAGGACCTTGGGTGTATATATTGTTTCAAAAGACAATGGTCCCTAGACAGTCAGGGATAATCAAGCAAAATAAATATAGATCAAGAATCGATTCTATATTGTCTGTCCAGCCGGACAGGGTTTAATAACATATAAAGTTATGTAGTCAATTATCTATACAATATCAAGTGGGACACGGCCTGTGTCCTACTACCGCATATAGACAGGTGTGACATACATAGAGGGAGGGTATTAGGCAAGAGAAGCCAGTCTGTCTACAATCTAGTTTAGCAGACTAATGGTTCAAGAGTACACTATTGTGACTTTACATATGATATAGTCAAGGAACATATAGTGTAGGGTGTCGACGATGTTTCGATCCCCATTTAAGGATAGCGGGATCATCTTCAGGACATTGTAATTCATGCCTTAATTACATTCCTCCATGAATGGTGAGAGGCAGAAGGGTTCTGCGAGGCGCAATTCCGTGTGCGGCGCCAGCGGAAGAAATGGACCTCGACGAGTGTCCTATAATGGCTTGGTCAGAGAGGGAGACCAGACGAGAGTGTTGATAACCAAGGGAATACTGTGTTCTATGAGTTAGGTGAATTGTGAAGCCAAAAATAGTTGCTGGGGGCGGTCCACAATGGGGATTCAACCTTCAGTCGAGCTGTTTATGTTATGTCTTATGTCATATGTTCTGTCAGGACCAGTGAAGACTGTCTTTCGGTCGGAGGCCCACCTGCAGATTCCACATGAACCACATTTATAAAAGCCTAAGGTGCGTGGTGTTAGCCATGTGTCCTTGTTTAGTGTTCTCGGGTAGCTGGGTCTAAGGATGTTTCTGAGCGTTTTACCCCTTCTGTAGGTAATTTGTGGATTCTTACTGATATGTTCTGCTAGCGCATTGTCATTGGTGAGTAGTTTCCAATGTTTATTTAAACCCTTGGATAATCCCCCGCTGAAGTCATTAAAGTCTGTGAACTAGTCTTACTGTTCTTTTTTCTGTTTTACGTACTTTGTCATGAATAGTTTCTTCCTGACTAATATGTCTGAATCTGGTTTCAGCTTGGGTGAGATTCAGGTGTGTTTAACCCCTGTGTACGAATCTTGCTTTCATGGCTGAGAGGCAGCTTTCAAATTCCTGATCACTGCTCCAATTCCTTCTGGCTCTAGTGAACTCACCAAAGGGAATTGCGCGGATCTGGTGCAATGGATATGCGTTGTGAGCATGAAGAATAGAGTTACATGCAGTATCCTTACGAAATAGGCGGGTCTGTAGGTGTTAAGGCTGATAAAGATTTCGATGTCTAAGAAGGTGATGCTCAAGTTACTCTTTTGGTATGTTAAGCACATATCATATGTGTTTGTGTTCAAATAGGAGCAGAAGTCATCAAGTTTGTCCAACCTCGAAACAATAACAGTCTTCCTATGAGTGATCGGTAGTAAGGGGAGAAAGTTCTTTAGCATTCTTAAGAGGCCAAAGCAGGAACCGGCTACTGTTTGGATCTGAGCATTCACGGATAAATTGTCATCAAGCTTGATTCCCAGGCTCTTAACTGTATTTACTGAGGTTGCAGGGGGTGACATGTCCACGGGCCACTATTGACGCCACACATCGCAGGATGAAATGCCAAAGAAGATAATCTCGTATTTCTCAGGATTGTACTTTAATTGGTTCAGCCTTAGCCAAGTGAACACCCCCATCAAGCATTTGTTAATCTCACACCCCTAAAAATCAGCGCCCTTGTCGCATGTAACCAAGAGTTGTGTATCGTCTGCGTATGACATTATTGTTGCAACATATGACTCAGCTAGGGGAACAAGGGGGGTCATATATAAATTAAAACGTGTTTGGCTCCAAATCGAGCTCTGAGGAACCCCCATCTTCATGGGGGGGGGGGACTGGGGCAGCAAAAGGAGGAGAAAACCACTTGAGTACCGTGCCACCAAGGCAGCACTCCTGAAGTCACTGCAGGAGCTGGTCATGATGAACGGTACCAAAGGCCGCGGAGAGGTCCAGCAAAATCAGCACTACTTTGCCTCCTTTATCTAATTTCTCCGTAATGACCTCAGAGACTTCGAGCAGGGCTGTCTCTGTGCTAAAATTCGCTCTACAACCGGACTTGCTGTAATGGAGAAAATGGTTGGCTTCCACGTATTCTGCGGTGACTAAATTCACATATTTCTCCAGGGCTTTTGAGAAAAAAGGAAGTAATGATATTGGCCTATAGTTTGAAGCCACAAAGGGGACGGCTGAAGGCTTTTTTAATAGAGGCAGAATTATTGCATTTTTCCATCTGCCTGGCACCTGCCCATTTTCCAGTGGGGCATTGAGGATCAAATTGGCAACCGGATTGATGATCTCTGCTACAGATGTCAACACTTTAGCTGGGCATGGGTCGGAGGGAGAGCCTGACTTGAGGGCTTTCATAATCTCCAAAGATTTTTCCAAGGGAATTGGAGGAAACTATGTGAGAAATTGACCTGTCGCAGGGCTGACGGGAGATAGAGGTCCTATGTTCACTCCCTTAATCAGGGTGGGATCCTCAAAGGAGTCTTGAATGGTTTTGATTTTATCATAAAAGTAAGAAGCAAGATGGCTGGCTAGTCCATTCACAAGTGGAAGTAAAAGGCCTGCCGATAGCACTCAGGGATGAGAAGTCTCTTACTATTTTAAAGATGTCTTTATTTTTGTCTCGATTTTGGATGAGAAGAAATTTTTCTTTTCGTCAAATTTTTATTGTAGTGGACCGTAAGGGCATGTTTGTAAAATGTTTTGTCTTCAAGATTAAAACATTTCCGCTGTGCCCTTTCCAGTCGTTTACAGGCACCTTTGCTCTTTCTGAGGGCTTCCGTAAACCATGGGGCTGAGACTTGGGCAGATTTATCTGAGCGAGAGGTAGGGGGAGCAAGCTTCTAGGTTCCAGGAGCGTAGCTGGAGCCAATTCTCCAGGCAGAGTACATCACTCTCGAGGTTGCCACAGAGGGAAATCGGATAATGACTAAGTGCTTCACTCAGGGCTTTTGAGGTAATCTGATGGAACGGTCTGAATGTGCTGGGGCGAACCCTCCAATAGGATTCAGGGCAGTTAGGCCCCTTATAAACTCTGAAACTTAAAAGATGATGGTCAGACCACACTAGAGGAAGAGGCGCATTTGTTTCAATCTTCACATCGGAGAAAATCTGATCCAGAGTATGTCCCTTCTCATGGGTGGGGTGATGGACCTAAAGGAGCAGATTAAGAATGGCCAATGAATCCCGCAGCATAATGGACTCCCGCTCTGCTGGCTTGTCCATGTGAATATTAAAGTCACCTAACACCAGACAATGCTTGTATTTGGAGACAAGGGGTGAAATTGCATCACTAATATACTCCAGGAACTTCCCGGCAGGGCCAGGGGGCCTATAGATTAATAGTCCTGCCAAGGATTGATGTGCAGACATTGCAACATGAAATTCGAGGCATTCAGCCCCATCTAACTCTTCTGTGGGGACTAGGATGTAGGAAATAATCTTTTTGAAAATAATTGCGACACCCCCACCCATACCCACTGCACGAGCCCTCCTTATGATCTGGTAGCCAGTTGGAATGGAGCTCGCAATAGTGGGATTTGAGCCTTTGTTTAGCCATGTTTCTGTTAGAAAAATTATATCAGGGTTTGATTCCAACAGCAAATCAAAGATATGCAAATCATGTTTTCTTAATGAGCGGGTATTGAAGAGAAGTGCCTTTAGATGACCGTCCACCAGATACTGTGGCCCTGATTGAGGCTCTGTGGTACTCTTAACCTCCATCCCCAAATTGGTCTCGCCGTTGGAGACAGAAGCCGCCCAGTTGCCCGAGGAGATATTGCCATCAGAGTTTAAGGCTTAAGTGGGAGCAGCAGCTCACACACTTATCAATGTTGAGTAGCCTTGCTGTGCTGTAAGTCAGGCACTTCACATGGTCAAGAGGAAGACTGGCAGCGTGGCCGGCTCTGGCTGCCTCCGGGACGCTGACGGGCGCAGACGGGCTTGCCTTAGGCGTACCCTCAATGCACCAGCGATGCGCCCACTGCGCTCGTGCTCACAGCGCCCCGCCCCTTATTGCCCAAGATAGAGGAACTAGAACGCTCACTCATCTAAAATGGTAGCGCCTTGTTCCAACGTTTAAGGCTCCTTATTCAGGGTTCGATTCCCACCCTCCCTCACCACAATTCAGATTCTAAACAGAGCAAATTGGTGCTTTAAAAAACAAAGTAAGAGCAGCTACAGTTCGTGCAGATTAAAATAACAGCAACATGTTTAAGCAATTTTTATGTGCAAAATCGCAAATGTCAGATCAAAGACAGAGCAGTAGTCCTAGTGACAGCACTAGCTAGAGGCAAACCGCGTTCGCGCTTTGCCCTGCCTTATATTGCACAGGATTTAGCAATTAGAATGCTCACTCATCTAAAATGGTGGCGCTTTGTTCCAACGTTTAAGGCTCCCTACTCATGTTTGCAGTGTGTCAATGGGGGCAGCTCTGAGCCGTGCTTCAGGCCCCATTTGTTGGTATTTTTTGATCGCCTCGGTACAATCCCTGATCTTTACACACACCCTCATTTTCCAGTGTAATAACTGGATTGCTCTAAACAAGGTGTTACCAATACGCAGCATGCAGAGCTGGTTCCATGGAGTCTGTCAAATGCCGAGAAGGTTCCAGAAACAGCTTACCCCCAGTGAGCTTCACTTCTCCATAATGGTTAATGTTAATATGGTATGAAATGTCTCCGAGCGCTTGTGAAAGTCAGCCTGATGCCACTCCAATAGCACCACAGATTTGTGGGGTTCTTACCCATCCTTTCTTATAGGTTGAACGAGAATTGATGCCCAAGAATCAGGAAGGAGTTGTAGTTTGAGGGTAGCCATATGAAGCACTGTTAGAGGTCCCTTTCAGAAGCCAAAGTCTGTCTTGATGATATTAATGAGAAGATCACTTGGTCCTGTGGTCCCGGATAAATGAGCACAATTAATTTTTGCATTAATTACCCTTGAATTATTACTAAATTTAGCGATAGAGACTCGATTAGTTCCCATTCTACAATGTTTGGTGCATAATTGTATGACTTAACAACAAATCCAATCTTCAGCCTAAAGGATTCTAATTCCATAGGTTAATTCCCAACCATATTCCCTACCCATGCCGCCTTTTTCAAGCCCGTCTTTCTTTTATCCAATTTCCAATTTATTTATTTATTTTGTATTGGATCTCCAACGGAGGTCCACAAAAACACACCAACAATGAAAAGGACAAACTTTACATACAATACAAAATTCCTCCTTATACATTGCTATAAAAATTATATCAAACATACTGAGTGATGTGCAGATAATGCTATAAATACATAAGACAATCAAATAACCGACCAATAAAAAATTCTTACATCAAACATACTTTGAAATGTGCAAATAATGCTATGAATACATGAAACAATCAAATAACCAACAAGTTGGTATTATATCATAACCAGAAAGCTACTGTTGGAAATTGTTCTAGTAAATAGGCAAAAATGTTTTTAAATTTTGATATCTTAAAACAACCCATTTCATTCAGAGGGGACAAGACCAAAGATCAGGTGTCCTGAGCAGAGTGAACACTCGCCTGGCACATTGCAGCTTTGAACATACAAATAAGACATGATTTAGATCTTGAATTTGCAACTGGCACAGTTCACAGATTCTCTTCTCTCTAGGTGTTTTATACCAGATGCCTGTAACATTTCTTAGAGGCAGGAGATTGAGTTTTAGCAGGAGTAGCAGCCTTCTAATCCTGTGAGGGATATTCCAAGTTAAATGAGGCTGTGGTTTATTCCCCAAAGTGCTCCCACTGACCGCCACATTACTGGACCTGGACTGGCTTAAAGCAGTGCCTCTCGCCAAACTGATAGGGGATCTAAACTTCTTTAAGAACTGTTTCAGAACAAATTTACACATAAAAGAAATGGGATATAAACTAGGACCGAAAGTATTATTTGCACACACAAAAGACCTAAAAAACGTTGATTGTTCTTTTAGTGTGACAAAGATTTATATTCTCAGGGCAGCCCTAAGTGTACCCACTTCCCCCAGAAGGAGGGACTTACCCCACCTTAGAACTGCTACCAGGTCTCTCCTCTGTTTTGCATGGGATCAATCTTTTCTCCATCCAGCTCTCTCACTGCTTGAACCTTGTTCTTGCTTCCATATACCGCTCCCTTATTGTCTTCAATTCTCCCCTCCCACCTTTACCTTTTTGCTATATCATTCACTTTGAAGCAGCCGTCTCCTTTACACCAGACACCTTGCCCACCTCGATAGCTCTCCCCCTCCAGGCTGGGACATATCAGTGCTGAAAGTCAGAATCAGGCTGATTCCCTGCCAGTCCCAGGCAAAATTACCTGTCACCTTTTTAGGAGCGGCAATCAATTTCTCTTACAACAGGGTGATTTTGTAGGCCATTAATCGGATGATCAAGGCACTCACTTTCAAAATCAGTACCATCCCCTCATTTTTCCTTTCTGTTGTTTAGGTCGAGACTAGTGTAGGCTGCGCGCATGCGCAGTCTCGCTTCGAGACTTCATGTCTCAGAGTAGCGAGGGTAAACCCCGCCCCTCTTCTCCATTGGCTGGCCTCCTAAACGGCGGCCAGCCATTGGAGAAGAGGTCTCGGTGACGACATTATTTCCATCTATGCCCCGTCCTTTTCGGATTGGGGGGGCGTGGTTTTTTCGTTTCTTTCTACCTAGTGACGTGCTCATTCAAAAACATGCCCCCCATTCTGAAAAGGATGGGGCTTAGATAGAAAAGGCACGGCGAGCGCTTGTTTCAACATGGCCGACAGTAGAAGTACATAACGTTCAACCGCCGTTTTAGGGGAGGAGGCGTCCCTCCCTCTCTTTAAATGTACCCGAAGCACCATGGTTTCCGTTTACCACGGCCCCTCCCTTCTCTTCCCCGGGTCTCCCACCGACAAGCCTCGCCGGTCGGGACCAAGCGCAGCTCAGTCCGGGTAACAGTGTTCTTTCACTCGGCCAGAACGACTGGAGGAACGAGGGAGACGAGGCGGCCGTAGTCGTCGAGGGCACACCGAGGAGCTGCGCTTCACTGAGGCAAGGAGACCGGTTCGCATGGAAGGGCTGAGGGGTGCGCATGGACGGGCTGAAGGGCCGTGTGTAAGGGTTGGGCTGAGGGGGCCGCGGGCAAGGGTTGAGGGGTGCGCATGGAAGGGCTGAGGGGCCGTTGGCCAGTGTTGAGGGGTACACATGGAAGGGCTGAGGGGGCCGCGGGCAAGGCGCTGCGTGAGGTAGCCGCGGGCGCGAGGCTGTGCTCTGGCAGGTCGCTCTGCCCGTTCCACGCTGCAGGCCTCGGCCCGACTCTCTCTCTTACACCGTGTCTCCCTTCTTCACTGTGTATAATTTTTGGGGCTCCCTGGGCAATATCTCTTTGGTGCAAACACACACCGGAGCCCGGCTGTGATGTAGACTTTACGCTCCCTTGCTTAGGCTGGCCCATAGTCGTCGAGTGCATGCTTTCCTTTTGCCCACAAACCGGACCTCTCAAGACAGGTTTGCACTACGAGTCCGTGTTCTGTCGGTCTCAGCACCCTGTCTGTAGTGTAACACCGGTGTCCACCCGTGTCCCGCTCTTTTCCCCGCGGAAGGTGTTTCCGCCCAAGACCCTGCCTTTCACGCAGAATCATCCTCTTCAGAAGTACATGATGTTCAACCGTCGTTAGAGGGGAGGAGGCGTCCTTCTCTCTCTTTAAATGTACCCGAAGCACCATGGTTTCCGTTTACCACGACCCCCCTCCTCTTCCCCGGGTCTCCCACCGATAAGCCTCCCCGGTCGGGACCACGCGCAGTTCAGTCCGGGTAACGAGTACAGAGCGCTGCTGTTCCCGGTCGACGCCCGGCCCTCTAGTCCACAGCCCGGTTATGAGACTCCGCCCCTTTCTTCGGTCGAAGTTTCCTCTCCACCCCAGCTCCCGTACCCCACCATCATGCTTAACACCGGGCTGCGCAACGGGCTGGGCCACAGACGGGGTTTGTACAGATAGGGGGTGGGGATTGGGCGGGAGGCGCGTCGAAGAGGCCTTACCCCTACCGGGACCTTTAACCCTGCAGGGCCCAGAGATGGGACATGAGGCACCCAGCTCCAGGGGTCAAGAGCGGGCTAAACGCACCTAGGTTAGACGAGAGTCCAGAACAGCCGCTTCACTGAATACACACGAGGCAGATTGGCAAAGGGGAAACAGGGGCTTCTCGTAGCACAAGTTAATTGGCAGGTTTTCGTTTATCGAGTTGGCAGTCAAGTATTTTCCGTTCTTCATCTAACACTCATTTGATTTTGTGTGGTCACTTTCTAGTCTTGACATTTGGTCATTGCAATTACCCATAGGATTGGGCAGCATTTTGTGCCATAGTTTCTGACTCTCACTTTATCCGGTTTTCTGTATGTTGCCATTATGTGTAAGTTTAACATAGCACCATTCAAGGTGCGTACACCTGGGGATCACACTATTCTGTTTTAAGCTGTGTTTTTAACGCACACATGGGTTTAATCTCTTGCAGAGTTCTAGTAACCATTGTAATTTTGCACAAAGGATCGGTTTCTTCTTTTCTTCTATCCCGAGGACAGCTTAATCCCCCCTAGCTTCACTCTAGTTCAGATGGTGGCTTTCCGGTCTTACAGAGTTTACTTTCCTGCTTGCAATGTGGGTGCCGTCAGATAGCAATGGCTTTACTTGTACACATCCACCACCGCCACCTCCACCTCCACCACCACATCCACCTTCACCACCACATCCACCACCACCACATCCACCACCACATCCACCACCACCACATCCACCACCACCACATCCACAACCACATTCACCAAATCCACATCCACCACATATATGTGTGTGTGTGTGGCTCTGTATGTGTGTGTGGGTGCAAATGCAATAGGTCTCGCATTTACGAGAGATTAAGCTATTGGCATTGTAAATGGCAATGCCATTTATTTATCTGTTTTCAAAACCAACACATAAATAAAAAAATTGTCATTTACAATGCCAAGAGCTCTAACTTTTGCAAAGGCGAGGCCGTGCATTGTAAATGCTTGTTTTACTTTTCCTCACTGTGTCGACCCGTGAAGCAGGGCAGGACCCTGACGTGCACAGGTCTGGGGTAGGGCCTCTCTTGCTACACCGACCTCCCAGTCTGAATTTCAGACAGCAGGGATATCCTCCCAATTACACCACTCTCAGAGCCTTGACTTTAGTAGTAATGTCGCAGACAGCAGTGAGGTCCTTCAGGTTAAACATACGTTACTGTCTCAGTAGCCAGAGGCCTAGCACGGTGTGTACAGACCCCATGATCTTACCTCAGACAGCAGAGATACCCAGCAGGCTAAGCAGACTGCAGACGTTCCGGCCTGGAAGCAAAGCTAAATCTCAGGTTATACAGACCTTACTGGCCCAGGCTTTAAACAGCCGAGCTATCTCTCAGGTTATATAGGTCTCGGAAGCGAGATTTTAGACAGCGCTGTTATTCCTTAGGTCACACGGATCTTACAGGCGAAGGGTTACACAGCACATATGTCCTCCAGGTTTCCAAATGATGAGACAGAAACATTGGCATACATTCATATATTGCAGGATAGTCATGATGCAGGCAGGGGAGGGAACAAAATGTGGATTAGACAAGCCTGCATCGGAGGGCTTAAAGGGGAACAGTCTCCTCCCCAGCCCCACCGGCCAATCAGAAGCATTGGATGACCAACAGTGGAGAAGCGTGGCTCAATGGTTAGAGTGGCAGACCCTGATGCAGAGGTCTAGCCCGGGACCAGGGTTCAATTCCCCACCTCGGCGGGTCTTGGGCTCAAAAATTCCACGGACCTGATAATTCTCACCTCGGTGCCTATTCCAATCATAGAGTCCCACTCTGCAACTCTGGGCAATAGCTTGCTTAATCTCCACAACGGCCCCCACAACGCTAAGGATGACTGGCCTCCACCTTGGGGGTGCCCAGGAGTGGACACCTCACAGGGAAAGCCAGGATGGGTTCCACAGCGGTATTCGTACAAGCGCCTTGAGACCCTTGCGGGTGAGTAGTGCGCTATACAAGTAACAATTTACAATTTACAACTGGACTCCCAGCTTACAGTACACAAGATATTGACACCCCACCTCTCCTTTTTTTTTTTTTAGTTTGAACTTTATTGTTTAGTTAGTTAAAACCATAACAAATTTTCTTTACAATATTCACACAAGGATAAAATAACCTAAACAGAAGAATCAAATAATCATTAATTTCAATAAAACAACTAAAAAAAACAAAAAACCTCTCCTGTTCTATCCAGCTGCCCGGCCCCTGGCCAGGGCACCTCCCTTCCTCTTATTGCACAATGATGATGGTGTAAGGATGCCTTTGGGTGTGTGTTAAATTCATATTACCACACTGCTTGTGCCGGTGAGTCAGCGGGACATGTGATTGTCCACAAATAGCCAGGTGTGTGGTTGTAGTACAAGCCTTCCTTAAGATGTCTCGCTTCCTGCTGTGAGGTGACCTCTGCACACTCGAAATTGTCTGCGGTGCGAAGTGCAGCGCTATAATCAACTTTCATAAAGCGCCATCCTTCGCAAACACTGCGAGCACTTCAAGGCGGATTTACAAGGAGTGGGTAATCTGCACTTCATGCTATCACAGGAGGCCCCGGGGTCTTCTTGGCGCGGACCTTTTATTTTACATTTTTGTAAAGCGCTGCATGCCATTGTACTTCAGCCTCATAGCGCTTTTAATATATTTTTCACTCATGTTTTCATATTCAGGGTGGGAAGGATCCCATAACCTAAAATAAAATATCTGCCTGTCTCTTTTGCTGGAGGTGCACTGAAGAAAGGGCTTTTAATCGGATATAAAGGATCATGATTATTACTCAGGTGATCACATTGTCAGCCGGTTCATCCTTCCGACGAAAGTCGAAAACCATGGTCGAACAAAATAACACGAAAAATACAATTAATTATATCCAGGTAGATCCTACAGGAAGGAAGGCCTTGTGAGATTCACCTGAGCACCACCTGGAATTCCAACCTCATGAAATAAGGAGGGGAAGTACACATTATAGGTTTTAGATCCCATTCAGACTTAATTTTATTTAATCTCAGGTTATAATGTGGCGATGAGACACAATAAGCATGTGCGGCAGCGAGGGATTACTTCCTGCCTCTGTCAGCGCTCTGAGATCCTATTGGGTAAAGCTGCGGTTTGAGAGAGCATGACATCGACGGAGCAGGCAGGGAGCAGGAGGCACAGTACAGAAAGGGTCACAGAGCAGGCTGCACAGTACAGAGAGCGCCACGGAGCAGCAGGCAGGGTGCAGGAGGCAAAACACAGAGAGGGTCACAGAGGAGGCAGAAGGCGCAGTACAGAGAGGGTCAGGGAGCAGGCAGGAAGCAGAAGGCACAACACAGAGAGGGTCACAGAGGAGGTAGAAGGCACTGTACAGAGAGGGTCAAGTGAGAGCAGGCGGGGAGCAGAAGACACAACACAGAGAGGGTCACAGAGGAGGTAGAAGGCACTGTACAGAGAGGGTCAAGTGAGAGCAGGCGGGGAGCAGAAGACACAACACAGAGAGGGTCACAGAGGAGGTAGAAGGCACTGTACAGAGAGGGTCAAGTGAGAGCAGGCGGGGAGCAGAAGACACAACACAGAGAGGGTCACAGAGGAGGTAGAAGGCACTGTACAGAGAGGGTCAAGTGAGAGCAGGCGGGGAGCAGAAGACACAACACAGAGAGGGTCACAGAGGAGGTAGAAGGCACTGTACAGAGAGGGTCAAGTGAGAGCAGGCAGGAGGCACAGTAAAGAGAAGGTCAGAAAGCAGGCAGGGAGCAGGAGGCACAGTACAGAGAGGGTCACAGCGCAGGCAGGGGGCAGGAGGCACAGTACAGAGAGGGTCACAGAGGAGGTAGAAGGCACTGTACAGAGAGGGTCAAGTGAGAGCAGGCAGGAGGCACAGTAAAGAGAAGGTCAGAAAGCAGGCAGGGAGCAGGAGGCACAGTACAGAGAGGGTCACAGAGCAGGCAGGGGGCAGGAGGCACAGTACAGAGAGGGTCACAGAGGAGGCAGAAGGCGCAGTACAGAGAGGGTCAGGCAGCAGGCAGGAGGCACAGTAAAGAGAGGGTCAGAAAGCAGGCAGGAGGCACAGTACAGAGAGGGTCCCAGAGCAGGCAGTGGGCAGGAGGCACAGTACAGAGAGGGTCACAGAGGAGGAAGAAAGTGCAGTACAGAGAGGGTCACAGAGGAGGAAGAAAGTGCAGTACAGAAAGGATCAGGGAGCAGGCAGGGGGCAGGAGGTACAGTACAGAGAGGGTCACCGAGGAGGCAGAAGGCGCAGTACAGAGAGGGTCAGGCAGCAGGCAGGAGGCACAGTAAAGAGAGGGTCAGAAAGCAGGCAGGAGGCACAGTACAGAGAGGGTCCCAGAGCAGGCAGTGGGCAGGAGGCACAGTACAGAGAGGGTCACAGAGGAGGAAGAAAGTGCAGTACAGAGAGGGTCAGAGAGCAGGCAGGAGGCACAGTACAGACAGGGTCACAGAGCAGGCAGGGAGCAGGAGGCACAGTACACACAGGGTCACAGAGCAAGCAGAGAGCAGGCGGCACAGTACAGTGAGGGTCATGGAGCAGGAGGCACAGTACAGAGAGGGCCAGGGAGCAGGAGGCACAGTACAGAGAGGGTCACAGAGCAGGCAGGGAGCAGGTGGCACAGTACAGAGAGGGTCACAAAGCAGGCAGGGAACAGGCGGCATAGTACAGTGAGGGTGACAGAGCAGTCAGGGAGCAGGAGGCACAGTACAGAGAGGGTCACAGAGCAGGCAGGAGGCACAGTACAGAGAGGGCCAGAGAGGTATGAGGACAGTTCTCCAGGCCTTTATGGCTCAGATGCAACTGAACAATCCTTGAGACAAATATTGCCCATCATCCGTTGAGTCCCAGACAGCACAGAGTCCATCTCCATTTTTGGCGTTGACTTTCAACATTGCGGCATCATACTCGACTCCTCCCTCACCATGAACCAACAGGTGAATGCTGTTTTTTCTACGTGCTTCAATACCCTCCACATTCTCCGCAAGACCTTCAGATGGATTCCCCCTGAGTCCAGAAAGTCTGTCACCCAGGCACTCATAACTAGCAGAATGGACTATGGGAACGCCCTCTACACCGGGATCAACAAATCTCTACTCCTCAAATTCCAGACCATCCAGAACACCGCAGCCAGACTCATCCTCGGTACCACATCACCCAGCGCCTGCGTGACCTCCACTGGCTCCCCGTCTAAAAGAGAGTGACCTTCAAGCTGCTCACTCACGCCTACAAATCCCTCAACAACACTGGACCCCAATACCTCAACAAAAGAATCTCCTTCTATGCATCCAAGAGAAACCTCCGCTCTGCCGACCTGGCCCTTCCTGAAATCCCATGCATCCGCAGAGCCAGTACGGGAGAAAGAGCCTTCTCCTACATCGCAGCCTAGATCTGGAACAAACTCTCCCTCAGCATCAGACAAACCCCCACACTACAAGAATTCAGGAAGAGCCTCAAGACCTGGCTCTTCGGATGAGACAGAGCTGCTTGAACCCTACCTCCCCCCAGCGCCTTGAGACCCTCACGGGTGAGTAGTGCGCTTTACAAATGCCTGATTGATTGAACGTTCAAGGGGTAGACACTAAGAGGGTGATCAGATAAAGCGTTGTTTTAGAGAGTGCTGTGGGGTGAAAGGTCAGATACAGCTAGTACACACATAACATGAATATTTACCCCATCAAGTAAGTATTATTTTTTTAAATAATATATCACTTTTGTTCTTGGTTTGTTCAAATGTGTTCATTTAAATCTTACAGCAACGTTATGTTAAAGAATAGAGCAAGGGTCAGGGAACTCTCTAAATACTCTGTGTGCATAAACTGAATTTCTAAATGTATGTATATTTGAGCAGTATTATATTACCTATCATATGTACACAGGTGACACCCAAATTCACTTTCAGTTAGAAACTGACCCAAAAAAGCACCTGATGCTTGGACCGCATCCGACGCAAGGTGATAGAGTACGGTCCCTGCATGAACAGACTAAAGACTGACATTATCATAATGGGTGAAAGGTGACATCTCTCTAGCTTTCAACTGGTCTCGAGGTCTCAGAATCCCCCTCTATCATTCAACTAAGATAGAAAATTGGGGACACTCTTTGGCTCGAAACTGGTGTTCACTGTGTAACCACATGCATGTGTGAAGGGATGAATATCCAGCTCTCCGCACTCTGTAGAATAGTCTCATTGCTTCGCGCCAAGTACGGGTGCAGCCTTCCAGGGCCAGAACTCATCTTAAGATGCAGTAACATCATTTACACAGGTCTTCCCCGAGCACTCATTACCAGGCTACAAAGACAAAACCCAGCATCTATGCTGAGTCTTAACCCATGCAAGGGAGGCACTTCAAGTGTACTCTGAAAGCTCCCCACTGATTACCAGTGAGGCAACGATAAGAGCACTATCCACAAGCCTACTGTGAGAAAAAAAAATCCCCAAATCCAAAATACTTGAGAAACCTATCTTTACGCTATACAGATAGCTAGAAATCTCTGCTCTACAGCCATTAACTTGATGCAGCAAAGGTCATTTGCAGTTGAAACATTGAGCCAGATCCCTAGAAGTACGAGGCCCAAAGACCTTCTCAGTATCTCTCTCAGATCAGAATCGATCTACAGGACCCTCAGAAAACTCTTGAAAACTGAATTGTTCACATATCTTTTTTAATGCACCTCCAAGGGATTTTGCATCATGACTCCAGTGTTTGGTTTCCCGCCAAAACTGTCTTTAAAAGACGCCAAGGAAGAGGACTTCATTTTGCGTCAATCATCTGCACAGGAGGTGACATTGCTGCATTTCCCATCATACATCTTCAGAAGAACTGACATCACTACATTTCTCATCATCCATTTGCACAGGAAGGGACTTCACTGGATTTCCCATCATTCATTTGAGCAGGAAGTGATAGCACTGAATTTCTCATTATCCATCTGAGCAGTAAGTGACATAACTGGATTTCCCATTATAGATCTGCACAGGAAGAGACAGCACTTTCTGTCTTCTCTCTACTTCAACCAATTCTTCAGGGCAGATTGTCACCACATTCAGATCTAGAGGACTCAGATATTTGGCACAGCATTCACAAAACAGATAGATCCAGCCCTATACACATCACGCTAATTACCAAACACCTTCAAACTAAAGAGCACACATTCCAACTCATGCTCATCAACGCATGCTCTGCAGTATTCCACACACTGGGCATTGCAGACCTCATCCCCTATCACAAGATTGACACCCTCTTTATCCCGGTGTCTTTGCCCAACCTAGTCGCCCTTCTTCCTACAGGCAAAAGCATCCATCATGTAGTCCGCACACATTAGAAGGGTGAAATTCTCACTGCAATCTGTCACTGCATCAACCCACTGCTGGAACCAGCTATTCCTCACTCAACAGAAAAGTGGAATTCAGTCAACTTCTTGTTAAGTGAAAATAATACAGAACCTCCATATGGGGACATCTCTTATCCCTACTTACCATTGTCCATGCCTCTATTACGCAAAACATATTCATAGACACTCTCTAGACAGGCCCGATCCTCCCACTCTTAAAGGAACCCACACTAGACTCTAATGAGCCCACCAACCACTGCTCCATCATTCACCTATCATTCATCAACAAGATCATTAAAAAGTAGTCTATGCTCCACTCGAGGATTGCATCAATGCGAGCCATCTCCTGCATGACTACCAGTCTGGCTTCAGATCATGTTGCAGCAGGGAGAATTCTACCATACACATTACAGGCAAAGCCCTTTTAACCACAGATGAAGATGTCCTCTGCCTCCTGATCTTTTGGAACTTTTGCTGCTTTCAACATGGTCAACCATCACACCCTAATATGCACCCTGGAGTCTTGAATGGGATTCACCAGTAATGTCCTTTAATGGTTCCCCTTCTACCTTTCCAAACAGAACCAGTTTTTCACATATGTGCCTCCAGAACCCATAAGATCCCCATCACCTGGGGAGTTCCCCTGGGGTCCATACTTTCTCCCAGCATCTTCTACCTTTACACAGGACCACTTTGTGCCTAATCACAAATCACAGCAAAATACACAAGATGATGGATGGAATGTTGCACAATGGCAAAACATTCACCTACAGTCACAGATCTGGGTTTAATCCATCGTTATTTTGCTCACCAAGCCACCCCAGTTCAGACATGGCCATATGCAAATCAGTCTTGACCTTGTGCCTCATGAGAACAGTCCAGCCCGAAATTGCCAAGTCATGTCTTCCCTGGACCGGAATCAAGCATCCTAGGACCGGTTCCTGGCTATCAGCCATCTTTAGCCAAGATAGCTTGACTCCAGTGGCGTAGTGAGCACGGGACCCACATATGGGCATACCCTTCCCACATAGGGTGAACACCAAAACACACAAGATGATGGGCGGAATGTTGCACAATGGCAAAACATTCACCCCCAGTCGCAGATCTGGGTTTAATCCATCGGTATGTTTGCTCACCAAGCCACCCCAGTTCAGACATGGCCATATGCAAATCAGTCTTGACCCTGTGCCTCATGGGAACAGTCCAGCCCGAACTGCCAAGCCATGTCTTTCCTGGACCGGAATCAAGGATCCTAGGACCGGTTTCTGGCTATCAGCCATCTTCAGCCAGGATAGCTTGACTCCAGTGGCGTAGTGAGCACAGGACCCAAGTCTGGGCATACCCTTCCCACATAGGGTGAACAGCAAAACACACAAGATGATGGACGGAATGTTGCACAATGCCAACCACACCATCTTTTCCATGCACCGGTATATCTTCTCCTTGTTCCCGGAGCCCATGACTCATCCAAAAGGCTTTTAGCCTCCCCTGAAAGCCCTGAGTATCTTCTAGAACCCCTGAAATCTTCCAGGCAAGAAGGTTCATGTTTCCTTCTAAAAGAAGAGGATGTATTTCTCCTTCTAGACCCTGAAGGAGATCTAAACTCTTTGGAATTAGTCATGGAACCTCCATCGCCAATTCCATCACACCTGGGAACCAAATTTGGGTATTCCAAAAGGGAGTAATTAGAACAATGCGGCAGCTCTCTGATCGAACTTTCAGAAGAACTATGTGGATTAGTGCGAAAGGAGGAAGGCATAACAACTGAGAGTGTTCCAGGGTTGGAGGAGTGCGTCCACTGCAATTGCTCAGGGGTCTGGTCTCCAACTGAAGAAACGATCAATCCGGAAGGTGAGTCTGCTGGCGAAGAGATCTATTTCGAACGGGCCCCATAACTCTTGAATTCTCTGGAAGACTAGAGGATTCAGTTTCCAACCACTCGAGTCTCTCAGGAATCTTGAACTCCAATCCGCCCTTGTGTTTAGATGTCCCGGAATGAATTCTGCTCTCAGTATTATTTTTTGACTCCAGCAAATGTACCAGATCTTATTGGCTAGATTTGCCAGAATCATAGATCTTGCTCCCCCCAAACAGTTGATGTAAGAGATGACTTTCTTTTTCAGAGTTGATTTGAAACTCAAGAGAGCATTCAAGCTCGCCATCATCTCTAAACTATTTATATGTAAAATGAGTTCCTCTTGGGACCATTTCCCACCTGTTTCTAACATTCCTAATCAGACACCCCAGCCTAAATTGCTTGTGTCGGATTCTAAAATGTGATGCGGAGTATTTCCGAATATTGCTTTCCCATTCCAACTGTGTAGGTTGTTCCGCCACCAAGGGAGGTCGGCTCGAGCCTCCGGAGACAGGGGAATATGGTCTGAATACCAAAGACCTTTCTTCAGCCCGCGGATTTTAATCTCTGTAAGGCTCTGTAGTGAACCGGTCCTGGTGAAATCTCCTGAATGGAAGAAAATAAGAGTCCTACTACTCTCGCTAGTTCCCTCAAGCTCACTGAATCTTTGGACAAAACATAAGAGACTTCTTTCTTTATCTCTGATAACTTTTTTAAGGGGAGTTGTAATAGGGCTGAAGATGTATTTACTTGAAACCCTAGAAACTCCAGATTTTGTGAAGGAGTCCTGACAGATTTTTCTACATTGATGAAAAGCTCCACGGTCCATTTCATGTGGACTAGTAGTTCCTCCTGGTTTTGAGACATCAATAAGATATCGTCCAGGTAGATAATCAAACAGACTCCTCTTCTCCTTAGGGATGCCACAACAGGTTTCAGGATCTTGGTGAAACACCAAGGTGCCGAAGGGAAGACACCGAACTGGTAGGTCACTCCCTTCCATACAAACCTCAGGTATTCCTGAGACTCTGTATCCATAGGGATTGTAAAATATGCATCTTTGAGATCTAATTATGAGCCAATCTTTCTCTTGGAGGATGTCTCTCAGAAGATGGATACTTTCCATCTTGAATTGTCTGTACACAAGAAATTAGTTTAGAAGCTTTAGATGTATTACGGGACACTAATCCTTGTCTTTCTTCTTCTCGAGAAAAATTGTACTCACAAAACCGGGGCCAGTGTTTGAGACAATGCAAATTGCCCCTTTGTCTAACATTTGACGAACTTCTTCATTGACCAGAGTGGATTGATCTTGGTCCAGAATAAATTCTCTGGGAGGTGAGGTCTGGTAAGGAATAGTAACAAAGTCTATTTTGAAACCTTTTACGGTTTCCAATACCCATACAACGTTTGTAATCGATAACCAATTTTGGCTGAAAATAAAGAGCCTTCCCCTTACCTTTGGGAGGAAAGAACCAAAAGGAGGAGTTGTTACCTTGATTTCCTTGTCCTTGGAATCTTCCATAATTGTTTCCACCTCCTCGAGTATGGTAGTTGCGGCCCCTCTGAGGGAAGAGTTGTTCCCTCGGAAGTACCTTCCATAGCCACATTGGTTCTGTTGATAGAAGGAGGACCTGTTGTACCCTCAGCTGGCTGCCTTGTCAGCCCTTCCAATAAATCTAAACCCGAACATTCGTCTCATATTACTTTGGGCTTTATTGAATGCAGAAAAGGTGGACATGTATTTGCCAAGTATCTTAATAAAGGACTCGCCAAAGAGAAGTCCATTAGGGTCTCCCTCAATATCTTTATTAGCCAGGTCCCCCAATTTTGGGTTCATTCGCATCAGAATGCCCCTTCGCCTTTCAGGCGTAAGACTAGCATTGGCATTACCAAGGAGGCATAAGGCACGTTGACTCCATCCTCTTAGGAGTTCTGTGTCAACTGGAGTACCATTCATAGAGGACTCATCTGCAAGGTCCATTATTCTGGCAAAAGGGCCTAACGTGTCCAGCAACTTATCTTGACACTGCTTAAGCCAGTGTTTGAGTCCCTTACAAGGGCCCCTTCCAGTCTTGAAGATGAAGGTCAATAATTCAGGGTCTAGGTTAGGGGTCATGCCTGCCTTGTTGTCCAGGAAGGGTCTGGGGCATACAGATCTCATCAGGTTTCGAAAATCCCTCTAGAGGGGCTTTCTGATCCAAACTTTGATAAATTTAGCTACGTAGTCAAGGGGCCACCAGTCAGAGCCTCTAGGGTGAGTGATTTTTGAGGGGTTAAACATCTCCATCCCTGATGGGTCCTTAATGGACCCTGAGGTGGTGGGTTGACTTAAATCCTCATTGAGTGGGTCATCAAGTTTTTCTAATGGATCAAAAACGTATTCGTCAGCCTCATCAGTGTCATCAATAGGGGACAACAGTGGAGAAGTGTGGCTCAATGGTTAGAGCGTCAGACCCTGATGCAGAGGTCTAGCCCGGGACCAGGGTTCAATTCCCCGCCTCGGCGGGTCTTGGGCTAAAAAATTCCACGGACCTGATAATTCTCGCCTCGGTGCCTATTCCAATCATGGAGTCCCACGATGCAACTCTGGGCAATAGCTTGCTTAATCTCCACAACGGCCCCACAACGCTAAGGATGCCTGACCTCCACCTTGGGGGTGCCCAGGAGTGGACACCTCACAGGGAAAGCCAGGATGGGTTCCACAGCGGTATTCGTACAAGCGCCTTGAGACCCTTGCGGGTGAGTAGTGCGCTATACAAGTATCAATTTACAATTTACAATTTATTATCATCATAGGGGATGACGTCTCTTGTGCCGTGAAGGACACCTTGTCTATGTGTGCCGCGAAGGGCACCTGTGCTCTTTGCGCCATTAAGGTCGCTCATTCTCTTTGTACCGCTCGGGACACCTGGTTCATTTGTAGCGCACGTGCTGCCAATAGATAGGACTTGGTTGCTTGTAGCGCGAAGGCTACAGTGAGTTTCAAGATGTTTCCTCTTCTTTAAGACCTTACCGCCCTTTTTAGGGAGAGGATCCTCCTCATCTGAAAAAGCTACTGTGTCGTCTTCAGGGATATCCCTTTTTCTTTTAATGAGAGCTGCTTCAACCGCCTCCTTTAAGGAGGACTTTAGTTGTCTTTCAAAGAGACTCATCAGAGAGTTCTCTGTGAGGGGTGTCTCATCAGTAGCTTCTGTATTGTTCTGAGACTTTTTTTTTGGGACTGACTATATATCAAAATATAAATTAAGGTATTTCTGAGGGCTAATTTCCTTATTAAAGATCCTTAAATTCATTCAATTAAGCGTAAGAAATCGCTTTAACTTCTGAGGCAGAAAAACCAGCCGATCCGTTGACTCTGCGCTGTGCGTTGCCATGGAGACGCACAGTACGAGCCGAATTATCCCTTTCCTGATGCTCTTTCAGGCCTAATTTTTTCTTTGCCTGTCTCAAGGGGAGGGGCCCGTGGAGACGATACCGCTCATTTTGTGACTGCGGGTCAACGTAAAGCCGGCTGAAGCAGCGCACTCGTCTCGAGGGAGTCGCGCTCGGGAGAGCGGCACGAGTATTTTTAGATAACCGGTATTCCTAAAATATAATATATTAGTGCCGCATTGTTAAAGCTATTGATAGACACCCAAGTTGAACGGAGGCAGTCTCCGTCTGATGTCAAAAGCGGATCCAGACACTAGTATCCCGAAGTGTGTCTGCCGTCCGTCAGTAAAGTCACAATATGTTTAAATGTGATTAATGTTTAAAACGCGATTTCGCTTTCGTTTTAATAGAGAAAAAAAACACAACAGTAAAAGGAAGTGAAGGAGGAAACCCAACCATAAATTGGAAGGGTGAAAAGGAAAGAACTTACCTGAAAAGGGTAAAAATATCTAAAAGCATTAGCTTCCATCGATAGGTTTACTTACCAAACCAATAAATCTGTTGAAAAGGGTAAGTTTAGATCATCCATTTACATTAAAATACATCAAGTATAGGAGATAGGAAGAAGTTATACCTAACTGTCCAGGAGCAGCGAATAAAAGAGGAAGATAATCGGTTACCATGGCACTTTGTTATGCTGTTTGGAATTTTTTTATTTATGATGTAACTGTTACACTTTAAAGGGCTGCATATCTTGAGCAGCAATAAAAGTTCTTGCATAATGTAGCCTCTGGTCTTGTAATGAAATCAGGTAAGAGGGATAGGGACACAGAGAGCAGTCAGCTGACGAGGTTGACCAAGATGATACTGAGGGAGGGGGAAGGCACAGGGTAATGTGGCTGGATGTCATGGAGAGACACCAACAGGAGGTGGGCAATCTGGGAACAGAGGTAGATGGATGATCTGGGGGATTAGCTGAAGTTTGCCACTCATGTGCACAGTGTTTAAACCATACCAGGCTGACAGCGGGCCTGAGTTCATATTCAGCCTGTGATTCGCAGCAAATTACTGCTCGTGCTTAACAAATAAAAACAAGAGTTGCAGTGGATTGTTTGGACATTACTGATTGCTGCCGGTTTACATATAAGCACTTACAAAAGAAAACGATCTGTTCAAGCGCCAAACGGGAGAGTCGCCCGCTCACCTGGGGATTGTAATGATGTACACACACACTGGGCACTAGGACCTGCCCGAGGGAGGACGAGGGCGGGCGGAAAGGGAGGAGCCAGGGACCAGGGATGGCAGTTAGCCGATGTACCAGGACGAAGAAGGAAGAGAATAAAGAAGCTCCCACTCACGCCGTGTGTCCGTGTCTATATATATACCAGGCAGGACACTACATCTGGCGACGAGGTCCTAAGAACCTGTACGTATGTGAGAAGGACGGCTAACTCTGTGCATGTCCCTACAGGGATGAAGACACAGAGTGAAATAGGAGCATAGTTGTGGAAGGAATCCACTTTTGGAAGCACAGGCATAAATCCTTGCATGCTGATGATTGTGTAGCAGGAAGTACGGTAGTTAAAGGTAGCTGTGCATGCGTGGGTCAGGTACTCTGAAGAGGCTGAGGGCAAGAAAAACTTGACTGCTGAAAGGAGCGCTGTGTCCTGTGTCGACCGAGTGACGTAGGCAAGCTAATGTGAGCAATTTGCTGATGCATGTCACAGCGGCTTCGTGGGGAGACATACGGGGTGCGTGATAATAAGATAGGAAGTGTGGTGTATGGAAGTCCAAAAAGGAAGCACATTAAAACTTTATGAAATGCTGTCCACAAGCCGAGAATTGGCCTCAGAAGAATATACGTACACAGGGTGCCTAAATGAAGACCACAGTAAGGTGTGCATTAACAGGGGTGTGTGCGAGGGGCCCGAGGACACCAATAAACACAACAATCCTGAAACAACAAGCTGAGGTAAAACAAAAAGTAGTGTGCCAAAACTAAGTATATGGCCGATCATGAGATGATCTGGGTAGCAGGGCCAGTCTCCAGGGCATGGCCAAACAGCAAAAGGAGGGACAAATGTAACCTATTCCCAATGAAAACAAGGGAACTTCAAAAAGTACATGAAGGAACCAATCACAAGCACTGTGCATTGCTGAAACCCCATACAGTAGATACAGTGCATGCACTGCCTACTCTTGACCTAAAAATGGGGAAATCACAAAAAATAGCAAGCAAATACATTTGCTTCACATCTATCTTGGTATAAAATGCAACATAAATTGAAGGAGGAAAGAGTTCATAGCTGCCCTTTGTATAAATATACCACACAAAAAGTGAAGGGAGGCTGCTTGCAAAACGTCTAACCACCGGTGATCGCTCAGGGTAGCACTCCAACCCGTCTTTCTTTTGTTCACCATGCCATCTCAGTTTTGACTCCACCACCTAACTGACGAGCCGCAACCAGGGTGAAACCACACTATGGTAGGTTGTGTTCGATTTCAGAGAGCACCTGGCCAGGCAGTTCATGCTGGAGTAGGATCAAGGCGGATTTACATTTAACTCCATACTACCTATACTAAATCCATTACTCCGGCATTGGAGGTATACAAGTCGAAGGCCCAAACTACCGCCCTTTATGGTTCTGAATTGTGGGGTGGGGAGCAAACTTCCACTATAATCAAGGGAGAATAAGAGCAATGATCCCTTTGCCCCAAAGTACCCCGGTGATTCCATACATATATGACCTGGGGTTAAAACGCATTGCGGATAGGGCAGTTTTGATTACCTTGTTATATTGGATTAGGTTATGGGCTACTGATGAACTTTTTATTTGTAGGCAGGCACTAAAAGAACTCATTGCACTAGATATTCATGTAACCCTCCCATGGTTAATTAACATACGCAGATGGCTAATAGACCTGGGGCTTAGTGAGTTCTGGCTCTATCTAGAAAAATGTACTCTGGATTCAAAAAAGGAACTTAAGAGGATCTATTGGAGCCAGGCAGTACTAAAAGTAGTACAGAATAGCAGTGCTGGCTCATTCACGAATGATTACCTGATGGTCAAACCTGTCCCTTGTTTTGAGTTTTTTCTTGACCAAATAGATCCTCAACTCGCAAAAATACTGTATTTAAAATTCAGGTACGGGACTCTTCGTGTTAGGTCCTTTACAGCCAAATGGGGAACGCCCCGCAATGGGGAGGAAGATAGTAAGTGTATAATGTGCCAGCTGTCTACGAAGGAAAATACAGCACACGTTCTTCTATTTTGCCCCACCTACATGAAAGCCAGACAGAAATGGATTGCACCGTTGGGAAGTAATATGGGTGTGAGAAGATATATGGACATGTTACGTATTTTAAAAACAGTTAACACCCATCTTGTTGTTTTGGGAGTTTTGAGATTTTTCGAGTTTTTTATTGGCTGCTAACTATATAAGAATGAAGAAGGGATTGAAATTTTAACTAGGATTTTGTATTAGTGGACCTAAGAATATTAAGCATGTATCCTTTTTGTTACGTAGTTGATTATTTTTAGTGTATATAGTATTTAATATTTTATTGTGCAATGCATTCCCAGTAATTCTCGGGAAAACTATCATGATAAAAAGGCATTTCTATGGCGATCGTACTTTAGTCTGGAATTGCGTATTTGCACAACGCTATATTCTATGAATTGGTAACCCATAACTGTGAACAGTACTATAATGGATTTAATGACTGTGTTCCTTCCTGTACTGATTCGGTAACACTTTATACTCAAATTGCATATTTGCACAAATGTAACGTTTTATAAATTGGCAATCTATAACTGTGAATATTTTAGGGACTGGAAGTATTTTGAACATTGTATGATCTTTTTTTTTTTTAGTTCAAAATGCTTTATTGAGCAGATAAAACCAAGTAAAACATCAGTACAAAATCACAATCCATAAGAGGAATTGGCATTGCATATGAGAAAGTGAAATATAAAAGGAGCAAAACCCCCCAAGGGGGAATATAAGCAATATACTGAGGGAAAAGCATTTTTTAAAGATTTTTCGGAGAAGGAAAAGAGGAGAGGAGAGGAAAGAAGAAGAAAGGAAAAGAAAGGAAAGGGGAATGAAATACAGACAAGAAAGAAAGGGGGAAGGAGAGTAGGAGGATAGAAAGAGGGAGTGAAAAATAGAAAAAGGAGAAAAGGCATATTAGGATGGGCGTCTGGAAAGAAAATCAGTTAGGGGTAGCCATAACAAATCTCTTTTGATTAAAAGGGAAGTAGTTGTAGCATATGCACGATCAAGTCTGTAATGATGCTGGCTGGACTCATTGCCTGACCGTTCTCCTGAGACTGACTCCGCCGCTCACCCTGGTGGTGCCGAAGGTGGTGCGGAGATCTAACTGTTCGGCTCTTATGTCTTATTTTGAATACATTCTCAGGAGTGTTGGCCGGCGTCCCTCTACATTGTGATCATTCTGTCTTTCGTTTGTTATTTTTGTTCTTGCTGAGGTCGGGGGGAGGGTGGAACGGAGACCTTTCCTCCTCCGGGGTCTTTGTGTAGAATAGGGGTTCTTGGGCGACAGGCACACTGCAGGTTGGGGTGGCTCTTTAGCTTTTTGCAGGGGTGCAGGGTGGGGGGTGTTTCTCTTCAGTTTGGGGGAGGGGGGTTGGGAAGTTTTTTCTTTTCTGTGTGTTGTTTTCAAGGCGGGTTGCTCCTGTGTTTGCTGCTGTTTCTGATGTCTAGCTCATGGACGGGGGGTCTTGGCTCGGGCGGCGGGGATGGGGGGTAGAGGGTTAAGATTTCTTTCCTGGAACGTTAATGGCCTGGGAGATCGTATTAAGCGCAGTGTGGTCTTGAAATGTATACGACGTTTGTCACCGGACATTGTTTTCATGCAAGAAACCCATTTGATTGGTAATGTTTGTTATGCAATGAATAGATGGGGCTACCGCCTTGTGGCGCACTTGGGGTTTACCTCCGGATCTAGGGGTGTGGGTATTCTTGTTCGAACCTCCCTCCCCCTGGCGATCGATGAGGTGATTCATGATGACCGTGGGAGATATACTGTCCTGGTGGGTAGGTATGAAGGCCGCACCCTATCTCTCTTCAATGTTTATGTTCCCCCGGGTTTGCAGGCCTCTACTTTTACTGACTTGGGCCGTGTTTTGTTAGATCTCCCTGGTAGTACTCTCTTTCTGGCCGGTGATTTTAATTCGGTGCTTTCCGGCCTTCACGATCGCCATCCCCCTAGAGATACCCCGCAGGCTCAGCAGTGGTTGGGTGGGTTTTTAGATACCTTTGGCCTCGTGGACTGCTGGCGACTATTGCATCCTACTCAGCTCCAATACACCTTCCATTCTGGGGCTCATGGCAGTCTGTCTCGGCTGGATTATTTCCTGATGCCCGCAGCCCAATCGTCGGCGGTTCGTGAGGTTTTACACTTGCCGAGGGGTATTTCTGATCACTCGCCGCTCTGGCTTCGTTTCGAGGTTGGGGTAGAGGCGGCGGGCCGAGTGGCTCCCATTAACCCTTGGTATCTTTCATCCCCTGAGACTCGTACCCTCTTGCTCAAGTCCATGGATGCATATTTCCTGGAAAACGAGGGGTCGGTCTCTTCGGCTGTGTCCCTGTGGGAAGCCTTTAAAACTGTGATTCGTGGACAGGCCCTTTCCTTGATTGTTGAAGCTAAGAGGGCTGGGAGGAGGGAGGTGGTGGACCTTGAGGGGGAGATCTCTGCTTTGGAGGACGAGTTGGAATCTGGTGTCACGCCTGAGAAACTCCATGCCCTGGGTCTAAAACAGTTTGCATATAAATCTCTGGTCACTGACGCTGCAAAGGTGATGTTTCGTGAGCAGCAGGGCAGATTGTACGATGTGGGTGACAAGGCGGGCAAACTCCTAGCGTGGTTGGACAAGAAAGAAAGAGTTAATCGTGTGGTGCCCGTGATTCAGTCTGCGAGTGGTGAGAATGTGATTGATCCGACCGCCATTGTTGATCGTTTTGCGGAATATTTCCGAGTGGTATATGCTCCCGTGTCTGTGAGGGATGTTGCCGATTCCCGCCTTCTTCTGCGTGATATCACTTTGCCCTGTGTCACCGACTTGGACCGTATTGCTTTGGACTCCCCTTTTACGAATGACGAGATAGCCAATGCAGTTCGATCGCTCCGTTCGGGCAAAGCATTGGGCCCGAACGGTTTGCCTATTGAGTTGTACAAGTTACGCCCCGATAAGGTGGCGCCGTATCTCCGCGCCATGTTTCTAGAATCTCGTGAGCGGAACATACTTCCTTATGATCAGCGTCTGGCGACAATCGTCGTCATTCCCAAAGAGGGTAAGCCGCGTGACCTCTGTTCCTCGTATAGGCCCATATCCCTGTTAAATGTTGAACCTAAGGTGTTGGCTAAACTTTTGGCGACCCGTCTCCTTTCGGTTCTCGGGGAGTTGGTCCATCCGGATCAATCTGGCTTTATCCCGCATCGCAACACTGCTCTGAATTTACGTCGCCTCCACGGCGCGCTGGCGAGGGCGGGGCTTTTGACTGAACCGGCCATTTTGGCGTCCCTGGATGCCTCCATGGCCTTTGACACTGTGGAGTGGCCCTATTTATGGGCGACACTTGAGAAATTTGGATTCGGGTGCGAGTTTATTAGCTGGGTTAGACTGTTGTACGCGGAACCTCTGGCGCAAGTTGTAGTGAACGGTAGAGTGTCGGCCCCCTTCTCCTTGGGCAGGGGTACCCGTCAGGGTTGCCCCTTGTCCCCTCTGTTGTTCGCGCTCGCTCTTGAACCGTTGGCGGCCTGGCTCCGTTGGGAACCGTCCCTTAAAGGTATTCGTTGGGCCCCGGATTTCGAAGACCGCGTCTCGCTTTATGCGGACGACATCCTCTTGTATCTTATTTCTCCTCGCAAGTCTTTATCTGTTTTATTTGACGTTCTTGCGTCCTTTGGCGCTAACTCAGGCCTCGTCATCAACTGGTCTAAGTCCTGTGTATACGTTTTATCTGGTGTCTTGCCTCCGTTGCCGAGTAGACTTCCTCTTCAGGTGGTCCGGGATGGTTTCAAATACTTGGGGGTTTTTGTTACCTTGGACCCCTCCCTTCGTTTTGATCGTAATCTCCTTCCCCCGTTGCTTAGGCTCCGTTTGGACGTTGCCCGTTGGCGCAAACTTCCCCTGTCTCCACTGGGTCGGGCGGCCCTGTTTAAGATGATGTCACTACCGCGGTTTCTCTACGCTCTCCAGAATTATTATGATCCTATCCCTAAGACCTATTTTCGGGAGATTGAGAGCCTTCAAAGGCAACTTATTTGGGATGGGCGACCGCGCATTGCTCTCGCGAAACTTTCCATCCCGTGGTACGATGGGGGCATGGCGCTCCCCGATATTAAGAGATACTACTGGGCTTCCCATCTGTCCGCTATTAATCATGCTATGTTCTCGCCGGGTCGTAATCCGGCGTTTGAGATGGATAAACTTCAGCTTCCGGGAGGTGACTTTAACAGAGTGCTCTATTCTCGCTCCGCTGGGCGCCATCTTGTGGGACCTACTTTGACTGCTTTGACGGTGTGGCGTGCTGCGAATGTGAGCCTGGGCTGGGAGGATCGCTTGACGTTGGCGACGCCGCTTTATGCTTCAGAACGTCTGGGCGGTCTTTGGTCTTCCAAGGGTTTTGACCGTTGGGACTTGATTGGGATCTCTAAAGTGGGGGATGTATACTCTAAGGGTTCTGTGCGCCCGTTTCAGGCCCTCCAGGCTGACTACGGCCTGAGTGGTCGGGAATTCTTTCGTTATTTACAGATCAGGCACGCTTTGGTTTCGGTGTTTGCTCCTGGTGAGATTCCGCCTGACTCTTCCCCACTTGAAGACCGTATCCTTGACGAACATCTTCCTGATAGCACTATCTCCCTGATCTATAAAAAGTTGATTAACAATCGGACTGACTTATTGGCCCGACTTCGGGAACAGTGGATGGGAGATGGGTTGGAACTTGATGATGAGGATTGGCAATCGGCCCTCTCCTCTCCGAAGGAGGTGGCTATACCGGCTCGACTCCGTCTGGTCCAATTGAAGATCCTTCATCGGGTGTACGTGACGGGACCGCGACTGATGGTGATGGGCTTTTCCTCCGATGGACTGTGTAAGCGTGGATGTGGTTTGCGTGCTACTTTCCTGCATATTCTTTGGGAGTGCCCGATGGTGGCTGCTTATTGGGTGGCTGTGCTTGATCTGATGACTGTGGTGACAGGGATATCCTTACGTCCGGAACCTCGTCGCTGTCTTTTGAATGTTTGGGAGCCCACGGACTGTTCGGTGGCACAGACTAGATGGGCCACCCTGGGCTATATGATTGCGAAGCGAGATATTGCGCAACTCTGGGGGGCCTCCAGGCCCCCTGCCCTCTCGCAATGGGAGGATAACATGGATTGGTCCATGTTCCGTGAGAAAACTGTCTATGTGGCCAGGGGCAGACCCAGGGCATGGGTGAAGGTGTGGGGTCAATGGAACGAATACCGTGGCGACATTTGTACTCCTCCCCTTGTGGACACTGTCGAGATTACCCTGTCTCCTTAGGCTAGCGTTCCCGGAATCTTCATATAGGGACTGAGCTGGTATCTCCGGCTCTCCCCCCTTCTTCTTCCTGATCTCTGCGCCCTTCACCCCCCCCCCCCCTCCGAACTCCTTAGTGCTTAGAATATTGCTACTGCACTTCTGTTGCTGTCCCCCCCTTGCGTCCCTTGGGCTGACCTTCAGTGATACACTCTCGCCTTTTTGTATGTTTGTTCTTTCATATATATAAAACCTGTTTTTGTTCTGTATATAATGTGGAGTATTGCATTGTTGATTGACGTTTACCTCTGCGGGCATATGTGATATGTGTCTACTCCTTTTTAGCGGCTGGCCCGTGTGGTTGTAGGCCCATCCTTGTACCTTCTTGCTTACTCAAATAAAGGTTTTTTTTAAAAAAAAAAAAAAAAAAAAAAAGTCTGTAATGATGACATAATAAATTCCACCATGCAGTAGAAGAGATCTTTGAAGTATCTTTCCAGTTAGATGTAATAATTTGCAAAGAAATAGCTATAAACAAATCTATAAAGTTACGAACATTGTGTGAAACACTCCAAATAGGAGAAGAACCACCTAGAAAAATATGAACAATATGAAAGGTATGATTTGAATTAGGAATCTCATTCAGCTTGCACCAAATATGTTGCCAAAGAGAGGCTACCCAGGGACATTGAAAAAACATATGAAACAAGGTGCCGTCAGGGTGAGAGCAAGACCAGCAGTGACTAGATTCTAGGACTTTGAACTTAAAAAGGTCATGTGGGGTAAAAAAAAGCCTATTATAAAAGAAAAAAAGGGTCTGAGTGGTGCTAGCTGAACGAGAAACTGTATGAATTTTAGACCAGATAGAATCCCAAATGGGAAAAGAAAAATCTTGTGCTAGATCCCTTTCCAATGCAAGTTCGGGCTTGGATTTAGGGTGATCAGAAATAGGACGGGAGAGGATCTTATAAATGGCAGCCGCTTTAAGTGGGGAAGTGAAAACTAAAGGAATGGAGTCAGTTGGGACAACATCAGATAAGGTGTTATGAAATGAGGAGAGTGTAGTAAAAGCTATGGTAAGGTCAGAGAGTTGAGAAGAGTGAGTGTTAGAGATATGAGATGAGGTGCAAAGAGCTGGTAAATCCAGTACAGTAGCATTAATACAGAGATCATCGAGATAGAGAATACCTTTGTCAATCCATTCTTTCCAGAAGAGGGCCTTATTGTTAATCTTGAGGGAGGAATTATACCATAACGGAATAAGGGAGTGTAAATGCGCCTGAGAAAAAGTAGAACGAAATAGTGAAAGAGAGAGTGCCCTAGAGAGTTTGAAGATAGGGGAAAGAAAACGTTTAGGGGGTTGAGACAGATGAATAGCAGTAGAGAAGGAAAAGGGCGATACTTGAGCTTGCTCTAGAGCACTCCAAGCAGTAGAAGAAAGGGGAGAGAGTTCGGAGAGAAAAGGCCAGATTTGTTTTAAAGTGAAAGAAGAATGAAAGTGAACAATATTTGGGAAGTTTACACCACCCAGATGCTTTGGCAGTTGAAGGCGTGAAAGGGATAACCTAGCCTTACGATTATTCCACAGGAAACGAGTAAGAACACGATTAATCTGTGTGAAAAAATAAGCCGGAAGAGAAATAGGTAACATAGAAAGATAAAAATTAATTATAGGAAGAAGCATCATTTTGATAGTTGCCAAACGGCCACACCACGATAGAAATAAAGGAGACCATCTTTGTATTAGAGTATTAAGCTTGGAGAGAATATCTTTAAGATTGAGCTTAACAGAATCTTTGATGGATGAGGAGTATAAGACACCTAAGCATTTGATACTAGAAGAGCTCCATGAAAAGCCGGAGCCTTGAAACATATGAGGAAGACAGAATTTATTTAAGGGTAAAACTTCAGATTTATCTATATTTAACTTATAGCCGGAGACAGAAGAATAATCCGCGAGTAAAGAAAAGAGAGCTGGTAAAGAAATATCAGGGTTGGACATATAAAGTAAAATATCATCAGCATAGGCTGTGAATTTAATATCTAATGATTTATAAACAAAACCAGTATAGGAAGTAGAAAGGCAAATTTTTTCAAGGAAAGGTTCTAATGCTAAAATGAAAAGAAGGGGGGACAAGGGGCAACCTTGCCGAGTACCCCTGTGAAGAGGAAAGTAAGGCGACTGAGAACCATTGACCCCAATGGACGTAGAAGGGGAGGAATATAGTAATTGTATGAGTTTAATTATGTGTGGGCTGAAACCATGCCAACGAAGGGCCCCAAACATAAAATCCCAATTAACCCTATCAAAAGCTTTCTCAGCGTCAAGAGTAATAGCTGCAAGAGGAGTTGTCATTTTAGAAGCAAGATTAATAATATTAAGAAGAGCTCTAGAGTTATCTGTAATTGATCTACCCTTAACAAAACCTGACTGATAAACATTAATGAGGTCTGGAACAAAAGCAGATAGGCGAGAAGCTAATATTTTAGCATACATTTTACAATCCGTATTGATTAAGGAGATGGGTCGATAATTCTTACAAAGGGAAGGATCTTTATCTTTTTTGGGAAGTAAACATAGCATAGCCTGAGTGAAGGAGCCCTTGGACTCACCAGCAGTGAGGAAAGAAGAGATTAAGGAGGAAAGATGAGGTATCAAACAGGACTTAAACTGAAAATAAAAACGAACAGTAAAACCATCGGGACCAGGAGATTTATCTTTGGGTAGGAGAGTAATTGCTTGTAAGATCTCTTTCTCAGAAATGGGAGCATCCAGAGAAGAGAGGTCAAGAGTGGAGGAAGAGGATTTGGGTATGTTGTGGAAAAAGGAGTCAATTTGAGAAGGAGTAGGAGTAGATTCAGGTGTATATAAAGTGGAGTAATATTGAACAAAGCAATCAAGGATCTTATCATCAGTACAATGGCGAATCCCAGCAGAATCAGAGATAACAGCAATATTAGATTTTTGTTTTTTAATTTTAAGGTAATTGGCAAGCGACCTACCCGCTTTATTGCGACCGCCATACATTTTGGAATTAAATTTTAAGAGATGATTACCAGCAGAGTCACAAGAGAATTTATTAAATTGAAATTTGGCTTTAATAAGAGAAGAAAGGGCCTCCAGGGAATTAGAAGTATAGAAAACGTGTTCAAGGTCTTTGATTTGTTTAAGAATAAGGGACGATTTAGATATGGCCAGTTTCTTTTTACGCGAGACAAAGTCTATAATAAAACCCCTAGCCGAGGCCTTAAAAGCATCCCAAACAAAATGGAAATGAGAAGTGGAATCAAGATTAGTAAGAAAAAAGTCATCCATAAAAACGGTGAATTGCTCAATAAACTGAGGGTCCAAAAGAAGAGAGTTATTAAAGCGCCAACGGCGAGAACTGGGAAGAGGGGAAGGCATATCTATGTCCAGGATAACAGGGGCATGATCAGAAATCAGAATAGAGCCAATTTCAACATTAGTCAGAAATTGAAACATGTGTTGAGTGAGAAAGATATAGTCTATGCGAGAGTGTGAAGCATGAACGGGGAGAAAAAGGAGAACTCCAAGGTATCAGGATGGGAGAGCCTCCTGGAGTCTAACAAGCCCCTAGAGGAAATTGCACGATAAAAGGACTTTTGCATTTTATTAGGGATATACCTGGTCTGAGATTTGCGGTCCAAAAAGGGATCCATCAACTGGTTACAATCACCTCCAACAATTAACTCAACATTGGTGTGTAAGGAGAGGAATTTAGAGAAATCATTCCAAAAAACAGGATCAATACCATTCGGACCATAAACATTACAAAATGATAAATCAGCATCATTTACTTTAACATCCAAATATAACCATCTACCATTTGAGTCAGAAATCTCAGTTTCTAACTGAACAGACAACGATTTATGAAATAAAATAATAACACCATTCTTATTATCAACAGACGGTGAACAAAAAGCATTACCCACCCACTGCTTACGTAAAGAGGAAAGATCTTTTTGAGATAGGTGAGTTTCTTGCAATAGGGCAACTTGGCATTCCAGTCTGGCTAAGTGAGATAAAACCCGTTGTTTTTTAATCGGGTTACGAAGGCCTTTCACATTCCAAGAAATTACTCTAAGACCATTCATTTAAAAATAAAAAGGAAAAATAAAGATGAAAAACAAAAAACCAGAGAGGACATAAAAACCCATAGCGCAATGTGAGAAGAGGAGAACACACTAGAGAGAAGAGACAAGGAATAAGAAACACAAAAAAAAAGCCTTAAAGAAAAGGAAGAAGAAAGGAGAAAGGAACAGTAACGGAGAATTGAAGTAAGAGTGGGAGAACATAACTCCCCTGTGGAAAGAGAGAAGAGAAGGATGGCGGTGGAAACCAAAGGGCTTCAGCCATACAAAATAGTAAACGTGAAGAGCAATAGAGTGAGAGCGGGAGCAAAAGGAAAAAGACGACCGCACAATAAAATAAGATGCCAGAGGCCTGGTCTCAAGAACACTAAGTTATGAAATAATGAAGAGAAGAAAAAAAAAGAAAACGAAGGAGAAACCAGGCATGACGAGGAAAATAACAAGTGAAGGAAAACTTACCAAACATGACTGAAGGGAGGGGCAGCAAACTGGAACAAATAAGACGAGCAACAGCACAGTACAATGGGGTATGGAAACAAAACCTCAACACCTGGAGAAGAGACCTGAAAGAACAAGATGGAGGACAAAATCACATTATAATGGTAGACAAAAGGACCAAAAAACATACATCAACAAGAAAAGACAAAAAATATTAAGAATTGCTGTGATCCATGGAATCTTCTTTATGGGAATCTATGAATTTCCGAAGATCCGCAGGGTCGTCGAAGCTGAAAGTTCTTTCTTTGTTAGTCACCTTGAAAAAGCACGGATGTATGAGGCCATATCTTGCATTCATGGAACGAAGCGTAGGTCTCAAATCCAAAAATTCCTTGCGGCGAGCAGCGGTCAGCTTGGAGACATCCTGAGTGAAAAAGAGTTTATGCCCAGACCAAAGAAGCTGCTTATGTTGCTTAGCAGAGTGAAGGATAGTCATGAGGTCTGAGTAAAGAAGAAAATACGCAATGATACCCCTGGGTTTCGAAGAGTTGGTAGAGGATTTAGGACCAAGACGATGCGCCCTCTGAATGTTCACATCCAGGTGTTTTGGTAGACCAGTGACAGGCAGCAATTGTGTTTTCAAGAATTGAATAATGTCGGACCCCTCTGAATTTTCCGGAACACCGTAAATACGTAGGTTATTACGCCTATTACGATTTTCCAAGTCCTCAGAGGTTTTCCTAGGAGATTCAATTTCCTTAGTAAGGCTAACAACCTTCGCAGCAACATCTTGAACATCACTAATGTGTTGTTCGACGACCGTAACCCTCCTATCCAAATTGGACCATTTATCGTCCAATCTCTGAAGAGTGGTAGTGGTGTCAGCCATAAAGGGGCGAATCAAGCGTAATTCCTCCATAATATCCTCGAGAGTAACAGGAATAGGAGATTTATTTGGTGAAGGAGGGTCCTTTTTAAGGCGCTTACCAGGGGCAGCAGAGTCTTTAGAGTCCTTGCGCGTATTGGAAGCAGTGTTAGAGGCCTTAGGGTGATCCATGTTGAGGAATATTGAGAGAGGTAATGAGAAGCAGAAAATGAAGCAACGCGCAAAATATAATGTAGAAGCAAGCCTCAATGAGACCCAGCGTTGAGGAAGAGTAAATCCAAAAGTGAGGAGACAAGGCTCAAAGAGGCAGGCACCAACAGCGAAGGAGGAGCGCCCAGTGCTGAGTGAATGTAAAAATCATGACGATCAGTGACGCACTTAACAAGTGGGACTGAGGTGAAAGACAGCAAAAGTCCAGAAGTCACCAAATCCTAGGCGCAGAAAACCTTGGAGATCATTCAAATGAAACAAATCGCTGGAAAATCAAGTGCAAAGGACCAGAATCCAGCGTAAAAGATCAAATTTAGTGAAAAACGGGTGAAATGCAAAAACAAAATGGCGGCCGGAATGAGGAAATCAGCAAAATCGCATTATCTGGATGAAAAGGGCAGCGCAAAGGATGAGAGGCATACCCATGCATAGAGCAGCATTTCCGACGCCAGATTCAGCCGTTTTTGGCGAAAGTTGCTGCCAGGAAACGGGACCTTCGGTATTCAAGCGCCGCCGAAATCGCGGAGCTCAAGGGGGAGCGGCCATCTTGTCCGCCGCGTCGCGCGCCCTCACATTGTATGATCTTGTTTTTCTTTTATGATTCCTTGAATCGAATAAAGATGTTTTGACTGACAATTTTACTGGGTCTAATCTGAGGTGGCAAGGTGGGCAAAATAACAATGGACTGGCATGCAGTAATTACCAGAGGCTTTGTTTAATTCAAGCATTCCGCCTATCACTGTTTTGCTTACTTTGGTGTAAATATAACATTTCCTTTCTATATAATATTCTCAATCCACCTGCCAAAAGAGCAATTTAAGTTAACAACTGATTTGAAGAATACTAGTGAACTTGGTGTTTTCCAAGAATGATAACGCTGCAATTCAGATCGTGAAGTACAGAAAGTGTAAGCCCAAGGACGGGAACAAGAAGTCTCACAGTTAATATTGAGCTAAAAAATTGCTGTCGAAGAGCCTGCATAAGGTGAGTGAAGATTCAAACAGACCTTGGCAAAAGCCTCCAGAATTCCTTGAATTTCTTTCCATCTCAAATTACAATCTGATGTTTGACTGTGCACAGAATTTTGGAAGATTGAATATGATATGAGAATATGATATGAGATGCAGAGCAGTGAGCAATATCCTACAAAAGAGTGATCTTCCCAGGGTAGGTTTTGCAGCCATTAGTCAGGACAGGCATAAATGTGGCATAAATTACTCCTAAAAGTAATTTTATGGTGAGAGAAAGTAATCTCAATCCCAATATTCTCAATCCGTGAATCAGAGAATTAAATGTGTTTTTCCTGGGAGGCCTGCTGTATCATAAAACCTTCTCTTTCCTTAAATAATACTCCCAGACTGTTGGGTTTGAGGTATTCTTCTTATAAGCATGTACCCAATTCACAAGCTTCCTCTCTGCACATGCATCACCATTGACAGTTTTTGATGATTTACCACTAACAGTTCTTTTTAGGTTTAAATCTTTTTTATTGAGAGTTGTCAACATACAAAACCATCACTGCGATGTAAACGCAATATCATGGCCGATACATGCCCTGGGCAGCTGGGGTATTGATTGAACGAATTATAAAGAGATAAACAAAGAAACTTATACTTCCCTCTCAAGCCATCCCCTCCCCTTCCCTCGTCCACTGGACTGTCCATGGTCTTAAGGTAGGTCTATGTGGTGTCTTGTGACTGCGAGCCCTGGTCAGCTACTGGGCGTATCCCAGAAAGGCGTAGGAGGCGTAAATATCTAGGGCACGTTAATTCTCGGCATTCTGATGCAAGAAGGGACAGGAATGGTTGCCAAGATCCCTAAAAGCTGAACCCTTCCATGCTAATGTAAGGGTCATCTTCTCCATCTCCAAACCGTGCCACAAGCGCTGCAGCCAGCCTGTAAAAGTGGGGGTTCGAGAGGTTCTCCAATTGATCAGTATGTTTTGAGTTGCTGAACCTAAAGCTATCACTATCTGGTGACCTCTTCTGGATTTGAGCGGGAATGTTAAAGGGTTTGGCAGGGCCAGTACTACATAAACTGTGAATCTCGGTAATTGGGTATCTAGGTGTTTGTCTACCTCGTCTAATATCTGGGACCAGTATAGCTGAATGTGATCGCAGTCTCATAAAAGGTGCACCAAGGTTCCCTGCTTCCCACATCCCCACCAGCATTTAGCGCTCTGTGGGGTATCTGTTTTGTGGATGCGTTCTGGCGTGTAGTACCAATAGGTGGCCAATTTTGTTAAGTGCTTCAATCAATCCCATGTTGCTTGCTGTGTGTCGTGCCCTGTAATACACTCCCTCCCATTCTTTGTGATCAAGTGCCCAACCAAGATCTTGTTCCTAGCGCGTGCGACCAGCATTGTATGTATGTGTGTGCCGGGAGAGTAGCATTTTATAGAGATCAGAGATTAGCTTCTTGTCTGACGTACGTGTTTTAAGCCATTTTCGTAGGATGTGAGATGACGTTGCGCGTGTGGTCTAAAGTGAGGGTGTAGCACCCAGTGACGAAGCTGCAGGTACTGTAGCATCTCTGATTCGGGGATCCGATAATCTGACCTGACTTGCGTGAATGAGAGGACACCCTCCATGTCGAAAAGGTGCCCAGGCACGGCATTCTGTATGGCACCAATGCGTGAAAGCGGTCTCACCCATCCCCGGACCGAAGTCAGGATTATCAAAGAGTGGAGTAAGTGGGGAGGGGAAGGTAGTCAGTTTGTGTTTGATGTGAGTCTGATCCAAAGCTTCCAGGGTTGTATGCATAATGTGCGATGCGTAGAGATCAGGGGGCCTATGCGACTTCCTAAGGAAGGGAATCTTCTGCAAGGGTGTGCTCGCTACCACCTGGTCTTCAAACAACCAGTGTTTCTCTGAATCGGTACGGTTCCACTCAACCAAGTAACGTAGCTGTGCTGCATAGTAATAGAGCTGAAGATCGGGAATACCCAATCCGCCCTCCTCAGGTGGTAATGTACTAATGGTTCTGTCTGAACCCAGCAGATTCACTCGGACGGAGGTCACAGGGGGAGTGTCTGTAATAGATATAGTATTTTGGGCAATATAGTCATTTTAATGGCAGCCACCCTGCCTATCCAAGATATCGGGTAGTGTTTCCATCGTCTCAATTCTGTTCGGACCAGTGCGTGTATTTTAGCACAATTGATTGAGACTGTTGCCTGCAGCGTAGGTGCCAGTTGGATACCCAGATATGGGACAGTGTACCCTGACCATTGAATGGGGTGCTGAGTCTGCAGGCTCGCCAACATTTGAGGTGACAAGGAAAGATTAGGTGCAACCGATTCCTCAATGTTAACTTTGAACGCCGAGGCGTTCGCGAAGGAGTTTAACTCTGACAGGAAGGCCCCCAGGGCTGAAGCTGGTTCTGAAAGTGTGACCAGGACTACATCCATGTACAAGCTGGTAGTGTGGGTGTCTCCTCCAAATCTAATCCCAGTTATATGGGGGTGTTTCCTGACTCTTTGGGTCATAGGCTCCATATACAGCGCAAATGACAGGGGTGAAAGAGGGAACCCCTGTCATGTGCCTCTGCCTATGGGGAAGCAGGTTGATGTGTGCCCGTTAACTCGAACGGACACCGTTGGGAGACGGTAGCAATTTAAAATGTGGGTCCTCAATTTCTCACCCACCCACTTCTCTTGAGCAGGTACTGTGCCCGACCCGTTTTCCTCCCGGATTACGTGCGCTGCGCCATTTTCGATCTTGCTGCGTGATCGCGCGAGACTTTTCGACCGCGAGTATGTCATGGCGTGATCGCGCCAGACTATTCGACCGTGAGTACGGCATGGAGTCCCGCCATCTTGCAATGCGAGACTTTCAGAACGCGAATACATCATAAGGGCCCGCGATCACTCATTGCGAGAGTAAACAATTGCGAACACGTAGATGCGCCGCGCTGCTGACATCCGGCGGGAGATTTAAACATCTCACTTTCCCAAAATCGCAAATATTGCAATTCTGCACAAGAAATCTATCGCTGGCAGCATAAACCTTCTGAAATTGATGATATGGATCAGAATAACTCCTCAGATTGACATTTGGCTGCACTTTTTTGTGCAAGGAGTGCATTTTTGGGGGGTTGGGAGGAAAGAAGTGCCCCAGAGTCTCCAACTTCCAGTTCCTGTCCAGCAGGCTCCTCCCAGCGCTTTGTCCATGTCCTGGTCACTTTTCATTTGGATCTTTAGCTGGAAGGATTACTCTTTGTGGCTGCTGCTGGATATTTGTATTTGAGGACTTTTTGTTTGGATCACTTTTGGAGTTGAGATTTTACAAGTAAGTTGGTTTTGTTTGTTTGGGGAATTGCAGTTGCTGCAACTACAATTTATAAACTTTTTCACAACTTTAAAAAAAATATATTGTGGGTAGCCACAGTATCCAGTAGGCCAAGGGTTAGTCATGGGTGCACGATACAACTGTTTCTGTGAGTTTTGCTGAACTTAAATATCATTTACGGCATGGATAGCATGGACTTGAATAGGTCATTGTTATATCTATGTGGAAGTTTTTTGTAATTTTGGGGTGCATTTTAAAGCCACACTAGCCAGTAGGCCCAGGGGTAGTCAGTGGTGCATGGGCCAAGTCTTTCTGTGGGGTCTCTTGAATTTAAACATCATTTAGGGAATGGATGGCATTGGATTGGGGTGATTTTTGTATGTATTTTGATTTTGTGGGTGATGTTGGTGCCTGGTACAGGGCCTGGCCATGTAGGTGGGGGCCATTCTGATGCCTGGTCCAGGGCCTGGCCATGTGGGTGGGGGTCTAGGGGCCATTTTGAAGCCAGGCCGTGTGCTTTGGGCCATAGACCTGCACCCAGTCTGCCTTGCTTTCATCCATTATGCCCAGGGGTACTCAGTGGTGCATGGGCCATGTCTTTCTGTGGGGTCTCTTGAATTTAAACATCATTTAGAGCATGGATGGCATTGTATTGGGGCGATTTTTGTGTGTATTTTGATTTTTTTGGGTGTTGTTGGGGCCTCGTCCAGGGCCTGGCCATGTGGGTGGGGGCCATTCTGATGCCTGGTCCAGGGCCTGGCCATGTGGGTGGGGGTCTCGGGCCATTTTGAAGCCAGGCAGTGTGCTTTGTGCCATAGGCCTGCACCCAGTCTGCCTTGTTTCATCCATTATGCCATGGGGTACTCAGTGGAGCATGGACCATGTCTTTCTGTGGGGTCTCTTGAATTTAAACATCATTTAGGGCATGGATGGCATTGGATTGGGGTGATTTTAGTGTGTATTTCGATTGTTTGGGTGTTGTTGGGGCCTGGTCCAGGGCCTGGCCATGTGTGTGGGGGTCATTTTGAGGCCTGGTCCAGGGCCTGGCCATGTGGGTGGGGGTATAGGGGCCATTTTTAAACCGGGCAGTATGCTTTGTGCCATAGGCCTGCACCCAGTCTGCCTTGCTTTCATCCATTATGCCCAGGGTTACTCAGTGGTGCATGGGCCAAGTCTTTATGTTGGGGTCTCTTGAATTTAAACATCATTTAGGGCATGGATGGCATTGGATTGGGGTGATTTGTGTGTGTATTTCGATTTTTTGGGTGTTGTTGGGGCCTGGTCCAGGGCCTGGCCATATGGGTGGGGGCCATTTTGATGCCTGGTCCTGGGCCTGGCCATGTGGATGGGGGTCTAGGGACCATTTTGAAGCCAGGCAGTGTGCTTTGTGCCATAGGCCTGCACCCAGTCTGCCTTGCTTTCATCCATCATGCCCAGGGATACTCAGTGGTGCATGGGCCAAGTCTTTCTGTGGAGTCTCTTGAATTTAAACATCATTTAGGGCATGGAAGGCATTGGATTCGGGTGATTTTTGTGTGTATTTCAATTTTTGGAGTGTTGTTAGGGCCTGGTTCAGGGCCTGGCCATGTAGGTGGGGGCCATTTTGATGCCTGGTCCAGGGCCTGGCCATGTGGGTGGGGGTCTCGGGCCATTTTGAAGCTAGGCAGTGTGCTTTGTGCCATAGGCCTGCACCCAGTCTGCCTTGCTTTCATCCATTATGCCCAGGGGTCAGTGGTGCATGGGCCATGTCTTTCTGTGGGGTCTCTTGAATTTAACCATCATTTAGAGCATGGATGGCATTGGATTGGGGTGATTTCTGTGTGTATTTCGATTTTTTGGGTGTTGTTGGGGCATGGTCCAGGGCCTGGCCATGTGGTTGGGGGCCATTTTGAGGCCTGATCCAGGGCCTGGCCATGTGGGTGAGTGTCTAGGGGCCAGTTTGAAGCCAGGCAGTGTGCTTTGTGCCATAGGCCTGCACCCAGTCTGCCTTGCTTTCATCCATTATGCCCAGGGGTACTCAGTGGTGCATGGACCAAGTCTTTCTGTGGGGTTTCTTGAATTTAAACATCATTTAGGGCATGGATGGCTTTGGATTGGTGTGATTTTGTGTGTATTTTCATTTTTTGGGTGTTGTTAGGGCCTGGCCATGTTGGTTGGGGTCTAGGGGGCATTTTGAAGCCAGGCAGTGTGCTTTGTGCCATAGGCCTGCACCCAGTCTGCCTTTCATCTATGATGCCCAGGGGTACTCGGTGGTGCATGAAACAACTCTCTCTGTGTGGACTCTCTTCTATTGATTTAAACATCCATTTTGGATTAGAATTGCAATTTTTATTTTGGGTCTTTCCGTTTTTGGGTGTGTTCTAATAATAATTATAAATGCCTAGTTGCAAATATTAATTGAAGCATGACATATGCAACATTTATTTCACTGATATTCCTCTGGCTTCCTTTGCTTTTAGGTGCACAAAGACTGAGAACCAGGAATCATCATCACTTTTTGTAGTGCCAGGAAGAAGTCCTGCATGTGTGTGCACAACGTCACGTGACGTCACGTGTGGCCACAGACAACTCTGCAACTCGTGCAACTGCGTCCTGCTGTTCTGACATCTGAAGATGGGCCCAAAGAAACGTGGCCGTAGCTCCTCTACCAAGAAAGTTGCCAGTGCCACTGCCAGAAAGAAGGAGCAGAAGAAGCAAGTGGCGCCACTTACCAAGGAGACTGGTGTGCCGACAGACACTTTTTTGGGGGAAAAAAAACTACGCCTGCAGCAGCGGTGTCCCCGGGGACCAAGCTGGGAGCAGCACCTCCGCTTCATTGGTCTCAGTGCCACCACGCCAAGTTAGGCCCAAGTCCATGAGTGCCGCAGAGGCAGCCACTTTAATTGCTCTTTCACCATCGACCAGTGATGTTGCCGTTGACTCATCGCAAAGTAGCATCCAATCAACGCAGGGTGTAACTCATCTGACGAGTGTTCAACCACAGCCGCAATGACAACCACAGGTACAACAAGGAGAGGCGCAAGGAGAGGCGCATGGAGAGGCGCAAGTAGAGGTGCATGGAGAGGCGCATGTAGAGGCGCGTGGAGAGGCGCATGGAGAGGCACAACTGCCCACAATGCTTGTTCCTCCAGAAGTAAGGGCACATCAGGAAATCAAGAATCATGCAAAGGTATCAGCCGAGCAAGCCACTCCTCCTGTTGCTCCATTGTCTTCCAGATCCCCAGCAAGGAAAAGGTCAAGGAGGGCTAGTACAAGTTCTTCTTCAAGCCCCCTTCCTTCTGATGATTGAGATCTTGATTGGCACCCACCAATGCAGTCTGAGAGGGAGGCACGCCATGAGTCGACAAAGCTAGGTAAAAGGAAGGTTCCCGCAAGGCTTTCAGTTATGGGTGATGACGAAGAAGAAGTAGAAGTGGTGTATTCTGCTGCTGATGAACAGTCTGACGATGACGGCCCAGTCATCACAGTCGTCACTCCAGTCCCAGCGGGCATGTAGCAAACAGACATTTTTACCCTATCCCGAAATGCTGCTGTGCAGGATGTGTGCGGCGTGGCACCACTGGTACCACCACCAACACAGGTAACTACTACACCAACACGACCTACAGCTTCCATATTTTCTCGTCAGAAGGGCTGGCAGGGACCTCCATCCAGCTCGACCTCCATTACCTCAAGTAGTGGTTCTGTAAGTGCACAACAGAGTCAAATTCTGCCACGCCCATCCTCCACTTCATCTGGCATTGAAAGTAGCACCTCCACCACCACCAGAAATCTCGAGTCCCCAGTGTGGGACTTCTTTAGTATTAGCAAAAAGGCAGAAAACCTAGTCATTTGTTCGATTTGTAAACAAGTAGTTAGTCGGGGTAAGCTTGGTACCAACTATGGTACCGGAGGCCAGAGAGGTCATCTCCAAAAACACCACATTATCCAGTGGGAGGCGCACCTAAATAACATCCGGAAAGCCAAAAGTACAAATCCAAATGTATCCATTGTTATTGCATCTGATGATGAGGAGCTGATCATGCAGGGGGGAGGTGAAGAACCGAGACACATTTTTACTGGTACACACAGTGCCCCTGGCAGCAGCACTGCAGTGGTAGCGCCCACACCCTCCTTTACCCCAGCAACATCTAGGAGGCACAGTAGTCTGGTAGAGACACCAATGCGAAAAAGTACATCAATGAGCCTAACTGAGTTGAAGAAATTTGGATCCTCATCACATATGAAAACGGTCCAGACCACCATTAAAAAGCATGATTTGGTCAGAGGCGCCATTTGAACGCAACCACCCAACGCACATCTGTATAATGCAATGCTGGCTAAAATGTTAGCGCTGGACCTTCTCCCTTTTTCTTTCGTGGAAGGGGTGGGTTTTCTAGAATTTGTGGCAACAGTCTGCCCTAAATGGAAGGTTCCTAGCCGGTCCTATTTTGCCAGAGTTGCGGTTCCAGCACTACATCACGATGTGCTGGAGGTGATTGGGGCAGCTTTTGAGAAGACTGCTGTTCACACTATCCACCTGACAACAGACATGTGGACCAGTTGCCAAGCCGTTGATTACATGTGCATCACTGCACACTGGGTCTCTTTTGCGGGGGTTAGAGAGAAGATAGCTGCAGGTGTTGACAGTGTCACAATTTTTCAAGCTACTCGGAAACATGCAACAGTAGCCATGTTTGCCATGGAGAAATCTCATACTGCAGTTAACATTTTGGAGGAGTTTAACAGTAAGGTCTTCGAATGGCTGCAGCCAAGAAAGTGCATGATTGGTTATGTTTCTACGGATAATGGCAGTAATATAGTTAAGGGCATGTCTGATGATGGCTATTTCAGAGTGCAGTGTTTGACGCACAGTATTAACATTGTTGTTCAAGATTTCTTGAAAAAAGAAAACACAGTCGGCAAGTTACTGACCACCTGCTGAAGAATCTGCACTCATTTCGGCCATTCTTTTAAGGCCCGGAAGCAGCTGAGGATCATTCAATGTAGCCGTAGAGTGCCAGTCAGAGGACTCATCCAGGAGGTGGCAACACGTTGGAACTCAACCTTCTACATGTTTGAGCGTCTTTTTGAGCAGTACTTGGTAATCAATGAGTCTGTATTTAACACACGGGGTGCTTCTATGAAAGACATGAGGCTAGAGGTGGATGAATGGGACCTAGTTAAAAGCCTGACAGACATGCTTCGTCCTTTTGAGGTGTTCACGAGTGACGTCAGCAGGAAGGACTGTACTTTGGGCAAAGCTATCCCATTGTTGCACATGCTAGAGCACCAACTGAAGGCGGTGTCTTCAGCATTCCGAATTGATGCTGAAAAACAAGACTCATATCAGTTGGCAGAGAGCTTATTAAGCTGCCTAGTTGACAATGAAAGGCTTAAAGCAATACATTCAGAACAATATTACATTTGTGCCACTATTCTGGATCCACGGTACAAAAAGGCACTGGCCAGCAATACATTAATTGAAGCAGATGTTTCCAAGTACAAACATTGGCTAGCTCTGTCAGCCACTCGGTTTGAAAAAGAGCAGCAGGAAATTTAAGGAACCACCACAAGTACTACTGAAGCAGCAAGCCATCCGGCGTCAAGGTCCACTTCTGTGACCGAAGGCAGTCACTTTCCCTCACAGCCGTTACCGACAGCCGCAACCGTATCATCATCATCCCCTGCACCAGGCCCAGCCATAATATTGTCGGAAGCGGATTGGATAACTCATCATGGGTTTGCTCGTTCCAGTGTTGATGCAAAGGCAACAAATGTTACGAAAAGTGGAGCACCCATGGAGGACCTTGAGTGGATGGTGCAGGCCTATCTGGATGGCCCAACAGAGGTCTTCTTTGATCAGAACCCATTGGTGTATTGGTATGGGAAAAGGCCTCAATGGCCACTGATCACCAAGCTGGCTATAAATTATTTGGCTTGCCCACTCGCAAGCGTGTCTTCTGAACGTGTTTTCAGTGCTGGTGGTGCTATTGTAACTTCAAAAAGGACCCGTCTCTCGCCCAAAAATGTAGAGAAGTTAACACTGATCAAGATGAATCAGCACTTAATACCACCAGATTACAAAATACGTGAATCCACGTAGGAAGAAGAGGATACCGACTTAGGTGACGGAAGTTCTTATCTGTTAGCTGACCTACTCCAGGTTCAATTCACAGAGTTTGAGGACGAGCTCTACTTCCCTGACACCTAGGCTTGAAATACTTACTTTTTTTTCATCCTTATTCACTTTTATTTCTGTGTGTCTTTCTTTGTTTTGCAACTTTTAGCACAACAAAACTCTAATCACAACAAATCTATCAGCAGCACTGTCTTCGTCTTATTTCCATATATAAGGCAAAGCTGTCTGCATTCCTGAAGTTCACAAGTTCACAACTCAGTCATTATCCTCCTCCTTCAGACTACCCCTATCCATTTCCCTCGCGGCAGATGGCCAGTTTACGCAGAATCAAGAAATTGTCGCTATGCTGACTGTTACTTCTGAAATTGACACAAGAGGCTGCCCTGTGGCCCTTCACTTAAGAATAAGATGCTGACAAAAAGTGGAACACGTAATGAATGATGAGATGGCATGCAGAGTGGACAACACTGGCTGTCTGGCTCTGATGAAAGCAATTGCTGTTTGTTTGTTGTGCATGAAATGAATCCTATGTATTCTGTTATTATTTAATCTTTTACACACTAAATATAACACAGTCTACTTTGTTTTTACCTTGTTTCATGCAAATTGTACTTCTACTGCAGGGGCCACTATGTTGCATTTTTTAATATGGAAAATGTCCTTGGACTCACTGTGTGTAGACTGTGACTGCATGATCAACATTGAGTTTGCCAATACCATGATGATGATGATGAGCCTTGATGATCAAAGTTACATAATATCTTTACAGTCACTCACTGGGATGGATGGATCATCATCGTCGGTTTACGGAAGAACTATGGCCATTTCGTGAGTGGCAAACAGGTGAACAAGTCAACAACAACCACAGCAGAACTACATGTCTGTCTATTCGTGGTATGGAGTGGTCGAGCCAGTGTAGTGTTGTTATGCCAGAGTCCAGACAGCAGTGCATGTAAAATTGCGGCTATGTGGCTTGCTGTGTAAAATTAGATCTGCTTTGTCTGTCTGTGTCAAAGAGGTATGGTACATGGAGGTTGGTTCACTCAGTGGTGCCTGCCTTGACCGTCTGCATGACCCTGGCCTGCTGTGTGCTAATTATTATCCTTGAAAAGGAGACTCAGAGTACGCACTTTAGAAATGATGGTTGTATGTAATACTGTCGCCTCTGAAAGTGAAAGTGTTATTTATGTACTACACACCGTACATTATATTTTTCCTCCGGGGTGTTTTAATATCCCTTCCTATTTTTCCATCGACAATTACAGGCCGGCTTTTACCCTGTGCGATGGGAAAAACATTAACTCAGGCTTACCATAGTTATCCGTAATTCCGCATCCGTCAGGTAGGCAGTGTACAGTGTGGTCACCAAGATTGATCGACGGAGCGTCAGATGGAATGGAGGAGGACCGCGAATAAGAGGAATGGCTGGATGCATGCAACTTCCCAAATTGAACAGGACAACTACAACATACAGTTACAGTATACGCTTCACTGCTCCTTGTCTTTTAAATAATGTTATTGTTGTGAACTTCTATGAGTGCTACTCTATGCGTTTGCTCTCTGCTTCAAATTCATCCCTACAGCTATTTGATAAGCTTCTTTGCTATTTTTTAAAAGAATTTAATGTACTAATAAGTGTTTATTCTCTCTGAGGGCAGATAGGCAAGTGAAATTGCGTAATTAATGCAGCCCTGTACTATCAAATTGTTTATTCATAGTTAGTAAGTTGTAGTTAGTACTACTTTTCAGTAACCTAACCAACCATTTAGCAAACAACTTCATGCATGGCCTTCCTTTATGTCCCTTAAAAGATTTATGGATATCTTTGTATCCAGAGATTTTTTTTTCTTCATTTGTTGTTTGTCCATGCTGTGTTTTTTTTTCTCTCTCCACAATACTTTCCCCAAAACCCCCATTCCCATCCAATTTTCAAACCCTAACCCTCTTCCCCCGGGCGGTGTGGTTTTCATTGAGGTATGACTAAATGACAACAATAATTCCACACACTTGCTGGGGAGGATAAGGTCAAAAGCAACAGAAAATCAATTTCAAGGCAGGTAAAGGAATCCGAGGATATATTCTTATTTTGCTTGACACACACCCATGAGTATTTGCAAATCAAATCAGAATTTTGCGCCATCAAGTGGATTCATCCTCAGCAACATCCTCCTCCTACACGTGACGAATGCTTACGCTGCTGTGTCCTTTAGTACTATTTTTTGTAGTAGCCATACTCCACGCAACTAGTAGTTAACTTTTGATGGAATACTTTAGCATTGCTTAGGCTACAATTTATGGCACTGTTCTTGTGTACTGTACTATCTATTGTACTGTTCTAATGCTCCTCTCAAGCCACTCAATGATTCATTTCCTTTTTTTTCATATGCTGCTACTGCAAGTGTGTACCACTACTACTACCACCACCACAACTATGAGATTTCATTTGTCCAGGATTCCATAGCAAACCTTAATCGCCATTTGCCATGCAGCCAGCCCTGTGCCTAGCCCTATTCTCAAACACGAATCACAGGTAAGATAAGCATTTTGGGGGAGGAAGAATAATGGAGTAGGAGGAGAGGAGAGACTGACGGTAGGACTAGTAAAGTAGTAGGACAATTGAATTCACTAACTCTGTCAGTGGCACTTTTGTAAAAATGTGGGCGATTAGACAATTTGAATCAAGCAGCCAGTTAAGTTTCAGGAAGACAAACGTACAGTTAACCCCCCCCCCCCCCGCCTCCCCCACAAAACAGTAAAAACACGTATGCTATGTTTAAGTAGAAAATAAATAATTATTTTGACCCAAACAAAAATAAACTATCCCGCAAGACCCGGCCACCCCCCTCCCTAACCCCAACCAATGTCCATAAAATCAAATGTCCCCAAAAGTCCAAATACGCCAAAGTCCAATTCCCACCCCCCAAAAGTCTTTAAAAAAGGGGCAAGGGACAGTCTCTCTACTTTCACCGGTGGTGTCCTCCTGTGGCCAGGTGGTCATGCAGCTCTCTCCGGAGGTCCTTGAGCAGGCCTTTCTGCCTCGCCACCTCCTGCTCAAGGTAGGCCACTCGCAGGGTCAATCCGTGCATACGCGCCTTGCAGGTACTGTGGGGGGCAGCTGTTGTTTTCGCTGCTCGGCGGCGGCGGGTGGCTGCCGGACTACGGCGCCATACCACTGGAGTATTGCATTGGCTGTATGACCCAGGGGCAGCGACGGAGGATGCAGCTGTTGTGGATGTTGACTGCAAGTCATCCTCCTCCTCCTGAGCCACCAGCTGCCGATATTCGGCGACAATTGCCTCTAGCTTTTGTTGCCGGGCCCGGATAGCCAACTCCTTCCTTGTTAGTTTAGAAGGAGGATCTATATGAAGAAAGAAAAACATACTGTAAGCAATACTCTTTAAGATTAACACAAAATAATTCAATATCTATCTAACCTCCTACTTCGTCTGCCTCTGCTCTAACATTAGTGGGAGTTTCAGGAATTCTACTAGCACTATATGGACTCACTACATTAGACTCAGGCAGTACACCAGTCTTCTTCTTCTCTCTTGTTTAGCGAAATTAGTACGTAAACTTGTGGAAGCTGGCATAATGCCAGCGCAGTCACCTTGCACCCAAGAAAAACAGACGCAAGCCATGATGACCCAGACTTGCGTTACTGTTACCAGTCCAGTACATGCAGGTGGTGAAGCTCTTACTTTTCTATTACGGGTGGCACTGGCCATACTCTGTTACAAGGGCTACTGCTCAATTAATTTAACTTTCACCCTGCCCTGCCCCTGACTACTACAAAAGGAAAATGAAGAAGATAAATAATATGATCATCTATCCCTTCACAGGATATTTGCTTATATAAGGGATGACTTTAGGTGCTTTGTTTTTATTGATTGAGTGAACACCGATAGGCCACACATGAATGACAGAGTTGAAAAAAATATATTAACAGAGGTAGTGAGTGGTCCCCGTAATCGCCGGAGGAAGGCACTTGCGAGTTGTGACTTGACTTGATAATGTAAACTATACAATATAGATACACAATATATGCTGTGCTTGCAAACTACTGCTATTCAAGGGAGTATTCTGAAAAATGACGACTTCTACTTTCCTCGGCTTTGCTACTCTGGCACGGACGTACGGTGTTATATGCTCTTCAAAATAACACTCTTCATCCAGTGACCGTCTATTCTGTCTACATAAACCTATGCTACCTATGAGGAAGATACCATCCAGGCATCCATCCATTCAAAGTAAATGTCAATCATTCTTCTTAATGTCTCAACTGGACAAACCTTACTTTTTCTCACCGAAAAACACCCTTTTTATTTTATTTTGTAAACCGCCAGCCATGTATCCGTGCTTGACTTGCATTTGAATTTGAACCAAAGGATATATTGCGCACACATACAGTTTCTGTTTCACCAACCCAGGCAGTCCTCTTTTCTTTCTCCTTCTACCCATCCTTGCTTCAGCCTTCAACCGGCATGCATCAGATTCCCAGCCACCTGTGCCTGCATTCAAAAACACGTATCATTCTTTGCCAGTCATTAATTTAACTCGCTCGTCCTTCCTTACACCATTCTTTCCCTTTTCGTTCATCCCATCCATCAAGTTCATCTTTGATCTGACTTGGCTTCTCGATAAAACTTTCACAGCTGAGTTGAAGTCAAATTTAGAGGTGGCCATGGTTACTCGTCAACTCCCGCCGCTAAAGCTATTGCTAACGCGAAGTCAAGGGTGACTGTCTTCTACCTGGTTGACAAAAACGTAGTTCTACATTTGTAAGTCTTCTTAACAGGAAAGTGTACTTGTACTGTACAACATATACATCCCTGCAGCCAGCCTACTCCGCAATCTCAATAAGTAAGGCCCCAAGAATGCCATTAGGAGCTTGGGCATTTGGCTGGATAGGTCCCTGACTTTAGACTATCAGGCCACCAAGCTATCGGCCACCTGTTTTGGCCTTATTAGAATGTTGAGGAGGATACTTCCCCTGTTACCATTCAAGGGCAAACAAACCATCGTGCAGGGACTAATCCATTCCAGGTTAGATTTTGGAAACGCACTTTATCTTGGAGCCCCCGACTCCACACTGCGAAAACTGCAAGTTATCCAAAATTGTGCGGCCCGCACCCTACTGCAAATTCCCCGTAGGCTTTCTGTTAGACCTGGACTGAAAACACTGCACTGGCTCCCTGTTAGGGACAGGATTAGCTTTAAGTCCCTTTGTATTGCCCATCAGTCATTCTGGGATACAGGACCAGCAATTAATCTCCCTCTAATCACCCCGTACCTCCCCAGCAGACAGCTACGTTCAGCCAATGCATTTCTTGCTGTCGTGCCCAGGGTCAAACGGACCAGATCGGGAGGACGCTCTTTTACTCTGAATGTGGCCAGGCTGTGGAACACTCTCCCACTCCATTTAAGGTCTAACTCCGACCTAACCTCCTTCAGGAAACAACTGAAAACCTTTTTGTTCAATAAATAGGCCATCCCCTCCCTTCTGTGCTATCCGCCCTACTGTAAGTTCCCCTCTTAGTCACAGCGCTGGGACGCCTCCGGGCAACTATTTGCGCTTTATAAAACACATTTTCATTTCATTTCATAATAGCTTACCACTGCCCGCCACTACCGTGGCATCCCCCACAGCAGTTCCTGCTGGCATCGCATCCGCCCCTGGAGTGACCACCTCCGCGCTGGCCCCGGCACTGGTGGTGGGCTGTGCCGATTGTGTTACGCCTAGAAAATACATGTAATATTTTTAGATGCCATATACACCACTCCCTATTTTGTCTAGGAATGAAAAAATATGTTACTAAATAAGCAAATTTAATTATTTGTGACTCTCTAGACTAAACTGAAAATTCCTCTTTCGTAAGGGGAGGGTGTTTTTTATTTATGCTTAGCCGTAACATGCTACACTTTTTGGCACACCTGATGAATGCTTGCTTTTTAACTCGCACCATTTATATCATAACAGACAGAAGCTTCCCTTCTCCGAACAAGAACAGTATGTTACTCGGAGTCGTCATCATCACCACCAAGACTTTAAGTTCCAATCAGGTGAGGGCTCTCCCACAATTAATGTGTAAAATCAGCCACTGTTGAGTTTTCAAGAGTTCACCGTTTATCTTATATGAAGTTGATTTTAATAAATGTTTTAATATAATGCACAATTGAAATTTAAGGTACAGAGTACACACAGAGCTAGTTGTTTTACTTTTAATAAAGCTTTAAAACTTACATAGACTCTGTGGTTTTTGGTCATGAGTGAGTGAGCGAAATAGTTTGCAATTTGCAAGCATGAGTTCGTGACTCTGAGAGGTCGGGACTCTGACTCCGTAGTCTTATGTTCTGGGTTGTATAATCATTGGGGATCATCGCTGAATTGGGGAGCTAAATAATGACTCTGACACACCAGCTAGTCAGTAAGGAGATTGGGGGTTCAACTTCTGTTATGACTGAGGTATGTGGAAAGTCTAACTGCACCTATTATCACCAATGCCCTATTTCTTGTCCATAGTTCTGTTTGTGCAGAATAGTCCCTGCAACAGTAGTAGTATGTCCTCCTATCCAATCGAAAAGTATCTTATTCTTGGTGGCCATTGACATTTTATTGTTGGGAATTGTCAAAGCATAAACATTAAGAAGACTTCAATAGACATTATGGACAACCCAGAGGACTGCACTCAGCGCCTAGAGCTATTGCTGAATAGGAGTTTTGTTTAACACCTTTAGACAACTGTGCAAGCTTTGCTAGCTACACAGACAGACTAATAATAATATAGTAGGAGCACAGAGAGTCATAGTAGAGGTAGGATAAGAATTTAGAAACAGTCTACAAGAAGATCAAAGACGATTTAGGAAAAAATAGAATTATGATGAACGTTTGGAATAAATCGGTGCAGTAAAAGTTAGGGAAGTATAATTATTAATATTAACAGGAAAACTTACTGGAGCCAGCAGAGGAGTTCTCGGCAGACCGATCCTGGCCTTCCTGCTCCGCCGGCGCCGCTACCTCCTCTGTCCTCTTGCCCCTGGGAGGAGCTGATGCACATGAAAGAAAGACACAAACATGAATGATTGTTGTCAACCAAATCAAACATTTCAAAAAAACAATAACAAATTATTTCGGAGAAATAGACAACAATTGCACTAAATTTATTGACCTATCTGATGTGGTCTACTAGGATATTAGTACTGCTGGATTTTCGGACCGTCTACTTGGAAAGTTATGTAACTCACTAAACCAACTACAAAAAGGTTCAACTAGGACTGGCAGGCAGCACTCCGCAGCACGCGAAGTGACAGGCACAGTCTGTCATGATTGCAGACCACTGAAAAGCTTCCTACTAAATACCCAGTCATAATATACTCAAACTATCAATCCATCACCACTATCTCTTCTTAGTGGCAGGAGTACAAAGGAAGGACTGGACTTGAGTCGCTAGTGTCTAGCATTACGCAGTTCTGTAAAGTACACTCATACATAATCACTCAGGCCAAATTAGCACAAAATTGAAAACAAGTAAGCATAGTAATACCACCAGTGAGCAGGCGAACAGTGCATCTGCAATTGCGGTTCTCCTATTAACATGACCAGAGAATCTGGATTTCATTAAAGACACGGAGGCTAACATTATGCATTAATCCTTTAATGCCACTCACAACAGCCGCTTACATCACAAAGGAATAAGAAAGAACTAGATGACATCACGCCATCAATATAAGCCATGAGCAGGAGTAGAGCTGCCTCTTTAAAATGCGGACGAACAATGAAAGTCTAATCAAACTGCAACTTGGTACGAAGAAGGTGATGAGGTTGAAAACCATGGAAGGAAGTGAAGTAAAAACCGTAGGAATCCATTAGCTTGAATTATCTGAAAGAAAAGAAGAACATCAAAGTCTGAACCGTTGACAAACGGAAAGAAGACAAGGTCAGCAATAACATTGGATGCAAGCAAACTTGAATTGAAAAGATTTAATACATACATTTTTCAAATTTTTCAGGTATTATTAATATTTAATCGAACAAAATATCCAAATATCCTCCATATAGGGGAGGGGAAAGGGGGGGATAATGTTAGCCTCCGTGTCTTTAATGAAATCCAGATTCTCTGGTCATGTTAATAGGAGAATCGCAATTTCATTACAAGACAGGAGGCTACATTATGCATGTTGGTAGCCCTGAATGACAACATCAGAAACATGTTCAATAGGTTTGCAGTAATGATGCGCAAAGGTAGAAGCATTGGACCAGTCTGCAGACTTAAGGATAACATCCAACTTACCACCAGACCAAAAGGATTTGCTGGACATAGCACTTCTTAGAGAGTGAGCTTGGAATTTAGAAAGGTCAATACCAGCAAGGTTCATGGCCAGCTTAACCCATCTAGCAATGGAGCAAGACGAAATAGGTTTAAATGGTTTAACATAGGAGACAAGAAGTTGATTCGCATCAGGTGGACGAAGGTCTTTCATTCGAGTCATATTCTTTCATGCAATTAACAACACAAAGTTTTTTGCAGAAATCAAAACGAGGATAAAAAATGAAATCAGACATAGTCTTAGTTCTTCTATGAATTTAACACCAAACATGTCATAACATCTATAAGAAATATCCAAAGCTTTGACGTCGGATACCCTGCGACAAGAAATCAGGCACAACAGAGAGGCAAGTTTAATTGAAAGACATTTTCTATTAAGAAGGGAGTTATCAGGCCAGGAGCAAAAGAGGTCAAGTAGAAGAGATTCTGAGGGGGTCCAGACACCACCGGTGTCCTGGTCGAGCAGACGTGCTCCCCAAGCTTGAAGGCTGGCGTCTGACTCTAGAACGAAATCCGGAGTTGAACCGAATATAGCACTTCCGTTCCAGGCATCCAAATTGTCCAGCCACCAAGAAAGTTCCAGTTTGGCTTGTTCGTCCAGAGAAACATGGTCTCCATACCAAAGGCCGGATCTGAGAGCATTGGCTTTCACTCTCTGAAGAGCACGGTAGTTGAGCGGACCTGGGAAGATAGCTTGGATCGAGGAAGAAAGGAGACCGAGAAGTCTGGCCAATTCTCGGAGGGAGAGAGACTGTTGTCTCAGAACAAATCTGATTTCCTTGCGGATTTTGGCAATTTCCTTTTTTGGGAGTAAGAGGAGACAGCTGGAGGTGTCCACAGTGAAGCCTAGGAACTCCAGAGATGTGGAGGGTGAAAGAATGGACTTTTCCCTGTTTATAATAAATCCGAGATCCTCTATGAGATTCATGGAGGTTTGGAGATCTTTTAATAACTGAGAATGAGATTGGGACATGATGAGGATGTCGTCTAAGTAAATAATGAGACGGATACCTCTGGTTCTCAGGATGGAGACGATCTTTCTCATGACCTTGGTGAAACACCAAGGGGCGGATGAAAGGCCGAAAGGAAGGGCCTGAAATTGAAAAAGGCGATTGTTCCAAATGAATTGGAGAAAGGGTTGATGTTCTACAGCCATGGGTATGGTGAAATAGGCATCCTTTAAGTCCAATTTGACTAACCAATCTCCTTGAAGGAGAAGATCTCTGAGAAGATGGATGCCCTCCATCTTGAAATGTCGATAAATGAGGTATTTGTTTACCTCCCGAAGGTTTATTACTGGGCGCCAACCCTTGTCCTTCTTCTCGACTAAGAGGAGGGTGCTTACAAAGTTTTTTTGAGACCAAGGTACCTCTATTATAGCGCCCTTCTTTAACATAGAAGAAACCTCTTCTTTGACAATTTCTAGGTGTTCTAGAGGAAGAACCAGAGGATTTGGAGTGACAGATTGATATGGGATCTCTAGGAATGGTATTTTGAACCCTTGGACTGTCTCTAGAACCCAGGGGTCTTGTGTCAAGGACTCCCAAACGTGAAACAAATGTTTGAGCCTGCCCCCGACCTTGGGAGGGGAAGAAGAAAGAGAAGCACTTACTTTGAGTTGCGTTGTTGGAAGCACCACCGGGGGGGGAAGCCTCTTCCTCGTGAACCTCTTCCTCTTGGCGGGTAATATTGCCTGTTGTTGGAGGGGTAGAAGCCTCTACCGGTAGAACCTCTTCCTCTTCCAGATGAGAAGGGCCGAAAGTTTCCACGGCCGAAAGAGCGGCCCCTTCTTCCGGCCTGGCCAAAAAGGTTTGTAAGGAAAACCCTTTTCATGTTAATTTGAGCTCTGTCCAGAGCGGTAAAGGTTGCAACATATTTACCGAGCGTTTTAATCATGTCTTCTCCAAAGAGGAGGCCATTGGGCTTAGAGGAAGGCTCTTTTTCTGCGAGATCGCCAAGTTTGGGGTTTATTCTATTAAGGACAGTCCTCCTTCTTTCGATGTTAAGCGAGGAGTTTGCGTTACCAAGGAGTACTATTGCTCTTTGGCTCCATCCCCTGATTAGGTTGGTATCGAGGGGGGTATTAGAGATGTGGGATTCCTCAGCTAGGTCGAGGATTCTAGTAAGGGGGCCTAAAAGGTCAAGAAGGTGATCCTGACAGGCTTTAAGAGCCCTTTCAAGGCCCTTCCTGGGGTCCTTACCTAATTTGAATAAAACTTTATAAGGTCAGGGTCTAGGTTAGGAGTTTGGCACACCTTATCTTCTATGTAAGGTCTGGGGCATTCAGACCTCATAGTGTTGCGAGACTGTAACTCGAGAGAGTTTCTGACCCATTTAGCCACAAACTTTGCGACATGGTCATGTGGATACCACCTTGAGCTGTTGGGGTGAGATATATTGGTTGGGGAGAACATTTCTCCACCTAGGGGGTCAAGGATCGCGTCCTTTGAAGAGGGTGAGGAATCTGCCTCTGAAAAAGTGTTGAGATCCAAGTCGTCCAAGTCTCCCTCATCGAGGTCGAGCACGAATTCATCGTCTGGTTCGTTGAAGAACTCGTCTTCATCGGAACTAGGATCCACACGAGCACTGTCAATATATGTGCCGCTTGGGACACCTGTCAAATTTGTGCCGCTAGGGACACCCAACCTGAGTGTGCCGCGAGGGGCAACCTTGCCTTTTGAGGCGCTAGGGCCTCCCAAACCTTGTGAGGTGCTTGGACCTCCAATGTCGTGCGAGGTATCGCGACCTCCATCAGTGCTTGGGCAGTGTTTGGATTTTTTCTGGGGTTTAGAGTAGTCGGGGTCACGAGGAGTGTCATCGAATAAAAGGGATCTTTTATTGGATATGACCTCCTTCAAGGTATCCAACGTACAGGTCCTCATTTCCCTTTGTAAGAAGGATTTAAATGCGTCGCTATTGTGATTAGGCGAGCTAGCCATTGCATCATCGGGTTCTAGGTCGGACATAGCAGGTAAGTAAGGGTTAAACCAAGTTAGATAAGGAGAGAGGCTAGTAGGAGCGTATCCTTATTAAAGTGTAAACAGATAAAATCCCTTATAATAATATAAAGAGTCTTTTTATTTTTTTTTAGTATTAGGCTTTTTTTTTTTTTAGGTATTAGGTTATAACTTAAAAAATTGGGTGTTATTATAGCAAAAGGGAGGCTTTATCCTAAATTAATTTAGGTTTTGACTTAAATAATATCCTAAATAATGGGGTATTTTCGCTAAAATGTTGGCCTTTCGAGTCGAAGGAACAGCTGATCGGTAGTTTAAAGCGTTCGGCAGGGGCTTCTCAAAGCAACCGGCGTGCTCGAGCCACTCGGAGCGTCAGCGAGGAGGAATGGACCTTAGGAGGCATATCGTGAAGCGTCACGGTTGCCAAGGTCCATTCCTCTACTAAGGACGACGAGCCGGTTTTGAGGGACGAGCAGGTTTCAAGGGTATTTGTCGAGGCGCAATGAGGCCGAGTGGGGTCCAGACGGAAGGGGGCAATTTTGGGAGCGGAAGCGATGGCAATTTTGGGAGCGGAGGCGATAGAAAGCGGCAAAAACGGGAAATGTGAAGTCGGAGGTACTGAGTATTCGTGCACAAAACAGTTGGTGGGGGGGGATGGGTAAAACGCGGGGTAGACGCGACAACCATAGATTGGAAGTCGTTAGGGAGAAAGAAATGGGAGCATTTCGAGTACAGAGTTATAAATCATGCTAAAAGTACGAAACAAATTCGTAAGGACATTCAAATGTAAGCATTCAAAAGCATGTAAGAAATTAAGGCAATTTGAGTATAAAGATAAATAATGACATTCATGATAGTATCAACAAGGTAAGAGAGAGAACTTATCTGTTGTGAGCCGCATTTAAAAGAGGCAGCTCTACTCCTGCTCATGGCTTATATTGATGGCGTGATGTCATCTAGTTCTTTCTTATTCCTTTGTGATGTAAGCGGCTGTTGTGAGTGGCATTAAAGGATTAATGCATAATGTAGCCTCCTGTCTTGTAATGAAATCACAGAAGCTTTTGAAACATAATTTACCTGCAATGTAATCTCTAGTGTCTAGCATTACATAGTTCTGTAAAGTACACTCATACATAATCACTCAGGCCAAATGAGCACAAAATTGAAAAGAAGTAAGCATAGTAGTACCACCAGTGAGCAGACGAGCACCTGCAATCACAGAAGCTTTTGAAACATAATTTACCTGCAATGTAATCTCTAGTGTCTAGCATTACGCAGTTTTGTAAAGTACACTCATACATAATCACTCAGGCCAAATGAGCACAAAATTGAAAACAAGTAAGCATAGTAGCACCGCCAGTGAGCAGGCGAGCACCTGCAATCACAGAAGCTTTTGAAACATAATTTACCTGGATTGTAATCTCTAGTGTCTAGCATTATGCAGTTCTGTAAAGTACACTCATACATAATCGCTCAGGCCAAATGAGCACAAAATTGAAAACAAGTAAGCATAGCAGCACTGCCAGTGAGAAGGCGAGTACCTGCAATCACAGAAGCTTTTGAAACATAATTTACCTGCAATGTAATCGCCAGCATTTTTGTTTTTCGGAAAAAAAATATATTTGCAATATCATAACACAGAGCAGAAGACAGCAAAGTAGTGATTAAATAGCTACTAATACTCACCAAGCCCAGGGATCTCGACGCCAAGCAGGTCGAGCAGGTCGTGTTCCCGGTCCAGTATGTCCGACCACCGGTGCGTCACCTGGTTGTAGGGGCGCCGGACCCCAGACTCCCGATACATGGCCCGGCACACCTTACCCCATAGCTGGCGATGCTCCCGGAGGCCGTACCCGGTACCGGGCCTGCCGCCTGCCGCGACGGTCTTGGGGAGGTGGCGCTGCACGAAGAAGACCAGTGCGGCCACCTCCACCGCGCTGAAGATCTCCATGGGACTTACAGCCTCCCCCGTTAAGCGCTCGCAAGGGAGCCGGCTACGGGGTGCGGGACCCGTCCCCTTCAGGTTTTTGCCGGCTCCCTTTACCATGGTCCTGGACAGTTAAAGGAAAATAAAATAGGAAAGAATAGAGAAAAAGGAAATAAAAGAAAAGAGAGTTAAAAAAGTAGTTTTAAAGTAACGAAAAGTAGAAAAAACAAAATATAGATGTATACAAATAGAGTGATAGATAATGAGTAAAAAAGATTTTTAAAAAGTTCAAACAAACAAAGGATTACAAAGATTGAAGGAGGATTGAAAAAGCATGCCCAGAACCATAGCAATGAATGAAAAACAAGATGGCCGCGCCCATTGCGACCACGTGGGTAAGTTTGCGCGATATTTCCCCCGCAAGCATGCAAAAACGGACATGAACACGCAATTGCGCCCCGCACGTAGGAAATGCACAACGCGAGCATGCAACTAGCGCCCGGAAACGGAAATACGCAACGCGAACACTGAAAACAAGATGGCCGCGCCCATGTACGACCGCATGGGTAACTTTGCGGCAGCCGCGCTGAAAAAAATCCTGAGAACACGCAAAAATAAAAAAATCCGCAATTTTGCAAAGTTCGTGGATTTTGCGGACCGCGAGTACGCTTTCACACAAATTGGTGTACCGCGAATTCGCAAAATTCGCCCATACTTAGCTATGACCTCTTCCACCCGAATCTCCCGCACTAGGTGAGCGTCTTGGTCCCGAGTTAAGGTGGGGAGTTGCGCTTCCGCTATGTAGGTGTCTCCGACCTTACTGTCTAATGGCTGTCCCGTGTATAGCCTGGCATAGAAGTCTCGGAAGGTTTCCGCAACACCAGCACCATCAGTAATGCGCAGTTGACACCAGATCCTGGGTGCCCCAGTCCTCTGGTGCATTTGCTCCAGTTCTTTAAATCTCTGGGTGAAGTCGTCCCTTTTCCTTCTATGTTCGCCATTGTCAGCTGTCGACCCTGCTAATATTACCACTCTAATGACCGCCTTGAGTGCTGCCCATCGCGTCAACAATAGGGTATCCCGTTTATCAATGTGCAATAAGTAATCATCTATGGTGTGCGGTATCTGCGCAACTATGTCTAGGCACTGCAGGAGAGTATCTCGCAGACGCCACTGTCGTGAAGGTCGCTGGAGCGGAGGGAGTGCTAATGTGGCCATGACCGGAGCATGATCCGACAAAGAGGCTACCATAATTTCCACATCTGAAATGAGATTACGGAGGGCCTCAGAGCTTATCAGGTAATTGAGTCTGGCATAGGTTTTGTGCACGCTAGACAAGAAAGAGTATTCTCGGAGGTGAGGGTGATGATATCTCCAGAGGTCTACTAGGCCTAATTCTTTCAACCTGTCTAACCCTTCCTGCGAATGCATGTCTGTCTCACATGAGCGCTGCCCCGACCTGTCTATGCAATTATCGAACACTAGGATCAGGTCCCCCCCGAGAGAATCCTGCATTCAACTTTTGCTGTGGCCTGTTAGAGCTTCATGAAAGAACCTCTCTTGGCCCTCGTTCGGTACATAGATGGACCCAATAATAAGTGAGCAGCCTCCCCTTGATTTCCGCCTCTTTCTGGATCACCCTGCCCTGGAAAGACCAGGAGACCAGTATGGCCACCCCAGCAGTTTTGGAGGGGCCGGATGAGAATAGTTGTGTTCGGAACATACGAGACCTCAGTTGGTGGCAATCACACGATAATAAGTACGTCTCCTGAAAGAAGCAAATATCAGCTTTGGAGTTCTCTAGGTACGAGAGGATCGCTCTATGCTTAACTGGATTGTTGAGCCCCCCTCACGTTCAGGGTGAGGTTTTTAAGTGTAGCGGGGGGCATCTAAGGACCGGAGGACCAGGAGTACAGCTGGAGACTAGCACCTAATCGGCGATGTGCGCTTGATCACGGGCTTCAAGAGGCTTAGAGTGAGTGCCGTCCTGCAACTGTGTGGTTGGAGACAGTGGATGAGGGACCCCAAAATAAAACAAAAAAAACCCTGAACGAACAAAGAAAACATTTTCGTGCATGAATGAAAGGAATGTGACAAATAGTCCGTCATCCAAAGATGACCAGCAGTAGCTCACCATGGGGTCCGTTGTGTGGCCAAGAACTGCCCCCTTTCTCCCACCCGCCACTTGCCTCAAAAGCAATGTAAGAAAGTGGGATGAAGCATCACCCATCTCTCACATTAAGAGTGCATCTTTGGTAGGGCCTCCAACATGGACTCTAGATGCCTGCTGGCCTTTCGTAATCTCCGCCTGGTCGGGTCACTGCAAACGTCGCCTTCGACCTTGTCTTTTCCAGCCCGAGGACGAGTTGTTAGATCCAGGGGTAGGGCTTTGTCATCTTGGGGGAGTTCAATCCCTGGTAGCCAACTGGCTTCTGGAAGCTGGAATAATTTACCAATGAGATGGAAGATAAGTAGGAGTAGGAAATGCTTTGCTGGCGCAAATGGGCGATGATTGGCCTAAAGTGCCGTCACTTCTGAAGGGTGATAAGGGCCAGATCTTGGTATAATGTCAGAGTCTGATTCCTGAAAGAGATAGGGTGTATAGCCCTTACTTTACTGAGTATTGCTTCTTTGGTCTTAAAATCTTGGACACAGACCAAGATGTCTGCAGGCGGAGCGTTGCCAGGCTGAGATGGACTAACTCTGTGGGATTTATCCAACTTGATGTCTGTATTGGTTGGATTGCCAAGGATGTGATTAAAAAGCTTGCTCGTGAAGGCAAAGAGAGTCACTCCCCTGATCCGGATGTTGCGTCTAAGTGAGCAGTTCTCTAAGTAATCAAGGTGGGCCTGCAAGTCAAGATGCTGGTCCTGGAGACCGAGTACTTCCTACTGCAGCGTTGTTAGTTCAGTATCCCTACCAACTCCCCTGTCCTCCAGCGTGGCCACCCGCTCATCAATGCCGTCCACATCCCACATTACATCCTTCATTTGGATGTGAGATCATGTTTGACGGTTTGTAGATCTTCACAGAGCGTCATGAACAGCGACTCAAGGAAGGCTCTTGTCACGGGTTCCTCCACGGAGCCATCCGCTTTGGCGTGGGCCGCTTCTCCCATCCTAGAGTGTTCCATCATGCCACTACCTTGTGGGCGCGTAAAAAGGTATTTCAGGGTTTTGTCCTTCTTCCCTCACATATGGATATAGTCTCTCTTCCTCCGTGCCGTTGTGCTTCACGCGTGCCGGGTTGGAGCTAGGAGCAAGCAACTAGGGGCTCCACGTGGCCAGGCATAGGGAGAAGTATGCTTACAGTCCCTGGGGTGAGGTTTTTGAGCGCCTCTGGTGTGCAGGGGGATGACCTCTATCTTTGGTTCGTGCTGCACTCTCCTAACGTAACTCGCAGAGGATTACCAGCCTGTGTCTATTTCGGCATGGTGGGAACTAGCGTAGTGTCTCGATGGGAGCTGTCCTCCAAGGCGCATGGTCAGATCTGCACCCCCTAGCCATGGGCCCGTGATGCCAATTGTATTGCGAGGGTGTTTTGCGCCACACTTTGCTTGGTGATGTTTGGGTCAGCCTGGAAGGACTGCTCAAAGTAGCCCTGTAAGGTAGAGACCGTGGGGGTCCATGTCCTGGGCCCATTACAACCTGAGTCCTGTCACTCTCTGCTGTGTTCAGCCACAATCACCCTCCACTGCGTTCTCCCTGGGTCCCACCATCTATTGGCTTTGGGGTCCCGCAATGCAGCCCAGCAGGAGGCACTGGGCGGTGGCTGGCCGGCATCGGTGGTGGGGAAGAACACTGGGCAGCCAAAGCAGGGACATCTCAAATGGAAACGGGGGAGCAAGTGGGGGAAGCGCAGTACACCCACAAGCCGCACCCTGGCCTAGCTGGGCTGCGTCCCACCCTCGGCGACCACCCACTAATGGGGACAGCGGCAATGGCAGCAGCGCTCACTTTCCCCGTGCTAGGCTGTTCTCCCTCTCTGAGTTTCGGTGACCCAGTCCCTCCAACATAACATTCCTCCGAGAAGCGCGAAGGCCACCAAGCCACTCCGCCGCTACGGGGCCAGTACCGGGCGTCTTGGGGCGCTGTGGTCCTCCCTGTGCCAGTGATTATCGTGTCAGCGGTCTGTGATGGCGCAGAGGGAGCCCAACAATCAAGACCATCCACATGGCGCCCTTGTCCCCGAAGGGGCAGCCCTATTAGAGTGCTATCTGCCTCCAACGACCAGGCGGGCTTTGAAATGTGGGCCAGAGGGAGGCCTGGGGCACGTGGCATCGCATCAACATGCAAAGGCGGTGACGCCTGTTGAGCGCCCTGCAGTGCTCACCTCCGAAGTCGGGCAGGCGTAGGCCAAGTGCTCCTAAAGCCAGCCCCGTCAGCGACCCGCGACACGGCGAGAGACTCGCTGTGTCGCGGGTCTCTCGCCCTACAAAGCCACGATTTCACCAGGTGTCCTGTAGGCCTCGGCTGTCTCACAACACGATTGACGGTAGTATGGAGCAGTACACCAGCTCCAAATTGCTTCCACTGGTGGGTCCATTTTCTCCAGGCAAGGATGCGTCGATCGGTGGTTCGCTGTTCCCATTCTAGGCAGGGAAAGAAGCAGTTATGGGCCAGCGGCAGGCAGGAGCTCAGGGAACAGTGTCCTACCTCACCGCCATCTTGGGCACTCCCCCTAACAGTTCTTTTTAACTAAACAGATGGAGAGCACAAGCGACCTCTCAAGACTGACTGTGGCTTGATTAACAATTATTATATTATAATTGGAAAACGTTTACATGAACCTGAGGGAAAGGACAAACATTTTACAAAAATTTGGCAATTCACTGCACATGTCAGATGTATAAAGATTATGGGCTATATTTATCAAGGGGTTGCGTCGTTTTTGCACCACACAATGTGGTGCAAAGCTATGGCAACACCTAACCTGTGATTTATTGACCCTCGCCAGGCCCCCTTTCATGGCGCCTTGAGTCACTTGATAAATCCAGAGTAAAGTAACGCAGTGTAAATCACTGCATTGCGTTACATTGCCCCAGGGAGGCTTTCCATAGGTGGTGCCTGGGTGTTCCCCCACAACACCCATGGATTTTGTCACTTTCTCAGATTTACCATTACTGGTAGACATGGGAATGCTCCAAAATGCTGCACATTCCCAGGGGAGGCATACAAAGGAGACATTTCTTTATTTCTCCTTTTTATTTCCTCTTTCTATGTGTGCTCCATTCTGCAGCACACTTAGAAAGAGATAAAATGCCTCTCAGGATTGTTTTTATGCTAGAATGGGTCCCTTCCTCCACACAAACAATACTTCTAGCAAAGCAGGCACCCTTTCACCATGGTGCAAGCACATTGTGCTCCAGCACTGCGAAAAGACTGGAATGTGCCACATTGTGCTAAATACAGCACATCCCTGCTGTTCCCTGTCACGTTGCTCATCAAGGTGACTTGCTGTGCTGAGTCACTTCTTCATAAATATGGCCCAATATCACAATGGGACCAGGGCACATTCCTGGTTTAATCCCTTCTCTATATGTATGTTTAATATTTTAAAATTTTAGCTTCTAACACCTTTTTTGTTACTCAAGTGTTTCAGTAACGAATTGGAATGACCCGTAATAATGGGGCTGAAATACCCTAGTTGCTCTACTGAGACCAGAGTAAATCCCTATTCACACCATCAGATGCTGCACACAAACTCAATGCTACACCTAAGATTAGCAATAGTTAGTCACCTTTCAACTGGTGGTTGCTGTATTTAGGAATCTTAAGAAGTGAGATTTTCATCAAATCGCATACATATTCCCAATTGATAAACTGGGATGGGATGTTGACTGCAGCAGCGAATGAAAAAAATTAAATACTTATATGCAATCCAAATAGGGTGACAAAGGATTCATTCCTAGTCATGAAAATATTTTGTTTGACTATTCACGCAATCGCATGTTTACATCAAAGGCAAGGTTTTCAAAATGCCATTTAATTCAAAAGGGCATTTAAAGCTTAGTAAATATCCCACACCTGCTGCACCTTTTCCTAAAACAGGCCAGCCAGCAACTAATGTCACAATAGGTTTCAAACCCAAGTAGACGTCAAAGAAACACAACTCAGGAATGTCTATTGAGGGTATTTGTTATCGATACAACACCGGATAAGGAGAACTATTTTTTCACTACAATAGATTGCCCTTTTAAGCTCAAATATCCTGGATCCTTAAGTGCCTCCTAATGACTCATGCACACAACAATTGTGAAATTTACCATCCCGTAATGGAGGGTTGGTTGTCAACAGGAAAAGATACTTGTAGGCTCCCAATTGAGCACATGGTAAATCTGAAACTGACGACAAGTTATAAAATATAAATGGATAAAAGTAGTGTCCCCTGTATTGCAAGAATTTTATAGGTATAGGATTTTTTTTGCGGAGTGCAATGTTCCATGTGTTTTACATAAATGATTTTTCTCTATAATGTTGAACGAAGAGTGTGCTTTCAATGGTGTTTCTGTGCTTCAATGCACAGCAAAATCAGTAATTCTTTGTGAATAACACTTTAAAAGTGATTTGCTGAATTAATGAATTTTTTTATTATCGTGTGCATTTGTACATGCTCTAAGGTGCCTTTTATATTTTATACAAACTGTCAATGAAAATAGATATTTACACCAAAGAATGTGCCGCATAACGTTCTTTGAACCATATTATTATTACCTTTGATTGCACATACTTTGCCTTGCCACATCATTTAGTCAATACAGCTGCATAATTTGGTCCTCTATCGTCCCATAATTCTGTTGGTCCTGGTCGTAGGTTAGAATCCTTACAGCATAACTCAGCAGGCTTATGGCAGCTCTGCTTTCTGCTTTACGAACAGCGTCCTATAAATCTATACCACTAGTACTAACTCGACTCGTGTGTGGCGTTATCGCCCTGGCCCGTGGAGGCTCTCCCTTCCCTCTCTCTTGCGGCTGCCAGGTGCTGCTCCCATCAATAATGCACGCTTTTCCCTGACCCACTTACTACATTGCCCTAGTAACTCATGAAACACAACCACACCTGCCATTGGCCCCGCCTCCGTTTCACCTCCCTTCCAACATGTCTGCGGCCGTGGAGGGAGGGACTAGAGGCGAGAGAGGGAAGAGGCTGAATACGATGGGGTTTTTTGGTTTCTTGTTATAGTTTTTAAAAAAATCAGAATTCAACTTCCATGAAAAGTCGAAGAGTAAGTCTCCCGTCTCGTCCAAAAATAAAGCCTTGTTACCGATCGCAGAAGGCCTGTAATTAGGTTTCTTTACCCACAGTGTACAGTAAAGGCCGTGTATTTACTTTGGCATAGCATAACGGCCCTGGTCTCTTCAAGGAAACACCTAATGTTCTGCAAGGTAAATATGTTTATTTTCAGCTCTCTTCCTCCTTGCTGCAAGAGCAAAGGTTGCAGGTTAGAAGTTATAGAGCAACGAGTTATTTTAATTTAGGTTGTATTTATACCAGAGACTGTCAGCCACAGTACAGCAACAACACAATCGTTTTTCCAGGGAGAGGATGTACAATCAGTTTCCATTGAACATAAGGTGTAGGTGTGAAGAATTAAATTAAGGCTTTTAACCACACAATCTGGCAGCAGTTGGCCTAAATATCACACGTCTGCCGATTTGGTGATGATGCCAACGCCCAGGTGTAGATTTATGGGCCGTATTTGATCTCATGATTCAGAAAAGGGGGCGGTGATGGACAGAGCATCTGAATTAAGCAGAACACTCATACCCAGTCAAAAGATCAGGGCTTGATCCATCACCGTTTTTTAGCTCACTGCACCATCCCAGTTCAGAACCTGGCTACATGCAAATTAGTCTGTCCCTGGCACAGTGCATCATGGGAACAGGGCAGACTAAACTACCAAGCCAATTCTTTACTGGAAAGGAAACAAGCTTCCGGGGACCGGTTTCTGGCATTGCAGCCGTCTTCGGCCCGGCTTGCTTGAATCCTGATGGTGCAGTGAGCAAGGGACTCATGTCTGAGCATACCCTTCCACTCCTATAGTGGCCAAAACGATTCAGAAAAGGGGGTGGTGATGGACAGAGCATCTGAATTAAGCAGAACACTCATACCCAGTCAAAAGATCAGGGCTTGATCCATCACCATTTTTTAGCTCACTGCACCATCCCAGTTCAGAACCTGGCTACATGCAAATTAGTCTATCCCTGGCCCAGTGCATCATGGGAACAGGGCAGACCAAACTACCAAGCCAATTCTTTACTGGAAAGGAAACAAGCTTCCGGGGACCGGTTTCTGGCATTGCAGCCGTCTTCGGCCCGGCTTGCTTGAATCCTGATGGTGCAGTGAGCAAGGGACTCATGTCTGAGCATACCCTTCCACTCCTATAGTGGCCAAACAATTCAGAAAAGGGGGTGGTGATGGACAGAGCATCTGAATTAAGCAGAACACTCATACCCAGTCAAAAGATCAGGGCTTGATCCATCACCGTTTTTTAGCTCACTGCACCATCCCAGTTCAGAACCTGGCTACATGCAAATTAGTCTGTCCCTGGCTCAGTGCATCATGGGAACAGGGCAGACCAAACTACCAAGCCAATTCTTTACTGGAAAGGAAACAAGCTTCCGGGGACCGGTTTCTGGCATTGCAGCCGTCTTCGGCCCGGCTTGCTTGAATCCTGATGGTGCAGTGAGCAAGGGACTCATGTCTGAGCATACCCTTCCACTCCTATAGTGGCCAAAACGATTCAGAAAAGGGGGTGGTGATGGACAGAGCATCTGAATTAAGCAGAACACTCATACCCAGTCAAAAGATCAGGGCTTGATCCATCACCGTTTTTTAGCTCACTGCACCATCCCAGTTCAGAACCTGGCTACATGCAAATTAGTCTGTCCCTGGCCCAGTGCATCATGGGAACAGGGCAAACCAAACTACCAAGCCAATTCTTTACTGGAAAGGAAACAAGCTTCCGGGGACCGGTTTCTGGCATTGCAGCCGTCTTCGGCCCGGCTTGCTTGAATCCTGATGGTGCAGTGAGCAAGGGACTCATGTCTGAGCATACCCTTCCACTCCTATAGTGGCCAAAACAATTCAGAAAAGGGGGTGGTGATGGACAGAGCATCTGAATTAAGCAGAACACTCATACCCAGTCAAAAGATCAGGGCTTGATCCATCACCATTTTTTAGCTCACTGCACCATCCCAGTTCAGAACCTGGCTACATGCAAATTAGTCTATCCCTGGCCCAGTGCATCATGGGAACAGGGCAGACCAAACTACCAAGCCAATTCTTTACTGGAAAGGAAACAAGCTTCCGGGGACCGGTTTCTGGCATTGCAGCCGTCTTCGGCCCGGCTTGCTTGAATCCTGATGGTGCAGTGAGCAAGGGACTCATGTCTGAGCATACCCTTCCACTCCTATAGTGGCCAAAACGATTCAGAAAAGGGGGTGGTGATGGACAGAGCATCTGAATTAAGCAGAACACTCATACCCAGTCAAAACATCAGCGCTTGATCCATCACCGTTTTTTAGCTCACTGCACCATCCCAGTTCAGAACCTGGCTACATGCAAATTAGTCTGTCCCTGGCACAGTGCATCATGGGAACAGGGCAGACCAAACTACCAAGCCAATTCTTTACTGGAAAGGAAACAAGCTTCCGGGGACCGGTTTCTGGCATTGCAGCCGTCTTCGGCCCGGCTTGCTTGAATCCTGATGGTGCAGTGAGCAAGGGACTCATGTCTGAGCATACCCTTCCACTCCTATAGTGGCCAAAACGATTCAGAAAAGGGGGTGGTGATGGACAGAGCATCTGAATTAAGCAGAACACTCATACCCAGTCAAAAGATCAGGGCTTGATCCATCACCATTTTTTAGCTCACTGCACCATCCCAGTTCAGAACCTGGCTACATGCAAATTAGTCTATCCCTGGCCCAGTGCATCATGGGAACAGGGCAGACCAAACTACCAAGCCAATTCTTTACTGGAAAGGAAACAAGCTTCCGGGGACCGGTTTCTGGCATTGCAGCCGTCTTCGGCCCGGCTTGCTTGAATCCTGATGGTGCAGTGAGCAAGGGACTCATGTCTGAGCATACCCTTCCACTCCTATAGTGGCCAAAACGATTCAGAAAAGGGGGTGGTGATGGACAGAGCATCTGAATTAAGCAGAACACTCATACCCAGTCAAAAGATCAGGGCTTGATCCATCACCGTTTTTTAGCTCACTGCACCATCCCAGTTCAGAACCTGGCTACATGCAAATTAGTCTGTCCCTGGCTCAGTGCATCATGGGAACAGGGCAGACCAAACTACCAAGCCAATTCTTTACTGGAAAGGAAACAAGCTTCCGGGGACCGGTTTCTGGCATTGCAGCCGTCTTCGGCCCGGCTTGCTTGAATCCTGATGGTGCAGTGAGCAAGGGACTCATGTCTGAGCATACCCTTCCACTCCTATAGTGGCCAAAACGATTCAGAAAAGGGGGTGGTGATGGACAGAGCATCTGAATTAAGCAGAACACTCATACCCAGTCAAAAGATCAGGGCTTGATCCATCACCGTTTTTTAGCTCACTGCACCATCCCAGTTCAGAACCTGGCTACATGCAAATTAGTCTGTCCCTGGCCCAGTGCATCATGGGAACAGGGCAAACCAAACTACCAAGCCAATTCTTTACTGGAAAGGAAACAAGCTTCCGGGGACCGGTTTCTGGCATTGCAGCCGTCTTCGGCCCGGCTTGCTTGAATCCTGATGGTGCAGTGAGCAAGGGACTCATGTCTGAGCATACCCTTCCACTCCTATAGTGGCCAAAACAATTCAGAAAAGGGGGTGGTGATGGACAGAGCATCTGAATTAAGCAGAACACTCATACCCAGTCAAAAGATCAGGGCTTGATCCATCACCATTTTTTAGCTCACTGCACCATCCCAGTTCAGAACCTGGCTACATGCAAATTAGTCTATCCCTGGCCCAGTGCATCATGGGAACAGGGCAGACCAAACTACCAAGCCAATTCTTTACTGGAAAGGAAACAAGCTTCCGGGGACCGGTTTCTGGCATTGCAGCCGTCTTCGGCCCGGCTTGCTTGAATCCTGATGGTGCAGTGAGCAAGGGACTCATGTCTGAGCATACCCTTCCACTCCTATAGTGGCCAAAACGATTCAGAAAAGGGGGTGGTGATGGACAGAGCATCTGAATTAAGCAGAACACTCATACCCAGTCAAAACATCAGCGCTTGATCCATCACCGTTTTTTAGCTCACTGCACCATCCCAGTTCAGAACCTGGCTACATGCAAATTAGTCTGTCCCTGGCCCAGTGCATCATGGGAACAGGGCAGACCAAACTACCAAGCCAATTCTTTACTGGAAAGGAAACAAGCTTCCGGGGACCGGTTTCTGGCATTGCAGCCGTCTTCGGCCCGGCTTGCTTGAATCCTGATGGTGCAGTGAGCAAGGGACTCATGTCTGAGCATACCCTTCCACTCCTATAGTGGCCAAAACGATTCAGAAAAGGGGGTGGTGATGGACAGAGCATCTGAATTAAGCAGAACACTCATACCCAGTCAAAAGATCAGGGCTTGATCCATCACCGTTTTTTAGCTCACTGCACCATCCCAGTTCAGAACCTGGCTACATGCAAATTAGTCTGTAACTGGCCCAGTGCATCATGGTAACAGGGCAGACCAAACTACCAAGCCAATTCTTTACTGGAAAGGAAACAAGCTTCCGGGAACCGGTTTCTGACATTACAGCCGTCTTCGGCCCGGCTTGCTTGAATCCTGATGGTGCAGTGAGCAAGGGACTCATGTCTGAGCATGCTCAGATGTGAGTCCCTTGCTCACTGCACCATCAGGATTCAAGCAAGCCGGGCTGAAGACGGCTGTAATGCCAGAAACCGGTCCCCGGAAGCTTGTTTCCTTTCCAGTAAAGAATTGGCTTGGTAGTTTGGTCTGCCCTGTTCCCATGATGCACTGGGTCAGGGTCAGACTAATTTGCATGTAGCCAGGTTCTGAACTGGGATGGTGCAGTGAGCTAAAAAACGGTGATGGATCAAGCCCTGATCTTTTGACTGGGTAGGAGTGTTCTGCTTAATTCAGATACTCTGTCCATCACCACCCCCCTTTTTGAATCGTTTTGGCCACCACAAGTGTGGAAGGGTATGCTCAGATGTGAGTCCCTTGCTCACTGCACCATCAGGATTCAAGCAAGCCGGGCCGAAGACGGCTGTAATGCCAGAAACCGGTCCCCGGAAGCTTGTTTCCTTTCCAGTAAAGAATTGGCTGGGTAGTTTGGTCTGCCCTGTTCCCATGATGCACTGGGCCAGGGTCAGACTAATTTGCATGTAGCCAGGTTCTGAACTGGGATGGTGCAGTGAGCTAAAAAACGGTGATGGGTCAAGCCCTGATCTTTTGACTGGGTAGGAGTGTTCTGCTTAATTCAGATACTCTGTCCATCACCACCCCCCTTTTTGAATCGTTTTGGCCACCACAAGTGTGGAAGGGTATGCTCAGATGTGAGTCCCTTGCTCACTGCACCATCAGGATTCAAGCAAGCCGGGCCGAAGACGGCTGTAATGTCAGAAACCGGTCCCCGGAAGCTTGTTTCCTTTCCAGTAAAGAATTGGCTTGGTAGTTTGGTCTGCCCTGTTCCCATGATGCACTGGGCCAGGGTCAGACTAATTTGCATGTAGCCAGGTTCTGAACTGGGATGGTGCAGTGAGCTAAAAAACGGTGATGGATCAAGCCCTGATCTTTTGACTGGGTAGGAGTGTTCTGCTTAATTCAGAAACTCTGTCCATCACCACCCCCCTTTTTGAATCGTTTTGGCCACCACAAGTGTGGAAGGGTGTGCTCAGATGTGAGTCCCTTGCTCACTGCACCATCAGGATTCAAGCAGCCGGGCCGAAGACGGCTGTAATGCCAGAAACCGGTCCCCGGAAGCTTGTTTCCTTTCCAGTAAAGAATTGGCGTGGTAGTTTGGTCTGCCCTGTTCCCATGATGCACTGGGCCAGGGTCAGACTAATTTGCATGTAGCCAGGTTCTGAACTGGGATGGTGCAGTGAGCTAAAAAACGGTGATGGATCAAGCCCTGATCTTTTGACTGGGTAGGCGTGTTCTGCTTAATTCAGATACTCTGTCCATCACCACCCCCCTTTTTGAATCATTTTGGCCACCACAAGTGTGGAAGGGTATGCTCAGATGTGAGTCCCTTGCTCACTGCACCATCAGGATTCAAGCAGGCCGGGCCGAAGACGGCTGTAATGCCAGAAACCGGTCCCCGGAAGCTTGTTTCCTTTCCAGTAAAGAATTGGCTTGGTAGTTTGGTCTGCCCTGTTCCCATGATGCACTGGGCCAGGGTCAGACTAATTTGCATGTAGCCAGGTTCTGAACTGGGATGGTGCAGTGAGCTAAAAAACGGTGATGGATCAAACCCTGATCTTTTGTCTGGGTAGGAGTGTTCTGCTTAATTCAGATACTCTGTCCATCACCACCCCCCTTTTTGAATCGTATTTGATCTCATGCCACTGCATGGAATCACTCAGGTCTGTGTGTAGGGCATCTGTTCATTTCAGCCCCATTGGATTACTCATATATTGTATTGTAAATGCATTTATATAGTGCTTACTAATCCTGACGCGGCGTTGAAGCGCTTTTTCAGCAAGTAGCACGCTATTCCGGAACCCATAAAGGATTAGTGTTAGATTAGTATAGTGAAATATGAAAGTATTTTGAGCGGTGGATAGGTTAGTCCGTTACTTGGATTCAGAAGGATAGCGGAGGGATAGAAGAGGGATAAAGGTTTGCATTTAAAAAGTGCTTGTTACCCCTGATGGGGCGTTGAAGTGCTTTTTTCCGGCGAGTAGCACGCTACTCCGGAACCCCTAAAGGATCAGTGTTGGATTAGTATAGTGGAATATGAAAGTAATTTGAGTGGTGAATATTAGTCAGTTATTTAGATTGAGAAGGATAGCGGAGGTATAGAAGAGAGAAAAAGGTTTCCATTTATATATCACTTGTTGCAAAAAAAAATGTCAGCGAGTAGCACGCTACTCCGGAACCCATTTAAGGATTCGTGGTGAATTAGTATGGTGAAATAGGAAAGTAATTTTAGTGGTGGATATGTTAGTCAGTTTTTTGGATTGAGAAGGGTGGCAGAGGGAAAGAAGAGGGACAAAGGTTTGCATATATATAGCACTTGTTACCCCTGATGAGCGTTTTTTTTCAGCGAGTAGCAAGCTACTCTGAAACCCATAAAGAATTAGAGGTGAATTAGTATAGTGAAATATGAAATTTGAGAAGTGGACTTGTTAGTCTGTTATTTTGATCGAAAAGGATATTGGAAGAATAAAATAGTGAAGGATTTATCCTTTCCTTTTTTGGAGGTCATAGCAGTAGTAGGAGGCTTGAGGTGAGTAAAAAGGGATGTGTAGTGGAAGAGTCAGAGGGAAGAGTTTAGAAAGGCTTGTTTTGGGGGATCAGTATAGTAAAATAGGTGTCAGATGGTGCAAGGAGGGGTAGAGTAGGGGAGAGTCTATAAAGGGCTATTTTGGGGATCATAGTAGTGGTATGGGGTTTGAGAGGAATTAGAGAGTAGATGTAGAGGATATATTGATAAAGGTATAGCGTGAGAAATAGCGTAGTGCATTGGGAAGAGCAGTAGAAAGAGGTTTGAGATGAGTCAGAGAGTTAAGGTAGAAGATATATTGAGAGAAGTATAGGGTGAGAAATACGGTAGTGCATTAAATATGCAAAATTAGAATAAATATATAGATCCATAAGTACATGGAAAGTTTATAGATGTATAAAGGAAGTAAATATATGTAGATTAGAAATATTGATAGATGTGTAGGGTGAGAAATAGGGTAGTGCATTCTAAATTCTTTTTTGGGGGGGGAGTAATACATTAATAGATCCAAGTACAAGGAAGGTATATAGATGCATAAAGGAAGTAAGTATTTGTAGATTAAATATGCATTTGAAAAACTTTGATTTTCAAGTGTTGCACTAAAACACAATTATTCTACATGTTTATAGAAAGCAATACACATATATAGGTACATATCTATAGTACAAATAAATGCTTATATACAAAGGGATATGCTGTATATTTCTGTTTGCGTATGGTGCTTATGTGGGGAAGAGCCAATTCTTGAGTAGTTTTCTGAAGATAAGGTGGTTGCCGGTGGATTTATGTTTGGGGGGTAAAGAGTACCATATTTTGGCTGCTTGAACAGAGAAGGATGTGCCACTCATGTTTTTTTTCTGGTATCTTGGGATTTTGAAGAGAGGTGCCACTTTAGAGCGGAGGTTCCTATGATTAATGCGTTTGGTGAATTTACTCCTGATGAAGAGCGGTCCCATTCCATGTATCACTTTGTGGGTGATACAAAGCAGCTCAAACGTTGATCTTCTGGCAACCGGTAACCAATGCAGGGCTTTCAAGGCAGGGGAGATGTGGTCTCTCGGTTTGATATAAAAGAGTAGTCTGGCAGCCGTGTTCTGAATCCATTGTAGTCTTTTCAAAGTCGTTAAAGGTGATCCATGGTAGAGGCTATTGGCATAATCGAGTTTGGACAGAACAAGGGTGAAGATAGCTTGGACTTTGTGTGGAAATCCGAAATGGGGAAATATTTGTCGCAGAGTTATTATAGTAACAAAGCTTGATCTTGCTAGTTTGTCCACTTTGGGCATTTATCGATAGCTTGTAGTCCATGGTCATTCTGAGGTTTCTTACTTCCTATGATACTTTAGGTGGAGATCCCAGTTAATCAGGCCAGGCTGCAAGCGGGTTATAATGTTTCCAATCGCCACACGTGAGTATTTCCGTTTTGGAAGCATTCAATTTGAGATGGCTCCAAGTCATCTATTGATCCACGGCTCTGAGAAAACTGAAAATTGGCGAGTTTCCAATGTCTTTGGGGCATTCCAGTTGAAGGAGTATTTGTGTGTTATCTGCATAGTTATAGCACATGAGGTGAAATTGATTGATCAGTACTGGTAATGAGTTCATGTAGATGTTGAAATAGCATGGGCGAGATGGTAGAGCCTTGAGGGACCCCAGCTTTTGTGGAGTATGGTTTGGATGTGAAAGGTGGGGTATGGATGACATTAGTTCTGTTACAAAGGTAGGATGTGATCCAGTCTAAAGCAGTCCCCTCTATGAAGGCTTCGAAGAATCTTTCTATGAGTGTCATCGTCAACCGTGTCAAAGGCAGCCGAGAAGTCCAAGAGTAGCGCAGCAACCCCCTTGCGGTCAACTGTTCTTCAGGTCATCCCAGATGGCAAGGAGGGCAGATACTGTGCCTCTTCCCAGACGGAATCCTGTTTGGAAGTCTGAAAGTATGGCATTGTCTTCAATGAATTGTGGCATCAGGGCAAACGCTGCTCTTTCTATCAATTTGCCCAGGAAAGGTCCATTTGTAATGGGTCTGTTGTTGTCAGGGTTCAGCGGGTCTAAGTTTGTTTTCTTCAGTTAAGGGTGTATGTATGACTTTTTGAGTTATTCTGGAAATATTCTGGTAGTTATGGAACTGTTGATGATTCTTCTTACTGGAGGGACAGCAGAAGTTGTTAGAAGAATTGTGTTGAAAGTTTGCGGTGGACACGGGTCAGAAGGGCTGCTGGCAGCCCTTCTTGCTTTGATCAGGTCTATAAATTCATCGTGTGAAATGTGTTAGAAGTAAGGGAGAAGCTGAGTTAGAGTACTCTTGGATTGTTGTTTTGTAAAAGGGTTAGTGCTGGTGCTTTGTCTCTGTTTTAAGTATGAGCCCAACGTGTTTGCTTTGTCCATGTCATGATTTGCCAGTTTGTCTGTGAAATCTTGAGTAACGGGTTGAGTTCCTTCTAGACAATTTGGTTGATGAAATTCAATGAGTATTTTATAAAATACTTTATTTGCACACTTAGCACTTTAAATTCTGCTGAATAGTACCCTTTCTTTGCTTTTTTGTTAGCTGATTTGTATAATCTGTTAATTTTCTGTTGGTGAAGTTTGTCTTGTTTGTTTTTTGTTTTGAGCCAGGCACGTTGCATCTTTCTAATTTATAGTTTTATGTCTTTTATCTCTGTATTTCTGTACATGTATTTATTTTGTTCGTTTCTGTGGTTTGAGTGGTATCAGGATATCAAAAGCTTCCTGTAGCCACTCATATAATTTCTGAACAATATTTATTGTTTCCAGATCTGTACTGGATGTTAGTTGTGTTTCTAGGTGTTCCAAATTGAGTTTGTGCCACGGTTGATAGCAGATAAGGGGCATGATGCATGTAAGGTGGTTTAAGGTGAGTTGCTTAGTGTTGTTTTATGTTGGAAAGCAAGCAAATGGTAGCCAGACCCGTGAATGGAGTTATAGTTTGAAAGGTAACTTGTTCGGTATTAGCAAAAATGACATCTAGGATATGTTCAACGATGTGTGAGGCTTTGTGGACAAACTGAAGCAGGTTAAGTGCATCTAGGCCAGTGATTATTGTTTTTGGATGGGTCATGTTGGGTTTGTCAACCCAAAGGTTGAGGTCACCCAGAATGCGTAGGTTGGAGCGTATTGTTATCACATTTGAAACTGTGTCAAGAAGTGCGTCTTGGAATGTCGCCTTGCTAGGTGGAGGTCTGTAAAAGAGCAGGAAGTTACAGGAGGAAGATGGTGTAGGATTGCATCTGGTGAGAAGAGCCTCACAATTCTTTATGGAGATGTCTTCAACTTTAGTGATATGTAATGTTTGCCTGAACACAACAGCTAGACCACCTCCTTTTTTGCCTATACCATTTTGCATGATCGTTTGATAGCCTAGAGGAATGGCTTCATGCATGACTGGAGCCATATCATCTCCCAACCATGATTCAGTTATGAATAGTATGTCTGGTTTTGCACCAGTGAGAAGGTCGTAGAGGTGATGTTTGTTTTAAGAGAGCGATCGAACATTTATTAGAAGACACTTTAGAGAATGTGCTTTGGTGACAGTGTACGCATGGAGCATACTTGTCAACGTGCATAGATTGATCATGTATGTACACATGGTGTGTACCCATCGTCATGCATGGATTGCTCATTTATGTACATATGGTGCATACCGGTCATCGTGCATGGATTGCTCATGTGTGTACGCATTGTGCATACCAGTCATTGTGCATGGATTGCTCAGGTAAATCTATGGGTATTGTCTGCTTATTTCATTGAGTCATTGATTTAAATGTGGAACACAATTAATCTAAAAAGCTAGACAACATGAATTCCGTGGACCCAACCATTCATTGTTAAAGACACAAATAATCACCATGCTGCGGCTCTCACTAAAGATGCTCCACTGCCTACCATCTACTCAGGATAAGCAATTATCTAGGAGAGGCTAGGTGACTAGAAGCTGTCTCACAGCTTTACAATGGCTGACATACAAGTGTCTTGCTAACCAGTGATTCCCTCTCCTTCCCTTGAAGAAATATGACCAATACTAGTGGTGTAGGATTCCATGCTAACATCATAACGAGCACGGCTCTGGTGAACCACTTATTATATTATCATGCTAGTTCCCCAAACCCGAGGATTATGGGCTAGAAGGGATTAAACACTGAGAAGATGTTTTGCACCTTGGAACAATAGGATGATATGTTCAAACGAAATGACGTCATAGTGCACCAGACGTGGTTGGATGCAGCAAGCTTTGACTGCATATAGACACACAATGACAAGACACACAGTATCGCTGGGATCCTGAAAAGGATGAACACATGGGAAACCGGGCAGGTGGCAGACCTTGACACAGTGAGTAAAGGAGGGGGGACCAGTAAACTTTTTGGTGACCGATCCATACTCACCGTTGCCAGGCGGGTTACCTGTAACTAATGCCTGTTTTTTTGCATTCCTTTTGGGTTTTCTCTGAGAGAGTATGACTAAAGGCACCTCCTCCCGCCGGGATCTATGTCATGCATCATTTCAGTAACTTAAGTAGGTGCCCTACTGTATACATAATTGGTATTTTGATGACCCCCATTACATCCAGGGGCTTGTATTTACACGGACTCCTGTTTTCTGCATGGTAACATTAGAATTCGGGTGTTTTCTTGTGTGTACCTTTTTATTACGGTTGCTCACTACCACCAATTGGGTAACCAGACTCTGGAGGTTTTTCACCTTAGAGAGTCCCCGAGGCACAACTGAGGCACAGGCTCAGGCTTACCCATAATTGGCAGTAGATACATGGGCAATTAGTACCTCTAATGAGGGTTTTGGGTAATACGGTTGCGTAACTTGCAATATGCAACTGCACAAGCTGTGTTTACACAGCCTGTACATGGATGGCACGGAGCTTTCTGTGCAGGTACATTTCACTATGTACTCGAACAATTCACCATTCTCAAGTGCCTGTTACAATTTAGAATCATGAATGTGGTTGATTATTTTGTCTCATTTCTCTTTCAGATAAACTTTCATTTTTGGTGGATATCTTAAGTCACAAAACGACGTTTTACTTACGCACACCTTAGTGTGTGGGCGTATACACCACTAGCTCGGGACACATTATAGCCTGAGCTCCACTGGTCCTCAAGAAAGCCAAAAGGGAGGATTTGGCCGAAACATGTAGACCACTTCACCCCAATGCGATGTGCGAGGTCATTTCTCCTATTTCACAACCAACCTTGATTTTTTTTCCCCTGCCCCAGGAACTTCAGATTAAATTCCGGCTCATACCGCATGCACTAGTGTCCGTGAGGTAGTTTTAAAGTTATCACTCACCTTCTCACTTCAAAAACAATCCCACTCCACTGTAATCAGGTGTCAAAGTACACCTAGGAGGCATTTGGCCCACTAGGTGGGATCCGAATGTTGAAGCATGCCACCAACTAAGTTGGTGGGTAAGGGTTTTTCTAAAAACCTAATGGGCTTTCCATAAAGGAGCCAAATTTTATGATGCATGTCCAATCGGTCTTCCTTGACTACCATTAGCTCGTTCTTATTGTTTATTTAGTTTGACTTTGGGGAGACGAACGAGCCCCTTCGTTCCATCCTCTCTCTCTTACCCTTGTTGAATACTTTAAAGGGACATTGTTCTGCCTTCCTATGCAAAGCAAGTTTTCAATTATGAGAAAACACCTTGCAAACATGCCTGCAATGCCAGGAAGGGAAGTGTAGCATTAGAGACCCCCAAGGACTATAGCAATGTACGCAAACTTTTCCACTCAACCCCCTCTCATACTCTCACCAGATTATATGTTCCATCCCAAAAAACTTTGCGAAGATTTAAGTGGTCTTGACTTGATCCAGAAGAATTGAAAACCGTAAATTTCAAATGGTGATGGCCCTGACTTCCTGATAGCCAATACACAGACAATACTTACAATCTGATTAAGGTGCAAAGAAAATGGGGGACACTACTGGCAATATAGAATGTTTTATCAAGATTTTCTCTTGGATATTAGCGCAACACCTCATCTTCTTTCACTGTTAGTGGATATATTCTTCCATGTGGTATGGGTTTCCCAGGGACCAAGTCAATGGCACAATCATAAATGTAATGAGGAGAAAGTGCATCTGCTTCTTTACTACAAAATACATTACGCAAGTCTTTATTTATTTTTTGGGGCACTGGATCTCTTAGATTTTTCTGAGGTCTGAGATAACAACCATATCTAATGTAGGACAAAACATCTAAATGGCTCAGTCTCCCTCTGCAATTGCAGAGACAAGGCAATGCTTTTTTTTATAATTGGAAAAAAAAGTGATGGAAGTGGCCTCCGATTCGATGATTGTGGATCCTTAGCCAGGTTGTGTCCATGACAAAAGGAAAATTCCACATGTCCTGCTGGCGTGTCGGTAAAAAAGGAATAGACACTTGGTCCTTCAGGGTGCTAAAATGTATATGTTGGTGGTGGCAGAGGCCATCCAAGCAAAAGGAAAGACTTTCAGGGGGGCGTTTCCAATAGGAATAATGTTAGGACTCATAATGTTTGAGCAATTCATTCCTCTATCTGGAAACCTGACCTGAGCATCGAATACACTCCTGTGGGAATATTTTTCCTCATCAGAGTGTAGATATTCCATCAAAGAAGAGTCAAGTATACTCCCATAATATTATTCCAAATGGAAACTGGCCTCCTGAACATCTTTCCTTTTGCTTGGATGGCCTCTGCCACTGCCCACATATATGGTTCAGCACCCTGATGAAGGTGGCACAATAATATCTGATCATTTTTTCACCGAAATGCTCTCTGGTGCATTTTTCTGTTTACCCAGTTGATAAAACACGATAAAAAAAATACAAATTATATTATATTATATTATTTTGAATTTAATGTAAATCAACATTGATGTACATATAGAGGAATAGTGAATTGATGAAATGTCAATATGAGATTCTAAGCATTGTTTTTAGAGAATAGAGTGAATGATTTTGAATGAATGTGGTTTGTTGTATTGATGTATGGTTAAGGCTTTTTAGATTTCAGTGGTATGATTATGGAGCCCGATACAAATGTATGTTGATGCATTTCACATATATATCTTTAATTGGATACACTAATTACTATGGGTTTGAACTTTGTTAACTTTTATAAAACGAAGACTAAAACATACTTATGATTTAATAAAATATCTTTTTGAATATGTCTGACTGTCTTAATTGAAATGAGATCTGATGATCACTTGAAAAACCATAACATGAGATTTATTAGGAACAGAAGGAAGAATTAAATTGATATATTTAATGAACTTGAGTTATACCTATGTAAAGTAAGTGGAGATGCGCTGTCTTTCATATTTACTGAAGAATTTTCTGAAAACATGGAATACCAATTTTATCTGTGTCCTTTTTGAGGACATCTTTTTCTTCTAGGCTGACCAACTACTTGGTACCCTCTCTGTCTACCATTTACTGTTCCCCATCCTCCTCCACTGGCACCTTTTGCGACTTTCACTGATGGAGGCAGCTTTAGAAGAACCCCTCTGAGCAGGCTGCATTATGCCACCCACCACTGTAGAGCACTCTCGAGATACTGATATCAAGTGGTCAGGACCATACAAGATGGTGATCACTCTACTTGCAGCTTAAAGTGACTGTAATGTAGGTGCGCTAAGCAGTTTACATTTCCTTGGTCCGTTTGTAACACATAAGAATTCGAAAGCCTTCTGCACTATTTTTTCATTCACAAAAGTGGTTGCAAGTTGTGCACCAACTGTTTATGTATGGAATTGGATTGGATTTTGCAAAGTGATATATGTACTGATAGGTTGTTTTAGAAAGTAACGAATCACAGGAGGTCCCAGTGGTTATAGAATGACCTTCCAAATAAATATCCATTAGGTAGGTCACAATTTGTGACACCATGTGTTTGCCTGGAATGATAGGGATGGTGGCCTGCAGGAACTGCAGACCATCATCCCAGTAATTGCATTCCAAAATAGAAATCTTTTTTTTTTTTAATGAGCCCATGTTTCTTTAGAAATAAATGGAGCTTAAAAAAAAAGAAAAAAAATTGACAAACTTTGGAAAACTTCAGGGGGGACAGGCAGTTGTCCGTGCACCAGTGCCTACTGTCCAGACTCTGCCGCCCCTATTTTCAAAGGTGAAGGATTTCAAAGGGAATCTTTCACCTTTGTGAATCAGTTACCACATCCTTTGGGGAATCAGTGGCTGGTCAATGGTTTACAACAAGACATGCAGTTGCAAACCATTGATACATTTAACTGAATTGCGATTTTGAAGAAGCGTTCCTTTTATGCCCCTTCCAAATTGCGATCCAGTATGGGTCAAAGAATCCCTTTAACCAGTTGGAACATCTGCTCAGACTTGAAAAATAGTTTTTGTACATTAGAAATTGCCCTTTCACAGTCACAAATGCTCTGATTTTGCAAAGTGCACGGTTTGAGATCACAAAAAGCCGTTTTACAACTGGTCCAAAATCCCCGAAACGCCAGCACTACCAAAGTGTTTGTGGTCATATGTCAGTCCTAGAAATTTACTGGGAACTTATTTTTTGGGTAAGTTTTACTTTTTGTTATCAGATTTTAGGTACGTTTAAATAAATTATTTATTTAAGACTGGACCGGACATTGTGTTTTTTTTTTTTTTTAAACCTTTATTCGTACAGAAAGGATATACAAGGCTGGGCCTACAACCGATCTGGCCGGCCACAACATGTTAAAGCAGTCAAAAATTCCAAAATAGTAGTCACAGAATCAGAGTAAAATTGTACATTCAATATAGTCGCTAAAAGAGAGGGGGAAGTATGAGGATCTATACGGCCAGCAATCAGGAGTAATATAGGTTAATTTTATAATATAACGATAGGGCGTATGGCAGGCTCAGCAAGAACAAAACAATATCCGGATACCCCGCACAAATCATTAACAGCCAAAGGATAAAGGGCAGCAATATAGAAATGGCAGTACTATACACATCGGTAGAGGGACAGACGTAGGAAGCACAAATCAATATGCAATCAATAATAACTTGGCGTACCCACCACCCAATAGCACTTGGATATAGAACAGGGGGGCCGGAATAGTAATATCATTAAAACTAGCCCGCCATACTAACCTGGGGAGAAAAAGAAAAGGGGAGGGGAGGAAGAGGGAAAAGGAAAGAAAAGAAGGAAAAAAACACAGAATAAAAGAAGAGGAATGCCGCGTCGGAACAAGCTCCCCATAGCAAGGAACACACATAGGAACAGGGGAATTGCAACGATGAGGGCATGGGAGTCGCATCGGAAGCAGCAGAACTTTAAGAAGAGGAACAGCGACGTCACATATCCCGCCCAATCATACCACGGGAGGCAAAGGATAGACGCGGCACCCCCATAAAGAGATACAAAAGGGCCATAGAACTGAAGAAAATAAAACAACAAAAAAGACCCAACCCACCCATCCCACCCAGCACCCCTGCAGAAGGCTACGGCCTATCCTCCAAACAGCGCGCCTGTCGCCCTAAACCAGAACCCGAAATATAGTGGAGATAAGAGAGAAAAGAAACAGAAGACAAAAAAAGATACGGAAACAAGATAGTAAATAGGAGGGAGGAGCATGAGATCAAAAATAAATACGGTCGGCTACAGCCCTCCACCCAACCATACACTACAGTACATGTGTACCAGAACGATATAGACTCGAACACGATAAAACTTTCAGAGAGGTTTCTCATAGCACTATGAATATGGGCAACTCCGCCATGAATTCGTATACCAATAATCTTTCGGGGGCCATGCATCTCACCCCAATCCCTTCTTCACTGCATTTACCACCCACCAAATAACAGCCTGAAGCGTGCAATACGATGCGAGGCAAGCACACAAATGAAAAAGAATACGATACAGATGCTGGTCAGAAAGGTCAATGAAAAAGCAAGTGAATAAAAATTCAAGTAAGCAATCCAAATATATCAGCAACAGCAACAGGGGCAATAAAAAACAGGAGTGCAGTCTCGTCGTTCGAAAAGGCGGGAGTATACTGGCAAAATAGAGACAAGACCTCATCAAGGTAAAAACAAGCAGCAGTCCGCCATCTTTCTCAGGCATCCGGGGATGATCGGGCCCTCGCACAGTGTCTAAGTCTCCAGTTTCCGAACATCGAACAGGAGGTTCTGAAGCCGCCGATGTACAAATCCGTTGGTGGATAGCAGCACCATATTTCGGAGCCATCGAGGGGGGTGAGGCAATGGTATCACCGAGGCAAGAGGGGACCTTGAAGGAGCGTCCACCCAAGATGGCGGTGGATCGGGACAAGTCCCCAGGAGCACCGGGGGCCAAGGTCGCGTGTAAAGATCTCAAGGCAGCAAGAACGTCGCCGATCGTAGGCTCACATCCACATGGCCATCCTTCCGCGCAATCTAGCAACCGGAGATCGCCATCAGGAGGAAATCCACAGCTCCAAACTGCGGCAGCCATTTTGTAAATTCAACCCCTTCTTCACTCTCCGCCACCCCCGGAGCAGTCCACAGATGTAGGCCTTTACAGATGTCTGGGGGGCCCCGGCAATGACCACCGCGGTGCAGAAAAGAGAGCCCCACCAAGCGGAAGGTCGCCTATGGTCGAGCCGGCGCTCCTCAGAAGTATAGCTCAAGCGCGAGGGTCCAGGGTTGATGAACAGAGCGGCGGCGGGGAAACCCCTTTACACGGTTAGTCCATGGAGCACCACGCCCCGCACCGGCCTCACGGCCGTCAAGGCAGGCCCGGTTCAGGATCACCGGGAATTTCTCACAGTGGCTCTCTCTCGTGGTGCAGTCTCTCGGCCGGGGCCAACAGTCGCCACAACGCCAGGCCGGATCCAATAGGCGAAGCCCCGGTCTCAGCTTCACAAAGGCCCCGGTTTCCGCGAGAGGGCACAACTCCGGATCCCCCGCAAGTCGGAGCCTCCAGGTCAGACGGTGAGTGGGAGCGAAGTGTTGCGTTTCTCTTTCTTCGAAAATGTATCGTCTCTGGGCAGGATATGTCGCAGGATATGTGAGTCAGGCCAGAGGGCTGACGGAGCCGAGCTACAAGGCGACCATTTCGCTTGCGAGCTTGGCTCCTCCCCGGACATTGTGTTTTTTGTGTGTCATTTTCTGGGTAACGCAATAGGTTAGCTTTACCCCCTTGCTATATAAGCTTTGACAGCTCCAATTCAGTAACCCTGGAGAGTCAGCAGCCCTGAAAACAGTCATTTGCTTATCCAGTTGGCTTGTACTGTCACTGGTGGTCGTGCAACACCTTTAGTAAATGACACTAGCCAGGGCCACTGGCATTATGCGACTCTGCAGCTACTGCATTTTCCACATAATTATGGGTTAACCACGTTATACACCATTTGCTGCATAATCTGCAGATTCTAAAAGAAAATATGTTTCTAGCTCACATAGATCAAAAGTTACTAAAATTGTGGAGATCTGTGATGCTGCACTGTGTAAAGCCCAATGCAAATTAGCGGTGGGTGAGACTGAAAACTCGAGACAGACTCGAGCTTGATGCCAGGCTCTAGCTCAGCTCACACTAGGGCCCACAGTGAGCTTAGCTTTCACGCGGCTTCTTTCTTCCACCTACTCTCTATCCTCATGGGCCAAAATTGTGTGATTCTTGGCAAATCTTTTATTTTACTTTGCCTCATTTTTTTTAATTATGACATACGAGTACACCTCTGAATATGCAAGTTTATGATGTGCACTCTATGAACACTCCTTGTGTTTGATTTACTAAATTATATTGACGCTTCATTTAAGAATCTTGACTGCATGCTATGGCGTACACATGGCAAATGACTTGCCCCTTAGTTCACTAATTGCATTTTTGTGAGGGGCAGGAATGTCTAAAAACGTAACACTTTTAATAAATGCCACTCGATGCAGTGATATAATCAGATATACTAAGGTAAAACACTTGTGCATGCAAAATGCACTTTTTTTATTTTAAAAAACGTTATTGTATTTTTATAAGACATTTCTTTCATGATTTTTATGCTAAATACTTTAGGGCTCAGTTTGGACTTGTAGAACCCAGCCAGATCCTTGGCTTGACTCTGAGCCGACTCTCCCTGTTCATTTGCTGAATCGCCCACCTAAAATCCAAGGTAGACTGGTCAACTTTCAGTTGCTTATTACTGTAGTTGGATGATAACTTCGTACTTATGAGGTGAAACCTTTACTCAGACAGTGTTGATGTGAGAAAAAATAGCAAAATATGAAGTAATACTATCATAAAATGTGCTGCTTTAGTTTGCTTAATTTGCCTTTTCTTGACCCATAATTTAGTAAACTCTGCTGCATAATTTGATGTTCCCCTGATGCATAATTCCAGAAGCCCTGACAATACCTTCCACACATACTAGCCAGTAACATCAGAGTGCCCCATGACTCCTGTAAAGGGTCATGATGCGATTTGTTCCAATTAATTTGGAATCTGTGATCTAGGGCTAGATGTACAAAAATTAGGAACAGCAATTTCCTAATTATTATTTTCTGCGAATCACTCTTAGGAAAACGCTATTCATAATGTTTGAAACTCTTTGAGTTTTATTTAGCGATTCATAGTGGGTTTATAAAGAGACCTACCTCATGAATATTAACGAGGTAGGTTGTAATTTGAAATCCACTGGGTTTCGCTGAAATCACAGAGATGGTGGTCTGCTGGTGTCAGCAGACCACCATGTCTGTGATTGCTTTTAAATAAAGTAAATCTTTTTTTATGCAGCCCTGTTCCCTTAAAGGAAATGGGACATGTTTAAAAATAAAAAATGTAATGTTTCATTTCCGTGGGACCACTGTCTGCTCTTAAAAAATATTTATTTAGAGGAGGAGCCTAGCCCGCGACCATGATGGCCGCCTGATGCCTCGGCTCCGCCGACCCTCTCGTTCTTCTCCCGCAACGCCGCTGATCCTGCATGTTATCCTGCCCACTTGTCGGCGTCCTGGAACCGTGAGGCGCTCCTGAGTCCAGCGGTGTGCTCCCCGGCGCGATCCTGGTAGCAGAGGCGACGAGGTGTCCCGGTCTTTGTCTCAGTGCTGCATTGCCGAGGCCGGGTCTTTGTTCTCCGGAGGCTGCCGTCCCAAGTTGCAACAACGGCTGACATTGTAGCAGGACGGGGTTAGCTGACGGATAGCTATTGCCGCATTGTTTTCCCTGCTACAGCGAGCCGCCCTGTCCTGCACGCCTTCATGCTCGACTTGTGTCACCGCCGTAGAAGATATATTCTAACCTCTTTTTGGCTTGTGGACGGCTCGGAGCGTCTTCTTGTTCTTCAGCGCTGAGACGGCTGCCATTTTGTACTGGGCGCTCGGCATCTGGGACTCTCTCCCCCGGCGGCCATTTGGGGTATCCGTAGCGGTTTGCGCTGCATTGTCGCCGGGTGTCAGGAGAAGGGGACCGTCCCGCTACTGTACCCCCTGGAGTGGCGGTGATTTGCGGACCGGCTGCTGGTGGGCTGCTGATACGATGGCCGACGGCGACCAGTCTCAAGGGATACGGTGTGACCCCGCGCCCGGGGTGCGCGAGACGGCGGCGCCCTCTTATCCTGCGGCACCCCTCAGGATTGCTGATATTATGTATGCCCTGAGTAATCTCCATGTAGCTGTGCGCGACATGGCCCTGGACCTGGAATGCCGACTGGATATCTCTATGCTTGCAGAGCCCTCTGACGGCCATGCTGAGCTCCATGTGCTGTGCACCTCGCCACACCCTGTGTTTGTCTGCGACTACCAGCCTGCTCAGACGTACTTGAAGGTGCTGGATAAGAGAGATGTGGTTGCTGCCGCGCTACCCAGTGTTGATGCGGAGATGTGTGGAGATCTTGGTCCTCGGCAGAGGCGGGAGGTTTGTGTCCGGACGCCTCGCCACACACCTGTTCGGGGCTTCATCGCGGGTCTCCATGCCCCATCCTGGAGTTGCAACTGCTGTTTTGGCCGGCAGCCCTTCAAGCATTGCGATTGTGCATTGCTCCTTCTTGGTTGGACGTTCACCGCTTGGCTCTGAGGTGGACGGACTTTGGTGGATGGCATCGTGCTCTGCAGTGGACCTTACTTTTGCTTTCTCCGTCCAAGATGGCTGCTTTAGAACTGTACTCCGTCGGCGTACTGGATCGAAAGGGACAAGGTTGAGGATGTTTTTCCCTTTTTGCTGCATCCGGTTTTGTGCATTGCTGGGACTGTAATGGACGATAGTGGGAGATACATGTTGGTCTGGTGGTGGTTCGGGGTCCGGGGATGGATGGCCGAGGGTAAAAGTACTGATTGTTTTGGTTATTTTCCTGGCCCTCCTCCGGTCTTTTGTGATTTCTTTTCCTTCTTTCTCTTGCTCCTAAATTTCGGGTACTCTTGGGGCGACAGACACACTGCTAGGGGGGGGGTAGGCCGTAGCCTCTGCATGCGTGTTGGGTGGGGGGTGCTCTTTCTTTGTTCGTTTCAGTTACTATGGGCCTTATTTTTCTTCTTCTTCTTCTACTTTTTTCTTCTCCTATTTCTTTGGGTCAAGGGGTGGATTGGTGCAAGGTGGGTAGTGGCTGGGGTGTATCATAATGTTTGCGCGTCTTCTCTCCTGTGCTACTCGCCTCCAGCCTTTTGTTTAATAGATAATGTTCGTTAATCTTTCTGAATACTGTTGTCCATTTCGGTCCTGGTACGGATTGTTTAGAATTTGCTCCTTCTTGGCTCCTACTACTTTGGCTATACTTTTAAAAAAACTTTAAAACTAAACCTTCACTTCTCCTACTTCTCGGCAGCGCAACAAATTACAGTGTAACTTGGATTAATCGTGTTTGCTTTGATATGCTGCTGAGTTGCCCAATTGCTCGCTTCTGTGCTTTAATCGATTGCGAGGCTGGCCGGTGGGTTGTAGGCCCGTATTTGTTTGCCTATATTATCCAATAAAGGTTTTTAAAAAAAAAAATTAAAAAAAATATATATATATATTTATTTACACATTCTCAAAGGGGAATTTGCAAATGGGTTAACACCAACTTTCAGTTGGCAGTAAGTGCGAATGCTTTGTGACTGCATTTCGATCACAAAACAATAGTTTATACCAATGTGAGCCGGTATTTGGAAGGTATGCCCTGAGCACGCATCTTATTAATGAACACCCAAATTTCGATTCGGAAAAAGGTTACCCATTTGCAATTTGGGATTTGTACATCTCAATGTTTTTTTGCGGTCACAAACAGTCCAATGCTGCAAATTGGCCTGTTTGCGACCAAAAAAAGGTTTTGTTCATCTGGCCCCTTTCATATTTCCTGGTGGCAGCTGTCACTCATTCTAGTATGGGTAGCCTCAGAGACCCTAGCTCTGCAAAGGGGGCAGTACTGGAGCAACGACCTTAGTGCTGTCTTGAGCCAAAGGGCATGGTGCATGTATGCGAGGTTTGTACTGGCTGGCCCCAGGCATTCCCATTGGCTGAGATGCAATCAGAGAACGGGTCTAGTCTTGGAAGGGCGGAGGGCCAGCTGTTTCTGTCTCCACTTTCCTCAGGCTGGGAGAAGATTTACTCTTCTTCCCTCAGTCTCACACCTTTAATCGCATTGCCAATTAAAGTACTTAATTACGGTGCATTCTCTTAGTTCTCAAGTTTTGCTGTTCTCCCTTGAATATTTAATTCAGTCCAGGGATTTTATTTGCATTTTGGGACTTGTGGTGCTGACTTTATAACAGGATAAGCAAGGCTATAAGTCTCAGCGTGCAAAGCGAAAACCGGGACTGGACAAGCTGTGCTCGCGCATTCATCACCTTTGAGACGTAAGAGCAGCACTAAAGCTCTCGGACTTCTTATAAGGGTCTCGGGGCGCTATAAATCAATGCAACTTACAAGACAAGCCCAGTACATGTTACACACAGGAGCGGACACGCCCTGCTGAGGAGGTGCCCCCGCTTTTCTATTGAGGAGACAAATGGTGGTTTAGGTAACACAGACCGCTTACCTGTAGCCTGCCTCCCTCTTCCTGCCCATGCTTCTGCCGTCCGACAGGGGGCGCTCTCAATAGTACCTAGCCTCACTCAGGACAGTAGAGTTCCATTTTTTGACTCTCATTTGACAACCTAATGCCTCGCAGTACTTGTGAGCATGTTTTGCTCCCTTGAAGCTCACACATGATAACAGCGATGTGCTAAATAAATGCGGGGGGGGGGGGGGGGGACTCGGGGTGAGCTGGTGGCACCTGCTGCCTAAACCCCCCTCCGCACCCGCACCCACTTCCTCAACCACTCCCTTCCAGGGCGAATTAATGGCCTAATTTAAGCTCAACTTGCGAACAGTAACAGCTTACCTGACTGAGAGATGGGATGCATTTTACGATTCCTTGCGGTCTAGCGGGTTGTAATGTACGCAGCTGGGCGTGGGCGGGGCTTTGTTCGGCTCTTGCTCCACGCTCACCGCAGCGGATGCACTGGAAGCTGGGTCCCGTCCCATCATTACTGGACCGGGGTGTGGAGGTAATGTCATTCTACACTCACTGCTTGTTCGGCCTGATTTCATTAGTGTTTTACACCAGCAGGTGCTAAATGTATGATCGAAAAGCAAACAGTGCTCGCCGCCATCTCGTTTCAATTTCAAAGCAGTCCATCACTGCTTGCCCTCCGCCCCATCAATCCCCTCAGTGTCTGTTGGGCTGGGGTCTCTGATCTCGTGTTTGCCACTCACCCCCGGAGGAGCGACAGCATAAGGGCCTCTAGATCTGGTGACTTCCTATTTTTTTCTCCGTAGCTTCACGTGTGTGTTTTTTGTGCATTCGCTGCCTTGTGGACAGGATGTGGTGTTAGGGCCAGAGATGCCGACTTTACAAAAAGGGAACCGTGTTCGAGTCTCGGTGTCGGCTGAATATCATGTGATCCTGGGCAAATCACGTAATCTCCCTGTGCCTTTTGTAATGTAACTGGTGGCAATGTAAAGCGTTCCAATACCTGCTGATCTATAAAAACTACAAAAGAAAAATACAAAATAAACGGTATCTACTATGCCTCGATCATGTTCTCTGGCTTCACGGGCACCAAGCAGCCTTCAGGTCGATTTTTAGAGGAGCAATTCAGTGCCGAAAAACCCGTTTCATTTACTCTAACAATAAAACCACAAATAGACACAACAGCGAAAGTAGGGTAAGTCTAGTTTGACCACAGTTGTCTCTTTTTACCCTGACATTTAATTTCCTACTAATAATGAAACTGGTAGTTGTCTGGGCAAAAATTGTAGAAGGGCAGGAGTATGCCTCATGTAAAAATTGAAAGACTAGGAAAGGTTTTGGACTCACCTGGAGGGGTAAAGACCGATTTGAAAGTAAACATGGGACATGATGATTTGCCTTGTCCTGTTAGGCCAGTGACCGGCCAGGCACTCCCGTCTGTGACCTTCGCGTCTGCAGGGTGCAGTGCTGGCTAGGGTGAGAGTCATGAGCTGACTATGGCTTGCCGCACTGGTGCTCGTCCTGTTGTGGGGTCTTGGTAAGCACGAGAAGGGCTTGAGAAGGCCTTGCTCAAAACTTTGGCCTCTTCGGCCTATCAGGAGGAGCTGATAAAGATTATGTAGTTTGATTATGTTGCCAAGCTTGATTCCACTTCTTTTCTCATTCATGGAATGTATTTTTACAGGAAGAGCCGATATTCCTGGCTTCATAGAAGGTACATCGCAACTACTCTTGCCCCTGACTTCCTTACTTGCCCATTTGGCACCATTTGACTAATGTATCATCATCTCTGCCTTGCACATGTTACCACATGTAGGGGTGGGCTGAACTCGTGGAATTTTACTCCGCAGAATTCTGCGGACCCACAAAAACACTCCACAAGATTCCACGGAGTTCCGTCAGCAGGGGGAAATAAGCCTGTCGTGGTGCCGTGCTGTGAATAAACGCTGGGAGCAGGTTCCATGCATAAAAATCTGTGTGAACGGCACCATGCGGTGCACCAGAGGCGCAGCTACTTTAGTTGATTTTGCTGCCACTCAAGTAGATTTTCTACTCGAGCTGCAGCCTTCTGACCATAAAAGGTCGTGACCACCAGCCCGTGTTGAAAAAATCTTACCGGATGCCCTCCTAGTGACCAAAAATTGCGCTAGAGGCTACCAAATCACGCTCACTAACTTACTGTTGTGGCACGTGAGAAAAAATACTGCAATGCAGCAATTGGCAGAATTTGACCGCAATTCCACTTTACAAGAATACCTCTGGCTTGACAAAATTCTTCCAATTCCGTTTGTGGAACGGAATATTTTGCCGACCCCTAGTAACATTGATTACTGGGCCTTCTCTGATGACCCCTTTTGTTTGGTGTACAGGCACACCGCACTCGCTGCATCTCTGGCTGTCAGGTGATTATATGTTTTAAAACACAAAAAGAGCAGAACAAGTCTGAAAAAGAGTGTGTGCCTACAACAGTAGCCGTGTGGTACTGGTGATGCATGCGTGAAACAAGGCTTGCCAGAACCATTGGTTGGAAGTCGAGGGAGGCTGACACAATTCCCATCAGACCACCCATGCGGTGGAGTTTGCGTCATGTGGGAAAAGTTTTGTCATGCCGTCCCACAACCGACCATATAGTGCCGGTGCAGGGATGGATGTAAAAGATATCATCACGGGCATGCATCCTAAAGTGATGGAAGAAAGAGAAGAGTGCAGTGCTCAAATAATAATGAAGATAAAATTCAACAGTCCGGACTCCTGGAGACATTGCAACAGAAGTGCGGGTGTCAAAGATTAAAAAATACGCTGGGTAATATTGTTACCCTCTAGCGCAGTGTGATGTGGTCGACATGTTTCTGCTTACGGGCATCTTGCCCAGCTTTCCTCAGGACCGATAACAAAAAATCAGCTACTGCAGCTACATACATAGTGTATAGATGATAAGTAATAAACCTGTACTGACAAAGTTACTTTTATATCAAATGTAAGAATACTTAAGTGTCCACTGTAGGGAGAGAAATGAATCTTCTTCCTGTTAACAGACAAAAGACACTGTATCAGACAATACCAAGTTAGATACACACAACACGGAGCGTACACATGGAAACCGTGCAGGCACACATACATGAAAAATATATGATTTTTACATGGAACTAAAGCATAAATGCTTGATCACACCAAGGCATTTCCTCAGCGTGATACTCACCCAGCTTTGTGTGGGTGACGACCTCACCTCACCCGGCAACCGCTCGGGAGGAAGAGGCCCCGCTCTGTAGTGTAAAAATAAAAGACTCAGTAAGCACTGAACTTTACCGTGTCTTAGCCAAATAACTTTACACTGAAACCCAACAAACGTGTGATAGCGACCCTCCTGCCACAAAACACCACTGACAATACCCAGGGCACGTACATCTCGCATATTTTAATGACCCTCAAGGAATACTAGTAGTATAACACCTAATATTAAGGAGTTAAACCTGTTTTTGAACATGGCCTATTGGAAAACAAAGCGCTAAAGTGCTAGTAAAATATCTCAGTCTGGCTGCATGGAAAGAGTTCCCATGTATGCAGTATTAGATTATAAGGGAAACAAAAAGATCGCCTCCCTATCCCAGCAAAGAGTCTGTAACACGTGTAGGACTCTCTCTGAGCCCACAAATCACAATGCACCTAACAGAAGACTGAATCCTCGTTAGGTAAAGGAACAAGGTTCAGGGCAGCCAGGCGTCTCACCTCTCCGTCGGTACCTCGGTACTGTCAGCGAGCGGAAGTGGAGGCGAGTTCAGGACCCCGCCCTCCCTCCTAAAATAGCCTCGTTGTATGGCGCGCCGACCCTCCGTTCTCCGGAGGCCATGCAGGATTGCGCGATGATCCCGAAAACTTCCTCTAATCGGGAGCGCATGCGCAGAGGGATGCCAAGCATTACTCTCTCGCGCATGCGTATTCTTTCGCATTCTCGCGCATGCGCATTCGTCTACCCTTGTCAAATCTCGTTATCGATCACCTGTCGGAAGACATGGATCCATAGTAATGGTTCTACTTCCGTCTGGGTTAAACTCACAAACCAGAGATTTGTTTTATTAGGCAAGAGTCAAACTGGGGGACACAGTCATGTGTCCATGAAGGAGACACTGCTCCTTGAACAAAACGGTAACTACACCACTGAGGGATCGACAAGTATATCAGATATCTTGTTTGTTAGGGATGTGAGATGTGAGCATACATTATACCGCTGTAAAAATAATTTACAGTCGGTCAGATTTAAACAAGGTAAACTTCCATTCGCATGCAATCATATGATGGATATATGTAGAGTGACTTATAGAAGAGAATTTCACTTCAGATACCTTGAGAAAAAGACCAATAGTGTCTGGAAAAAGTTCTAACGCCGGTGATCAAGAGACCACTGTCTCATAAATATTCAGTGTATAATGAGTCAAATGACTAACCACACGAAGGGTTGCTTTGTGTTAAAACATCGATGGATGGGATGTGGTAGTCCTAGGGTGTGCAGTGGAGGCAGGCAGGCAGTTGGTCACGCACTCAATTAAGTTGGGTGAGCTAGAAGGAGTAAACTAAATTGCGTTTACATCCTGATGAGATAGACCCGCAACTGAAAAGTTGCACTTAATACTATAAACAAGAAAGGTGTGTGGGGGTCAAGGGGAAAGTTTTATGACCTGACTGCTCACTCCCCAATTACAAGATACAAAACACAAAAAGAGCAGAACAAGTCTGAAAAAGAGTGTGTGCCTACAACAGTAGCCGTGTGGTACTGGTGATGCATGCGTGAAACAAGGCTTGCCAGAACCATTGGTTGGAAGTCGAGGGAGGCTGACACAATTCCCATCAGACCACCCATGCGGTGGAGTTTGCGTCATGTGGGAAAAGTTTTGTCATGCCGTCCCACAACCGACCATATAGTGCCGGTGCAGGGATGGATGTAAAAGATATCATCACGGGCATGCATCCTAAAGTGATGGAAGAAAGAGAAGAGTGCAGTGCTCAAATAATAATGAAGATAAAATTCAACAGTCCGGACTCCTGGAGACATTGCAACAGAAGTGCGGGTGTCAAAGATTAAAAAATACGCTGGGTAATATTGTTACCCTCTAGCGCAGTGTGATGTGGTCGACATGTTTCTGCTTAAGTGGACACTTAAGTATTCTTACATTTGATATAAAAGTAACTTTGTCAGTACAGGTTTATTACTTATCATCTATACACTATGTATGTAGCTGCAGTAGCTGATTTTTTGTTATCGGTCCTGAGGAAAGCTGGGCAAGATGCCCGTAAGCAGAAACATGTCGACCACATCACACTGCGCTAGAGGGTAACAATATTACCCAGCGTATTTTTTAATCTTTGACACCCGCACTTCTGTTGCAATGTCTCCAGGAGTCCGGACTGTTGAATTTTATCTTCATTATTATTTGAGCACTGCACTCTTCTCTTTCTTCCATCACTTTAGGATGCATGCCCGTGATGATATCTTTTACATCCATCCCTGCACCGGCACTATATGGTCGGTTGTGGGACGGCATGACAAAACTTTTCCCACATGACGCAAACTCCACCGCATGGGTGGTCTGATGGGAATTGTGTCAGCCTCCCTCGACTTCCAACCAATGGTTCTGGCAAGCCTTGTTTCACGCATGCATCACCAGTACCACACGGCTACTGTTGTAGGCACACACTCTTTTTCAGACTTGTTCTGCTCTTTTTGTGTTTTGTATCTTGTAATTGGGGAGTGAGCAGTCAGGTCATAAAACTTTCCCCTTGACCCCCACACACCTTTCTTGTTTATAGGATTATATGTTTTAGTCATAACTATAATTTTCTCACACCTCCTCCTTCATTACACTGCTAGGTGTTGTGCCCCAAGAGAAGATAGGAGCACCTCGCTGGTCAATCGCACTCATCACTACATCTTTCCATACAATATCACAACAAATGTAATACTGCCAGCCATCAGTGGCGGCTCCTCCACTTCGGCGATGGAGCGTCGCCCCACTGCTGGCCAAATGGTCATGTGATCTTGGCATGTTCTCCACTGGGCTGTGTTGCACAGCCAAGTGTAGAACATGCCCAGCCTCCCCAGGCACTGCTTGAGCATCCAAATAGGATGCTCAGACCATTCACGACGCTGCTCCTGCAGCGTCCTTATTGGCTGGGAGAGTACGGAAGCCTGAGTCCTTCTGGTGGTTCTTGCAGATCATGAGGAAGAGGATGGAGGAGGGACGTGCGGCAGTGAGGCGGCGAAGGAAAAGATAAGTTAATTTATTTCTTATTATTTTTTTTGTAATCCACCCCCTACACCATCTCCCTTCTGAGGCAGCCGCCACTGCCAGCCACACACTCCCAACAGTGTACCATGCTGCCCATCTGAAAATGCATATACTAAGCACCAGGTAAAGTGAGGTGAAAACAGTGTTACTTCTTTCTTGTCCTGCACCACCTACTTGACTATTTCCATTTCCATTTCCACTTCCACCATCACCATGCATCTGTTCATCATCCATGTACAACAGCCCACTGCACCTTTGTATGTGCGTGGGAGACTTCACACTCCTTTTCTCCATGATAACATTCCTTTTTTTAGGTCTCGCCTAGGTAGCGTGCATGCGCTACACTAGGAAAAAGACCTTTAGGAATCGGTCTGCACTTTTCAGCAGCTCGTGCACACCAGGCATCCACCTTGCGGGAGCGAGCAGCAGGGCGCTGGGTGCCGTTGGTTATGAAGGATCATGTTTCCAATTCGTGGTTGCTTTAACTTTTATGGCAGTGTGGCCGCGTTTTTATTTTTTTGCTCCTCTTGTAACTGTACTTAATTGTATTTCTAACAAAACAACACAAATATTTAATCATAGAGTATAAATTGTGCCTTATTTTGTCATCACTAGTATGCATCTGCTCCTCCTCCTGGTTTTGCAAAGGTCTTTTATAAATATATTCTTACACAGTCTGTGTCCCAGCTGTTGTACACTTGCATTCCTTTTCATCTATCAGCTGTACATATGCCGATCTATCTGTAGGCATTGTTTTTTTTCCTGCCACATCAGGATAGTTGTTGACTTTTCCACATTATTAATGCCTCCGTATCTCCTGTGTTAGCGCTGCAGATGAAATGTTAAAAACATTCTAAACCAATGACAGCTGTCCGTACGAAGCTGATGACGCTCATTTAATACATCATAGGCTTTCAGTGGGGCTTTACGGAGCGCATGCTTTCTCGCCTCTCAGACCGGGCACCATTGCTTAACGTAGTAACAATCGAAGTATCCTCCTTGGAGGTATGAACAGCTGAGCCAGCCCTGTGGTATGGCACCCGTCTCTGCCATGGAGGTTGTGGTCCGAGCTCAACAGGCTGCGTTCCCCACGGGCCAATCTCACCAGCATGCGAGAAAGGTAAACCAAGTTTAAAATAAGCATTGACAATGCAATAGGTCTCGCATTTACGTGAGGGTGAGCTATTGGCATTGTAAATGACAATGCCTTTTATTTATGTTTTGGTTTTTAAAACATAAATAAAGGCATTGTCATTTACAATGCTAATACCTTAAACTCTCGGAAATGCGAGACCTATTGCATTGCAAATGCTTGTTGTACAAGGCCACCCATCTCACAATCATCTCTGACTATTTCTAACACCACACTCAGCCCTTGAATTTTCTTCGCAGCTCTAAGAATGCAGGAAAACTACCTTTCCACCATTCTTCTTTTATTTTTACGAAATCCCCTTTGCGTACCTATCATAAGGGGTTTCTGAGCTCTTGTTCCTGATTCATGAATGCTTTGCCATTTTATCTTACTCGGAACCGTCTGGTATTAGGATCTCTCCCTCTCATTCTTTTAATTTTCATGCCACCTGTATTCAATTAGGTATTGCATGATAAACCCACATTTCTTGGACAGTCTCCACCACATTTTGTTTGTTCTTCAGGGCCATCTGCATTGTTCCTATCACTGGACTGTTGGTTCTTTCCACACATTTACTGGACTGCAGATTGTATGAAGACATCAGTACATGTTTCACACTGTAATTTTTCAAAAGTTCGACATGGCAGAAAATTGGGTACTGTTTTAAATTTTCAAATAACCCAGGTAACCTTCTCTCCTGAAGCTGTCCTTCAATTCTGCAATCATTAATTCAGTTGTAATGCTACAAACAAGCTCCACTTCTAATCAGCTTCAAAACACACCCACCAACACCACTGCAGTCTTTTCACCTTGTCCCATATAATACACTAGGCCTTTAAAATCCAACCCAACCCTGCTGCACACTTCTTCAGGCTTGTCATAACTCTACATTTGCCAGCTGTCCACTTTCAAACTTTTCTCACTCTCTCATCAGTGCTTAATTTGAGCCGGTGTTTGCTGGTGGGGTCCAAGAGCACTCATTTCTGGTGGCTGGAACTGATTTTTACCTCATTAGATTGTCCCCCAGAGCAAGAGAGAGAAAACACAAAAGAGGCAATGAAATAGGAAAACGGTGACAAAGGGAGAAAGACGGGATTAGAAATTACCAGTAAGAGTGAGATAAAGGGGCAGGGAGTGTCTGGTGGTGAAATTAAGACTATGCTGCCTTGAATATTCATAGACCAAAGCTTTGGGCCCCGGGACTTATGGTTTAACAAATTAAGCAATGCTCTTTCTGTACAGAAGACACCTCCTATTCAATCACACACTGCACCATACATCCCTAATCAGCAAAATATTTCTCTTACCCTTTCTATGTGAGAGTCTGATTGATATGTGCCTCAGGCTATCTCTTTTAGCTGCAAGAATACGCCCACCAGTATTGCACATTTCTCTCTCCTCGTAAAAACATTCTCACTCCCTTTTAAAGGCAGCTCATCGTTCAACCACCTGCATACCCTAAATGGGGGTTCCAAATCATGTTCTTGTTGCCCTCCATTCTAGATGCAATTGACAAATATTTGTAGCATTTTATCTTGATCAATGGCACTCTCATACTCTTTCTGATCCACTGCCACCCCACATAGGGCAACCGCATCTTGCACATTCACAACCCTACACGCTGACCACTCTCTCTTGGCCTGGGATACACATTCTCCCAACCCAAATGCAGCCTAAATAATCAACTCCACCCGGCTTGCGAACTCTCAATTAAGTTTGTGGTCAGTACTTAAGGTTAATTGCCCCCCAGCAACTGCAAAAACCTTTTTATTATGGTCAGTTGAATGAGCATGCCAGACACAAAAGCAACCAGCCTCTCTCTTCCTTTGTTGGCTTCGGTTAACACGATTGTGCACAAGAGGCTCCCCGAAGCTGAGCTGCTCTCCTCTCTTGTACCATAGCAAGACATAGTTAAAGCTCTTCTGGGAGGAGGGGTACATTATCACGCCTATATAGTGAAAACTGGTAAAATTGTGTAGCAGAAGTGATCATAACGAAATAAGGGAGAAGGGTTCAATGTGTGTGGAGCAATAAAAAGGCGCTAAGTCCACTGATGCTTTTTAGGTCGAGCGTATACCATCCCGTAGGGATGGTGGGCGAGATTTATAGTAAGGCTTCCGAAAAGTCTACCCAAACTGCGGATTAGGTACAGTTCATGTGAGGCAGGCGCGACCACATCGCCAGCCACATCCCACACCATGCCTCGGCATCAGACTTCAAAGGAAGCCTCTCCTCCGCCCCCCCCTTCAGACTTCAAAGTAAGCCGCTCCCCCCCCCCTCCTCTGCGCAATGCCAGAGCTTGTTTTTGGAGTGCCCTGGCACATTTGCATGCGATTGCAGGGAATTAAGCAGCAGCTGCAGGGGTTGGTTCAGTACTGGGCTACAGGCAATGCAGAATCTTTGCTTACCTACGAGTCATACACAGCGCACATCCACCCGATGGTATTAAGGAGCTTTACACAAATGAGCCAGTGCAAAATCGTAATTTTTTCTGCACAATCGTGTCCTCTTGTTTGTTCTCTCTAGCATCACCCTCATCACACTCTCCTAACGAGTCTTCCTTCTCCCGCATTTGACCATACTTGCACCCTCTCGGATCCATCCTCATTCTTTTCTGCTTTTCCCTGTTTCCGCTACACACTCCACTCCTTTGTGTCCCCTTTCTGGCGTCTTTCCTACTTAACTTTTCATCCTTACTCCTTTAATTCCATTTCCACCTTCTTACAACCCCTTCGAGCACTGTTATCTTAACATTTATGTTTCTCTCTGTCTTATGATGTCTGCCCTGCCACCATTTACTTCGGACCCTCACACACCCTCACACCTCCTCACCCTCACCCCCTCACCCCCTCACCCTCACCCTCACACACCCCACAACCCTCTCACCCTCACTCACCCACACACCCTTACCCTCACACAGCCTCACACCCTCACTCACCCTCACACCCTCACACCCTCACCCTCACCCTCTCACCCTCACCCTCTCACCCTCTCACCCTCACACCCCCTTACCCTCACCCTCACACACCCCGCAACCCTCTCACCCTCACTCACCATCACACCCATACCCTCACACACCCCACAACCCTCTTGCCCTCACTCACCCTCACACCCTCACCCTCACACACCCTCACACCCTTACCCTCACAGCCCCTCACCCTCACAGCCCCTCACCCACACAGCCCCTCACCCACACAGCCCCTCACCCACACAGCCCCTCACCCACACAGCCCCTCACCCACACAGCCCCTCACCCACACATCCCCTCACCCACACATTGCCTCACCCCCTCACCCTCACCCTCACACCCCCTCACCCTCACACCCCCTCACCCTCATCCCCTCACCTCACACACCCCTCACCCTCACACACCCCCACCCTCACACACCCCCACCCTCACCTCCCTCACCCTCACACACCCTCACCCTCACTCCCCTTCACCCTCACTCCCCCTCACACACACCCTCACCCTCACCCCCCCTTCACCCTCACCCCCCTCACCCTCACTCCCCTTCACCCTCACTCCCCCTCACACACACCCTCACCCCCCTCACCCTCCTCACCCCGCTCCCCCTCACACACCCTCACCCATCCTCCCTCACCCTCGCACCCTCACCCTCACAACCCTCTCACCCTCACCCACCCTCACTCACCCTCACACCCCTCACCCCCCCACACCCTCTCACCCTCACACCCTCTCACCCTCACACACCCTCACCCTCACACCCCCTCACCCTCACACCCCCTCACCCTCACACCCCCTCACCCTCACGCCTCCTCACCCTCACGCCCCCTCACCCTCACATCCCCTCACCCCCCCTCACCCTCACACACCCTCACCCTCACACACCCTCATCCTCGCACCCTCACACCCCCTCACCCCATCACCCTCACCTCTGTCACCCTCACCCCATCACCCTCACCTCTGTCACCCTCATCCTCACACCCTCTCACCCTCACACCTCCTCGCACTCACAACCGCGCACCCTCACCCAACCTCACCCTCACACACCTTCACCCTCACACCCCCTCACCCTCACACCCCCTCACCCTCACACCCCCTCACCCTCACACCCCCTCACCCTCACACCCCCCTCACCCTCACCCCCCCTCACCCTCACCCCCCCTCACCCTCACCCCCCCTCACCCTCACACCCCCTCACCCTCACACCCCCACCCTCACACACACCCTCACCCCCCACACCACCTCACCCCCCACACCCCCTCACCCCCCTCACCCTCACCACCCTCGCCCCCTCACCCTCGCCCCCCTCACCCTCACTCCCCTCACCCTCACTACCCCTCACACACACCCTCATCCTCACCCCTCCTCGCCCCCTCACCTCCCTCCCCCTCACACATCCACCCTCGCACCCTCACCCTCACAACCCTCTCATCCTCACAACCCTCTCACTCCCTCACACCCCCTCACCCACACTCACACCCCCTTACTCTCGCACACCCTCACCCCCCCTCACTCACACCCCCTTACTCTCGCACACCCTCACACCCCCTCACCCCCTCACCCTCACACTCCCTCACTCACCCTCACACCCCCACCCTAACACCCCCTCACCTTCACAGCCCCCCACCCTCACACCCCTCACCCTAAAACACCCTCACCCACCCTCATCCTCACACCCCCTCACACCCCCTCACACCCCCTAACACCCCCTAACACCCCCTAACACCCCCTAACACCCCCTAACACCCCCTAACACCCCCTAACACCCCCTCACACCCCCTCACACCCCCTAACACCCCCTCACACACCCTCACACCCCTCGCCCCCATCTCACCTTCACACACCCTCACTCACCCTCACTCACCCTCACACCCCCTCAGCCCCTCCCCCTCCCCCCAATCCCCCTTCACCTTCACCCCCCTCACCTTCACCCCCCCTCACCTTCACCCCCCTCACCTTCACCCCCACACCCCCACACCCTCACCCCCACACCCTCACCCCCTCACACACCCTCACCCTCCCACACCCTCACTCACCCTCACAGCCCCATCTCCCTCTCACCCCCTCTCACCCCCTCTCACCCCCTCTCACCCCCTCTCACCCCCTCACACCCCCTCACACCCCCTCACACCCCCTCACACCCCCTCACACCCCCTCACTCCCCCTCACTCCCCCTCACTCACCCTCACTCACCCTCACTCACCCTCACACCCCCTCACCTCACACACCCTCACCCGCACACACCCTCACCCGCACACCCTCACCCTCACACCCCTCACCCTCACACCCCCTCATCCTCACAATCCTTTCACCCTGCCACACCCTCACCCACCCTCACCCTCACACACCCTCACTCACCCTCACACACTCTCACCAGCATAGCATAACAAAACATAACATAGCATAACAAAACACAGCATTGCATAGCATAACAAAAAAGCATAGGATAGCGAAACATAGCATAGCAAAAGAAAACATAATAGCATAGCAAAACATATCCTACCAAACACAACAAAACATAGCATAGCATTACAAAACATAGCATAGCAAAACAAAACATAGCATAATAAAACACAACACAACATAGCATAACAAAACATAGCATAGCATAACATAGCATAGCAAAACATAGCATAGCATAACAAAACATAGCATAACAAAACACAGCAAAGCATAGCATAACAAAAAAGCATAGGATAGCAAAGCATAGCATAACAAAACAAAACATAGCATAGCAAAACACAACAAAGCATAACACAACATAACAAAGCATAACATAACATAACAAAGCATAGCAAAACAAAACATAGCATAGTATAACAAAACATAGCATAGCATAACACAACACAACACAACACAACAAAACATAGCATAACATAACAAAACATAGCATAACATAACAAAACAAAGCATAGCATAACAAACATAGCAAAACACAACACAACAGAGCAGAGCATAGCATAGCATAACAAAACACAACAAAACATAGCATACATAAGAAAACATAGCATAGCAACACATAGCATAGCATAACAAAACACAACAAAACATAGCATACCATAACAAAACTTAGCATAGCATAACAAAACAAAGCTTAGCATAGCATAGCATAACAAAACACAACAAAGCATAGCATAACAAAACTCAACATAGCATAGCATAACAAAAAAAGCATAGCATAACAAAACATAGCATAGCAAAGTATAACATAGCATAACAAAACATAGCATAACAAAACGTAGCATATCAAAACGTAGCATAACAAAACGTAGCATAACAAAACGTAGCATAACAAAACGTAGCATATCAAAACGTAGCATAACAAAACGTAGCATAACAAAACGTAGCATAACAAAACGTAGCATATCAAAACGTAGCATAACAAAACGTAGCATAACAAAACGTAGCATAACAAAACGTAGCATAACAAAACGTAGCATAACAAAACGTAGCATAACAAAACGTAGCATAACAAAACGTAGCATATCAAAACGTAGCATATCAAAACGTAGCATATCAAAACGTAGCATAACAAAACGTAGCATAACAAAACGTAGCATAACAAAACGTAGCATAGCAAAACGTAGCATAGCAAAACGTAGCATAGCAAAACGTAGCATAGCATAATAAAACACAACACAACAAAGCATAGCATAGCATAACAAAACATAGCATAGCAAAACACAACACAGCACAGCACAGCACAGCACAGCATAACAAAACAAAGCGTAGGATAGCAAAACTAAATATAGCATAGCATAACAAAACAAATCATAGGATATCAAAACAAAACATAGCATAGCATAACAAAACAAAGCATAACATAACAAAACACAGCATAACAAAACACAAAAACACATAGCATAACAAAATATAGCAAAACACAACAAAACATAGCATAGCTTAACAAAACACAACAAAACATAGCATAGCAAAACAAAATATATAATAGCATAGCAAAACATAGCATAGCATACCAAACACAAAACATAGCATAGCATATCAAAACATAGCATAGCAAAACAAAGCATAGCATAATAAAACACAACAAAACATAGCATAACAAAGCAGAGCATAGGAAAACATAGCATAGCATAGCAAAACATAGCATAACAAAACATAGCATAGCATAACAAAACAGTGCATAGCATAACAAATCAAAGCATAGGATAGCAAAACATAGCATAGGATAGCAAAACCAAACATAGCTTAGCATACAGCATCACTCAGCACCACCACAGCATCAACCAGGGGCACCACAACATCACTATGTGCTACCACAGCATCACTGAACGTCACAGCATCACTCGTTCGCCATCACAACATCACTCAGCGCCACCACTGCATCAATCTGTGCAACCATTCAACAACAACTGGTTCAAATATGTTCTCTCAATGTTTTAAGCTTTATTACAAATGTAACAAAAATATGTTAATATTTCATTTCTGTTCTTGGATTTTCGTCACAATAAAATACACTGAACATAATCTTCACAAAAGTTATTTACAAAAGTTTAAGCTATTGCCATTATAAATTACAATAAGTTTTATTTAAGTACTAATTATTTTAAAAAATTAAAAGCCAATGTTATTTGTAATATCAATCCATGTAAGTCACGTAAATACAACACATATTGCATTGCAAATGCTATAGCTGTCACATTTACGAAAGTTATAACTATTGGCATTGTAAATGACAAAGCTATTAATTTCGCTATTTTCAAAAACAAAACATAAATAAAAAATGTGTCATTTACAATACCAATAGATCAAACTTTCCATAATGCGATACCTATTCCATTGCAAATGCTTGTTTGAAAATGTGCTCCTCACGGAAACTCTTCGACCTCTCCCCATCACCCTCACTCACACCAGTGGAAGAAACCTGAATTAAAGGGATGTTTGTGCGAGTAGTTTTAATTATTTTAATCCGCCTACTTTATGACCGTAAACAGTGCATCTTCACATAGAACTGCTATTTTTTTCAGTTTAATATAGGACGAACTCGAACAGAAAGTATTGGAGCGCTTTACATGAGCACCAGACACATTACACATACATTTTATTTTTATTTGACACTGGGAAGATTTAGTGATTTGCCCAGAATCATAGTGTGATGAGCTGACATGATGCTCGAACCTGGATCCCCAGCTCCATATTTGGCAGGTCTAGCCATTACGCCACATCCTCTGTTTAAAAAAAAATGTGTAACTTGATCTTGAAATTGTTATCAGTTTATGAAACAGAATGCTGATCGTCATGATAAAAAAAATGTCAAATAGCACAAGTTCCAAGTTCAAGGGAACAGAGCCAGGGGCAACTACTTGCTTTGGGCAGCGGGGCTCTGGCCCACAATGTTTGTGCTCTATGTGCCATAGACATTGGTAATTAAATAATCACATTACATATTGTGTATTATGAATATTTAATCATCAGGGAAGATGGCACCTAAAGCATGAAAAACATAGCAGACCCAATGTCGTATTGGTAATGCCTGTCCTTCCAGTTGGCAGGGGCAGCTTTAGGCTCACGGCGGCCCTGGGCAGGGAGCGTAGGTAGGGGCCCTCGGAAGAGGGGGTCCGGGCGGGGCGGAGCGCGGAGGCCAGTGAAGAGGGGGCAGGTCAGGGTGTTTGGAAGTGCAACAGAGCCAGAGGCCCCCAAATCTCTGCCAGGCGCCGCCACGCAAATATGTATCCATCCTCGGGGAATTATTATATTAAGGATATATATTGGGGTGGTGGCCCCTGGGGTTTGGTGGCCCTGTGCAGGTGCACAGCTTGCACATGCCTAAGGCCGCCCCTGCAGTTGGCTTCATACTCTGACGCTCGTTTATGCGAGGGTCAGGCCACCAGGCAGGCACTTTCACTGACACATGCACTAGTGCGCATGTGCCAGATATTGTGGAGACAAAAGGGCTTAATTTACTGTAGCCCTGGCCTGTCTTTATCTGGGTACTTTGCTTCCACCGCAGATGACACACAGGAGTGTCCATTTTTGAAGCAGCCCTGGGCAGCAGGGCCAGACTGGGAACGCAAATTAGCCCTGTCAATTAAGTTTGACCGTCCCCGTGGGTGTCCTGGTGGGTGCTGGGGGGGAATCACTAATGCTGCTTTTGATACAGAGGGCCGATATTGCAGCACAGCTGCAAATCCGCCCCCTGTACCAAAAACGGCCGCCACTGGTCCAAAACTGTCCAACCCCTCTGGCCCACCGGGAAAACACCTGGCGCCCCCGATGGCCAGTCCGGCCCTTCTGGGCAGCATGACTATCAGCTCTGTACTGCCCTGAGCTGCATGCTAACTGTCACTGCCTCACACCCTCACCCTTTCCCAAATCGTCAGAGGTTGGGTGTGGTCCTTAAGAAGCACAGACCTCACCCCACCTTATGACGAGTTGGGAAAGGATGGGTACACAGACGCAGGAGGCTGCAAAAGGTGTCAACCAGGATTGTCTCTCACTAGATCCCAGCGACAGGCGTCATGACCGGCTCACTCCAGCAGACCCCCAGGACCAACTGACCCCTCCCCCACAGAAATGGAGCCACTCTTCTGTGACTGGAGTCAGTAAATGCCGGATCCTGTCACACAGAAATCCCTCTGCCTGCTTGAGTGGGATCCCGGCCTGCTCCTATCCTTGCTGTGTGTCCGTAAATACAGATTGTAGCCTGTGTGTCATGTACCGATGCCTCCTGGCATCGGACTGCTCAAGCAAGGCACTTAGTAACTCCCAAGAAAAAATACAGTCAATTCAGAGCTGCCAATTTTGGAACTGGGGACTCTGGTTCGATTTTCAGCATCGGCTCAACATCCTGTGATTCTGAACAAATCACTTAATCTTGCCGGTTCTAGCTAAAAATAAATATATACATATGAATCTGACCCTGTGTAATGTAATGTGTGCTCATGTAAAGTGCTCCAATACACTTAGGCTGAGTTTGCACTATATAAACGCAGGAAATTGAAATAAACTGGAGAAAATTCAGCTTTCAAAAAATAAGTCGTACTCGAAATCTACTTTAGAATATCACTTGCGAGGACACTCATCATCCGCAGAGTAGTCACACAAGCTCAGAGTTCTAAAGTTAAATGTTACAATTGTTTAAATGAATCAAATGGCCATTGTGTTTAAGAAGATCAGTGCCCATTGCCAAGGTAGCCCAGTTACAATGTTTCCTAGGACAATGACCATGGCAGAATGATTATGCATAAAGCAGAGGTGTGTACTTGGACATGGTGTTTTCTTTATAAGGCTAAACAGATAAGTGATGGAAAAGTTACAACATGTTAAAGATACCACTGTCTGAATTTACTGAGCATTTTGCTTTAATGATAATCTGAAGATCCCATTTTCCTCTCGCTGTTCTCCCGTACAGCACCAGTAAAGTGACCCAGCATGTGAGGACAGTAAACCCCTTGGTGTGGACATGGAGATGGCTGCAGATAGCCCTTTATATCCAATGAAGCGCCCAGGAAACTCAAAGGCCGGCAAACCGGGGTCACTACTGGCAGCAAAAGGTAACCACCCTGTTAGGAAAACAATTTTGGAGCACCTACTGCTGCAAGTTTCCCCTCTATGTTTAGGAGGAGGAGAAGCGCAGCCTATGGCACGAATCTGTAGCACCGTACAGCGGATCTGGTAGCAAGAGAGAGGAGGGATTGGGAAAAGACATACAAGAAGAGCTAAGACATTACTATATGTTTAAAAGAATACTGTTCTGTGCCAGACACTGAGCCCCCCCCTCTCTCCATTTGGCAGCCTATGACCTTTATGCAAGGAACTGGAGATGACTGCCCTCAGTGGCCTAGTGTGACCAACCCAGGCCTTGTCTCTTCTTAAAGGTAAGCGCTTGCTGCTAACTGAAAGAAATGTTAATGTGTGCAGTTGGTCATCACAAGTGTAAATGCTGTTTGGCAGACAGCTTGGGCCTTCATTTTTCATATTTAGTGACAAATTGTATGTACTTCAATTTTAACATAATGACTACATATTCACAGTGCTTCCAGCTATAGGCTGGGATAAGGGACACAATAGCGCATTAAAGACACAAGTCACTAGTCTAAAGTGCACCAACCAAGATTCAATTCTGTGACTCTCCAGATGCACACACTAACATCAGCTGTATCACATAGTCCCATTAAGGTTTCATAACTTAAAATAGTTCATTTTCCACAGCTTAGTTTAACTAACATTTATTTTTCACGTAAGGTATGTGCGTTATTTTATAGGCAGTTACCTGAAGATTACAAAGACCAACAAAATTGTTACAGAACATTTTGTCTTTTATGCACGTCTTTGACATGTCCCCCCACCCCATGGCACTCAGCATCCCACTTCCCATATTTTGTGTTTTTATGATTGATTGATTGATTGCTTTATTTCGATATGCACATATCATAAAAGCAGTACAAAAGATAAAAACAGCATGTCGAAAAAAAGTATGACTGTACATTTAGTATAAGAATAAAACACATTAGGTCAGCATAAATTAATTAAAAAAAGAGGATTAAATTGATATGGACAGTCTTCTAAGTCTAATCAACCAAGCCCATTTTAAAAACTTAGCAACAGCACAAACGATAGGAGGGGCTGTGTTGGTTAAAAGAATCCGGAGTGCAACAGAGTGCTGACGGGTACCCAGTTCTCTGCAGATAGGACCAAGCCAACGTGATCTGGGGCGACCATAGTCCGGGCATTCAAGAAGAAAGTGTGGCACCGTCTCTGGTTTATCACGACAAAGAGCACAGAAGCATGATGTGGGCTGGGATTTATTCCACCTGGAGCAAAAGTCGGCCAAGGGTAGGGTTCCTAACCGGAATTTGATGTACAAGGACCGATCCATGGCAACTGTTATTATGTCCATGTACGGCTCGTAGGTGACAACGTCTTTTAACAACAGAAAAGCTGCGGTGGTTTTGCAGTGCTGCTGGCTTCTCAAGCGCTTCACACAAACCCACTCCCAAAAAAGTTTTTTTAAGGTCTCCTTCGGGGGAGCGGAGTGGCTATGCCAGCAGAAATCCAGGCCTAAGTCCCCTAGAAGATGTTTAATGTCCTTCAGCCATTTGATGCTATGCCAACCGTCGGAGTGCATCACCTCAGCTAAACCATTGGCATAAGATTTTAGCTCCGGGACCCTCCACAGACGTGCCCAAAGCAAGAGGGGTCGAAGACGAGCCTGATCCCTTATAGCTTTGCAGCCAGTATCCATGAGCACTGGGATGGTCGGGCTACTCGATGGAATGGCAAGGAGATCTTTGATGAATTTATTTTCGGCCTTGCTCAGTGAGTCCACTTTGCCCAAGCCCCACTGTTCGGCTCCATAAAGTGACGCAGGGACCGCACGTGCTTTGTATATATCTAGTAGAGGGGCAACACAATGTTTTGATGAGTTGTTGAACTCCTTGAGGAGGGCCCCCCCACCCTTTTGTGGGCCATTGTCATTTTATTGATGTGGGCGGTCCAGCTCATCGCATCGTTAAGTCGAATTCCCAAGTAGTCGAATTCTGCCACTCTTTCTAGGGGTATGGAGTTCAGAATGGGAGGGCGGCCAAGTTTGCGTGGTGGGTGCATAACTAGGTACTTAGTTTTATCCACGTTGATGACAAGTCCCTTGGTGGTACAAAAGTCCTGAAAGCGGTTCAGAAGTGTCTGGAGACCTTGGGGGGTTTTAGAGATGAGGAGGGTGTCGTCGGCGAACAGCAAAGTTGGAATTTTTACGCCTCCCAGAGTGGGAGCGTCTGCTGGTTCACCGAGTAGATGATCTACCACCCCGTTAATATAGAGGGAGAATAGGGTAGGGGCCAGGACACAACCCTGCCTTACTCCCCTCTCGACCCTGATCTTATCGGTCTTTTCCCCGTTCAGCCCCCATCTAACCTGGGCATAGGTGTTGGTGTGCAGGTTGATAAGGAGGTTTAGTATATACGGGGGCATCCCTAGACCGTGAAGCACCCTCCAAAGTTCCTCCCTAGGTACCAGGTCAAAGGCAGTCTTTAGGTCAATGAAGGCCAAGTAAAGACTGCCTTTGCCCAGTACCACCACCTTCCAGTATAGTACCAGGAGCCTAAAGACCTGTTCGATAGTTCCTGTACCTGAACGGAACCCAGCTTGCATATCGGACAGGATGTGGTTATCGTCCACCCATTAGGAGATCCTCCCCAAAATGGCTTTCCCCGCCAGTTTCTGGCTCGAGTCTATTAGGCTTATAGGCCTATAATTCCCAGGTAGATCACGGCTGCCCTTTTTGTAGATGGGGACCACCTCCGCACCTCTCCAGGAGTCTGGCACGGGGCCTCCCACAATAATTGCATTGAGGAGTGCAGAGATTAGTACCCCCCATTCTTCCGGATAAGCGCGGAGGATATCGCCTGGTAGGCCATCCGGACCAGCTGCTTTCAATGGAACCAAGGTTTTAATCTGCTTTGTAACATCCAAAACAGAAAAAAGTTCCAGGTCTTGAACTAGGGTAAAGGGCGGGAGGTTAAAAGAGTCATTTAGTGGGCCTTCAGCGGCAGAATAAAGTTTTTGGAAGTGGGAGAACCATGTCTGGGCATTGATGGTACAGGTCCTCAGAGTGTCGTCAGGACGGTTCCTTTTGCCCACCATGTCCCAAAAACCTTTGGCGTCTTTCCCACGACTGGCAGCCAGGAGGTCCTGCCAGAAATTATCCTCCCACTCCATCCTAGCATTTTTTTGACAGAGTGCATAGTGTCTCCTGGCCTCCCTAGTCCTGGACGGTAGTTTGGACTTGACTGCTTCAATGAGAAGTGACTTCGCCTCCCTACACTTCTGATTGTACCAGCCCTGTCCAGATCGTGAGCTTGGTTTCCTTCTGCTCGTATTAGCTGGAACTACAAAGAGGTCACTAATAGCCTGGGTTATGGTACAAAACCTTGGAGCCACCTCCATCAACCCTTCCTCTTGGGGGTCAAGATTGACTAGGGCTGAGGCAAGGAGCTGCCTAATGGCAGAAGTTTTCTCCTCTGAAAGTGCCAACTTCGCCCACTTTAGCCGCCGTCCACAGTTTGTGACTACTGACAGGTCCGGGGCGGGGTTACGAGAAGTTCTGCTCGCAGTGCTAGTTAACCACCTGTAGGACAAGGTGAGGGAGAGGAGATTGTGATCACTCTCAACCGATGGTATAATCACCATGTCCTCCACCATGCTCCACAGGTGTATGTCAAGGAGAAAGTAGTCAATCCGTGACGTATGCCCTGGCCTGTTGTAGGTATGGGCCCCTACTTTGTCGGACCTAGTCCTGCCATTGGCAGCCCTCAGACCAAACTCCATAGCTAATGAGTTGATCTGGAGGGCCACTTCTGTCCACTTTTTGATAGGACTGAGATCAAGGGACGGAATCCCCCACCTACTGTCATGTTCCTCTTGGTCAGTTAGAATTTCAAGGTCCAGGGGCTCAAAGGTACAATTCAAATCGCCCGCCAACAAGGTACAAGACCTATGAGGAGACGAGCGAAGCTGGGCTTCTAGACAGGCTATTACTGGGGATTCTCTACCCCCCTTTATGCCTCGGGCGTAGATATTAAAAATGTTTAGGATGACTCGGCCCTGGGAATTTCTCAGCAATATATTAAGGAGATCCGGGCATTTGGTATCCCGCTCCACCACCCTGCAGTTGAGTTCTGAAGCCACCCAGATTAATAGGCCACCCGAAGGGCGGCCCCTACCAGTTGCACTATGCACTGCTGGCAAAAAGTGGGTGGAATATCCTGCCTTGTGCAGGGGCACCCCACTCCAGGTTTCCTGGAACAGGCATATGGAGTATTGCTCCACTAGCGCGTTCCAGTCCGGCAGCGCTAGCTTCCTCTCGAGGCCCGCCACATTCCAGCTGAAAACCCTAATCGGGGGGTCCGTCACAGCCGTAATGCTACAGTCCTCGACAGGGAGCGGTATGTCCACAACACCCACACCAGGGAGGCTAACCAGAAGGTCAAGAGATGCCCCGGTCTCCCCTTGCTCTTTTGCAAGCTCGGCAGTAGCCTGAATTTGCGATGTAATCGAGGAGCTACAGATTTTAAGGCGAGGTGTAGGCTCAACAGCAGGACTCAAAGCCACAAGGACCTCCCCGGGAACCTCACAGAGTCAGCAACCCCAGAAACCCCAGTTCGATATCACTGGAGCTGGGAATAGCTGCTGTGAGAAAACTCCCGGGGAAGAGTGACCGTGGACGATATTTTCTACAGGAAATTGGCCCCCAGGACTGCTAATATAGGTGGGTTGTCCAAGGTGGAAGGTGGAAGTGGTCGTGATAGACCGTGGGTAAAAGAATGTTAAGTCGACTGCGTCGATACCCGTTCCAGCCATGGATCGCCCTTGGGAGCATATCAGATGGGCGACTCTTGCGTCTTGGAAATTTACCACCACGCAATCCCCTTCAAGAGATTTTTTCCCGTTTCCAATCCATCCCACCCTGCGTACGCCAAGAATTATGCCATCCACTCCCGGAGGGAGGGGCCTGTTGATTTTCAGCCAGTGGATGACCTTATTCTTAAGTGCCTGGTGGTTTTCCTGCTGGGTACTCCTAATAGGGGGGACTTTGGTGAGGACCACAACAAACGGGTGGCACTCAGGGGGGAGGTTAACTGGGGGACACTTTCGTGTGGGTTTCTGAGAAAAATCTGATGGAGAAGGGTTTATGGGCGGAACAGGGGTGGGTGTAGCCTTAAGGGTTGTCACTGTGCCGCCAGTTTTGGCGTGTGAAGCGGCCCCCGGTTGCGAAGTTGGACCCGTCCCTCCCTTCTGGTGTTTCCTTTGGCCTTGATTAGGCACAGGGGTTGTTACTACTGGGGGAGGGATAGCATGCACTTGGGCAGCATGAGTAGAGACATTCGGCCTTGTCTGCCTCGGGCCATCCTGGGAGGCAACCGAGGAAGCGTTCCCAGAAACTGGTCGCTTGGGCGGCTGCGTCAACTGTTCTCCTGAAGGGTGTCTCACTAAAACCTCTTTCCCAGTGTTCCTATCTATCCTGTCTGTCCTATCCTCGCTGGGCTTTGGCTGTAGTTTGAACAGGGTTTTCAGGGAAAAGAAGTTGTCCCTGGTAACCTGTTCAAAGCGGTCAAGCCTATCCCCCAACCTTTTGACTTGGTCAATAAGTGGTACCAAAAGAGACCTGACCAGCTTCTCGATCGACTCCAGAGAGGGACCCTCATTGGCTAGGTCAGGTGCTGATGGGACCAGCAGGGGAGGTAGCACTGTGTCAGCTACAATTGGAGAGGTATTAGAGATCCCAGGTGATACAGATCCTCCAGCACCTGGGAGTGTAGGGCCCCTCTGGGGCGGATACCTGGCGTGCTTAATAAGCGTGGATGGACAGCCCTTTCGAATGTTGGTCGCCCTTTTCCCTTTCCTTTTCGTAAGCCCCTGGGTAGATCGAGTCTTGGGCGGAGGTTGTGGGTCGGGTGTGGGAGCATCAGAGCAGTATTGGGACTGAGTGCCAGGAGAACCGGCTGAGGGTGGGTCGGGGCGGGATTCTACAAGCACGGTACAAGGGCTGGCGAAGTGAGGATCAATCGGCAAGCTTTCTGCCCCATCTGTTCCAACCTCTAGTGGTGCAATGTGAGAATCCCCAGGTAGGTCCCCAGGCAAGAGTGCAGGGGAAATGGAGATTGGTGAGGACATCACTAATGCTGGAGATGGACTTTTGGAAGGGGGGAAGTCAAAAGAAAGGCGCCGTTCTGATATGGCGAGCTCGTTGTCAATAACAGCCGCCACCCTGGTGAGGAATTTGTCCATAGAACCGAACATGGTGCCCCCTGGGGCACTTTCACCGCCACCCCTCAAGGCCTTACCGGAACGGGTTGACATGCTGGATTCTGGACCCACAGCGGGGCACCACGAACTAGGGCCTGTTGCAATAAATGTTCGAGGGGTGGCCCAGCCCTGCCTCCTCCTGCCCCGGACGGCCACAGACGGCCCGCCCTTTGCCCGGGCTTCGCTCGGCGTCCCGCTCGCGTCCCGCGGAGCGCTTGACAGCGCGATGAAGTAGAGAGTGTTGCAGGCGGGGGGCGTGGCTGGTGGTGGGCGCGTCCACTCGCGCAGCTGTGAGAGCAGGGACTCCTGGATCTTCGAGTCCCTGCTACAGCGCCAACGCCGGTTTGGTGTTGCTCCCGGCGCCTTCAGGAGCCCAGCGCCTCCAAATTGCTCGCAGCCTCCTTGGTCCTCGAAGCGGCACCCGCGAAGCGGGTGCGGCGAGGTGTAGCGGCGTGCAGGAACACAGAAAGCAGTCCCTGGGTCAGCAAGACGTGTAGGGTCCCCTGTGTTTTTATACAACTCAACCACCGTTTACATGAGAGCTCACTTTTGTTCCAGAACCATGGCAGAGAGCTTACTCTCTGAACATTGGCAGGGGTGCTAATTTTTAGGCAACCATCTAAGTGAAAGAGCATCTCTTTCTTAATGGACACCACATTTGAAACAGGATTTGAGTTTCCCTCAAACATCTGATCTGCATTGGAATGTGCTGTTAATGAGGGGGAGCAACAGTGGGAGCTATATCAGGGCATATTTGGTCAATCAATATATTACAGAAATTGTGCTCGCAAATGCACACTTTCCTACTTATTTTTTAAAATCTTGTCAGGCAGAGAACCTCTCAATGCCCCAGAAACATCAAGATTGTTCATTGCACTTGTTTGCTCGCCAAAGTTCGTTAACTGGTCTCACAACTTTCAAATTCCACCAGCCGCCACTGAATAGCTAACCTCAGACTCGTCTGATTGTGGACTGTCAGCCCAGGGGGCGGGGATAAGGTCAGTGGGCGGCTGGCGTAGCCAATGAACGCCGGGGGCGGAGTTAGAACGGACTGATACAGTGCAGCCCGGAGTGGGACGAGCAGAGGGTGCGAGGCAATCGCCCGGGAGCAGCAGACTCCACTGCAGAAACTTGGAAGCACACCCCCCCCTAGCAGACATCCTCAGCAGACACCCCGCAGCCTCCCCACACTCGCCGCCTGGACATGTCGGCCCTGCAGGGGATGCTGCTCTTCAAGTCCCCCCAGAAGAAGCAGGCAGTGAAGCGGCACCTCCACAAGCACAACCTCAAGCACCGCTACGAGTTCCTGGAGACTCTGGGGAAGGGCACCTACGGGAAGGTGAAGAAGGCCCGGGAGCGGAGCGGCAGAGTGGTGAGAGCCGGGGGTGCACGGGGGGAGCGGGGGCGCGCGCCCTGGGGGTCCCGGAGAGGGGGTGAAGGAGTGGAGTGAGAGCTGGGAGACCCTGCTGGGGGCATGTGGTCCCTCTGCAGGTGGGTATGTGGCCCCTCGGATGGGCAAACTCTAGGGAGGGGGGTGATGAGCCTACTTTCACTTTCATTGCTGGGAATCGAGGGTCTGTCCCACCCCGGAGTTGCTGATCCAGGTGACTGGGTTTTGGGGCACCCTCTGGATTGGGGGTCCGTGGCTGCTCCTCCTGGGCCTATTCCTGTTGGTCCTGTAAGTAGTTCCAGTCCTCTTCATGATTGGACAGTGAATGTCTGACCCCACGCGCTGCTGAGCCAGGGATGTTGCCTCTGCCCACCCTTCCCTCCAGGGTATGGGGTCTCCATGGCTGAGGGTTGGAGGTTCCTTGTGAACCCATTCCTGTTGGCTCTGAAAGTGAGGCGCAGTGCATGCCTGACCCTCCCCCGAGATGCTGATGCAGGGGTGCTAGGTGAAAGGATGCCTCGCGGCACTATGGCTACTGGCTCTGGCTGGGCAAGGTTTAGTGCACCAGACTTGACGTCTCAGTCTTTGTTCGTTTCTCCCAGCACCAACTGCTGGCACAGAAGTGCTGAGGGGGGCAATAGCTGCTGAGGCTCCGGCCGGTGGCAGGAGCGCACTCTCAATGTACGGGTGTCTCAGCGAGCTGAAAGAGCGCGCACATAGCATAATGTTTGTACCGATGTGTTAACCGGGCACCAGGGATTGTTTTCATTATTATATCCGACCCCCAGCCTTTACCATTTTCTTTGCATGTGGTTTTGAGTAGAATAGGCAGCCTCCATACTAAAAACATTGGTTCTGGGGTTACACGGGCATGCACTTTGCAAATGATGCAGATGTTCACTTTCTTCTACGTTGCCCTTAATTTGTGTCTTTCAGGGAATTATATGCATGTATTTCTTTCTTAAAATATTGTTGTTTAAGGCCCAAGAGGCGTGCTTTTTGAGCCAGGTACTGGTTTTACATGGATACCTGCAGGGGTACATGGCTGTACATTGCATTCTTTTTTTTTTTTTTTTGTTCAATACATTTTATTAGGATTTTAAAAGATAAAACAGTTGGGTACAATTCATAATGATACCAAGGCTAAAGATAAGAAAAGAACTACAACTTCATCATAGTATGTCATTAATTGCACTCTTCTTTGATAACGCCCACATAACCTGGAGTCGGAGGAACTGACTTACCTGACACTTTGCAAATCCTGACTTTCATTTAATGTGTGTGGTTTATCGCTGTGCCTGTCTTTGAGCCTATATATCAAGGGGTTACATTTTTATAAAATTCAAGGTACACACGTGCCCCTTGAGAGGGGGCACTCGGCGTTTGACTAGCTTCCCCCCCCCTCTTTCCATGGCAAGCATTAGCAACGATCAATATACTGAGTTTCCCTAGGACCCTGTTTCACAAATCTTTCTGTACTTCTAAGTAGCAAACAGGTGCTCTGATACTTTTATATTTCCATTTCAACTCAAGCACTGTAGACTGAATACGCGTTTTACTCTCCATTTAGTGGATTAACTCCTCTAGATGTACACAATTTAATCAGGGTAAAAAAGCTAATGCTGAACAAGTATTGGGCTGTAAACAACAGTGTGCAACGTTATAGTTTGCTGGTCTTATGGGAATGTATGGGGTCAGATTACGAGTCAGTGCAATAGAGAGCCTCTGTCCTAGCGCCTAGATATCCGTGGGGAGATCGCGCGCTCTCACAAACCCGGGTTCATCCCGTCCTCATCCCGTTCCCCCACACTCTGGTACCTGTAGAGTGGTGATGCGGGGCCTACCACGTGGGGACACACAGACAGCAAGCACACGGACACCAGCAATGTACTTAGCCGGAAAGACCCCGAGCGGTCTTCCGCTTGTTTATTTATACCGAGGGGCGAGCCCGCCCCAAGGTTGCGTGTGCGTGCGTGCGTGCAAAGGATACAATGTATGTGAGAGCCCGGATGGCTCTCTACATCCCTCCTTTATTTTAGTCTCTTTCTGCAGGCACATTCATAGTCTCTTACTCATGGAGACGAACAAGCAAAGTCCAACAACCGTTGACTCGGCCTAGGATTGGGCCGCAGGTTGTAGCGACGATCCTGGGTCCGAGGTAGTTCGACAACCCCAGCCGGGGTTGTCCTCGGACCCTCGCTCGCATCTTCGACCCTTGGCTGACTCCGCCCGACCGCAGGGCCTGGTGACACTGGCCTGGGTGGGGTGGCCATTCGCGGCAGAGTAGGTGTTGGATCAGAACAATTATCAAAGTCCATACTTTCTTGGTCTCCATGTTCCATTCCCTCGGTCCGTTGACGCACACTGACATTGTCCTGTACCTTCTTGAAACATGAGGCATTCCTCGTCACGGTTTGGCCATTCCTCCTAGCTGTAATCATAGTCCCTTGCACTCGCTCCACTGTCCACACTTCTGGCTCAAAAGGAGTCCGAAACTTCCACCCAGGATGGCGATCCTTGACAACGACAGTGTCCCCCTGCTGGAGGGCTGGTTCTTTGGCATGCCGATGTGCGCTCGCTTTGATGTTGGTGGACTGTCGCCGGGCCTGTATGGCCTCAGCGTCCCTTTCTCCCGGCACCCACGTGTTGACAGTGGGAATGCCATCCCTTGGAGCTCGCTTGAACAGAACATGAGAGGGAGCACACTTGGTCGTTGAGTGGGGTGTCTGCCGATAGGCTCCAAGGAAGTCGTCCAGGGCGGCCTCCGGGTCTTCGCCGTTATCCACCGCAATCCGCAGCGCTCTGTTTAATGTCCGCATCAGCCTCTCGACTTCCCCGTTGGCTTGAGGCCACAGGGGTGTGATTTTCCGATGTTTGATCCGGAGAGCCTCCAAGTAAGCCTGAAACTCTCTCCCTTGAAAGGGGGGCCCATTATCGGACTTGATTTCTTCAGGGAGCCCCATCGTAGCAAACACTCGGTTTAGGACTTTCTTTACCTGCGGGAACGCAGTGGATGCGATGACTTCCACAACTGGGAATTTGGAAAAAGAGTCTACCAGCACTAGCATGTGCCGCCCGTCTGGAAAGCTGCCAAAGTCTATACTGAGTTGAGCCCACGGGGCCTGGGGCGCTTCTTCCGTGAGCACGGGCGCTGGGGCAGGGTCTCCGCCCGTGATCGTGCATGCGTGGCAGTCCCGTATCATGGCTTCCACCTGGCTGTCCATCGCGGGAAACCACACCTTGCTCCTCAAGCGGGCCTTGGTCTTTGCCATCCCTTGGTGTCCCACGTGAGCCAGGCTCAGGGCTCGTTGCTGGAGGCTTTCGGGCATGACGATGAGGTGCCCACGCAGCACCACCCCCTCATCACCGACGCTAAGTTCACTCCGTATCTGCCACAGCTGCTGCCTGGCATGACGCACCTCCGGCCGGAGGCACGAAGCGCCATCAAGGAAATGGGCCCAACGATTTCCTTCGAGGGCCTCCCTAACTTTCGCCAGGGTCTCGTCCGTCGCGGTGGCGTCGCTAATTTCCTGGAGCGACATGTTCTCGGGGCACGCCGCTAGGGTGACCATGTGCACTATCTCCTCCACTTCATCTCCTTCAGCATCGAGGGCCGGTGGGGGTGTGACATCCGGATGACGCGACAAGTAGTCGGCAGGGTTGTGTGCTCCTGGCCTGAACACCACCTTGAACCGGTAACCCTGCAGCTGGACAGCCCACCTCTCGATGCGTGGGGGAGCAAGCCGGGATGTTCCCGCAAAGAGGGGCAACAGGGGTTTATGGTCCGTGACCACCGTGAAGTCCTGTCCACAGAGATAGAGGTGAAAGTGCTGGCATGCCCATTTGATGGCCAGCGCCTCTCTTTCAATTTGGGCATACCTGGTCTCCGTGTCGGACAGGGCCTTGCTGGCATAGGCGACAGGCTTCCACTCTTCCGGCCCGTACTCCTGCAGCAGCACGGCTCCCAATCCCACTGGGCTGGCATCGACTATCAACTCGGTCCGTCTCCGTGGCTGGAAGTAAGCCATGACGGTGTTGTCAAGCAGACTGGCCTTGACGGCCTGGAACGCCTTGTGTGCAGCAGCAGTCCAGTCCCATTTCTGATCAGCACGGGTGAGGGCACGGAGAGGCTCCGCTAAGTCGGCCAGGTTCGGGATAAACCGGCCACAGTATGTGGCCATGCCCAGAAAACTGCGGACTTCTGTTTGACTTCTAGGCGTGCTGGCCGCTTTGATGGCTTCGGCCTTCTTAGGGTCAACTTTAAGGCCTTCCCTCGTAAAGATATATCCAAAGAAGTCCACTGACTCCTGATAGAAGGCACATTTAGCGCGGTGGAGGGTGAGGCCGCTGTCGGCGAGTCTCTGCAGGGTCGCCCTCAAGTTGGCGTGATGCTCCTCTAGGGTCGTTGAGTAAACGAGGATGTCATCACTCAGGTTGATCACCCCTTTTAGTCCGGAGAGCACCTCGCGAATGGCGTTCTGGAAGACCTCGGCGGCCGACGAGACCCCAAAACTGAGCCGAGTGTAGCGACGCAGCCCCACGTGCGTCGAAAACGTGGTGATGTACCTGCTAGCCGGCTCTAGCTCCAGCTGGTGATATCCGGAGTTGAGGTCTAATTTGGAAAACCATTTCGCCCCGTTGAGGTCAGCTATGATATCATCCATAGTGGGGGTGATGTGTCGTTCGCGCTTGACAGCGGTGTTGGGGAGCCTCATGTCCACGCACAGACGTATGGCTCCCGGCTGCTTCGGTTTGGGGGCAACCACCAGGGGCGAGACCCAGGGTGTCGGGCCCGACACTTTCTCGATCACTCCCAACTCCTCAAGCTTGCGAAGCTCTTCCTCAACTTGGGGCCTGAGGTTAAACGGTACTCGCCGGTGTCTGAGAGCGACAGGTTTCACCGTCGCATCAATGTGTAGCTTAAACTTTTTACCCTTGAGCTTGCCGAGGCCTTTGAACAGTTCTGGGAAGTCCTTTAACATGAAGTCAGCGTGAGCCTGGTGTACTTGGTTGGCGAAAAACACCAGTCCCAGATCCTCTGCTGTGTGGCAGCTCAGGAGGGTGCCTTTCTTGCCCTCGGTGATGTGGAATCTGGTCACAGTCGAATATTCTCCGTTGACTACTGTGGTTTGAATCACTCCACGAAGAGGCATGGGCTCTGTCCCGCCATAGGTGTAGATGCGTGCCGCGGACGGTGCCAGCGTCGGCTTTGGGGACATGCGCTCATACTGGTCCGAGTCCATGACGTTCACGGACGCCCCTGTGTCTATCAGCGCGTTGACACTCGTCCCGTCCACTGAGACGGAACACATTGGAGGCGGTCGCCTTTTCGTGGATGCCCGGCTCACGTAGGAGATGACATACACCTCATCGTCTTCGTCGTCCTCATATCTGGGCCGGCGGTCTTGAGCCTCCGTGTCGGGAGGGGGTCTCTCCTGGTCAAGAGACAGTTGTCGGACCCGTTGGGTCACAGTTCTGGCGCGCGGGCCTGCTGCCCGGAACTTCCCTCCCCGGCAGACAGCAGCGAAGTGATTCATGCGCCCACACTTGAGGCACGTCTTGCCTTTGGCACCACACGTGGCCGTGGAAGGATGGTCCACACCACAGTACCCGCACTGGCTGTCCCTTGGCGGGCCACCCCGCGGCCGTGCTGGCGGGAATCTTCTTTGGATCGCCTCCACCCGCTCTTCCTTGATGGCCGGGGCCCTTGCCCCAGACGGGGCGATCACCGGGGTGCGCAGTGCGACCTCCATCTCTTCCGCCCGGGCATCCGACAACTCGTGCGACCTCGCCAGGATGAGGATCTCGTCTAAGGTGATCCCCGGCTGTCGGAGGATCAGCTTTCTCAGCAACTTGGATTTGCAGCCGACGATGATCTGGTCCCTGATTTCGTCGCGAGGGTTGGTGAAGGGACACGTGCTCGCGAGCCGTCGGAGTCGAGTGTAGTACATATCGACGGACTCGGAGTCCAGCTGCCATGCGCGCTTGAATTTGAATTTTTCAAAATCATTGTTCAACTGAGGGTCAAAGTGCGCGTTGAGGGCCGCGACTGCGGCGTCATAGTTGTCCTCGGCTCCAGTGTTCGGGAGCGATTCAAATAAGTCATAGATCTCTTGACCCCCATAGAGAATGAGGAGCGACCTCTTCACCGTACCGTCGGTTTCTCTCGTGCCCCTGAAGTACAGATTGAGGCGACCGACCCATGCCTTCCAGCGGACGGCCGCCGTTGCCGGGTCTGCTGATTCGCTGAACGGCGGTATAGGTGCTGCGCCGGCGTGCTGGTGCGCATGGGGCGCGGGCGCGGGAGGTCCTGCTGGGGCACCCGCCCCAGCTTGGGCAAGGGCCTGTGGTTGGGCGGCGGGCGCAGCCGGTTGCTGCTGAAGAGCCTGCTGGGGGGGCTGGCCAGCCCCGTCTTGGGCCGCTCCTGGCGCAACTAGGCTCATGGCGAGGCGTCACACTGTCTCTGATGGTGCTTTCCGGGGTGGCGGCCGCGCGAGGCGCAGGGCAGGGGCGTGGGCCGCGCTGCGTGTTGAGGCGTTGTATGGCGTGGCGCAGGAGGAGTCAGCAGTGGCGAAGATGAGGACTGCAGGGACCAAACGTGGTGGCAGAGTCAATGGGGCACGGCCACAATCGTGCCACTGTTCCTGATTTTCCCCTTGTGTTGGCCAATGCTTGTTTAACATCGATTGTGCCACTGTTCATGAGTTGGCCCTTGCGTTGGCCAATGCTTGATTACTATCACCCCCAGTGTTCCAGGCAAAGAACGTTCCGAGGGCAGGGGCACAGCAGGGGGGGCCTGGCGCCGTGTCTCCGCGCGTGCTGCAGGTCAGGCGCCTCATGCGCGTCGTCGTCGAAGGGCGGGGGCGGGCCCAGAGCGGGCCGTCTTGCGAGGTGCGCCGGGCCCTCCTCAGGCCTGCAGCCTGCAGGCGCGCCTCCTCTGCGGCGACAAGCGGAGCGTGGCAGGCAGGGGCCGCGCAAGCGGGGCAGATGAGCACTCACCCGCAGGACCCGCAACAGGCCGCACGTCGGCTCCCGCCGCCTCGAGTCCCGCCAGCTGAAGGCGCTCCCTCACGGGAGACGCGTGGGCGGGTCTCAAGCGCGCGGGAGGCCGGGACAACACAGCGGCATGCACCGCAGCGTGCGGCAGGCGTCGGGCAGGCAACCCGGGGTCCCAGGCACACGTGGATCCAGGAAACACCGGCCTCGTCGCCAATGTAGAGTGGTGATGCGGGGCCTACCACGTGGGGACACACAGACAGCAAGCACACGGACACCAGCAATGTACTTAGCCGGAAAGACCCCGAGCGGTCTTCCGCTTGTTTATTTATACCGAGGGGCGAGCCCGCCCCAAGGTTGCGTGTGCGTGCGTGCGTGCAAAGGATACAATGTATGTGAGAGCCCGGATGGCTCTCTACAGTACCGAGCCGGCCCCTGTCAGTGGTCGCTCCGGATGCTCTTGAAAGGACGTCAAAGCGGGGATGCGTACACCGGTAAAGTGCTGAGAACTGCCCTGAAAATGTTCGTTTCCTGGACGCGAGGCCTGGTAACCTATGTGAAATGTTTACTATCTGACACCCAGCTCCCAAAGTACACACTGACAGTCTGACATGCTCTCGATCAAAGCTGCTTGGCGACTCAACCCACCCCCTACATTTGCGAATGACAAAAGAAAGACCACAGCATCTGGAAACCAAGGCATCGGGACCGGCTTCTATAGGGGAATACCAGGAGACTCCGGGATGAGGCGGTGGGGGACGAGGTCCAGAATGTATCCTTCTGTGTGTTTCTGGGGAGCGGCGAGGGAAACGCTGAAATGTTTGACAGAGGAATGTTCACGTGTAGATTTCTAACGATGGTCCCCCACAGCACAGCTGGAGAGGTGGAGTGTTTGAGCCTTTGCACTGGACATTCATTTTGAAATGTGTTGATATTGGCATCGGCGTAGGTATGAATAGTACAACAGGTGCAGTGGCACCAGGGCACAGAGATGTTGGGTGAAGATTGCATTCAAATTATGACTATTTGCTATATAGCCAGTTGGTTGATGACTATTTCCATTGCTTTCACCATGCCCCAGGGCACCCTGGCTACACCACTGGAACAGTGGCTTGGAAAGATCTGCTCTTTTGGGCGGTGGGGGGGGGGGGGGCATTACTCCCCCCCGTACTAGACCAGTCTTCACATTGACCCTTCCCCTTCAGTGGCCCTGCGCTTCTTCCATGGTGGGCACCGCGTGTCTTCCGGGAAGAGCCCTTTCTTGGCTCCATTTAAACAGCCATATCTATAGCTTTCAATAGCAGCCTGCCGCATGCTCTGGGAAGAGAAGACATCTGTGTTTCCAGGGTATATGTTTTGTGTGCATTTGTTTCTGCTGAGAGGCGTAGACTGGAGAAAGAGCTGCGGGGGGCCCTGGCCGTAACTGCAGGGACGCCATGGCATGAAACCCTGGAGAGCTGCGTTGGCCCAGCACGGGTCGGGTGCCTCTGGACCCAGTTGCCCCTCCCCTGCGGTGTTTGGTGTGTCAGCTTTCTGTCTCCCTGGCACCAACCGCTGTTTATTCATCCGGAGGTGGGGGAAGCGCAGCGGCTAATCCGGCCTTGTGTGTGTGTGTGTGTACACACCGCTCTCGCGCCGCAGTCCAGGAAGTTCAACACTCAAAGCTCGCGCCACATGTCCAGCGGTGGCTCCCTCGGGGGGGGGGGGGGGATACCGGGACCACCCGTTCCAATAGATCCTGCCAGAGAAGCGAGGTCACGCCTTCAGCATGGAGGGCCTCTATGGAGGGGGGTGCGGGAGGAAAGCACAGTTCCTTTAGCACTGGTCCTGACCGAAGCCCCGCAGAGGCCACACACTAGCACAGCAAGTACCCCCTTCTGCCTGGCCTTGGTACGGCCTAAACTCAGATCCCGCAGGGAGTCAAAACTCAGCAGCAGTGACACCCAGTGGCCAGTCACAGTACAACACTTACCAAGGCCAGGGAGGGAAAGCGGACACCATTCATTTGTAGATTTAAAACCAGTGGTCACTCGGGGTATGGGAAGATTAAGAGTCCTGTAGGAAGATACTCTGCTGCAGCCATGGCATGTGGGCCAGGAGCTGCGGCATCGGTGGGTGTCATGGAGAGGGCAACTGGTGACACCTAGTGGCTGGTCTCGGTGTAGCACACTGGTGCTCCAGCTGCCCAGGGACCCACTGGGGTACCAGAGGTGCGCAAGGCCAGACCTTCTGCCTCAGGGCTTGTTTGAGGTGGGGTTTTTTTTACATGCTGAGCGTGGTGCACAGTGTGTTAGTGCCCCCATACTCACATTGCAGCCATCTTGATAGTCTTGCTTTGTCAGAGCACTTAGCGCTCCGGCTTCATTTGTCTCTGTTCATGGCAGCTACTTAAGAGCGCGGCCGTGGCGTGGATGTGGAACTGGTGGCTATTGTTTTCAAAGAGGAGTACCAATGTAAGATTTAAGAACTTCCCATCCTTGCTCGTGAAGCCTTGTTCTTCTCCCTCTGTCTCTCGCACAATTTTACTCTATCTGGTGTGTTGATCTGATGCCCAACAGGCTATGCGGACAATTGGTGCTCTACGGTACCGGACAATCGTTCCCCCTACATTCTTAACTGTGCTAACTTTATTGTGTGCCAACCTTATTGTGTTAGGGAATCTAAATATACACTTGGAGGACACCACTTCTGCCTATGGCTGGCTCCTCCTTTATAGAGGACCTTAAATCTAGCCCTGAACCTTTATCCAATTAACTCTGCCCCCTACACACAAGGCCGGACTTCTACTTTACCCTCTATTTTCGAATCTTAAGCTTCTTATAACAGAACATCCTATTTCGTTACTCTGTTCCGAATATCACGCAGTCCCTTTCTCCATTCGGACATCCTCTTTGCCCTCTGCTGCTGTTTCTGGACCCGCCTACTATTTCCAAAAATTGGTTCGAGCTAGACTTTTCCACCTTCAACACCCGACTCCTAGACACTCTACCTAGTCCAGTGCAGCCTGTTGAACTTGATCAACCTATGGTTGATGCTTGGATGCAGGATCTCTTGATCTTATCCTGCCTGTCAAACCCACCACTTCAGACAGAATTCCAGTGCTTGCTCCTTGGTTTAATAAGACCCTTCGCGATGCACGCATCTGGAATGGAAATCCTACGTGGAGGAAGAAAAACTTAAGTATAGAGCTGCACTAAAAGAATACCTCTCACTTTGTAGAGCTGCTAGTGCTGTGTTCTTCTCCGATTAAATCATTGCTCCTCAGAACTGCTCCAAAACGCTCTTTAGAGTAGTTAAAGAGCTATCTGACCACAGCGACTCTTCTTCCTCCCCATCTCTTCGCTTTCATAATCACAATACGCCGAACTTGTGTACGTTTTTGTAAAACAGGTGACCGATATTGAGCACTCTCTCTCTCTGAAGCTTTGACTATGAAGCCTCAGTTGGACAGTAACATCGCGGGCACCGCCCTATGGAGTGCATGCTCTAATTCTGGGGTGGATAATACCGGAACCCCTTACCATGAACATCGTTTAAATTCATTTGCTCCACTGGATACCCTTCTCTTTCAAACATTACTGCAATCCATAAAGTCAGGCTCTCTTCTCGAGACCCTCTCCCTGTAACTAAGTTCCGTAAACGTCAGGAACTTGTACACTTTCTGATCACTCTTCTTCACTCCTCCCTAGAAAAGGAGCATTTTCCTCAGGCTTGGAAGCATGCTATGGTTCTGCCCCTGGCGAAGAAACCTGGTCTGGATGCCTCTAATTGGTCTAATTATAGGCCAATTTTGCTGCTCCCACTGTGCTCCAAAATCTTGGAGAAATATTTCAACCTACAAATATCTGTCTTTGTGGATTCTCAAAATGTTCTCTATCAGTCGCAGTCTGGCTTCAGGGCAGGCCACAGCGCTGAATCTGCTCTTTTGGGAGTTACCAAGCACCTCAGACGGCTTCTGGATACTGGTGGTACAGCGGCACTGATCCTTCTTTTTCCCACGCTGATGACACTCAAATCATCTTCTCTTTGCCATCTGCAGAGCGCCACAGCATTAGTTCCTTGAACTCCTGTCTCCGCAAGGCTTCATTTGGATAAACATGAACTCCTTAAAGTTGAAAAGTGATGACTGAGGTGATGGTGATGGGTAGGAACGCTCTTTGTGGGATCCCCAACATTGGCCTGATTCCTTAGGAGGCATCCCTATGCCAGACTCTAAGGTCAAGAACCTCGGTTTCTGACTGGATTACAATCTATCCATGAAAACCCACATTTCCAAGGTAGCTTCCACCTAAAGTGGATAAAAAAAATCAGTTGGATGCTTTCCTTTTCAGCTCAGAGGATTATCATCCAGGCCTTGATTCTATCTAGACTGGACTATGGGAACATTCTCTAGCTGTGGGGTTGGCAAGTCCTCCATCAAGCGCCTTCAAGTGGTTCAGAACTCCGCTTCTAGACTCTCATTTCATCTTCCAAAGCATGCCTCTGTGTCCAGTCTTCTTCGTGATCTCCTCTGGTTGTCAGTGGACAAACGTATATAGTTCAATGTCCTATGCTATATCCATGAAGCTGGGTCAAATGTTGGACCACGCTACCTGCAACAGCTAGTGGAACCGTACCCCCAAATTGGTCACTTCGTTCAAGCAACCGCTACCTCTGCAGGATCCCCAGAGTCATAAAAGCCTGTATGGGTGGTCGCTCATTTTCCTACTTGGGCCCCAAGCTCTGGAACACGCTGCCCAATTCACTGAGAAGCTGCCAATCTTTGACCATTTTTTGTAAAAATCTTAAAACTTGGGTGTTCTGATTCTCCTCTTCTGGCTAGTTAACTATATCTGTCTAGCACTGGGAACCTTTTGTGGGCAGCTATGTGCTATATAAGTCAATGTTCCACCTGTGTAGTTGTATAGTTGACAATCACCTCCAGTCCCTGCCCCTGCTTCTATAAGGAAACAATCAGTTGGCTACAAACTTGCTACAATCAGTCTTGTTAGTCCTGGAACAGCCGCTGTACAGTGCCACGTCCTGCCTGCGAAGGATTGCCCTGCACCTGCATGTATCTGGACAGCCTTCTTTGTGTGATCTCATGCTTGCATCTCAGATGCTCCAGATCTGACCCACCTGGGCCTGAGCTACCTGTGGACACCCCTTTAACTGACTTCTCTTCAGATCCACCTATTGCCATCCTCCCTGGGTTTAATAGCAAGAGTATTTTAAAGGGGCACCTGGTGTGCTTTATACAGTTGTCATTGTTTCTGGAACAAATGTTCATTCCTAGTTTTTGGGAGCTGATGGGGCGCACCACATATTGTACAAGCGCAGGGGCCAGCCCACGCTGGGGATCGAAGGGCCCCGTGAGAACCATGTGCTAGCCTCGCTCTTCGTCATGTCCCTGGGGTGCAGTGGGGGTGGGGGTAATGCTCCTGTAATCTACACTGATGTGTTTACCTTGCATAAAGGGAGCAGGGACACCAGCTGGATGGTGTTTGCTTACCTGTGTTAAACGTGGCTCGGCGGGGGTTGGGAGAGCTTTCACCCAGCCCTGGTGCAGGGTAGAACCTTTCATCGCTGATGGGTGGAGGAGGGCGTGTGCTTGAGAGCAGGAACCAGGTGTTGCATTTTATGAAGCTGTAATTTTATACAGGCAGATTAGTCGTGCCTGGCACGTGAGATGGTGCAGGTGTGTTTCCAACCTTCCCACGGGCACCCCACCTGTAGGGCCGCCACCTGCTGCATATGGGGAATGTGCGTCACCAGTCACCCTTCCACTCTTAGCCCGCAGGGATCTGAGAACACTTAACTAGTGTGTGCTGGGGGCCTGATATGTATGCCCACTACCTCAAACAGATGAGCCCTTCCGAGCTGTCTCATGTGAGTAATGTCATGCTACAAGTAATGGCTGGAGCAAGTGTCCCATGTTACTGATAGAACCCTACTGGTGATGGAGGGAGTGAATGTCCCATGTTACTGACATAACCCTACAGGTGATGGAGGGAACGAATGTCCCATGTTGCTGACAGAACCCTACAGGTGATGGAGGGAACGAATGACCCATGTTACTGACAGAACCCTACAGGTGATGGAGGGAACGAATGTCCCATGTTGCTGACAGAACCCTACAGGTGATGGCGGGAGCGAATGTCCTCTGTTACTGACAGACCCTACGGGTGATGGAGGGAGCGAATGTTCCCTGTTACTGACAGAACCCTACAGGTGATGGAGGGAGCGAATGTCCCCTGTTACTGACAGAACCCTACAGGTGATGGAGGGAACGAATGTCCCCTGTTACTGACAGAACCCTACAGGTGATGGAGGGAGCGAATGTTCCCTGTTACTGACAGAACCCTACAGGTGATGGATGGAGCGAATGTTCCCTGTTACTGACAGAACCCTACAGGTGATGGAGGGAGCGAATGTTCCCTGTTACTGACAGAACCCTACAGGTGATGGAGGGAGCGAATTTTCCCTGTTACTGACAGAACCCTACAGTTGATGGAGGGAACGAATGTTCCCTGTTACTGACAGAGCCCTACAGGTGATGGAGGGAACAAATGTCCCCTGTTACTGACAGAACCCTACAGGTGATGGAGGGAACGAATGTCCCCTGTTACTGACAGAACCCTACAGGTGATGGAGGGAGCGAATGTTCCCTGTTACTGACAGAACCCTACAGGTGATGGATGGAGTGAATGTTCCCTGTTACTGACAGAACCCTACAGGTGATGGATGGAGCGAATGTTCCCTGTTACTGACAGAACCCTACAGGGGATGGAGGGAGCGAATGTTCCCTGTTACTGACAGAACCCTACAGGTGATGGAGGGAACGAATGTCCCCTGTTACTGACAGAACCCTACAGGTGATGGAGGGAGCGAATGTTCCCTGTTACTGACAGAACCCTACAGGTGATGGATGGAGCGAATGTTCCCTGTTACTGACAGAACCCTACAGGTGATGGATGGAGCGAATGTCCCCTGTTACTGACAGAACCCTACAGGTGATGGAGGGAGCGAATGTCCCCTGTTACTGACAGAGCCCTACAGGTGATGGAGGGAGCGAATGTTCCCTGTTACTGACAGAACCCTACAGGTGATGGATGGAGCGAATGTTCCCTGTTACTGACAGAACCCTACAGGTGATGGATGGAGCGAATGTTCCCTGTTACTGACAGAACCCTACAGGTGATGGAGGGAGCGAATGTTCCCTGTTACTGACAGAACCCTACAGGTGATGGATGGAGCGAATGTTCCCTGTTACTGACAGAACCCTACAGGTGATGGAGGGAGCGAATGTTCCCTGTTACTGACAGAACCCTACAGGTGATGGAGGGAGCGAATGTTCCCTGTTACTGACAGAACCTTACAGTTGATGGAGGGAACGAATGTCCCCTGTTACTGACAGAACCCTACAGGTGATGGAGGGAGCGAATGTTCCCTGTTACTGACAGAACCCTACAGGTGATGGATGGAGCGAATGTTCCCTGTTACTGACAGAACCCTACAGGTGATGGAGGGAGCGAATGTTCCCTGTTACTGACAGAACCCTACAGGTGATGGATGGAGCGAATGTTCCCTGTTACTGACAGAACCCTACAGGTGATGGAGGGAGCGAATGTTCCCTGTTACTGACAGAACCCTACAGGTGATGGAGGGAGCGAATGTTCCCTGTTACTGACAGAACCCTACAGGTGATGGAGGGAGCGAATGTTCCCTGTTACTGACAGAACCCTACAGGTGATGGAGGGAGCGAATGTTCCCTGTTACTGACAGAACCCTACAGTTGATGGAGGGAACGAATGTCCCCTGTTACTGACAGAACCCTACGGGTGATGGAGGGAGCGAATGTCCCCTGTTACTGACAGAACCCTACAGTTGATGGAGGGAACGAATGTCCCCTGTTACTGACAGAACCCTACGGGTGATGGAGGGAGCGAATGTCCCCTGTTACTGACAGAACCCTACAGGTGATGGAGGGAGCGAATGCAGGCGTCTTTCGGTCTGCAGAGACAAGCAGCAGTGCAGATGTCTCAGTCTGCAGGGACAACCAGCAGTGCAGATGTCTCAGTCTGCAGGGACAAGCAGCAGTGCAGATGTCTCAGTCTGCAGGGGCAGCAGCAGGGCAGCGTCTCACTCTGCAGTGACAGCTGCAGACAGTGCAGGCGTCTCAGTCTGTGGGGACAGCAGCCGTGCAAGGCTAGCAACGATGCTAACCTCCATTGGTGTCCAGGGGAGCAGTGCAATCTCCACTTGCGCAGTGCAGGAGCATGAGTGCAAACGTCCCCCGTGCAGTACAGGGGCAGCAGCAGTGTCCTCACACACAGCAGCACTGCCTGTCTAGTGGAGGGCCGGACAATTCAGCTTCATCGCTAGCACCGCGCTCCTCGGGGAGGTGCCCCGTCGTGACACACTCTGCCAGGGCTTCCACCGGCCACGGATGGTGAAGGAGGCGAGCCCCACGGCCTGCACCCACATGGTGCCGAGTTACACGGGGAAGTGAACCGTCCGCTCCCGGACACCTCGGGCTCCCTGGCCTGTGCTTCTGGGGAGTTTTCATCTAGCGCCGATTCTGGGTGGCAGCCTGCTTCTAGGCTCCCACGACATTGGCACACAAGGTAAGTGATGCACGTGGAGATAGTGATTCACGCAGGATCAGATCTAGGCGGTTTTGAAACCGAGCCTGCACTCCCGGGCTCCTCGTGCCCAAGCAGCACTCTGCCATTACGATCTGCACCAGGTGTGAGCAGCTTGGCCTAGTCTGATGCCAGGGTGACTTGACACCGGTTCTGATGCCCTGGGTCTCATACCTCCCGCACAACTAACTTTCTGTCCTGGGGCAAACTTAAGGTTTAACAGCTTTCGGAATATGTGGGGCCCCCTTCTAACGACCACCCCATACACACACAACATCTGCAGAGGACCTACCATTTCTGAAATATTTGGGCCCACACGTGTGAGGACACTTGCATCCTAAATTACGATAAGTTAGAATCTAGGGGGGGTGATTTAAAAAGGTGGGTACATGGCGTTTTGCTTGTGTGTTTTTTTTTTTTTTTTTTTTTTTTACAGATGTGTGATGCCCCCACCCCCAAGTGTTTCGTTCATGAAAGCGGGCCTCGCATGCAGGGGTCTAGTACTGCGAGTTTTCATCCGCAAATAACCAGCTGTTTTCCTCTAGGGCAGTAGGAGCCTTGCTGAGCTGCTGACAAAGCTGGGCCTCGTCGTCCTTAGCATTATAAAAGCCAATGGCGACGGCCCTTGTCCTACTCGGCACCCGTAGCTTTAGTAGTCTTTGTGCACACCCTTTATGGTTTAATCAAATTGTAGCTGGGAGATGTCTACGGTTGGTTTGCCTCAGTCTGGGTAGTTTTGGGTCATTTTTGGTCAGCAGACGCTTTCTGTAGCGGCAGTTTTTACAGTCAATTCCACCGTAATCTGAATTCAACCCTGTCAGCTGGAGTCAGCCTGGATCCCAGAGTTCGAGGCCAGGAGTGAGAGGAGCAGGGCGTATTACACCAGTTTTTGTGCCAAAGTGACTTTTTCTTTGCTACACTACCTGTTTTATCTTAATTTACTCTAGTAAACACATCTAAATCATGGCGCTTATTCAGAAAGGCGATATTTCCTAACTGTATTGTGTTTTATCTTTGCTTGTGTAAGTGAACCCTCCTGTAACAAAGGAACTGCTTTTAGGCGGAGGTGACCTTCCAGTCTGCACTCTGAGTGCATCGAGTAAGCAAACACACTCTGTGCCCACAGAAAACTCAGGTACTGAGGGTGCTCGGGGATTGTGAATATGCCCCCACCCCTCGCGTTGTGCTGTCCCCCCCCCCCCCCATATGTTAATCCTTCTGCGCTGCCCTCTGCACGCATTTTTAATGCAGTTTACAGGCATTCACATCTCTGAAGGACAGGGAGGCTGGCGACGTCCGAAGACTGTGAATGTGACCAGCCCCACTCATGCCTCCGACCCCCCCCCCCCCTTTTGATTTAGCACCACCCTCCCTCCCTCCTGCATACTGTAGTCATTCAGTGTACTTGCATCCACAAGCGTGGCGCACTGTGAGTCTGGGGGTGCTGCTGCATAGCCCTCCCCTGCTGCCCAGCCCCCTCCAGTCCACACACACACGTTCCGTCTGCCTCCTGCACACCTCTGTGGCCCGGCACACCAGGCCGCGAGCTGCTGGAGCGCAGAGGGAAAAGGGAGGCGTAAATTGACTTTCTCGTTTCCTGGCTTCCAACCAAGTTAAATAGAAGCCGATTCGGGTTTCTATGGTGTCGTCTGGGCGAGTGAAAGGCAGAATGCGCGGGGGCGGCTGGAGCGCTATTAATAGCTGCCTGGGTCCCGGTGCCTCCTTCCGCGTGAGTGGGTGGAGGGCCCCTGTGGGTGTGGGGGAGGAGTGTCGGTGTTTGTGGCTCTCACGCAGGTGTGCTGCGGAGGCCTGCCCCAACAGAGGCTCTTCTGTCTGCAGTAGGTGTTCCTCTACACAGGGGCCAGGCCTCCGAATGGGCGTGCACACCCCACAGGCCTCGACTCTGTTTAACAAGTGCTGGTGCTAAAAAGTGCAATTATAGTGCCTCATTTAAAGAATAGCGGCCTTGTTGGGGGTCCTGCCTTAAAGATATGGAACCTCGAACAACTGTTTCTTCCTGCAAAATAATCAAATGCAAGATTCTCTGCAGCCCCCACGAGGACACTTGAGTCAGAGGCCACGTCACCTGCACATTAATGTCCATACACTACATTCCAGCCAGAAACCCTAGTCAGCCTCCACCCATCTTATCCACTTGCGATCTTTCAAGAAGATACGACATGGTGGCCGTCCGCGGAGTCTAAAGGCCCCCAGAGGGCGGAGCTCCCTCGGTCTTGCTTTGAGATCGGCACCCAAAGGCCTGGGTTTCAGAAAACTTCTCATATCTGGACTTTTCAAACTTGCTTTTAAAGTCCTACTTCAAAACCACGGATTGCGATCCGACGGGGCTCGCCTCCCCTGTCTCCACACCAGACTGTTCTAACCCCGGAAGTGATGGTATAGATGGTCACAAGTACTGCTCCTCAAAACCTTTTCATAATAGTAATAATGACACCGCTGTCTTGTCGCGGAACTGCCCCACTGGAAGGAAAGCAGCCTGCCCGTGGGCACTTCCCCTCTGGGAGGAATCAGCCTGCCCGCGGGCACTGCCCCTCTGGGAGGAATCAGCATGCCCGTGGGCACTTCCCCTCTGGGAGGAATCAGCCTGCCCGCGGGCACTGCCCCTTCCATAGTGCAACAGCCTTCTCACGGGCACTGCCCCTTCTGGAGTGCCGCAGCCTTCTCGTGGGCACTGCTGTTTTTTTAAACTAACCCTTCCAATCTGCCCTCCGCTCCTTTTCCACCGCCTCTTAACTCCCCTTCTGCACTGCTACCCTTCTTACATATTTCCACATTATATGCCAGCATGACTGTCGGAAAACCTGAAGCTCACACTCCCTAAACTTACTGACCAAGCTATGTCGTACTGTCCCTTTCAAAGTACAAGTCTTGTTCCGGGTACAAGTACTGCTCATTTAAAAGTACATTTGTCAAGTGGATTCTGTCCTCTTAGGAGTACAGCAGGCTAGTAGCTGGAAATGTCCCTTTCATGCTACAACACTCTTGCTAGAAAGACCTGCACCGGGCATCGATGACCTGCAGGGGGCGCCCGAGGGCTGCTTGCTGTTCATGTCGTGGAAGTGAAGGCATATGTGGGTCGACTCCTGCGCGCATCGCCCTGCATGGGCTCAGGGCCTGCCTGGGGTGGGCCCTTGGGGCCCAGCTTCAGTCAGCCCCCCCGGCGGTTGCCAGGGCTGCCATGAAGCGGGCTCTGGCCATTGTGCCCCGGATCCCTTACAGGATTAGCCCTAGTTCCGCATTCCGCAAGACAAGGGCGGCCGGTGCCTCGGGGTGTACATTCACGCAGCCCGCATTGTCCCGGACCCCTTTCACTCTGCGGATTAGGAGGCGCTTCTGTCGCGGCTCGGCCGTCACCCGGCCAACACAGGCCCATAAAAACCACTTTCAGTGCGTGCTCTGCCGAGCCTCCAATTTACGTGCGGCCTTGTCCAGGGTGCGTGGAGTGGGTGTTTACTGAGTCATCCGTGGCATCTCTAGCAGGCGAGGCGAGGGCTCAAAGGGACCACAGATGGAACTGGCGGGCTACTGCAACAGGCAAACATTAAGATGGTGGGCTTTTCTCTCCCCCTCCCCCCCACACCTCTCTCTCTTCCCTCTCCATGTCTCTCACTCCCTCTCAATATATATATTTATATATACGGTCATGTTTAAACAATGTAAGGAAACACACGCTGGATAGCCTAAATTAATTTGTACACATTTGCAAACTAAGGGCCAGATGTACGACTGAAAGTTGTATGCGCAAACTGGTTTGTGACCCGCTTGTGCATGCAAAAATCCTCTGGGCCATGTACTAGCACTATTTTGCGACTCGCTATTCGGTAGGGGCGTTCCCTTCCTAATAGCGACGCCACAAGCCATATAAGTATGTTTTGCAACTGCAATTGCAGTCGCAAAACACTGTTTATGGTAAAGCACTAGCAAACTGGAAGGGGACCCCTTCCCCTTAGGGAGTGCATGTGCAAACATTTTTTAAGAGCAGGCAGTGGTCCTGGGACTACTGCCTGCGCTTGAAAAATTATACGAAAATGTTTCATTTAAGTTTTTTAAAATGCATCCCATTCTCCTTTAAGGAAAACAGGCTGCAAGGAAAAAAAAGCCTGTTTTATTTAATAGCAGTCCCAGACATGGAGGTCGGCTGAGCCCAACAGGCCACCATCCCTGGGAGGGCCAGCCATTCCCAATGGGATCGCAAATTGCGAGTGCCTCATGAATATTCATGAGGCATGCAATTTGCAACCCCATTGGGAATTGCATGTACATGGCATTTAGCAACCTGCAAATTGCGACTCGCAATTAAGTGCAATTTGCGAGTCGCTAAATGCCCCATTCGTACATCTGGCTTAAAATTTCTTAATTTAAGTTATAGTTGGCATACTTTTTGTACATTTTGGGGAATAAGACTAACTGGTCATGTGACCAGGGCTAGATACTAGCTTCCCAGATTGATCAAACTGTGATCGTGGGCCTTACTTGCGTGAATATTATGATACATGCACTGTATATTGCACATGTCAACTTCGTACCTCCATATTTCAGTTGGCGACTCGCTCTTCACAGCAGCTTAGACCTGCTCTATGATCCCACCCTAGTCTGCTGGCTGTCTTGTCTGTCACCCTCTGCTGCAGCTGTACAGGAGGCATCAACATGCACAGAGCCACAACCAGATTTACTTGTTTGTAGCATAGCTGTCCCTATGCTCTGTTGCAATGCTCTTTTGTAGACTGACCCACTGTGGCACGTGAGGCGGTGGTACACAGAGAATTGTCGGACCACTTCATTTGCTGCTCCCTGCCACAGATGCTGACCGCTACCCTGCTTGGAGAGGAGCGAGACATAGCATCTCTTTGGTCTAGGTGTTGAAGATGTGCTTATGCTGGCTAATGGGGCAGAAGAAAATTCTGGGGAAGCTCTTTTCAGAGTTCTGATGCCAGTGCACACTCATGCCCTTTCAAAAGTGGGCCAGGCAAAGCATGATGTTTAATATACTGGGCAATGTTTCACAATTAAACAATGACCAGGGAAAAGTAGCGGGGCACAAGGGAATGAGGGGTTCTGTGATAACTGCAGTCAGGCAACAGGCATCACCTGTCTCCTTCCCCTCACCAATGATGTCATTGATAATCAGTTGGCCCACTTATGTGTGTCTCTGGTCGCAATTTGTTTTCACTGTAAACTCAAATGTTGCGCCCCTTAACTATCAGTATGTTCATGCTATAAACTAATTGAAGCACCTATTGAATGAAATTTGGCAGCCTTGTGGACTGTTTGTTGGTGATGCGTTTGATTTTGTCTGGTTACCAGAAAGGGTTAGTGTTTGATCGACATGTAGCCTCTTTCACACTTGGTGGATCTATTCTTTGATTCTACTATTGGAGCCACCATAAAGTGACGGCATGAACTGAGTGCGCTCTTTGTATGGTATTCACTTGTTCTTCATTTTGTTTCTGCCACAGGTGGCCATCAAGTCAATCCGCAAGGAGATGATCAAAGACGAGCAGGACCTGATGCACATCCGTAGGGAGATTGAGATCATGTCCTCTCTGAACCACCCGCACATCACCACCATCCATGAAGGTAGGCCCCGCCACTACCCTTTATCTTGGTACCACTCTGCCAAAAAGGAGGCAAAAAAAGAATTAGTTTATGAAATGGCTATATGGTGGAGTACTTAAAACACGTGTATTTGACCCAACAACGCAATAGTGCAGCATGCGTAGCTGATCCTCGGTATCTCATGAGTAGACCTGGAGGACAGTACAGGGAAAGAGGTAGTAGCGTTTAGGACTGCTGCTGGGAGGACAAGAGAGGAGTGATTAGTTTGGGACTGAGGGAAGCTTGAGGAGAATGAAGTGAGCACTTATTGTCAGGCATGGCACCAATGCATCAACAATATCGTTGGCCAGCCTCCAAGCACTACCACGAAGAGGGATAGGAGGATATAGCAGATCATTTTTAACTCAATTAAACTTATTGTATTAATCTGGGGAGACGAAAGGCTGAGTCAGCCTAGACCGAAGGCTGAAAGCTCGAACTCTTACACAGATCACTGCACAAGCAACTCAAAGAACAGAGCTGTCCTACCAATAGGGAGAGCAGGGAGAAATGTCTAAGAGTGCAGCTTTCTCCCATCTTTGCTCTCCCTCTGCCCCCCAGTTAGGCAAGCCCCATCTGTGTGGTCATAAAGGAGAGGTCTAGGGGCCCTTCTGTTGTATCGCCTAAGCCTCCTGGCTCCCCCTGTGCTGGGTGGAAAAGAACGTCCTGGTACATTCCACACGAGTTTACGTGACCTGGCCACTTTTACATAAAGCCCTGTACTCTTCTGTGATACATGTGATAGCGGGGGTTGAAAACGGTGATCTGCAGTACCACGTGACTTCTAGTGCTAACATCTGCACACAGCGAGTGCGAGCCAGGCTGTGAGACCCAACCTAAAGTGCTTCACAGCCATAGTGTGTAACTGGCAGTGGACGGAAGGATTTGCTTGAGGCCCGGAGGATTGGGTCACTGGACGCAGCTCCTTTCTCCTATCCCTCGACAGATGTGCTGAAGCCCGTCTGTAGCCAGCATTGCGACTTTAGCCTGTGGCTGGGAGTCCGGCAGCTGAGTCAGCACCTTATTGTGTGCCAGTTCTTTGGATTTCGGCTTTTGCTCTGCTCCTGTCAGCGAGAATTGACTTCTGCTCAGAGAGCAATTTAGCAAGGGCCGAACAACCCAGAAGTGAATTAGCAGGACAGCGGTGCACTCGCCGTGCCAGAATTAGAGTCAGCAAAGTGGAACAGGACTGATCAGCGTTGGCAGAGCTGTTTGCGGATCCCTGTTCTGGAACAGTTATGGGGAAGCACCTCACCCACCCTGGAGTTGCTTGTGCAGAGTAGATGCTAACAACTTGAACTTGCCAATCATCAAACCTGCCAGTGAAAAACAACAAACCGAAGTAAATGCCAGCGATGCACTGCCCGTCAGCAATCGGGAGAGCGGTGCTTTATCGCTTAATCTCAGAGCCCTGTGCACTCTTGTTGGTTCTGTGGGATCATAGACTCTTCAGTTTCTAGAGCATCGCTGATGTGTGGAAAGGTCCGCGCAGGGGCTGGGAGACGGGAAGTCCATTGCTTTCTTACCAGAGGCGAGTGTTGGAATTGAAGCCACATCGCTACATCTACTGTAAGAAGCGACAGCGGAAAGCGCACCTCTGGGGTTGCAGACTCCTCAGTAGAGGAAGTCTGTGGCCGGCATGGCACCCTTCTACGCACACATTGTACCTTTCTTTTATTTATGCTGGCTCCCACGGGTTGCCATATCTGATGCTCGCTTTGAATCCTTTGTGTCATGATGCTATTAATACACAACAAAACAACTGATGTCACCCGTCAAACAGGTCTCGTGTTTCCCCTGTGGAAGAACAGTCTGCTGAGCACATGCCTTGCAATCTCCCACCGCCAGTAGTTTTGGGAACACCACTTCCTCTTTGTGATTTAGTCGCTGACATGTCTCCTCCACCAGCTTGGATTTGAGATCAGCCGTGTTGTCCTGGGCAGAAATGAGTCTTGGGCATTCATCCACACTACAAGGCTTTCGGCAGCTGCCCTACTGCTTCATTTACTTGGATGTTCTGTCTGTAGTGAAGCCCTAATGTGGGGGTACTAGGGCTTAATAGCGGTGTTTAGCAGTTGCTTTGTCGTTCTCCTATTTAGGTCCGTTTGAGACTGGACCTTGAAAGGCTGTAACATTCTTGTAGTATAGATGTATAATTTCCTTCTCAAGTGACCTTTCTAACCCTTTAAGTTATATAGTGCTTGGATTTTAATAAAAAGTTGTCAGCTTGCTTTAACCTGGAAAGACACACTTAAACATTGTATTTAGAATAATAAATACAATGATTTAATGAATTAAGGCTGTTTGTTAAGGGATGTTGTTCACCTTCTGTTCTCTTTCGAAAACGTAAGAATTTGTTAAGGGGTCAATGGTAGTAGTGTGTGAAATTCACATAGTTTGCTTTTCTGTAATTCCCCCAAATTCTGAAAATACTATGTGAAATGCAAAACCAGACATTAGTGCTATATTTTAGTGCGAAATGCATCCTTGCATTCATTTTGGAGGGATGCAAGCAAGTTGTGCTGAAAAAATAGTGCAGAAAACACAAGTGTTGCAAACCGCAGCGCTAGTCTTCTGGTAGTTGGTATTGTTCCCATGCTCCCACCTTAAAAATGTTCTGCGGACACAGCATAATTACGCCACATGGGCTTAATGACGTAATTCTGTGTAACAAATGTAATGCGAAATTCCTGAATTGGTGCCAGTGTAACAAACAATTCATCTGGGCCTTGTCACAGCCTGCTCCCTGTTGCCACAAACGTTTTGTTAGGTGAACACAACTGGCAAACTAGGTTTTGTATTTTTGAGTCACTGTTAGTTGCACTTCTCTTATGCTGTACACACCCCTCTCCTCGTTCTAACCTGTAACATTGTTTTAAATGGTCTGTAAAAATGTAGCAATTCTGCATAGGAAGCCGGGCCATTTGATCTCACCCAAAAAATTGTTAAACACTGACTAGTTTCACCTTACAAATAGACAAAAGTTTAATTAAAGCGTATAAATTGCTGGAGGGTGGTCGTTTTTAACTAAATGCCACTTTTCCCCCTTGTGTGGACCTTTCAGAAGCTCCTTCATGGGGGAGATGCTAGATGCGGGGCTATAGGTTGCATGCTTTTATCCTGCACCCTTGGCAGGTGCAACAAAAGTCATTGCCACTTAGCCTGTCCTGCAGAGTGGATGATTAAACCGCTTTCATTTACCATAAAAGGACCTGCCTGCGACTCTCCACACCGTGGGAGGTGTAAAATAACAGGTTCATCAACACACCCATAACTGCCTCTGAGCCCAGCCGGGGGCATAGTTCACATTGGCACTCTTCGCAGGTGCCACTAAACTTTAGTTTCGGTTTCACGTGCTGCTGCCTTATTAGGCTAAATCTCACCTTTTTTTGGGGGGGATTTGTGCCCATTGCACTGATGCAATATTCAGTTACTTTTGCACCCCCTGTGCTTGCGTTCCAAACTCCCTCTTTTATTCCAGATCCGGTAAGTTGCTGCAGCTGTGAGTGCCTTGCACGTGCACCTCTCTGCTTGTCTGTAGACTGTCTCTTGTTTAGCTCCACTTGTGCTGATTCAGTTCCTCTTCTTGCCAATGTCTCCTTGCCTCTTGGAAGTCACACTGGGATCGATAGCATGTCTGCAACCTGCCAGACTCCCTAATGGGCAGCCGGTGTGCGCGTTATCCGCCTTCACTGATAGCCTATCTGTGGTTTAGATCGGGCACGTACCCGGAGCAACATTTGCGTAAACATTGGTGCCAGTGTGCAGTCATCACGAATTTTTACAGCCTTGATACCGGCCAGGAGATAGTCTTGCTGGGAAGTTGTATAAAGAGGCAGGGACTCTAGGCCGCAGATCATGGACAAATGACATTGAAAGGAGCAGTGATGCTCAAAGTACAGCCCCTGGGCAGCAGGCAGCACTCCTGGGCAGCTGTTTGTTCCACTCAGCACTAACATTAAAAAAATGTAAATATACAGCAAGCACTTATTTAAAGGTTAATTGCAGTTCAACAAAAGGAAGTATCCAGGCGCTTAACGTTAGTAACACCATCAATTTTAAAGACAAAAAGTGTTTCCTTGACCTGTAGAACCATTTTACCTTAGTAAATCAAATTATAGCAGTGCATTCTGAAGTCTTTTTTTTCTTTCAATCGATGGTTTTCAAACATGAATTTAGAAACGTTCATGCTTCCCACTCTCTCACCCTCCCCCACCCTGACAACAATGCCATTTGTAATTACACCCCAGCCCAGGAGACGGTTTTGTACAGCAGGCATCCTGAAGTCCTGTATTTCGAGGGCCTCTTATATGTGATAATGAAGAAAAAGGAGGGAAATTGAAATAAAACAGTTGCCCAGGGGGCCATCCCAGATTTAGTGGTGTCTCCTTGCGCAATGGAGTTCAGCCAGTAGATTTACATGCTTTGCTTCCCCTACACCCACTTTACATCCCCTGCTTCCCCGCTGGCATCAGTGCAGCCCTCTGTCACATCAAAGACCAAACTTTGGGCCTCCGGGAATATGTGAGCACCCATGCTGTAGAGTGACACCCCCACTCCGTTCTCCCCCCCCCCTACCAAATACCCCCTTAAAGTCTGGTCCTACACAGAGCGGAGAGACTCCGGCTCCACTGTGGCCGGTTTGCTGGAGCATGAATTGCGGGTAACCAGCAGCCTTTCCAACGAAATGCACGGTCCAGATGACGCCAGTCATAACTGCAGAAAATCAGTAACCTGTGCCCATTCCCAGCCCCCCTTGATTAGTTTGATCCTCACTCAGGCAGAGCAAAGGAAATTCCTTGGCAGCCACGGAGCATTCTCAGACGGAGGAAATGGGCTTTGGCTGTTCTTTGGGTATTGTCTTAATCCCGCGCTGTGCGGCGAAACTAGGTCACGCCGGCTTTGTCGAAGACCTCTGGATCCCGCAACAGTTGGCCTCTGTTGCATGTTCTGGAGAGTGAAACTTGCTTAGACCCATCCTTCACCAAGGGTCCCCATTTATTTTGACGGCAAACACTTCCAGTATGATAGACAAAGACTAACTACCAAGACTTATTCATGCCCTCCACTAGCACATTGACAGGTATGTTTACACACACAGTTTGACAATAAATAAGGACTGCCAGGCCAATCCATGATGTCCATTGCATCAAGATGGCTGCCTTCCTCTCCCGAGTTCCCTGTCTTTCGGAGTAGAGTGGGGGTTGGGCCCACCCTTTAGGGACACAGTTACACTTCTGAAAACAATTAGTGCTTACTCTGACATAGTGTGGTGTACCCGACTCTACTCTAACCCTAGCTGCTCTTCAGGAGTCAGCTGGGAGTCTGGCAATACCACAGCACCCTACGGGCAGATGGCCTCTGGTGGAGCCTAAGGAACGGCCGCCGAAACAAATCTGTCTCTGAAGGATGAAAGGAACTAATTGGGGCTCTGGAGTGTAGAGCGAAGGGGCATGCAACAACTAAAAAGTATAGTTTGAAGCTTAAGCGTTCATATGCTTGTTATGTGATCCGTGAATCCATATACTTTGTTTTATGTGGTTCAACTATGCTTTTATAGTGGGTGGTGCTTCCTAGGAAGGAAGGAAGGGAGGGAGGGAGGAAAGGAAGGAGAGACTGAGGGACAAAGCAGGATCAGTTAGACATTTGACATGTTTATTTAGAGAGATGTTACATCAGTCTTGCTTGAGCTGCATGTGTGTCATCCTCGATGATGCAGTTTACTGCAAATTCATGTATCCATGTGATTGCTCAACCTCTGCTGTGTTTTTGGATTCTTTAGTTTTTGAGAACAGTAGCAAGATTGTGATTGTCATGGAATACGCCAGCAAGGGTGACCTATACGACTACATCAATGGCCGCCAGCGGCTGACTGAGCAGGAGGCGCGCCACTTCTTCCGTCAGATCGTGTCTGCCGTCTATTACTGCCACAAGGTGAGCTTTTGACTGGATTCCCTTCTTCAAACTGTGTCACTCCTTTTAATGCCACCAGCTTGTTTCACAATAGCAGTGTGCGCCTCCCAAGATCTCCACATGTGTAAATGGCAAGCATGTTTGTGTAGTGTCCAGGAGCTATCGGACACTGGGAGGAATGCATAGGTTTAAAATTGTGCCAGGACATAGGACGCAGGGAGAACAGTGCTTTCCCAAATCAATTCCTGATGTCTTGTCTAAAGTTGTAGGTTCTCAAATACATCATCTGAGTCTACTGCTGGCCCCTGGGTATGACATGACTGGATCTTGGATGGAACCCTTGGAGAAGGGAGTTCCTAGCCCTACCCTTGTTAATGTATATATCACCTCTGGCCAATATTGTTGAGTCTTTGGGAGTGAAAGTAGTTTCCTATGCGGATGACACTCATCTTCTCTTGGCTTTTCATGAAAATGTTCCCTGCTCATTGAGTTCTATCAAGCCCTGCCTTGGATCGGTTATGGACTGGATGAATACCAGTTTTTTAAAGTTGAACTCAGACAAAACTGAGATTCTTTTTTTGGTACTAGATATATCCCTGATCCGAACCTCTGGTGTCCATCAGAGATGGGAACTCCCCCGTGCCCTTCCCCGGTGGTAAGGAACCTCAGGGTCAAATTTGATTCTGAGCTCACTTTTGAGCCTCCGATTAAAGCATTGTCCAGTTCTTGTTTCCTGATCCTGAGAGCCTTGAGACGTATGCTACACCTTATTCCCAAGGAACACCAAAAACAATTGTGCATGCTTTGATCACCTCCAAACTGGATTGCTCTAACAGTTTGTACCTCGGGCTTCCAATCTTTCTTATTCAGCATCTTCAGATAATTCAAAATGCTGCTACCCGTCTGATCCTAAAAATGTCGCCCTGGGGTTCGATATCCAGTCAGTTGCGACAGATGCATTGGCTATCGATCAACAGAAGGGGCCATTCAAGGTCCTCGCCTTTGCCTTTAGAATCTTTAATCTAAATGGACCTCTTTATTTTAGGCTCAGATTAAATGTATTTCAGGCCTACTCATTGGGGTTTAACAACCTCATTGTTTCAAACTCCCTGCATGTATAAGTGTAGGAGAGGAGGCCATTCGGCCAGACTTTGGAATGCTCTGTCTCTGGCCTTGAGAACATGTCCTTCTGAAATGGTTTTTAAAAAAAGGACTCAAAACGCTTCTCTTTGGTTCTGCTCTAACCACTTCCTATCTCTGTTTCTCATATTTTCACCCAGTGGCAATCTTTTGCACTTGCACCAAGACACCTTGTTAGGTGGCTGTGTGCTTTAGAAATATATTGTATTGTCTATCGCAAATCTCCCTCTACCTCAAGGCTTGTACCATCCCTGCATGTTCAACAACATTTGAAAATTCTCTCTTCCCTTCTTTCTCTTTTCTCTCTCTCTCCTTTCTGTCTTCTCTCTCACCCTACACTACGCACATTATTACCTTGCATGCGCTTACCAGAAAATTACAAACTGTGTGTCTGGCTGTTGTGTATGGTATGCACCATGTATTAAATTCAGATTACACATTCTTCAGAGGCCAGCCCTGCCTGCTCCTGAGGCTGGGGGAGGTTAAATCTTTCATTATTTGAAATCCTCAAAGGCAGGAAAATATGTTTTGTCCTTTTGAGATATGTGTGCAATTTGTATGCAGAAACACTTCAGGCAGATTAGATGCTAAAGCATTTGTAGCAGAGAATTTTTTTTTCTCAAATATATATCATCTCTTGGGTCTCCTGCTTTCTATCATTTGGAAGGTGGAACTAGTCTTCGAGAAATCGGGCATACTGAATCAAACTACCCAAACACTCTGACCATGGACTTTTATGCAAGTTGGCAAATTTTGGGCAAGTTCTACTTAATCATAAAAGTAAATTTTACCACAAACCAGCATAACTATTTGACTGCTCATATGCAACTTCTAGGTAATGATATATTGGATGATAGTGGTTCATGGGATTTGTAACTCTGTCTTAACAGAAGTCTTCTTGCCGGTAATATTCTAATGACTAACTGAACATGCACAAGTACGCGCTCATTGTTTTATTTCATGAAATGCATGTTTCTGCATGAAACTTGCAATTTTTCCTTCTAATTTGTTCCCCTATGTGGGGGTAAATTTGAGAAGGTAACCTTTACTCTGAGCACCAGCTTATTTCAAACAATGTGGCGGGCATTATTGCGCACATGTAAGCTCTGCTAATGACCATATTTCTGTGACACTTTTCTGGCCCTTGGCAGCATTTTGACAGTGCTTTGTGTTTACGGGTGGGGCCTAGGCCACATTCCGTGATGACACTTTGAGGCGCGGCAACATTTCTCTGCCTTTTAGTGTTTTGGAAAGAGACTGCCAGTAAACACAGTTGTTGTGACCAGGACTTGAAAATCACACTCTATATTTTCCTCTCCCAAGCTAGGAATGGTGTGGGTGTGTGCCACTGCGGCATTGTTGGTCTGTCCTGTCTGCACTGATATTTATGTTATACACAGGGCCACTGGATTATGCAGCAGGCTTGAGTAAATTAAGCGGCAAGAAAAGGCACATTATGTGGCACAATGCAGTTAATTTCACTACATTATTTTGTCATTTTCACTATCGTTAACACTGTTAGGGCTTTGACTGCACCTAATTAGTACCAGTATAATAACACCCAAATATACCAATAAGCAAAAAAGGTGACCATTCAAAGGGACTTCCGCTGTGCAGCAACACGTGTTGCTGCGTTGACAGTACATTTTGAATCATTTGAGCTAGAAAGAATTTTTGATTTGTTAAAATCTGCAGTTTATGCAACATATGATGGATTATGTGGAACCTGTGGTAAATCTATAGTTATGCAAAAATAGCGACGGCTGCACAATCGCATAATTCCAGTGGCCCCGCTCATAGACTGTATTTATGCTTTAGGGGAGTATTTGGAGTGTTGGTGGGCTACAAGACCAGGCTAGTGGGGTGATTCAGTATCTGAGGTGAATGAACTGCTCCAGTCCATTATATCTTTCGTGGATATGATATTCACTCCAGCAATCTCTTGATGGGTGGCATTGGGGACTGGTGCACTGGTATGAACCTTTGTGCACAGCTGCCTGCTGTAGCCCAGATGACGATAAGCATCAGGCATCTCCGTGACATCCCTAATGCTCCACTGGGACTGTTGGCCAAGGTGTCTGCGCCCTATAGGAGAAGCTGGGTGGGTTGATGACTGTGGTAGGTAGTGCTTGACTCAGGATTAGGGTCTGATTCTGTTTTAGGGTGCACACCAAGAAAATTCAGATTTTTTTCCTAAATTTTTCGTGACACTTGTTCATTTAATTTTTTTTTATAGAATGGGATTGTCCACCGAGATCTGAAACTTGAGAACATCCTCCTGGATGAAAATGGCAACGTCAAGGTGAGTTGGTGTCCATTCTGAATCCAACGCAGACCCCACTATGGTAAAATCTTGGGGAAATATTTTAATGCGGCTGATGGCCCCTTTGTGTAGATGCTTTTTTTTTGTACATTTCATTCTTCAGTTGATGCTTGTTTGGGAGATATTTATCTATAATGGTTGCTATGCTATTCTCATTGCTATTTCTGAAGGGATAGTCTGACATTTAAGGTAAAATTTTTGCTTTTGCTACACTGTAATGGTGTTAAGGTTCCATCGACCGTTCTCTTAAACAAGTAATCATACTGTACATAAAAATGGCCAGCACAAATTGTAGCTCTTTAAAAAAAAAAAACTTTTATCAGATTACCCAAGTACCAATGAGATATTTTAGAACGGCAATGTCCCCTAAAAAAAGACTTCTGAAAACTTGAAATGTCTGATCTCTCCTAATAGTGAATGTTACCAGAGACACATTTCCGGATTATTTCTTCAAAGCACCTATGAGTCTGATGGGAGGGTGGGTGATGGTAAATCAAGGGCCCATGGCCCTGGTTGGGCGCTTGAGCCGGTGCACGCTCTGTTGTCAAGGTGACGGACCTGTAAGGGCCAGTCATGCCCAGTGATGTGGTGTGCCAAGTAGACCTTGTTACATGACATTTGCGCTGACTACAAGCTTGCGCCTAGCGTGTGCCTCTCCGGTGTGCAGAGTGATTATTTCCAGATGCCCTGCAGCCCACAAAGGCTTTGCTAGATGATTAACCTGTTTGTCATGTGTGGCTCAGCCGTAGTAATTGCTTGGAGATCGGGTCTTATGGCAGAGAAGGTAGGAAGGAAAAGCGGAGGACTGACGGGTCCACTTGGTCCTAGTCGGTCTACTCTCACACCTAATCCCACACGTACCACTCCCTGCGTAAAAGCAGCGCACATTCAGCCTACACACATTCCTGCCTGCTTTAAATCGGCTTCTCTCTTATGACTTGACGTCTATACCTTGGGTCCATGCATTTCCTTGCCGGCTCGGTCCAGCCAGCCCTGTGCTTACCTGCGCTGTACTCAAGGGCCCTCCACCTGGCCTATAGTGTATCTGACCTGCCTATGTGCTCTAACTCCTAAATCCATCCCGTCCTGTACCGGCTCTGGCCCCCTGTTCCACCTGTGGCTTGTCGACTATAACCCTGGGTCACATTCAGTACACAAGTGTCCATGTCCGTTTCAACCTTGGGGTCCGTCTGATCCTTCTGTGTTCCTTCAAGGTAAATGAATCTGGCATCGCCCGAAGGGCCTGCTCACAAGGACATAAGAGCCGGGCGACATGCTGTGTCATGGCCTCTTGCTGCGAGCTTTTGCCTCTCTTAGGCAGAACAAGCAGGGTCCAACCTTTGAATGGGCGTGCAGTGTAAACAATCTCCTCCGTCATTCCTCGTTTTGCCACAGCCTTCCAGTTCAACAAATGTGCTGCAGCAGTTAGTAGCTGGCCAGTTGAACTTTCACCAAGGGTCTTCCCTTTGGAGGTACCTCGTGTGGCACTTTTTGGCAACTTTTTAAGTGTTTGAGCTTTTTTTTGTTGCTATAATCCGCAAATTATGTATCTGACAGTGGATTATGGTTAAATCCATAATTATGCAGAATCGCATGATGAGAGTGGCTCGAAAAAGGGAAAGATTGGGATAATGTTAACCTAATGAACGGCCCACAGAAGCCCTCCCTCTCTGACGGAGGACTTCAGTGATCCGGCTTTAAGTTTTCATTGGCTGTGTTCCATCCGTGTAACCAGTGACGGATGCAAAGTTACTTCAGCCGTACATGTTGCGAGACCGAGTCCTTTGAAATATAGCACTGGGTGAAACAAAGTAACTTTCCAATGTAACGCTGGTGGAAACCAGTTCCTTGAAGGTTCTGGTGGATCGCGGAGTGTGGGGAGGAGGAGGACCCCCACCCGTGTTCTCGAAGCCCAGTGGCGCAGAGCGGCCTTCGCTTCCCTGGTCTGATTTATATGGGGTCCCGGGCTCCCCTGGTCTGGCACCTGGACGTGCGCACCGGCACACAGAAGGCGCTCTAATCTTGGGACCCATCGGTGGGGGCAGAGAGCACTTGCCACTCTCTCTGTAGGGGGGGGGGGGGGGGTCTCGTTTGATTGAGGGGGGGGGGGGTGAGTTTACAAGGGGGCAGATCTCTTCTGAATGTGAACCCACGCGGGGGCACCTGCAGGAGAAGGCCGAGGGCGGTATAGTGTTGGAGAGGCTTCCTACAGCTTTGTCTCCAGCCCCCGCAGCCTTCCCCGCTGTCTGCGCAGATTTCCAGTCCCCTCCCCCCCCATGGGTCTCCAGCAGGAAGCGCCTAACAGAAAAATACAGCGCCGGTCGTTGACCTGCAGAGCCGCTGGGGCTGCGCGCTGGCACGTGAAGGGCGTGCGAGAGGCGGGTGTGCAGGCGGGCGGTGGTTTCACCTCTGGGAGCTATCTGGATGGGAAGGGACCCATAACCTTGCGCGCCTCGCTGGGAATACCCCTGCCCCCCCCTGCTGCTGTGCTGGCAGTATGCACGGCTACCTGTGCCCGCGCGCCTGTTCAACTCTCGGAATATGCAGAACTTGGCTGAGTTCGCCCCCGGCTGTTCTTTGTGAATCGATCGCACCCGTGTAAAAATGCCCCCTCCGTCTTCTGTAAATCGACAGACTACTACACATTCCAGTAAGTCCGGCCTGAGCCCTTGAGCACGGACACACTTGGCAGTTACAGCGGCATTTTTCTCAGGACTTCAGCTACTACTCGCCGCACCCGCTTCGCGGGTGCCGCATCGCCTGTTTGGACACCGGGTCACCGCTGAAGGACTGCAGCAGCCTGCCGGGTGAGTGTGGTCGGCGGGGCTGCGAGCGTGCAGGGGACTCCGTTGCCCAGGAGTCCCTGCAGGGCCATCTTCCAACTTCCGGTCCGCTCTCCCCGCTGCCGCCCCCCGCCTCTCTGCAGTACTAAAGCCCTCACCACTCCTTCACCTGTGGGACGCCCTTGAGCACGGACACACTTGGCAGTTACAGCGGCATTTTTCTCAGGACTTCAGCTACTACTCGCCGCACCCGCTTCGCGGGTGCCGCATCGCCTGTTTGGACACCGGGGCACCGCTGAAGGACTGCAGCAGCCTATCGGGTGAGTGTGGTCAGCGGGGCTGCGAGCGTGCAGGGGACTCCATTGCCCAGGAGTCCCTGCAAGACCATCTTCCAACTTCCGGTCCGCTCTCCCCGCTGCCGCCCCCCGCCTCTCTGCAGTACTAAAGCCCTCACCACTCCTTCACCTGTGGGACGCCCTTGAGCACGGACACACTTGGCAGTTACAGCGGCATTTTTCTCAGGACTTCAGCTACTACTCGCCGCACCCGCTTCGCGGGTGCCGCATCGCCTGTTTGGACACCGGGGCACCGCTGAAGGACTGCAGCAGCCTACCGGGTGAGTGTGGTCAGCGGGGCTGCGAGCGTGCAGGGGACTCCATTGCCCAGGAGTCCCTGCAAGACCATCTTCCAACTTCCGGTCCGCTCTCCCCGCTGCCGCCCCCCGCCTCTCTGCAGTACTAAAGCCCTCACCACTCCTTCACCTGTGGGACGCCCTTGAGCACGGACACATTTGGCAGTTACAGCGGCATTTTTCTCAGGACTTCAGCTACTACTCGCCGCACCCGCTTCGCGGGTGCCGCATCGCCTGTTTGGACACCGGGGCACCGCTGAAGGACTGCAGCAGCCTATCGGGTGAGTGTGGTCAGCGGGGCTGCGAGCGTGCAGGGGACTCCATTGCCCAGGAGTCCCTGCAAGACCATCTTCCAACTTCCGGTCCGCTCTCCCCGCTGCCGCCCCCCGCCTCTCTGCAGTACTAAAGCCCTCACCACTCCTTCACCTGTGGGACGCCCTTGAGCACGGACACACTTGGCAGTTACAGCGGCATTTTTCTCAGGACTTCAGCTACTACTCGCCGCACCCGCTTCGCGGGTGCCGCATCGCCTGTTTGGACACCGGGGCACCGCTGAAGGACTGCAGCAGCCTATCGGGTGAGTGTGGTCAGCGGGGCTGCGAGCGTGCAGGGGACTCCATTGCCCAGGAGTCCCTGCAAGACCATCTTCCAACTTCCGGTCCGCTCTCCCCGCTGCCGCCCCCCGCCTCTCTGCAGTACTAAAGCCCTCACCACTCCTTCACCTGTGGGACGCCCTTGAGCACGGACACACTTGGCAGTTACAGCGGCATTTTTCTCAGGACTTCAGCTACTACTCGCCGCACCCGCTTCGCGGGTGCCGCATCGCCTGTTTGGACACCGGGGCACCGCTGAAGGACTGCAGCAGCCTATCGGGTGAGTGTGGTCAGCGGGGCTGCGAGCGTGCAGGGGACTCCATTGCCCAGGAGTCCCTGCAAGACCATCTTCCAACTTCCGGTCCGCTCTCCCCGCTGCCACGCCCCCCTGTCTTACCCGGCCACCTACTTATTTCCCTAGTATTCCCGCAGCGCGGGACGCAGCCCGGGCGAAGACAGGGCAAAGACTGGGCCGTTTGAGGCCGTTCGAGGTCTTAGAGGGCTGGGCTGGGCCACCCCCCCTTATGTTTCAGTCTTTTTGTGGCACATCTTACAGTTTTATTGTTGTGTGTATATTTATTGACCTGTACTCTGTAATATGTGTTCACGGGGTAGCCGGAGCAAAACCCTTATGGCTGCTAGCAATTCCAACAGGTCCATAGATGATTTCCTAGTCAAAACCAATTTGGTTATTGACGAGGAAATCAGTAAAATGCAGCACAAGGTCTCCTTAGAACTTGATGCTGCACGAAGGCTGTCAGCGCATATTGCCAGCTCCAAAAAATCTTCCCTGGGGAATATTGCATCTGCCCGTACCCCTGATCGTCCCACCGCTCCACAGCCCCTATTAACAACGGTAGTAATGCATCCTGCTCCCCCTATTATTCCTTTACATTCCCCTCCAATCTCCCAACCTAATCCAGTACAACAAAATATTGGCCCTGCTCCCCTATTTAGCATCGCAGGCTCTTTTCCCCTTCCCAAAGCAACGGAAGCAGTAAGCCATTGTAGTGCTAAGAAAGCGGCAGCATACAAAAAGAAATGCCTTGCGAGAACTATACACGCTAGGAAAAAAGCCAGAATAGCGAGGTTAAAGTTCTTTAATAGCAGACGGGCCATGGGGTCTCTTGGGGTGAAAGATGTTAACCCCAAACCGATTCAAAGTATTTTTAATGGGGAAGCTACTCCGGAAATATCTAGTTTGGTGGAAGATGATATTCTTATCATCTCTCCTAGCCAGAATAGCACAAACATTCTGGAGGGTCGGGTGAGCGGTCCCGTGCACGTCAGGGAGGGTGACAGCGAATTTCTCCAACTAGTCTGGGGTACGTTAAAGCAGCTACTTTCTCCCCTAGAATTAAGGCTTTCTCGTATAGAGAATAACCTCCTCGAAATGGATAGGACCATAGTCACTCTGGCCAGCTTGAGCCTAAAGGAAATGGATGCTAAGCTTTTACGTGCGACCGAACCCACTCCCCAGCCCTCAGAAATAGTACCCGTTCAACCCCCTTCACAACTGGCCCAAATCATTCCTGAGACCCTACCTATACTAATACCCATTCCAAAACCCCGCACCACCATTGCAAAACCTATCGTACCCACCCCTAGCCCAGCAGTTCCAAAACCCTCCCATCCGCATAGACCAGTATACAGGCCGAACACTGACTCCAGGGCATCAGCCAACCACCCCCCTAGGCCGCCCTTGGTGCGCAATCCAACACGTCAGGCCAGTCGCCACAACTTTCGCGGAGGGTTTATCGACCTCCCGCCAGAAGCAGGGTCGTACGTCATTATTTTAGCCGGTGTTCCAGAGTTGGGTCAACGAGCCCAGGAGAATGATCTTTCTCTAAAAAATAAAGTTATTCACTGGCTGAATTCCAACAAACAGCTCCCCGACCATCAAAGAAGTAGTGTACTCATGGTCCGGAGAGTCCCTTGGATTGGCCGTACCCACAAGTCCATAGCCGGTGACTGTGTGGTGGTATCATTTTCTGATCCCCACACAGCCCAGTATCTATGTGCATGGCCATCTTTTGAGGCCAATTCCACAATAGTGGTGAGGCCTCTCACTTTTTTCTATCCTCCCAGACAACAACTAGCGAGTGAAGGGTCATGGACCACTGTTAGGAATGCTACTCGTCCGACACATAGTTTTGTTGGACAAAATCAACTTAACTGGTGGCAAGGGTTTTCAACCTCCAATAGATTTGGCTGCCTGGAGGAGGTGGACTGACTTGGGAGGTCTGGAGACTTATCTCCCCCTAAGATTACTCCCCACCAACGGAGGTCTCCATCCCTAAATTCATCTCTTGTCGGCCCACCGTTGTCTAACAATCTGGGCGTACCCTCAGACCCGGTATATATTACTGCGTTGGCCATGAATGAAGTAAAGGGCGTGGCACACTCATTATGTGCACTAACTACGGACTGCCCATTAAGAGTAATCTCTTGGAATATTGCGGGGCTACGGGGACGCCTGGAGAATGACGATTGGGCCAACTTTATTGATTCATATGATATCGTCATCCTCCAGGAAACCTGGTCAACTGTCCCATTGTATAGGTTGGGTTACCTTAATTTTTCTAAACCCGCAATTAAGAGCCCAAAGGGTAGGGCCTCTGGTGGCCTTACTATTTGGATAAAAAATAATTTGGGCTTCCATGGTAGGGAAACACTGGTGGCGTGTGCGGATCTCCTATGTATTAGCCTGAGTAAACCTAACACCCCAGACATCCTTTTAGTTGATGTCTATGCCCGTGGTTGCCAGGGTGGGAAAAAACAAGCTGTCTTGGACGATCTTGATCTTCTATTTAAGAATTTCGGGATCGACCAGATAGTAATTGTTGCAGGAGACTTGAATACCCCCTTTGAGCCCATCTCCTCCTTGGCAGAGGATGTGGGTTCTGAAGAGGACACTGTTTGGGCAATCCCCCCGCTTACCATTGCTAAGGGCGTAAGGGGCACCGAGGCAGCCTTACATTGGCTGGGCTTTTGTTTAGAATGGGGCCTACGGGCCGTCAATGGGCGCACTCGATCCGATTGCCTTGGGTCCAACACTTTCGATAACGGTTTGTGTTCAAGCCGTATCGATTATATACTGATCAAAATTGAGTGTTGGTCCATCGTACAAGACATGGTGATAGAGCCTCGCCCAGAGAGTGACCACAATCCCCTTTCACTTGAGATTTTGGTCCCAGGCATGGGGGCACCTGTCAGGAGCACCAATAGTCTAACATCTGATGTAATTCTGTGCGATAACAGGCGCCGCGTAAAATGGCCCAGGGTTCTGGAGGACCCTACACTTATTTCAAAGATTGAGGAAGAGGTATGGGGCGTGTGGAGTAGGATGCTTTTGTTATCACCTGCTGGCAACGCAGACTCCATAATTACTAATCTCCACGAGGAGTGTTTTTCGATCCTGAAAAACCTTCTCACGAAACCATCCAGGCCTGCTAATACCAGAGTATATAAAAAATGGTATAATAAGAAATGTAGAGCTGCCCACAGCAACTTATTAGCTGCCGTGAAGGCCCGGAACTCCGATGCCATTAGGACAGCTAGGCAATGCTACAAGCGTACCATCCAGGCTGCTAAGCGAGATTGGGACGACTCTTATTGGCTTGACCTCCTTGGTGCATGTGATTCCCCCAACCTAGCAGATTTCTGGTTGATTATAAGGAGGGGAAAAGATCCAGCCGCCCAGATTCCAGTAAATCATGTCTCCGCTCAATTGTGGGTGGAATTCTATACCGCTCAGTTTAATGATCCAAATGTAGTGGAGGATTTGACGATAAAAACTACACTGCCGTGCCAACCCCTACATACAGGTGACAGACTCTTGTTTTCGGAATCAGACACCGCACTTGCTCTTGAGTTAGTTCAGCCGGGTAAAGCTCCCGGCATTGATGCTATTCCCGCTGACCTTTTTAAACTCAAACCTGACCTTTGGATCCCTTATATCACTTTACTGGCAAATAACATAGCTGCCGGGGCTGAGATTCCCCCCTCATGGAAGGGGGCAGAAATTCTGCCAGTATACAAGAAGGGTGACCGCTCCCTCCCCAACAACTATCGTCCCATTAGCTTGATCGATTCAATCCAGAAAATTGTGTCGAGAATGATCCTAGCTCGAATTCTGGATTGGATCGATTTAAATAACATACTTTCCCCTATGCAGGCGGGCTTCAGGTTTGGGACTAGTACTGTTGACCAAGTCTTCCGTTTTACATTACTCTTTAGGAAGGTGGTCCTGTTGGGTGGCGGTATGTTATACGCTGCATTCGTTGACCTTAAGTCGGCCTTCGACTTGGTGCCTAGGAAGAAGTTGTGGGAGGCCCTTAGTCGCATGGGCTTCCCGCCTGAGCTCTTGATTCTAGTCCAGCGACTTCATGAGGACAATTATGCCCAGGTTAGGTGGGGTAGTCAGGGGCAGGTGACTAAACAATTCCCCGTACAACGAGGGGTGCGTCAAGGCTGTGTCCTAGCCCCCACGTTGTTTCTCTTATTTATTAATCAGGTCACCCAACATTTCATTAATACTCAGTCGGATGCTCCCATGTTGGGTGGTCGAAAGTACCCCATGCTAATCTTTGCAGATGACACCCTCCTCCTTTCTAAAACTAGAGCCGGGCTCCAGGTAGCCCTGAATAGATTTTCCGAGTTTTGCACTATGAATGACTTGCAAATAAATGTGGATAAAACCAAATTCATGGTTTTTTGCAAGAAAAATCCCCCTAAGTGTACAGTTTCCTTAAACGGAGCCCAAATTGAGCAGGTTAGGGTCATGACATATCTTGGTGTGACCCTAGATCACCAACTCAACTGGAATCCCCAAGTGGAAACGTCTAAACTCAAATTTAATAGGTTGGCCGGCTGTTTGATCCACGAACAGAGGAACTCCCTCACTAGGTGTGTCACCCCTGCCTTAAAAATCTATGAGGCGAAGGTCATTTCTGCTACCCTCTACGGAGCCGAAGTTTGGGGCCATAAGAATCTCTCCAGTTTGGCAACTGCGCAGAACAGGTTCCTACGGAATCTGGTTAGTCTCCCTCAGTCCACCCCAACTAAACCCCTACTGTTGGATCTTGGTTGCAGACCAATCGACGAGATGGCCCAGTATCGTCTGGTGGCCTTTTGGCGCCGCCTCTGGACCACTCCTGAGCTTGGTCTGTTTACCCAAGAGTTGGAGGAAGTAAAACACATGTGGGGGGCACACAAAATACAATGGTTTTGGGTAGTTAAAAATGTATTGAACCTGATGGGTCTCTCGGAGCTTTGGTCCAACCCAGGGGGGGCAACATTTCCATCTAAACTTGAGTTTAAGGCGCTCTTTTGGGCTTGGAGAAAATCTATTCTTGTAAACCAATCCTTGGACGCTAACATAACTGGCTCCTTTTTAGTGTACAAGGCTGTTCCCTCACTAGAACAGTATTGGGACCTAATCACAAGCGTATTAGATCGTAAATTATACCACCAGTTTCGAGTTGGCACCTTGCCCATCAATTCTTTTACAGCAAAATGGGATTCGTCTACAGGGAATAAATGCCACTGGTGTCCAGACCATGAAGAAAGTGTTGGCCACTTCTTCTTTGGTTGTCCTGTTTATCGAGCACCAAGAAACAAGTGGTTAAGACCGATCTGCTTGACCCTGAATAGTGGTGGTTCCCGAGATGCACTTCTCAAACTCCGTGTTATTAGATCGGAAATCGTAGTGGTATGTGTTGCCAAATTTTTGAGATGGGCCTGGCTAATCCGATCCAAGAAATTGGGTATCACTGTACGTTGAATGTCCTTATCTACCTATATATAGCGCCCTGTATGGTTCTTAGTGGTACCAACCTATGTGCATGTTACTGGTGTCCTATCTGTTTTAATATACATATGTGTAAAGTATTTTATTGTTCGTAGGAATAATCTGTGTATAATATTATTATATTGCTGGACTGTTTTTTTTAACATATTGTGTATGATTGTTCATTGTCTTTTATGAATTTCTTATTCGAAATAAAGACTTATCGAATCGTGTCCGGGCTTCTTGTGAATAGCACTCGTGTCCTTTGCTGACTCCTGCCTAGTCCTGCTTCGGGTAATTGGAAAAGGTGGCCAGGCCTGTCCTATGGACAGCTGGGGAGCCATCCCCGCTGCGGGGGTCCTTCGGAAGGCTGAGGTCTGTCCTGAGCCGTCATGAGTCCTTTGGGAAGCAGGCGAGGCCTGCCTGCTGTGCCCGGGCTCCCGTGAGGCCTGCACGGGCCTGGCCGACGCCGTGCGGCTCCTTCAAAGCCGTGGGGCCGTCTGTGCCCAGACTCGTCGTCACAGCCGAGAGAGCCTGGATTTCTTCACACCTGGCCCTGGGATCTGCATTCAGGCAGCTTGACACCGTGCCCCTGCAGGAAATAGCATTTCCCACAGGACATGAGGCAAAGGATTGAGCAGAAACTAGTTTCACAGGTCTTTCCAAATCGCCATTTTACCCTACGAACAGTAATCTCGCATTACTGGCCGGCCTCTATAGTGCAGCCGCCCCTCTCCTGGTTACTGCAAGTACCAGGATGCATTTGCCCACATCACCACTGTGCGAGGTGGCTGCCTGTAAAGGACCTCCCACCCTCTGCTTGCTCAAGGGGCCATCCGTTGTTCATTTCACTCAGTCCTGCACGGCTAACAATCTCCAATGCTAGCCTTCCTAGGATGCGTGACGTCTGCGTGGGTTTTGAGAAGTAGTATTGCGTCATCCACCAGAGGGCCCGTTTCAAACTGCCATTTAAAGGTCTACTGGGATATTCATCCGTGCAGTGCTTTAAATGGGCCGGTACTATACGGTACTGAGTACCGGCACTTTTTTTTAATTTTAGAGGGATAGTACTGGCACTTCTCAAGAGAAATGTAAGACTTGAGAAATGTAAGACTTTTAGTTGGAGAGCACCGGCACTTCAGAGATAAGCAGGTACTCTGTTACAGAGTACCTGCACCTGCACTTCTATTTTTCCATTTCAAGCACTGCCTTGGTGTGACGTCTGCGTGGGTTTTGCGAAGTATTGCGACGTCATTCACCGGAAGGCCAATTTCAAACTGCCCCCCCCTCCCCAGCCCGTGGATGCGCACCACACTGATGCCACTTTCCCCAAAAAGTGAGTATATGAAGTAATCTGAAGAGCAGTGAACTCTGCGAAATCCGTTTTGCAAGATGTAGAATAACTACAAGGAAATGAAAAGTAAAACAATGAAATGCGACTATCCGAATTCCCTGATGCACCTGCGCCCGGTAAATACGGTGAGGGGGGCTGCCACACACCTGTATGATGACTGGCCGCGAGCATATCCGAGGGGCGCCACTCTTACGCCACAACAACGCTCTCCTGATGTATAGCAAATGCATTGCAGCCTCTGGGACTCTTATGGAATGGGTATTTTTATAGCTCCTTTGGAAGAATTATGCGGCGCTCTTTTGCACAGAAGACTGGATTCTCCCACCAGCCTCAGTTAGAAACTTTTTGAACATGGCGGCCGCAGCTAGGAGACAAACGAGGGATGATGCCTTATCCGCTGCAATGGAAAATCCGCCAGACTTCTGTTCCGGTCAAGGTGTGTCCGGAATGTAAATCCAGCCCTAGTCTCGCCTTGCACTCTGGCCTCACTCTTGGCCCGGGAGGATCAGCCCCCAGCTAGCCTCAGGGGTGGCAGAGCGGCTCGCCGGGCCCACTTTCACTGCAGACTCGCCCTCGGCCCCAGCCTGACCCGAAGCAGCCGGGGCTCACCCACGCTACAGCCTCATTTCCTTCCTGGGGTTAATCGCTGGGAGCACTTGATGCTGACAAGCACTTTATTGAGGAAAGCGGTGAGATCCGATCGCTATCAGTGACGCCCTCGGGTGGTGGCGGGATGGGAGGGGCGGGGAGAGTTACCGGTTTGTAATAAATGGTGTTTGGAAGCCGATATGGAGGCCTGTCACCAACGCGGCTTCCTCTCAGTGAAATATTTGCATCTGCAACCCCCCCCCCCCCCCCCCCTCCCCTTCAAGGGGACGGCCAATGGGAGATCTGTATGGTAGAAGCCTTCCAGGGCAGGCAGACACCAGACGAAGATACGCCAGTGGGTGATGCGACTTTTCATGAGGGGGGAGCTGGGAGGGAGGGTGAAGAGTTGGCCTCATGGGTGTCCCAGTCCTGTGTAGCAGTAGCACTCAGGCGTGGCAGTGCTGGGCTCCAGCGAAAGCTGTGATTGGCTCTGAACTGCACGTCAAGGAATTGCGCTGTGGCATTCCTATAGCGCTTTCCTGCCCTCGAAGTGCTTTTTTGGCAGTCAGAGAAGTAGTCAGTCAGTTTGTCAATTGTTGCAATGAAGCGTGTTTGACAGTGGTCTGTGCGCACGTCAGGGTATATGAGTGCTGGGACTGGGTTGCCAGGTAACACAGTTTGCTCTTTCAATGGGTTCCAAGGCAGCTTGCATCCGCGCTATCTTAGGGTGACCAGCTGACTCCCGGTCATTACACACACTGTCTTCAGCCCTGTTCTTTTCACCTACAAAGCATTTTTTTCAGGCGCTTTAGTCTTATTAATTCAGTGCAAGCAAACGAGGACTACAACACCCAAAATGCAATAGCTACCTCACAAAAGTAAAGGACTGGAAACAGTCCTTTTAATGACTTAGAAGGACCTTGTCCCCTTGGCTATGATGAATCAGTGGAGAGGCCCTAATGGCTGATGGTCTGAGCCTTTTGGTGGCACTCAACCACCTCACCCTGCCTGGTGGGCGTTTCAGTATATTTGTTAATAGTCTGGTTTTCAGTGAAAATTTAGACCTTGGAGTTCAACATGAACACTAAAAAAATATCTACCATTCAGTCATCTATTTCGGTACAAATATCGATCTGTAACCAAGTTCCCAATCAAGAACTAACCCCCATATATGCTCAAACTGGCATTGGAATAGGCATTTAACTGAGTTCTACAGTAAGTGAGCAGTGTTCTAGGCTATGATTTGGGACATCTTTAAATTGTCTTTATGTTAACAGACATGATTTCGTTAATATGACTGTAGTCTTTGTAATCTTTAATATGGTAACCTGTCGAATATAGGTGAAAAAACCTTTCTAAAATGCAGACCAAATTGTTTTGTAACTACTTGCCGAATTTGCACTGATGAAAAGCAACAAGTCCTAACCTCCAATCTGCCCTGCTCTAGGTAAGGGGGGCCTGAACATAGCAGGGTGCGCCTTGATGTGGGTTGAACAGGCAGGCAGTTGCCTCATGCTTGGCAGGAGGAGCAGTCTCTCACTGTACCAGCCATGTTCTTGCACACTTGTATTTGTTTAGGCATCTGCGCTGCCCACCCTGCCTACACTGACCTCTCCCCTCCCCTCTCTCTCTTTTCCAGATTGCAGACTTTGGCCTCTCTAACATGTACCAGCAGGACAAGTACCTGCAGACGTACTGCGGCAGCCCCCTGTATGCCTCCCCGGAGATTGTGAACGGGCGACCCTACAAGGGACCAGAGGTAGGCACTACCCCCCTCCAGTCCTGTACCCATTAGTGTTCTTGATCCTCACGCGGCCGACTCGGGTGCATCTTAGGGAGGCTTGCTTTGTCCACTTTCACTACAGTGCCAATGTCTCCCACCCACAGCACTACCCAGAATGCAGCCTGCTATTCTTTTACCACCTTTAACTCGAGCTTTGTGTGTATTAAAAACGCTTAAGAGGCCCTTGAGAGGATGGGCTTTTGTTTATTTGATCAGTTCTAGCATCACAAATTCAGGCCTTGCCTTGAATGACTGACTCACGAGATATCTGCTGCTGAGGCCGGAGCCTGTATGGCCTCTGTTCCACATGGGATAGCGCTGCAACCTGGGGTCGGGGACTCTGAAGTCAGTTTCTGTGGAGGATATCTCTGCTGTCTAATGCTGGAGCTGCGATGTTGTTTTGTGCATTCTCAGGGCTAGTTTGTATGATAAAGTTATTGTAATACATGTGTATTTGTGCTGTATTACTCTTCAGCCTATATGGTTTATCTTGAGGGATAGCTCTGTTCTCTGAGCCCACATGCTGTACATTCCGAGGGCTACAAGCTCTCCTACCTCCCTGAAATAGAAAACATGACCTTTTTGTGTGCACCTCTCATTTGTGGCCCTCACTTCTCTTTTCACACAGGTGGACAGCTGGTCATTGGGCGTTCTCCTCTACATCCTGGTCCATGGAAACATGCCTTTTGATGGCCAGGACTACAAGCACCTCGTGCGACAGATCAGCAGCGGCGAGTACCGGCAGCCAAGCAAGCCTTCCGGTGAGCCACACTGGTCTTAGTTCACCAACACACGTGCCCTCTTTACCTTCACAAAGTAAACCTCTTACCCTTCCAACGCTACTATGCTCTGTCCTAGAAATATAATGCCCACCCACCTCAAGAATGTATAGAAAGTATGCCCCTCTTATCTCTCCAGCACCCATGCCCTCTCCGCGCTCCTCATGTAAACCACTCTAATTTCTGCACCCTCTACCTGCACACCTTTCGTACAACGTTAACCATTCGTACCCCTCAACTGAAGCTCTCTGCCTTAAAAACTAAGCTCCACTTACCTCTCCAACATATCTAACCTCTCTGGCCTCACACAGTGATCCTTTAGTACCTCTGCGCGCACCTATCCGCCCTGCTCTCAAACCACATCTCCAGCACACTGACCCACACTTTCAGCCTTGTAAACAAAACAATCTTACGTCTCCAGCCAACTCCCCTACTCTGTCTGCCCTCACAAAGCAAACCTCGTTCACCCCTGTCTGTCTTCCAACCAGACACAAGGTTAATCCCTCCAACAACTCAACCCTCACTGCCTTTACAAACAAACCCCTCTTACCTCACAAGCACCCCTCCCTGCTTTGCCCTCACAAAATACACCCTTCCAAACAGGGCCCCCCCAAGCGTGGAACAGGGAGGACAGGCGGCCTGGCTCTCCGGTTGGAGGGGGGCACCAGATTACAGACATTTGCTCCTATCTCTATTCTTTGGCACTTGATGAAGTTAGAACCTTGGCTATGATGAGCCTCAAGAAATGTGACCTCTGACCCCACGGCCCGCCCGAGTAGTACAGCTAACCAAGCGTGCCAGCCGGGCAGACGGCTGTCTACCGTCGACAGCAGTCTGGGGGTGGGAGGTGTAACCCATTGGGGTTAATCACCTTGATCGGAGGGGGAGTAGCTGTTATTTCATAGACCACAGTGAGTTAAAGTCCCCTGAGGGCGGAGAGCGGCTTCGCCTGTTTTTATTGCTCTGCTAAAAGCTCCCGGCCCGGGTCTTCCATACTTAGCCGGTTTAATGCCACCCAATCCGCCTGATTACAGGGTGTTTTTCAGGAGCTCGGACTGCATGATGTGCTCTACCGGCCATTGTTAGAGGGGATATAAAAACCTGGCTCGTGCGCGGAGTTTGCTTTGGATTGCCTTGCCTCGGCCTGAAATCCTGCCTGGCCTCATATAAGCAACGGCTTCGCTGATCATGAAAGGGCCCGTCCATCCAGGGAAGGAGAAGCATCTTACCCAGTCCCGTCTCCTCGTCTTGAATGTCCCCAGTGGCGCAGCAAAGGCCCCTGCAGTCAGGGCCGGCCTAAGGCATGTGCAAGCTGTGCACCTGCACAGGGCCGCCAAACCCCAGGGGCCGCCACGCCAATATATATCCTTAGATACATATTTGCGTGGCGGCCCCTAGCAGGGATTTGGCGGCCTCGGGCCCCCGACCTACACTCCCTGCTCAGGGCCTCCGTGAGCCTAGAGCCGGCCCTGCTGCACTGCAAGGGGGGGGGGGGGGGGGGAATGGGAGCTCCAAGGGGCCCTTTCAGCTCAGTACCTGGCTAGTGAGCTCCTGAGGGACTCTTGGGGGGGGGGGGGGGGGGGGGGGTAGGTAGTGTTCTCCATGTACTTTGCAGGGGCACCCCTCAAGTTTCGTTACGCCACTGAATGTCCCTTTAATCTGTCTGGTTGGGTGGAGACCCCATTTGCCTCACGGTCCCTTCAGGAAGAGGACACCTGTCCTGGAATCAACGAGGGGTTCTCCATGGTCTTGTGTTGATCACCATAGGACCACAGGGGTGTTATTCTGCTCAAACCTCAAACGCACTGCAATCTCTTCTTTGGTGTGTCTACCTGCTCTGCCACACTAAGGTTGCTTAGGTTTTTTTTTGTGTAAAATGTCTCTGAACCTCTCATACGATGTGCACGCTGATAAAAGGGGAAATAGCACTTTCTAAGAGCCGAGACGTGGATTTGCAAAGCCTTCTAAACAAGATGATGAAAGGTTTCAAGCCTCGAGAGGCATGCTATGTTGTGCTGCAGGCCAGCGTAGACCAGTTTGGAGGCAAGTCATAGCTATAAAAGTGTATTCGTTGTTTTAACATTTAGCATTTCTGTTGCAAGGTGGGGCATTGTCAGCCACCGACACACCAAACACTTAGAGTCTCCAAGTGGGATTAACCTTTTGTGCTCATGCAACAACAGAGACCAACCTCATTCCTGAGTCTGGGCGCGCTAGGGTAATGTTTGACAATCTTGCTCAGGTGAATGTCGACGCACACAGTTCTGCTGACGTCACTCTTAAGGTATCCAGTCAGCAGGTCGATTGGGTGCATTGTCTTCACGAGGGAGTATTCTACCACCGATAACCTTCGTGAGTTAGGGGCCAGGGAAGGGCGTGTTTAACCTTCACAAAGCAACTTGTGAAGGTGGCAACATTTGCCCATTGCCTCACGGTGCCCATGTAAAACTTTTTTTCTCAAAATGTTTTCAAAGTTACAGATCATCCATTTTAGTGTGCAGTAGTAGAGAGTTTTAATGCTCTATTTTACTACCTACACCACTAAATTGGCACAAGTAAAATACAATGTTAAATTATATTGTGTGGGCCTTTGACCTTTACATTCATAGCTGTTATGTTTAAGACTCATTTTTGTAAAAAATCAATCTTCCTGCTACTTGAGGCCCTCTTGGTGAGGAAAGAAAAGTGGAAGTTATATTAGAGGGCTAGTGGTGCTGCTAATAAGTGTGACTGCTTTTGATCTCACATGAAAAGGCATTTTATTGTTGCTCTAATGCTGGTTTCCTCTTGATCTCTCTGTAGATGCTTGTGGACTAATCCGATGGATGTTGATGGTGAACCCAGAGCGACGGGCAACTATAGAGGACATTGCCAACCACTGGTGGTTGAACTGGGGCTACAAGGTTCCAATGGGTGAGCTGGAGTCTATGCGAGATAATGAATCCACACTGGCCACGGTGGCAGAGTGGCTACGCCGTTCGTCTAGGCCTCTTTTCGAGAATGGATCTAAGGTCCGGTGCTTCCTGCGCCAACGTATGCCTGGCATCACCCTCGAGCGCCAGCGCTCCCTGAAGAAGTCCAAGAAGGAGAATGATGTGGCTCACACCATGTTGGAGGGGACATTTCCCAACGGGGCTGAGGGGACCACTAGGAGCTCACTGAAGAGGCCCAAGGGCATCCTTAAGAAGCGAGGGAGCAGCTGCGAGTCACGTGTGTCTTGCAGGAAGGAAGAGAACTTGCCACCCTCTTCAGAAGCCAGCCCTGTCCTGCCCACCAAGCCGATGAGCCATGATGCAGTGCAACCTCCGGTACCAGCGATGCCCAAGAAAGGAATTTTGAAAAATTCAGGGAAGCGAGAATCTGGTTATTGCTCGTCGCCAGACCGTAGTGAGTTGGGTGATATTTTGGACTGTGAACCCAGTGATCTGGAGACCCCTGTGTTTGATGCCCCAGAAAGCCCTGTCCCAGCTCCCATGGAAATGCCTCTCGGGAGAAAGGGCATTCTAAAACACAACAGCAAATACTCTGCGAGCAGCCACAGCTCGCAGGGTCCCGGGACCTTCGGGTCCCTGGATGAGTTGTCCTTCCACTGTGCCCCTATGTCTCCTTACTGCAGTCGCCCTTCCACTGCCATCAGTGAGGACAGCATCCTGTCCACTGAGTCCTTTGATCAGCTGGACTTGCCAGATCGGATGCCTGAGAGCCGAGCCATGCGTGGTTGCATTTCGGCTGACAATCTCCTACGGCTCGATGAAGGGGAAGACTTTGAATTGCGGCCTCGGCTGTGGGACATGAAGTGCTACCAGAATCGTGTGGGAGACAGCTGCTTCTCTCTGACTGACTGTGAGAATGTCACTGAGGTGTACAAGCAGGCACTGGTGATCAACCGTAAGCTGAGCTGATGGTAAGAGGAGGTAGTTTGATTACGAAATGATTACCTTATTGAAATCAAACTGCCTTTGTAGGAGAACAGGTCCTCTGCTGGTCAGCCTGGACAGAATCTCTCTGGGGTCTGGCATGTCCACTTCCACAAACAACTTCTGGACAGTGAACATCCCCAAAAAGGGTATGGAGAAGAAGTGAGGGACTGCCACAGCATCACTCAAAGACTTTGCGAAGGATTTCAAGCTGTGCCTACCCGACCTCGCCTAGATGGATCTGGACACTGTATTTTCAAGTGGTGGAGTTTCCGACCCACTCTTCAGTTTGCACTGTGTCATGCACTATTTCAACAGACACTGGGAAGGGACTCATCTCAGGGCAGAGGGTGCAGTTGGCATCAGCATGGTATGAGAGTAGAATAAAAGGGTTTACTTGTGGGCAGTGACCTTAACAGGTGCACAATCCATCTTGAGTTACAAAACAAATGTAAAAGTAAACTGGAATAGTTTTTTGTATTTATTTTATTGCATTCTACATTTGTTTCCACAAAAGACGGCATTGGAGAATGTTCTCTTTGTAATCTTTGTGTTTCAGTTTGATTTTAGGGGCTTGAGTAGGGAAGTTGGCACCTTACATATTTGGTGTATGAGCAGAAAGACTTTAGATATTTGTATGGAGCATTGCTGGGCAAAAGTGTTTCCCTACCACCATCTGAAATACTATTGCCCTCTGTGGTTCTGTATTAGAATCAGCAAGTGCTGCTCCTCTCTACCATTTTACCCTAGAAGCTTAATGGGGAACGAAATTATTGGGAACGTTCTAAGAAGTGGATGAAAGAAATTTAAGCATTCCAGGAACTCTACATTCCCGAAACATGGACATGCGTTTGGTTAGGAGTTTAGTAAAGTTTTTGGAAATATTGTTGCGCACTTGAATACCACAGTAAAGTCAGCCAAGAACTTGTCATTTGCGATTGTCACTTCAACATCTGTATGTTTCCAACCAGCCATTCACTTATTTTAAGAAATGAGAGGGCTGATTCTGATCTGCTGGTAAGTCATGGGCCCAGATTTACTAAGACTTTGCACAAGAGGTGGTGTAATGCAAAGAGGCGCTTGCTATCCCTGTCCAGTGCAGAAAATATTTGCATTACAAAAGCCAACTTTTCAGAGAGTAAAAAATGCTTTGTGGCACTTTGCGTCAAGTGCGCATTAGAGGGGTAGATCAACCTAAACACCCACAGACGTTGACACAGAGCTCAATCAAATAAGACGGCTAGACTGGCCTTTTCATAAAAAAGGTAATGCCTTCCTGAAGATGGGCCAAACCAGGGGATTTGCATTTATTTTTAAAAAATAAAGTGTACAGCACAAATCCAAAGTTTATTAATCTTCTGAGTTTGTTTCTGCACAGGAATTTGTACTGGAAGGGTATGCCTCCCGTGAAAATCCTATGCTAGACCGCTCACACTCACCTCCCTGGTACGAGGCTGCGTCACACAAGGCAGCACATCTGTGCGCCACCGCAGGGGATGACACCATGGGCAGGTCTGCCTTGGTAGATATGACTTGCACTGCGTTTTCTCCCATGCACAATGCAGTAAATTTGGATGATGCGCTACAGGACATGAAAAAGAAGTAAACCTGGGTCCATGGTTTTCTAGCAGAAATAATATTAGTCATTTGTGTTCCTCTCCCAGACTGAAAAGTCCTAAACCGAGTCAATATCATTGGATGAAAGTCTAAAATGACTTGCTTTAATCTAATGGATTATTGAACTGTTCAACGTAAAGTACGGTGAAATATTCAATATTTCTGCATGCCTTATTTTAAGCAGTACGTTGTGCCTTGTAAAATGCATTTATTTATAATATTGTTTTTTGACAGTTGTTCCTTAAAATGTAATAACCTGGGTGGGCTGGAATCTGTACGTTTTTTGGGGAAGCTGAGTTGGGAGGAAGGGTATAAACCCTTTCCCTAAATTTGCAGGGGACTGACTGTTGTGAATACAAAAAAGATAAATGTTCTGTTTGTGAGGGATTTAAAGAGTCTGCTGATGTTTCAAGCCCACGGCCTGACAACCATTGCACTATCTCGTGGGTTGTTGCTGGTGATGTTTGTTTCATATTGTTCTTTGGGAGTTATGTACATTATTGTTTTTCTAAGATATGGTCCACAAAAATTCACTTGAATTAAAGACATGTTGACTGGAAGTCTGTGTCGGTCTTCTATGTATTTGCCTCTGTCATGTGTTTGATATTCCTGTTTTAAAACAACTAATTGTTGAACAATCTTTCCCTCCCACATACCAGAGTTTAACTTTGTGCATTCTGCACATGGCAGGATAAGAAGCTCCTCGCCTCCCACACCAGGCAGCCCTGGGGATGTGTGGGCATGGGTGCCCCCTGGGTATCTCTTGGCATTCTTGTAAAGAGCTCAAGAAATAATCCTTTCTTATCTTGCAGAAAGACTATGGCTGCATGGCATTTCACTCATACCTCCTTTTATGTTTTTTTTTAGCATATTGTAATATTTAGAGCCAAACTTTTGAAGGTGGCAAGCTAGATCTAGATTTGTCAAACACCAGGTCATGGGGTCTAGCACATATAGTTGGAGTAATCCTATTTATAACAGGACAGGCTGACAAACATCTGAGGCCCCTCGTAGACAGAATTACATAAACTGAAAAGTTGAACTTGTTAAATCATAAGCAGCGTTTTTTTGCAATAAAATCCAATAGATTTTCATAAACAAAAAGTACAGATATCCCTTCAAAATGTCTAATATGCACATTTAATATATCAAGTGGAAGATCGAAGAACCATGACAAAAAAAACACAATCCTTGTCCAGCACTCAAACATACAAACACGTGTTTTAAAATAAGTCTTGCCAAAAACAGTTAAGGAACATGCACTGGAACATCTGGAAGGGAGTGGACTGACTATGATGGTCAAGCTGGCCCGTGGGCACTTGGAGGAGATGGAAAGATCAGGCGCATTCAACGAAGAATGTGTTTATCAAGCATTCACAGCTTTGGTTCAGACACGTTTGGCTTCCTAGAGTCGGTGGCTGATGGTCCGAGGCTGGCTTCAGTTGCTGGTTACTGCCAAAGGATTTCAGGTGTCTTGCATTAAGGCTATGGCTGTGATTTCCTGCAGAGAGTTTAAACTCTGTTTCTCGGTTCTCTTCAAAGAATTCTTTACTCTGCCTCACCAGATTTTTTTGGACTCCGTAGATTTTGGATTCAAGTTCGTGTACATTTAAGCAGAAGCATAGATGTGCCACATTATTCTCGAGGAATACTTTTCACTCAGGAGGACACTTTTCAGATCATGCCTGCTTGAAGAAAATAATACGGGTAGATGAGCCCATAAATTGAAAAGTCAACTGTTGTAGAGGGTATCCACGATGGTTCTCCCTTACCTGGGGTCCACCCGCCCTTAGGGCAAAGCTAGAATGTAGCTTCTGATCACCTACTTAAGCTCCCACAACACCACCTCCCCAGGAAAAGTAAGGAGGTATCTTCACCGTGAGAGAAGCCCTGCATTTAACTCTATCAGATGCTAGCTCTATTGAAGAACATAGTAATTCCCAAAGAGCAGGCACGCACCATATTCTCACTTTCAGTAAGTGGCTCAACTGGATAGAAATATCAGATAATAACCCTGTAGGGTTAAAAAGGAGACATTATGCACCATGACAAAAATGATGGAACAGCTATACATTTTAGTGCCAATAATGGCTGCATTAATCTGTATAAGTACAAGAGGCTTTAGAATATAACCTGGTAGACATTACTCAAAAAGTTTGAATTAGAAGTCAAATTTGTCAATAACATTTTATTTCCATTCAACGTTTGTGCTGGTTCGATTATTCTTAAATGACAGAACCTATACTATCTGACAAGAAACTTCTATGCTTAGCAATGCCAACACCACCCTCAAATGTACACGTAAGTTATGGGACTAACATTGTTGGTAGGTTGTTTGTGCAACTGAAAACGAACAACTGATCTGCACCATAGTTGGAATATTAAGACTGAATCAATTTAAAGAGGTACATTTTAATTAATACATTGGAGAATGAATCTACTTGAGTGGCAGCAAAACCAGGTCGAATTGCAGCACACTCTTGTGCACTGCATGGTTTCATTCTTTCAGATTTTTCAGCGCTGATCGTGCTACATTGCAGCGTGGACAGCGCAACAAGCATGTTTCCACCCATTGGCAGGAGGCCGCAAACCTCGTGGAGTTTTATGTAAATCCGCGGAGCAAAACTCTGAGTTCTGCCCATCCCCTAGTTCTTATCGGTCTGGTCGGGGATGCACGATGACCTTTATCGCAATGATCTCACTGGCTATGAGTGGGTTAATTGTAAATAGAACAGGTGCTCAGGGTATCTGATGGGGCAGTGGGGATTGGAAGACTGAGGCCTTTCTAGTGGTAAAGTTGTCTGCGCCCCCTGTAATGCTTGTGGGGCCAGGCTGGGCCTCTGCCTGCCGCCCTGCCACCCTGCCACTCTCTACCATCGGTTTTTACTGCACTTAGTCATGTGTTTTTGGACCCAGTAATAGCCCGAACTGGTAATTTCCTGGTACAGAAACACTGGGTGTCTCCTAGTGCTCAGAAGGATAGTGCGTGAAATACTGCACCGAGTTTTACCACATGCGGACCTACATCTGATAAAGCCATGAGCTGAGAGTAGCCCATCCTGCCCCCTAAACCCCGACCACCCTGCCAGGGCCATGGGGGAGACCATATGAGGCTCCCTCCCCCTAGAGAAGCCAGAGGAAACATCAAACCCAATTATAATGAGTTTAGATCCACACTCTCTGGGGATTCCTCTCCGGTCACCTCATATTGTGGGCCAGAGTGCCGGGGTCAGTTGCTACTCTGGCTGGACTGAAACTCCTCCCCAGTCCAAAGCAAATATAATGAGTGTCCGCTCGTCGCTAGTTTTGGGGGGAACTGATGTGTCCCTTTAAAAATCATAACCCTGGTAGGCACACGTTTCGCCTTTTTCCTCCCAAAAATGGAAGGATAGGTAGTAAATAGTTCGCGAAATATACATTCTAGGAAAGACCAACGGGCTTACGAAGTGGTTTGTCTCTTACTTCCATATCGCTGTCAGCTCAGCACAAAGTGGGATGCTCCAGAGACGAGTAAGACATGCTAAACATAGATAGACTATCTCCAGGCAGAGCCCATGAGTGGACACACCAAGTTCATTCAGTCTTGTTTCCGGCAGGGCTCTTGGCTGGGTTTACATTGCGTTCAGAAAGCGGACACATGTTTATTGCGGCAGGGCCTCTGAGGCAGAGGGCTAGTCGCCGTTCCAAGGGCAAACAAGCTGGAATGGCTTTTAGCCTGTGTAAGGTACCACCATCTTTTTTTTTTTACAATGCGGGTGTCCACAGAACCAGCAGTAAGCGACTGCTTGGGTCCATGAGAGTGCAGCATCAGAGGAGCCAACGCTGCATTGCGTCCATAATCAGCATAGCGTTGCTCTGCTATACTAAAAAGCGCCCTAGGAACGCCTTACGATTAACAAGTAATGGCGTTACCTCAACGGATTCAGTACATAATGTAAATCTAAGTTAAATTATTCAATAATTGTACTTAAAATATCGTATGGACCTTGTCTCACCCCTAAAATATCATTAAACACCATCCATAAACTACTGGTGTGAAGGCAAGGACAAGACTTGTGAGAAATGGTGGATGTTAAGCTTAATAAATGACAAATAATACATTGCTGTTGCATTGTGTTTATCAGACCAGTGTCAAAACGTTAAGCGTATACTCCCTCCTTGTCACATTATATGGAGCATATAATCCCCTATTACTAAATATCGATTGCACAGTGGTCTTCACATTTTCTACACCAATCACCTTTGGAGCTAAACAATGTTTGGCAGCCCCCTCACCCAGGACTGATATCCAGCCTGCAGGAGATGGAGGGCAGCAGACCTGGCACGATCCACCATTCCAGACTCTAGACCTTCTAATACTCCTGGGAAAAGGTCTGCGACCAGTGGCATTTTGTTTGGTGAAGGACTGGTCCACGCAGGAGGCATTGGGGGCTGCAGAGGAAACCTGGTCAAGGGCTCTGAATGGCCTTTCGTGAAGCCTGCTGCCTCCAACAGGCGAGGGACTATGAGGAGGCAGGAAGTTAAGAGCAACTAGAAGCACTACAAGAAAGGCACCAGCAGACCTGATTGGTTGGCAATAGTTAACACCATGGCTGTGGCGCGAATTCCACCGCGGTGCTGGACATTCCATTCTTGGGCATGTTTCGGGCGGCCCCTGGCCCTCATGCGCACACGCCCATTGTGACTCCTGATGGCCAGGGGCCGCCATGAGCATGGAAGGGGTTAAAAGAGACAACCCAGAATTGCATCCACGACAATGTAAGAAGGCTAGGGCAAGCAGACCCACTTAGCAACGAGTGGGCGGATGAATCGCTTAATGTGTACAAGAATGAGTGCTGAAGCCTTAAGCACTGCTGAAAAGTCTGGGGTTGGTGGTGTTAAATATCAGTGCACTGAATACCAAGGCTGTGTAACCTTGATTCCACCCCATGCCACTTTAATCCACTACCAGAAACACCATGCCACTTCATCTCTCTCTTTTACGTTCCCGCCTTCTCCCTTTGTGATGATTTCCCCCCTCTTTCCTTCCCTCCTCCTTTCCCCGTGTATGTTTCTTCCCCTCTCTTGCGCACAGAGGGAAAATAAATGCCGATCCCCAAAAATGGATGCTGGTGGGCACCACCGGCTCAAATTGAACAGTGGGCATAAGCCATTGCAGATCAGAGTTGGGCCTTTAGTAGATTAAACAGGGGACTGAAGAAACACTCTCCCAGATCCACTACTGAAGCTACAGTTCTATATCATCAGGACACCATCTTTCAGTCTTGAGCCTCTTTTTGCAGCCTTACTACTTGTTGTGAGTTGGAGCGATTGGTTAAAGAAATGCACAGGACTGCAACTATTGTTCATAGATGCCCTGGAGCCAGGTGGAATGTCTTGGGGCTGAGCCTATGCAAGGATTAGTGACACCCTATAGAAAGTGGAATTCTGGCAACCACAATATGGACAGACGTTTTCTTTTTCAATAGTTGTTACTTAGAGTTGACATCTTGGTATCTAGCCTCACCATGCAAATCGTCCTTGCACCCAAAACCAGTCTTACATTAACATATAGAGCATTGAAACTTTAACCGGTGTAAAAGCATGCAACTAAAGCCCTATAATATAACACGTATCGGCAAAGTCAATAGGTATTGCTTATGCAAGAGCTATTGGCTTTTCCAATATGTTTTAGTCATGTTGTACTCCAGCGTTGCTGCTGTTTATGATGGTTAAAAGTTAGTGGGGTAAAGGAGAGTGGGGTGGTGTAGAGTGTTGTGAAGTGGAAGAGCATACAATCGTGGAGTGGCATAGTGTTTTGGAGTGGTTTAGAGGGTGTTGCATAGCGTGGCATGAAGTAGAGTGGCGTAGAGAGGAGTGGAGTGGAGTAGTGTGCTGTAGAATGCAGTGAAGTAAAGTGGCATGGAGTAGCTTAGAGGGAATTGTGTAGAGCAGAGCATAGTAGAGTGGAGTGGTGTTGTATAGTAGAGTGGCATAAAAAGGAGCAGAGTGTCATAGTGTATAGTTTAATAGAGTAGAACATCATAGAGTGGAGTATTATAGAGTAGAGTGTCCTAGAGTGAAGTGTCATAAAGTACAGTGGTACAGAGTAGATGGGTGTTGAGTGCAGTGGTAAAGAATGCATTCGATTGTGAGTAAGGTGGTGTAAAGTGGATTGGCTTAGAGTGCAGTGACGTAGATTAGAGACCAGTGGTGTATAGTAGAGTGGTGCAGAGTGGATTGCAGTGGCGTAGAGTAGATACTTTCAGGGTAGAGTGAAGTGGCATAGAGTGGTGTGGTGCAGGTCAGAGTTAAGTAGTACATGGTAGAGTGCAGAGGTGTAGAGTGGTATAGAGTGCATCAGAGTGGTGTAGAATAGAGCGGCACAGAATAGAAAAGTGCAAAGTAGAGTGGCACAGAGCAGTTGCATGGTGTACAGTGTAGAATAGAGTGTAGGGTGCAGAGATGTGGAGTAGAATGGCACTGAGCTCAGTAGTGGAGAGTGCAGTCTTGCAGAGTCGAGTGTTGTAGGGTGCAGTGGCATAGAGTACAGTAGTACAGAGTAGACTCGAGTGGTGTAGAGTGCAGTGATGTAGCGTGCAATGGCACTGAGTGCAGTGGCATAGAGTGTTTTAGAGTGTAGTGGTATAGAGTAGCTGGTGTACAGTACAGTGACATAGAGTGCATTGGTTTTGAGTAAAGTGGTGTAGAGTTCAGTAGTTTAGAGTAGAGAGGTACAGAGTAGAGTGACCTAGGGCACAGTGGCATAGAGTGTAGTGGGGTAGAGTGGAATGATGCAGGATGGAGTGGTGCAGGGTAGTGGCATAATGCACCGTGGTTTAGAGTAGCGTGGTGTATAGTGGGGTCGTGTAGATTGTTTCAGAGTAGAATTAAGTGGCATAGTGTGGGGTGGTGCAGGGCAGAGTGCATTGGCATAGAGTGCATTGGTGTGGAGTGATGCAGAGTCGAGTGGCCTAAACTGGAGAGTTGTAGAGTGCATTGGTGCATATTAAGAGTGCATTGGCGTACAGTGTAGAATTGAGTGGCGTGGAGTTGTGCAGCATAGAGTACCATGGCGTAAAGTGCAGTATTGTAGAGTAGATTAGAATGACTTAAAGTTGATTGGCGTAAAGTGCAGTGGCGGAGAGTGGAACGATGCATAATAGCGTGTTGCCGCACACAATGCATTGGCGTGGAGTGGTGCAGAGTAGAGTGAATTGGCATAACGTGCATTGGCGTAGAGTGCACTGGCAAAGAATGGAGGGATACAGAGTGGAGTGGCGCAGCGAGTGCTGGCATATAATGAATTGGCGTAGAGTGGTGCAGAGTAGAGTTGAGAGTGCAGTGGTGCGGAGTGGAGTGGTGCTGAGTAGATTGTTCCAGAGTAGAGTGAAGTGGTGCACAGTTGAGTACAGTGGCGTAGAGTGTAAGGTAGATTAGAGTGGCGGAAGTGTATTGTCATGTGTGCAGTGGCGTCGTATGGAATGGGACAGAGTAGAATGCATTGGCATATAGTAGAGTGGTGTAAAGTGGAGTGGCGCAGTGTGGAGTAGCGTAGTGTGGAGTGGCATTCTGTTGAGAGGTGCAGAGTAGACTTCAGCGGTGTGCAGCACAGTGGAGTAAAGTGAAGTATGCATGATGTGGTAGCATACTGCCAAAACAGAAAACACACCTTCAATTGAAATGACCATTACATTTGGACAGACATCAGTTTTACTAATAAAAATACTGCACACAAATGGTAATGTGTGGAAATGTCATGACCTACTGTATTGAGTCGATCATAATAACATTTTTGTTTCCACCAAACTTCAACACTACCAAAATATTTGCTTTTCTAAATACGATATGTTCTGAAATAGCAGCACAGTTCATTTACAGACATTTAAATGTTGTGTGCTAGAAAAAAATGATAGCGTACAGTCTTCCAGAAGCATACCCCAGTAGCCAGCATGATTGTCGCATAAATCCTCTCACTTTGAAGTCTGAGAAAGAAAAGTAAACATCAAGCTCCTTGGAAGACAGAGCCTGACATCTGACTTTTGACTTTGAATGTGCAGCAAATATAAGAAGATAAGATCAAGATTTAATCCTGTTTACAGAAATCGAGCACTGGTGCAAGAACAAGGCAAATAGAGTTTGGACAAGAAAAGCGGAGAACTAAAGCTGGATAGCCTAAAACAAATAGAGCCTGCAAATAGAACGCAAGCACATGTGAATTAAAAACCACAAAGTCAATGTTAAGGAATGGGCGGAATGATTTCCCAGGGAACTTTTCCAAATGTCCCCAAGATGTCATTAGCAAATCAGGCCGCTCCGCTGCCTGGTAGGCTTCGACCTAAAAAACACAGTAAAATCTTAATAGAAAACACCCATCCATTCCATCTTGGAATATTTTTTTCTTAAAGCATAAGATAAACTGTTCCAATATGGCTAACGTACGTGCTACGCATAGCAGTCACCTAGAAATAATTCTCTTCTAGGAAAAGAAACCACGATGGCTGTAGTGCTTAAGCATAGTGGTCAAGTGGGTGCAGCAGAGCATTTTGCAAAGCCAATCAGTATCCCCCTGTTGTCATAGATACAATGTAATATTTTTTTTAATGCTCAAAGCTGTGAGTTGTGAAGTTTTGTGAAATCGCAGAAGCACTAATGCCAAAAACTAGCAGACCATAAGATCCCATTCACGGGGCAGCCAAAGAGGTTCTTACAGTTCACCCCCAATCCTGGCACCCAAGCTGGGCCACAGGTCCTAAGACTCACCCCTCCGTGTTCAGCGAACTATCTACTCGAGGTGAGGCCACCCATAACTGGAAGCAGCAACAGAGTGGACACACGCCTCCTTGGCACCCTCTCTATCGGGGCTGCCGGCACCACACGGGTTACAAGCTAGAATGCCCACAGACCACTCATAAATCTGGATGTACACTTTCCGCATGCCTTTATACCTTTTTATTTTTCTGCCAACTTAATAGTATTTTTCTTTAGGAGCACAAAAAAACGAAGTTGCGAATGATACTCTGGCATATTTTACTAATACATTTACACTCAAATTTTCTCTTTAGCACTTTAGTGTGAATAAGAGTGACCATGCACAATAAAACCGCATAATCGCCGGAAACCATTAGCATTCTAGTGCCAGCAATATGTACATCTTCAGCTATTTAACCTCATTAGGAAATGCATCCTTGTTTTTAATCCTCTTAGCTGTCAATATATATGTCTATTGGCTTGCCAGTCTTGACAGACGACACGGAGAGACACTCGAAGACAATTTCTGTATCTTTCTCTCTTTTAAATAAATCACAGCGAGGGAAACAAATTGCTTAATAGGTAAAAAGCTGCAAAAAACTTGGAGGGTGCCTTACCTAGAGAGCCTTACCTGGCAGGCCCAGGTGTGAGTACAGTACTCCCTGTACCATCGGACCCAAGTTTAATCTCTTTGATGAAACCCAAAAAGGCTAAGACTGGCCTGGGGTGGCTTGTATTACTGTCTCTACGGTACCTGGCCTGGCAGTTCCAGCTGGTGGAGGGCCATGTCTGATTTGCGTACGTCTGGTCTCTGTCTGGAGAGGCATCATGGGCAAAAAAAAAAAACTATGGACTAAAATGCTGCCTAAGTAAATACCAGTGATTGGGACTAATTTTGGCAACCCACACACCAACTTTTAATATTATTATTATGTACATCCAGGGCTCGAGTCGGGGGTACACGCAGGTACACGCCGTCTCCCTGCTCTTTTCACAGGGTGGACGCCGTCCACCCTGCCAAGAAGTTGGCCCCCACAGAAATATGCTGAATTTGTACCAGTGTCTGGACACCGGGACACCTTCAGCAGCCCCTGCATGTTGCCTGCTTTCCATTCCCAGCAGCAGCGTGCAGGCAGCGAGGGAGCCTTTTTTCACCTCCAGCTGGCCCGAAGTTAAGGGGCCATCCGGCCTCCTTTTGTTTGTGTATGCTGACTGGAGGCCACCTGGAGCCTTACATTTAAATGTAAATGCCAAAGAGGGAAACAAAAGCACACAGCTTGCCTTCTCTTCACGGGTACTTAAGAGAGGCATGCTTTTGCCTGTGTTCTGTCCCTGTATATAAATGCAGACACTGCAAGGCTGTCAGATGGGTCAGTCTGTCTCAGTATTTATACAAATGATTTGCACAGCACTATTTTATTTCTTTTATACCGCTATGTCGTGGTGTCATGAGGTCATTTGTATATTGTTTTACTTGGTCAGTCCCCCCACTTCTTTTTATAGGACTTGGGCCCTGTTTACATCCATCAATGCTTATTGGAAGGAAACAACTGTCACAAATCCTCTTTTGGCACATGTTCAATGAAATCCCTCAAAGTAGGGAACGTGGGAGGAAGGATGGGGGACTCGCTTCTGCTAGCATTCAGCAGCAATCCTGCTGTGTCTAGAGTTCACTACTGTTTGTGGGGAGTTTTCACTGAAAGTGCTGCTGCTGATTTGGCAGCATCACTTTCAGTGAAAATGTGAATGGCAACCACTCTGGTGGCTTAAGGGGCCAGTCCGGCATTCTTTTGTTTGATTTTATGAAATGCAGGAATTTGTTTCGTAAAATAATCAAGCTTTGGCAAAGCCAATAGGTCTCTCCTTTATAGTGCGAGTGCTCAGCTATTGACTCTGCCATTACTTGTTTGCAAATCATTGTTGACAAACAGGTATTGTATTGTAATTGCATTTATATAGCGTTCTCTACCCCATACGAGGCGTTGAAGTGCTTTTTGGCGAGTAGCACGCTACTCCGGAACTCATAAAGGATTAGTTTTGAATTAGCATAGTGAAATATTAAAGTAATTAATTGTTGGATAGGTTAGTTAGTTATTTGGATTTAGAAGGATAGCGGTAGGATAAAGGAGGCAAAAAAGGTTTGTATTTATATAGCGCTTGTTACCCCGAATGGCGTATTGAAGAACTTTTTTGGCGAGTAGCACGCTGCTCCAGAAACCCATAAAGGATTAGTGGTGAATTAGTATAGTAAACTAATGAAAGCAATTTGAGTGGTGGATATTAGTCAGTTATTTGGAGTGAGAAGGATAGCAGAGAGATCGAAGAGGGAAAAGGGTTAGCATTTATATAGCGCTTGTTAACCCTGATCGGGTCTTGAAGTGCTTGTTTGGCGAGTAGCACGCTACTGCTGAACCCATAAAGGACTAGTGTTGAATTAGAATAGTTAAATATGAAAGTCATTTGAGTGGTGGATATGTTATTCAGTTATTTGGATAGAGAACGGTAGCGGAGGGACAGAAGAGGAAAAAAGGTTTGCATTTATATAGTGGTTGGTGTTGGGAGCTGTTGAAGCGCTTTTTCGGTGAGTAGCACAGTACTCTGGAACCCATAAAGGAATAGTGGTGAATTAGTATTGTGAAATATGAAATTTGTGAAGTGGACATGTTAGTTTAATATTTTGATTGAAAAGGATAGTTGAGGGATAGAAGAGTGTAGGATTTAGACTTTTGTTATTTGTTTTAGAGGTCATAGCAGTAGGAGGAGGCTTGGGATGAGTAAACAGGGGTGTGGAGGGGAAGAGTCAAAGGGAAGAGTTTAGAGAGGCTAGTTTTGGGGGATCGGTATAGTAAAAGAGGTGTCCGATGATGCAAGGAGGGGTAGAGTAGGGGAGAGTTTAGAAAAGGTTATTTTGGGGATCATAGTAGTGTTATGGGGTTTGGGATAAATGAGAGATTGGATGTAGAAAATATATTGATAGAGGTATAGGGTGAGAAATAGGGTAGTGTATTGGAAAGAGTGGTAGAAAGAAGTTTGAGATGAGTCAGAAAGTTGGGGAAGAAGATATATTGAGTGAGGTATAGGGTGAGAAATACGGTAGTGCATTGGATATTCTGAAGTAGAAGAAAGTAATAAATATATAGATCCATAAGTACATGGAAAGTATATAGATGTATAAAGGTAGTAAGTCTATGTACATTAAAGATTTTGATAGAGGTATAGGATGAAAAATAGGGTAGTGCATTGAATATGCTTTTTTAGGAGAAAAGTAATAAGTACATAGATCCAAGTACATGAAAAGTATATAGATGCATAAAGGAAGGAAGTATATGTAGATTAAAGATGCATTAGATAAACTCTGGTTTTCAAGTGTTGTTGTACGTAAAAATGTCTTTTACTTATTTTTAACAACATAATTATTCTACACGTTTATACAAAGCACTACACATATATAGATACTACATATCTATAGTACACATAAATACTTATATACAGGGATATGCTGTATATTTCTGTTTGCACATGGTGCTTATGTGGAGAAGAGCCAATTTTTTAGTAGTTTTCTGAAGATAAGGTGGTTTTCCGTGGATCTTATGCTGGGGGTAAAGAGTTCCACAGTTTGGCTGCTTGAACAGAGAAGGATGTGCCACACATGTTTTTTTCTTGTATCTTGGTATTTTGAGGTGAGGAGCCACTCTAGAGCGGAGGTTCCTTTGTTGAATGTGTTTGGTGGTTTTATTCCTGATGAAGAGCGGTCCTGTTCCATGTATCGCTTTGTGGGTGATACACAGCAGCTTGAACATGTATCTTCTGGCAACTTGTAACCAATGCAGGCCTTTCAAGGCAGGTGAGATGTGGTCTCGCGGTTTGATATGTGAGTGTAGTCTGGCAGCCGAGTTCTGAATCCATTGTAGTCTTTTTGTGGCGTTAAAGGTGATCTATTGTAGAGGCTATTGGTGTTATTGAGTTTGGACAGAACAAGGGAGATGGTAGCTTGGACCTTGTGTGGAAATCCCAAATGGGGTAAGATTTGTCGTAAAGTTTTTATAGTGGCAACGCTTAATCATGCTAGTTTCTCCACTTGGGCATTCATCGATAGCTTGGAGTCCATGGTCATTCTGAGGTTTCTTACTTCCTTCGATACTTTAGGTGGTGATCCCAGTTCGTCAGGCTAGGCGGCAAGCGGGTCATAATGTTTCCAATCACCACACATGAGTATTTCCATTTTGGAAGCATTTAATTTGAGATGGCTCCAAGTCATCCAATGATCCACGGCTCTGAGACAACTGAAAATAGGAGAATTTCCAATGTCTTTGGGCATTCCAGTTGAAGGACTATTTATGTGTCATCTGCATAGTCATAGCACGTGAGGTGAAATTGATTGATCAGTACTGGCAATGACTTCATGTAGAGCACAGGTACTCCTAGAACGGCCCGGCAAGCCTTTCTTGGCGGCCCGAGGACCTTGCAGACATCGTACCTGTGTTTTTTTTTTTATTGTTTAAAGAGGGTCAGCAAACACAAACTCAGCTCTATGGGGGCGGGAGATTCCAGCCATAGTCAGAGTGGAGCTGCTGGGGCGCTAAGAAATACAACAAAGCCTCATTAACAAGTGAATGGTCTTTTAAAGACCTGTGAAGTACTCGGGGGTGGCTGTGTGTGTGCCCAGGAAGCTGTCTCCGCCTGGGCTGCCACACACACAGGGTGAGGAGAAAGAGGGTGAAGAAGGCCAGCAAGGTGTGAGAGCTGGGACAGGGGCAGACAGATGAGGCAGAGTCAGGGAGACAGTGACAGATGAGGCAGAGACAGGGAGACAGAGACAGGTACACAGGGAGACAGAGACAGGGAGACGGAGACAGGGAGACGGAGACAGGAAGACAGAGACAGGGAATCGGAGACAGAGACAGGGAGACAGGGAGACAGAGACAGAGAGACAGAGAGACAGGGAGACAGATGAGGCAGAGTCAGGGAGACAGTGACAGATGAGGCAGAGACAGGGAGACAGAGACAGGTACACAGGGAGACAGAGACAGGGAGACGGAGACAGGGAGACGGAGACAGGAAGACAGAGACAGGGAATCGGAGACAGGGAGACAGGGAGACAGGGAGACAGAGAGACAGAGAGACAGAGAGACAGGGAGACAGAGAGGCAGAGAGACAGGGAGACAGAGAGACAGAGAGACAGGGAGACAGAGAGACAGAGACAGGGAGACAGAGGCAGGGAGACAGAGAGACAGGGAGACAGAGACAGGGAGACAGAGAGACAAGGAGACAGAGACAGGGAGACAGGGAGACGGGGAGACAGAGAGACAGAGAGACAGAGAGACAGGGCGACAGAGAGGCAGGGAGACAGAGAGACAGAGAGACAGAGAGACAGGGAGACAGAGAGACAGAGACAGGGAGACAGAGGCAGGGAGACAGAGAGACAGAGAGACAGGGAGACAGAGAGACAAGGAGACAGAGACAGGGAGACAGAGAGACGGGGAGACAGAGACCGACAAACAGAGACAGCAAGACAGACAGAGACACGGAGACAGGGAGACAGAGAGACAGGGAGACAGGGACAGGGAGACACAGAGACAGGGAGACAGAGAGACAGGGAGACAGAGACAGAAAGAGACAGACCGAGACAGACAGAGACAGGGAGACACAGAGACAGGGAGACAGAGAGACAGAGAGAGAGGGAGACAGAGACACAGAGACAGGGAGACACAGAGACAGAGAGACAGGGAGACAGAGAGTCAGGGAGTCAGGGAGACAGAGAGACAGGGAACCAGAGAGACAGGGAGAAAGAGACAGACAGAGACAGACAGAGACAGACAGAGACAGAGACACAGAGACAGGGAGACAGAGGGACAGAGCGACAGAGAGAGAGGGAGACAGAGACACAGAGACAGGGAGACATAGAGACAGGGAGACACAGAGACAGGGAGACAGAGGGACAGAGGGACAGAGAGACAGGGAGACAGAGACAGGGAGACAGAGAGAAAGGGAAACAGGGAGACAGAGAGACAGGGAGACAGAGGCAGACAGACAGAGACAGGGAGACAGAGACAGAGAGACTGAGAGACAGAGAGACAGGGAGCCAGAGACAGGGAGACACAGAGACAGGGAGACAGGGAGACAGAGACACAGAGACACAGAGACAGGGAGACAGAGAGACAGGTAGACAGACTGAGAGACAGGGAGATGGAGAGACAGAGAAACCGGGAGACAGGGAGACATAGACAGACAGACAGAGACCGACAGACACACAGACATACAGAGACAGGGAGACAGAGACAGGGAGACAGAGAGACAGGGAGACGGAGAGACAGAGAGACAGGGAGACAGGGAGACAGAGACACAGAGACAGGGAGACACAGAGACAGGGAGACAGGGAGACAGAGACACAGAGACACAGAGACACAGAGACAGGGAGACAGAGAGACACAGAGAAAGGGAGACAAAGACAGGGAGACAGAGACACGGAGACACGGAGACAGGGAGACAAAGAGACAGGGAGACAGGGAGACAGAGAGACAGGGAGACAGAGCCAGGAAGACAGAGACAGGGAGACAGAGACAGACAGACAGAGAGATAGGGAGACAGGGTGACAGAGAGACAGGGAGACAGAGAGAGGGAGACAGAGACAGGCAGACAGAAACAGAGACAGGGAGACAGGGACACAGAGACAGGGAGACAGAGAGACAGGGAGACCGAGACAGGGAGACAGAGAGGCAGAGACAGAGAGGCAGAGACAGAGAGATGGAGACAGGGAGACAGAGACAGAGAGACAAGGAGACAGGGAGACCGAGAGACAGAGAGACAGAGATAGGGAGACAGAGACAGGGAGACAAAGACAGAGACAGGGAGACAGATACAGAGACGAGAGACAGAGACAGGGAGACAGGGAGACAGAGAGACAGGAGACAGAGAGACAGAGAGACAGACACAGGGAGACAGAGAGACAGGGAGACAGAGAGACAGAGAGACAGAGAGACAGAGAGACAGAGAGACAGGGAGACAGGGAGACAGGGAGACAGAGATAGGGAGACAAGGGGGAGGCAGACAGGGGGAGGGAGACCGAGGGAGTGAGTCAGCGGGAGACAGGGAGGGAGAGGGAAACAGACAGAGGGAGATAGTCAGAGGGAGATGGAAGGAGATAGCGGGAGGAAGACAGAGGGAGGGAGACAGAGACAGACAGGGGAAGACAGAGGGAGACAGAACAAGGGAGGAGGGTGACAGACAGAGGGAGACAGAGGGAGGGAGACAAATAGAGGGAGAGAGAGAGGGAGAGAGCGGAAGACAGACCGAGAGAGGGAGAGAGAGACCGAGACATGGAGACAGAGAGGGAGAGAGAGGTGGAAAGAGACAGGGAGACAGAGAGGGAGAGAGAGGGAGAGAGAGAGGGAGACAGAGAGGGAGACAGAGAGGGAGAGAGAGGGAGAGAGACAGAGTTGGTGAGACAGAGGGAGACAGACAGAGGGAGGGATATTTATATATATATATATATATATCACACTCCACACCTTCCCCGAAGAAAAAGTGAAGAGGCCACAGCAGGGGAATATTTGGAAAACGGCTTTTATTCCATCACACGGACAAGTATCTGCTCTCCTTCACCCACATAAGGCGAATGCATTTCGGCGTTTTGCTGCCTTCCTCAGCGCCATGGGTGTAAATGGATCAGGAGGGTAGGTGTTTCCCGGATAAAGTATCTCGCCCCTCCTGATTGATTGCACACAGTCCCGCTTCTTAAAGGTGTATGCCTAACACATACAGCCCTGGTAGTCCGTTATTATAGCTACGCCTACCAGTCCCAGAATGCATTGTCCATTGTTCGTGTCTGGGGGCTGTCGTGTGGAGCGGGTACATGAAGTTGCTGGGGGAACTGTCCTTAGTCCCATGCTTGTGGAACACGCCATCTTCCTCATTTCCCCAACCGCTTACCCTTCTGTAATCAGGACCATGTTGGGTGGGGACAAGGCTGAAATCAAACCGAGCCCAGCGTGAGGCTAATTAACCTCAACACCGCCATCTCACGTCCCGAATCAGCTGGGGGGCTCTGGTGATTCCGGTAACCCGGATAATATCCTCCACCGAAGCAGAAAACCAGCTTGCCAGAGCCATCTTGATAGAGCGGGGACCTCTTAGCGCGTAACTGGAAACCGTGCTGAAAATATCACACTCCACACCTTCCCCGAAGATAAAGTGAAGAGGCCACAGCAGGGGAATATTTGGAAAACGGCTTTTATTCCATCACACGGACAAGTATCTGCTCTCCTTCACCCACATAAGGCGAATGCATTTCGGCGTCTTGCTGCCTTCCTCAGCGCCATGAGTGTAAATGGATCAGGAGGGTAGGTGTTTCCCGGATAAAGTATCTCGCCCCTCCTGATTGATTGCACACAGTCCCGCTTCTTAAAGGTGTATGCCTAACACATACAGCCCTGGTAGTCCGTTGTTATAGCTACGCCTACCTATATATACATATATACGCATATACATACATACACATATACATACATACACACACACACACCACACACACACACACACACACAAACACACACACACACACATATATATATATATATATATATATATATATATATATATATATATACACACACACACATATACATACACACACACATATATATATATTACTCTCCATGAGGTTGCCAAGCAGGATCAGTAATGACATAACTTGCCTCGCGCGAAGAAAGAGGAAGTGGTCATGAAGGGGACGTCCTGTCTAACTGCAGTGGAGACTGAGAAGGGACTATAATATGGACTGCCTAGTAATATTCATGGGAGTTGTAGTCGATGGACATAGTTTTTCTGTTTGCCCATATCCTTTGTTCTAAGGTAGGGCTGTTGTTATTTGGTTTGTTTTTGGCTGCTGTGACTTTTGTAATAAAACAGCGAAGAAGGTACAAAAGCATAATCCTCGCCTCCGTGTCCTTAATAGAATTGAAACTTACCGTTACACTGCTAGGCAAATTTCGATTCCTAACTATAACAATTATGAATTCTATGTTTTTTTTAGTGAATTTCAAAGGTTTTTTAAATGCTAATTCCTAACTATAATGTTTGTAAAACCTATGGTTTTTTCAGTGAATTTCATAGTTTTTTTAAAAGCTACTTCCTTTGTATATCGACTTTGTAACCTACGATTTTTTTTTATTAGCTGTTTTTTATAACTATTAATTATAATAATTTTTTTTTTTATTATTTGTTCAATGTATTCTTTTTTTAATAATTTTTTCCTGGTGCGCTCAGGGTGCGCGCACCGGTAAGCTTACCCGTACCATTTTGTCTTGGAGCGCTCAGGGTGCGCGCACCGGTAAGCTCTCCCGAGAGCGCAGCGAGAGCGCTATTTCTGCGTTTGTAAAAAAAAATATGTATGAAAACTAAATAATAATGCAAGACATTGTTATGTTATGTTATGTTATAACAATTTATTATGCGCACAGCGACCCCAGCGAAGGGGCATCAGTACCATCAGTACCATACTTATAAAAGTAGTATTTTTGATTTTCAGAATGGAAATGATTTTGCATTTCCGTAAAGCTAGCAAAACGTCATTTAGGCGCACCGCGTAAGCGCCCACGGAAGCGCCCACGTTCGTGCTGCGTAAGCGCCCCCGGAAGCGCCCCGGTGCGCGCAGCGTAAGCGCGTCAAGTCAGGTGACCTTAAAATAACAGTTTTCATTGGTTGCTAATAGTTTTTTTTACAAAGAATGAAAACCCCACCCATTTCCTTCACTTCTTCTTTCACTTTTGTGACTGAAAGACCTGTTTTTTGCTGCTCACCCTTTTTGGAATTATCATGGCTACTAGACCCACCAGTAGCAGTGAGGACTCAGATGGGTTCATTGAAGAAGAGGCTCCTCAGCCTAGAGTAAAGGAGCACTTCATATGGAATTTTTCTCAATACCTGCTGATAAAAAGAAAGTAAATGCTCCAAAGGTGGAGTGCAAGATCTGCCACACTGTACTTTCCCGAGTCGACCCCACAAGGAAGTACAGTTTCGGAAATTCAACTATGATTCGCCACGTTCAACGCAGGCATCCTCAGAACTATGCCCGGGAGAGTGTCAGGGCTCTGGCACGAGAGGCTCCAAGGGATGGTGCCTCTACTTCAACTGGAGGAGCAACTGTATCAGTGAGGGGGCGACCAGAACAGCTGATTCCAAATATTCAGCCTGTTTTTCATGGCATCACAAACAACTGTAAAGATTGTGGTGAACTACTTTGTTATGGCGAACAGAGTATTATGAACATTGTCCGAGCAAGAGAGAACCACCGCTGCCGTCCCCATCCCTAATTTTGATTCTTATTTTTTGCTCCTGTTGAGCAGTTTGACATTCCCTGTTTTTGTTTTTGTTGAGAAAAAAACGAAAAAAGAAGAAACAAATGTTCTTTTTAGAACTACCTCCAATTCTCAAAAAAGAGCTGTATTCTTAAAAAAATCAAAAAGAGTAACTGAAGTGGAGTGCAGTGAGAGAGGAGAGGAAAATGAGTGAGAAAGTAAAGAAAGGTACGAGAGGGGAAGGGAAGTGAAGTAGGGGGACTGAAAGAAGGTGAATGTGGGAGGTGAGTGAGGAGAAGGAGAGTGAACATGGGGAATGAGGATAAGTGAAGAAAATGTAGTAAAGGAACAGGGGTGTGGAAGGGTAAGAAAAGAGCAGTGATGTTTAGGAAAGAGTGGAGATACAGACTGGATAAAGGCTAGTGAGTGTGAGACAAGGTGAGTAGGGGAGTGAAGAGACAGAGAAAGTGAAAGAAAAAGTGAGAGTAGAAGACTCATTTATGAGGCCATGCGTCACTTTTACGCCGCCAGTGCGTCACTTTTTGTGACGCACCAGTGGTGTTAAAAAGGCTCCTTGTTGAGTCATATTTACAAAGTGTCGCATCTAGGTAGATGCGTCACTTTGTAAACCCCTGCGCCACGCAAAGGGGGCGTATTGACGCAAGGAAGGGTCGTAGAAGTGGCGCAGTGAAATCTATGAGATTTCACTGCGTCACTTTTAGGACGCCGTTGCGACAAAATCTTGCGCCTGCCTCACAGCAGGCGTAAGACTGATGCAGGCCCTTTCACATAGGGGTTGCCCCATGTGAAAGGATGCATTGCTGGAGTTGCGTCACTTTTGTGACACACTCCAGCAATGCGTCACTTTTGCGCTTACAGATACGTCAGAAATACTGACGTATCTGTAACTCCTTGCGACATGATGCGTCATACATTAAATATGACGCATCAGGAATGTCGCAAGGAGAGCGCACTGAGAAGTGACGCATCGCTGCTTTCACGCAGCGATGCGTCGTTTCTCATAAATGAGGCCCTGAGTGAGGGAGGAAAGAAACATAAGTGATGGAGTGTGGCTGTGTTATAGGGAGTGAGCGTGATAGAAGAGGAGTGACAGACTAAGGGGTCAGAGAGAATGAGGCTAACAGAGAGAGAAAGAGGGAAGGGGAGTGCAGAACTAAGAGGACAGAGGGAGTAAGAGAAGGAGTTAGTGAAGTGGAGTAAGGAGAGTAAGGGAAGAGAAAAGAGTGAAGGAGCAAAAGAAGGAAAGAGACTGGAAGGAAAGTAAAGTTTAAGGTCTGAAAGAACGTGAGTGTGGGAGTATGGCTGAGTTATAGGGAGTGAGCGTGACAGAAGAGGAGTGAGAGACTAAAGGGACGGAGAGAATGAGGCTAACAGAGAGAGAATGAGGGAAGGGGAGTGTAGAAGTAAGAGGACAGACAGAGTAAGAGAAGGAATTAGTGAAGTGGAGTAAGGAGAGTAAGGGAAGGGAAAACAGTGAAGGTGTAAAGAAAGAGAAGTGAGAGGAAGGAAAGTGAAGGAGAAGGTCTGAAAGAAGGTGAGTGTGGGAGTATGGCTCAGTTATAGGGAGTGTGATAGAAAAGGAGTGAGAGACTGAGAGGACGGAGAGAATGTGGGTAACAGAGAGAGAGTGAGAAAAGGGGAGTGAGTAAGTTAGAGGACAGAGGGACGCTGGTATAGAGATAGTGTAATGGTTTGATTGGCATATTTACAAGCCCCTTCCGCAATGTTTGACATTAATGCTGGTACATACATAGTGTAATGGTTTCATTGGCATATTTACAAGCCGCTTGCGCAATGTTTGACTTTAATGCTGGTACAGAGATAGTGTAATGGTTTCATTGGCATATTTACAAGCCCCTTGCGCAATGTTTGACATTAATGCTGGTATAGAGATAGTGTAATGGTTTCATTGGCATATTTACAAGCCGCTTGTGCAATGTTTGACATTAATGCTGGTATAGAGATAGCGTAATGGTTTCATTGGCATATTTACAAGCCGCTTGCGCAATGTTTGACATTAATGCTGGTATAGAGATAGTATAATGATTTCAGTGGCATATTTACAAGCCCCTTGCGCAATGTACCTATCATTTTGTGTTTTCCATTAGTTATTTACAGTCCTTCTGTTGTAATTATTGTTTAAGATTGGTTTCATCACATGCAGTGGTTTATACTTCCTGTCTGACACTGTACACTGCCGAATTAATTTTAAAGAACTAAATACTTGATTAAGCTACTTTTATGTTATGTATTACTAAAAACGATAATTGAACGCGAGTACTTTTTTCTGCAATTTACAGCAAGAAATTTGAAATTAAAATGGAGAACAGCAAAGAAATTTCTTTTGAAATTACAACAACACATCTTGAAAATGAAAATGACATGGATATTGAAGATGACTGAAAAGAGTTTTTTGGATCAATCTCTAGATGAAGAACTAATTGAATGTTTGGATAAAATAGAATGCCAACAAACATCAATGTACAATTTTCATGAGGAGATTAAATATATGAATGAAGATGAAATACCAGATGAGGACATACTACAAGTTCTGTTAAATTATGAGAAATCTGAACAAAAAATTATTATTTACAAATTTAAAATTAGTTGACATATTATTCATTTTTAATTCTAGTTTATGAGGTAAAAGCGAAGTGATTGTAGTATAATGAAATACTTATAGTATAGAGTGCACAATTTTTAGGTTACATAGTAAGTTTACTCATATTTACTGCCCTTCTCCCACTGTATTTTTACCAATGTATATTTGATATCTCTTCTTCATCTCCTGCCTCCTTTCTCTCACTATCTGTCTCTGATACACCCTATTGCCGCCATGTTGTGTAGTTTCAGAAAAGAGTGAAATGCAATACTTCAAAACTTGAAAAGAGAGCAGGGTAGAGTGCCCCTCACCCCAATTCTTTTTTTAAACTATTTTCTTTCACTGTTTTCCCCTTGGTGCGCTCAGGGTACGCGTACCGGAGAGCGCACCTGGGAACGCACCCAGCGCTTACCCCGCAAAATTTTTTTTTAAAAAAAACTTTTTTTCCCTTCAGGGTCCTTCTAGGCCCCCCTCAGAAAACCTAGGGGGTCAGGGGGTGTCTACTCTGCCCCCTTTTAATTATTTCCCCCTTTCTTTTTCACCTCTTGTGTCTCGATTATACCGAGGACTAAGGGTTACTCAACTTCACAAAAAAATTGCTTTAAGAGTCCAAGACAATTTATTGTGAGATGCAGTGCAGAACTAACCTCCCATCAAATGTCTCCACTAGCTGGTAATGGACAGGGAAAATGTGTATGTGTAATTCCGAAACTGTGGTCACTGGCAATAGAGATGTATCTACGACTAATTCACCCAAAGGCAGTGTTGTCCTAAAGGCTTCTGGCTAAAAAATCATCGATGCATTGACTTACTTTTCCTCTTGTCCCTTTGGGTAAGTCTAAAATCATATCTCCCTTGGGTCATTGATTGCACATTGTGAGTGGTTCTCGCTCACAGAAGGAAAATCTTGCTCTAGTTGAAACTCACTCTTATGATGGTGGACTGGATTTGGCCACTGCAGTAGCTCTAAATAATTAAGGCTTACAGATGTAACCCTAACTTTTCATATAAATATTAATTGTTGTTTTTAACCACCCAGACAATTCACCCTCAGAGGCCGTGGAATCTCGTATCTATAATGATGATGATGATCCCGGGGAGCCACTGGGAGAACGTGGTTAAGTGGGAGTAGACTACAATGAAGGATTTGGGGGAGTCATCTGAGGAATGTTACCAAAGAACAAAAGAATACCCTCTGAATGATTTGTGGGCAGGAGCATCTTCCCTGAGTGAACCCTCATGAGAGTGTCTGTCAAGTTCTTACATTTTAATTGGTGTGTGAGACCCTAGGTTTGCTGTGAGTGGTAAACACCCTTAACTGCCATGGTTGTGTACTAGTGGACCTTGTAGGCTTGGAAGTCCATGAATATTTGGTATGGCAGTCCGTATGTTTGCTTCTGTGTGAATGTGCTGCCCAGAATTCCAAATGATTGTCTTTGTCAATGCGTGTTTAGTCTCTGAAGCTTAGCAGCGCTTGCATAGTGAATACATCTAGCAATCTCTTGCTGAAAAAACATGCCATGTAGTGATCAGTTATGTATCAGTAGTAATGTATTTGTTTCAGAAATATCAAATGAATCACACAATAATGAGTATTTGGTGTCAAAAAGATGATCCTTTTAATACTCATTGAGCATATAATATGAAAATGCATGTAAAACTAAACATGCATGGTAAATTAATTAATTGTATACACAATACCAAACGAGTCCTAAATGACACTAGAAACTAGGGTTGCTCCCGAATACATACCTTCAACAACAGACCTGAAGCCACTCATAAGGACTATTTCCTGTATACAGCCCGGGACTCCCATTCTTCTATGCAGTTGTGTTACTCTATAGCTACTGTGTATCTTGTTGTACCTTTTCTCATTTTGTATGCTTCACCTGCTTTATGGACAGTATTTACTATTTGCAGTAATACTTGTTTAAAATGTTTGTTCTTTGTACAGCGCTCCAATACCCTAACGGGTTATGTTTGCGCTGTATAAAACCTCTCAAATAAATAAATAAACAATATACTGATCTTCAGTCTTAGAGAGGGTGTGCTTTTCCATTCCCTCTAGTGATCTTGCTTACTGTGACAGTGTCCAGAATACAATGCTTTTCACCAGGACTTGGGATGCACTTGATATACGTCTCTCCTGCCGCCTCAATACGCTACACTTGATGTTGTTACTCCTTCACAGACTCCCTCCATCGCTTATCTGCCTCAATGCCCTTCACACTCACCCCTTCTCTCACTCTCAATCATTTCCTTTTATTGTAAACCCTCTTAGCCTACTTCCCATTCTCAGCCACTGCCTGTTCTACCAGCCCTCAGTGCTTAATTTGCAAAACATTAAATGCCAGGGGCCTCATCAGGAGGCCACCGCTGCCTACATGGTGCCATATTGCCCCTGCTAGCACTACCAATGACAGTACCAAACCAGCTACTAACCTTCACACTCCTACAAGTGTGACCATTCAGACTATTCCAGGCCCCCAAAGCCATCAGATTAGCAAAGGCGACAGGTGTTAGTCATTTATAATGAATATTGAACTAGTAAGCAACTGTTGTTGTGCTCACTCTAAATCAGGTAAATAGCCCACCATGTGGCAGACTCTCAGAATTGCTTGTGCTTTCAATTATGTGCCGGTGCTGAGCAGCGGAAACCACCTGCTCAAATTAAGCACCGCCTGCCTTTGGTCTCCTAGGTGTCCCATTGCCCTGCCTGAATGAGCTGGCGCATGGAGGAGTGTCCGTCCATAGTATACTCTCTTCTGGGAGAGTCTGGAGGCTGAGCTGGCAATAATATGAGTTTCAGGTAGGACTGTATTACCAATCTACTACCTAAACTTTAATGAAACTTACTACTGAGAATAAAAACTCTTGATGCACCAGAAATTGTGAAAAAGACTTCTGTTACCTACCAATGCAACAGTGGCGTCGACTACGGGATTCAACCTGCAGTGCTCTGCATGTCAGAGGAATGTGAGTTTGTTGAGTAGGGTTCAGTACATTGTGAGTTTGGAAGATTACACTCCCTGCCTGGACAGGGTCGTGTGAAAGCTCTGTGCATACATAGGTGAGAGACGGAAGCCCCATGTTTAAGGAGGCTGAAGGATCCATAGCCCCGGCCTTCCCAGTGCCTAGATTCGTGACTGCTTGTACTTTGTATCTGTGTGTGTGGACAGTGTGTGTAAGTGTGAAAATGTGAGTGAGGACAAGACCTCATATCTGGGGTATCACAAGGCTTGTGGATCACAATGCACTTGCATCAGCTGAGACTATTTATCGTCTTGTTTATGTTTTCATGTGAGCGCTGGCAAGCCTCATTATTATTAAAGGGATTTCAAGTACACTGCTTTATAAATACCATGACTGCTTTGTTGTGCTTGTAGCTGGCATGGCTGTGATGCAGAGTGTGAGGATTTGTGGGCTGGCTGGGCATGAACTGTTCATCCTCCTGCCAAACCTCAACCTTGGTAACTGATACACAAATGGCATGACCAGCTTGTCTCAAGTTTACAAAATAATGATAGTTTTCCAAATGTCAGGTGGTCAACACTCTAAAATGCCAGCTCTGCCCCCACACGACAAAATCTAACCATGTCTAATTTTAGGAGCAGCCTTGAGATGTTGCTGCTTCTGCCAGAGCTTACTAAACGAAGGCAAAAGAAAAATAAATACTGGAAGAAAAGCAAAGCTATCTTAAAGAATTTCGAAACCAAACATTGAATTCAATATTTTACATTTGATAAACAACACCTGGGCCTGGGCTTTTATGCAATATGTTGAAGGTAGGAGATAAAACTGGCTTGATAAAGTCTGCTCCTTAGTCACACCTCTCCAAGATGTACGTGTTGCTGAGCTTTCATAGATATGCTGGGATGGATGGATGGCAACATAGAAAGTGTGGGGTGTGGATCTTAGAGGGAGCAGCAAATGGGAGAGAGCAAGACAACACAAGCACTACATCAGAGTGCTCTGAGAAAAAAGTAGTTTCCTAATGTGAGCCATGGAATGAGACAGGTCATCCAGTCAAAATGATGGTAAAGAAACTATGATCCAGGGGAGGGGCAAAAACTAGAGAAAGGAAAGCCACTGAATAAGTAGCAAGCAAATGAGATTGACAAGAAAGTCAACAAATTATAAGAAAGGTGCTGACCCAGGGCACATTCCAAGTACTGCGCCAGTTACTTACCGGTAATCTTCATTACTCCGACTTCAGGTGTTCGTCGTCCTAGACCTCACTACATGAGATTGCATCACTACATAAAAGCAAAGTGTAAAACAAAACTACAAACATGGCTGCCTTCCTCTGTCTTCTATATGGAGGTAGCAGCCAGTAAACAGGTCCTGAAAATAGCAAGCATCAGAAAATCTCACAAACCACTTTCTGACTGACCTCACCAAAACCCAAGGTGGGATCAAGAAGGCACCTCATGACTGGGATGAGGAAGACCTGACATCAGAGTAATGAAGATTACCAGTAAGAAACCGGGGCATTACCTCATTTGACTTCCTCATACCAGTCCTTCCTGGGTCGGAGATTAGCCAAGTAGTACCTGGCAACCCAAAAAATACAGAAACACATTCTCATTTGCAACAACCAGTGATTTAATTCAGAAATTGGGCATCTTGTGATATTTAATTGAAAACGTGTTAACCTCCCCAAAAGCAGCCAATAGCCTACCACCCAACTGGAGATGGTAGCGGTTCATAAAGGTGTCTGGCAGCCACGTCCTTCACTGAGGCACCTTTCAGCATACCCCAGGATGCAGCGATGGCCTTGGTTGTCCTCCCCTGAACAGATCCCGATAGGAACTGACCTTTCCCATAAGCCAACAGTCTGCTTGAGCCAGTTTCTCAGCATTGTAGAGAAAGGACACCATCCTTGTCCTTGCAAGCCAAATGGAAAGAAAATGATCAACTTTCCCGAAGGAAACCACCCCCTTCCAATAAACCAGCAAGACACTATGGATATCCAAGGTGAGCAGAAACAAAGTTAAAAAACATTCCCCAGAATCATACTTAGCAAATTCTCCAACGTGTTAACATCAGATATTCTGATAGCCCGAATGGCTGCCCATTGACTGGGTAATTTGAACACTACTAATCCTAGAACAAAACCATCCTCCGGAAATTCTAGAATTCTCATTGGGTCACAAGAAGAATGATCTGAGGATTTATATTCACACTAGGAAGAAAACATTCTCCAATGCCCAGTATACCATCAATGTAGCTGGATGTCTGGACTGTTGAATCAAGGCAGCCTCCTCTACTGAACAGCCTTATTCTTGTTACTTCATCCTCTCAGACTCCAGCCCCCAGCTGCAGAAGAGTCACTGCTGGCTGGCTCACTGCTGGAGCAAAGAAACGCAGGCGGGCACCAATGAGAATGTCCAGTGGGGAGATACATGTAGTAAGGAGTGAAAGTACATTCTTCTTTTGGGTTCTTTAAATAGGTCATTGGGCTTATTCAAATCAAAGCAGCTTAACCACCCCCTTAGATCCCCAGTTGCAAGCAACTGTCAGTCCCACATTCTACCCCTGAACGTTTCACCCCTGACTATTCCAATCCACAAGAACCAGTTCACATACAACACGTTGTTCCCCTTTTTTCCAACGTAATGAAACATAGGATGAAACTTATAACAAGTAAACTAATATACACAATTATAACAAACATATAAAGCACAACTAAGAACAACAATATGTTACTTAGTAATGACTATTCAAAATAACAACATACCACTCACAAAAACATAATTATCTTTATCACAAATGGGAACATCCCCCAACACCATCTTCCCAACAGAATCAGTGTCACCATCACATGCAAGATAGGAGGAATTTTTGCAAATACCATGCCTATGCATAACTGTATCTTGATACTCATTTCTTACAGTACTTGTTAAATTAGAGTTACAAGCACATTCAGCCGACATATCTCTCCCAAGACCTGTACCGATGCATTCTCCTGAGATTCCAGATCTTTCGACCCTCGACACGCATAGCTTTGCTAAACACTTTGATCACCTTCACAGGATTCGACCACCAGGCACACCCCTTTTGCACTGTGTAGATATTTTTATCCTCACCAAATTGCCAACATTCAAACTTGGACATGAACAACGTCTTTAGTAGATCAACTCATTTTTTGATACAGTTCCAGCCTCTTTTTGATTTTACCAAAATCAACCTCAACATCATAACCATTTTTAGAGCAGGGATAGAGGAGACTTCTCCTTAGTGGCAAACAGGTGCAACCATGGAACGCGAGTAGCTGAACAATCTGCTGAAACTCATGGGAATGGTCAACCAGGAATGTTCTCTAAGAGAATACCCTACTCAGTTGGTCTGCCTGCCCATTCTTCCTCCATGGAAGGTAAACTGTTGACAGATTTAGGAGACGGAACTCTGCTCAGATACAAATCTTGTGCATTAGTAGATTCAGAGTCAAGGACGCTGTACACCCCGGGTGATTAAAGTAGGCTTTGACTGTTGGATTGTCTCTACAAACCACCACTGACTGATTGTTTAGGACTTAGGCAAAATAAAAGAGGGCCAATTGGACTGCCTTCCTTTCTTTCCAATTGGATGAGGATATTCTGAGCATTCCATCAGTCCCAAAACATCTTTTCCTCAAACATTGTCCTCCAACGCACTCCACTGGTATCCGCTGTAATCAACTTTGGACTGGGGAGGCGAGTCGGCCATCCAAAGTTCAGTAACTCAAGCTGGAGCCAGCACTAGAGGTCCTGAGGTACCTGCAATGGAATTGGGATCAAGTGGTTGTAATTTTGGGATGTTGGAACCCAGTGGTCCAACCGATTATGAACCATCATCTGGATGACCAGGTGATGGACAGATTAACCATCATCTATACCCTACACATTATGGATACAAATGATGTCAGGATGAGGGAACAATTATTATGGTTGAGGCCATATCCCCCTGGAGGTCTTGCCTTTCCATGCATGAGTTCTGCAACGTGGCTTGAAGATCTCTCAGGTGAATTTGGAGTTTCAACTTCCAGAATTCCCAAAGGAACACCTGTCCCAGGGATGAGTTCAATATAGTTCCAGGGAACTGAACTATCTGTGATGGTAAGTGGCTGTATTTTTTTGTACTTATGAGAAACCCCAAACTTGCCATAATGATGGAGGCAGCCCATAAAACTTCTGAATCCTTTAGAAAAGAAGGAGATGAAATAGGCTCATCGTCCAAATATGGGACAACTCTAATTTCACCCAAATTAATTTTACCCACCATTGGAGCCAACAGATTTGTGAAGCCTCTGGGTGCCAATGCTAATTTAAAGGGAGAACCTGAAACTGCTAATTTTGTATGCAAGGTACTTGTAAGGTACTTTAAGGAGCTATTATCCATTAGTACATATAAGTGTTTTTTTTTTAGGGTCTGTTAAGGTCAGGAAGTCCCCCTGACCCAGAAGTGGTAAGATGGACTGCAATGTCAGCATTTTTAATCTCTGGTATGAAATGTTGTTTACTTCCTTGAGATCCAACAGTTGCCTGAACTCTTTAGAAAGGTTCTGCAACACGTAGGTGATGGAGTAGCAACCCTTGCCTTTTGCCCCCTCGGTACGGGAATGATCTCTTCTTTGTCTAGCAACTTTTCCCTCCTGAAGTGCTTTCAAGTGAGCTGCACTCCACAAGAGTAGGGTTTGGCAAAAAAAAGTATCTTGGTGGGCTGGAAAATTCGTCTTGATAGCTTATTTCAGCTGCCCGTCTGTCCAGAATTTCCAAACGCCAAACTTCTTAAAAGAATCTTAACTGGCCTTCCACTTGAATCTGAGGCTCAGCAGCAAATTAGTCATGCCTTCGGGGCCTGAGGAATATTATGTTGGCTGAAACTAGAACTTCGTGCCACAATGGTTTCCCCGGCTTTGACCCCTGACTCAAAATGGCTGGATATTCTTTGATGCTTGTTAAAAATGGGGTAGCGTGGTGCAGAGCGGGCGGGCCAAACTCCAGAGGAAATGTGTAAAGCATCCGCGCAGCACACACAGGCGACACACAAGGCACACTACAAAAAGAGACCACACCAGTTTAGGTGAAAAACAGCATATGTATTATGCACAACACAGCAAGAGGTAATCACAGGGGTGAACACGGTGCCAACCGGCACCCGGTAGTCATGTACAGAAGGGGACTATTTACAGGGCAGGGCCAATCGGGCCGCTGCCAGAACCATTGTAACAGGACACAGGCTAAAGGAAAGTCCATCACTAAATGTATCACAGCCAGCAACTATTGGCAACGAACTAAACTCAGCTCAGCACATTAGCATGAGCCCCCTTAGGCCTAAAAGTGTAAGCAAGAGGCATGAACATAAGCATCGATCAGGTGAACATCATATTAGGCACCATTACCCATAAGGCCTACAATATTAGGGGTAAAACCATGAGTAGGGGCCACAACCCCATTAGCATAAAGGCACTAGGTCAGGCATGAACATTCGCATGAGGCATGAAATCTACAGAATAAATGAAGGTATGAGCCCACCCTAGTCATATAACATATTATACTTCATATCGGCAGCAACCTAAGTATTTCCATCTAAATATTAGATCAAATATACGCTGACTTATAAACGCTCGTTTGCGTTTACCTAGGATACATGCAGCGTGTAGCCTGACACGAAGCGGACGTCCATTACACCCATCGCATTGGTGAGTGCGTCTGCAGTTTCTTTAAACCCTGAATTGATTTCAACTGATATATGATGGTATTCACCAGGGTATTATTGCTTTTAATTCATAGGAAGCGATTAAAAATCCGAACACTACAAGTTTGAAATCCACTGTGCAGACATCGTTCCTACACAGTTTTGGTAAGACTTATTTTGGATATGTTGCATCCTGATGCAGAGAAATGCTGCATTTGACTCTAAATGTTACCCTTACTCTACCCATGTTTTTTAACAGGGTTATTAAATTGGATCACATACCCGGCCCTTTGGAGGATTAATTACTCCTGTTTTTCAACCATCATTCAAAGGTAATGTTATACATAGGTTGAAACGTTAAGTGAGTTGGGTTGTGGATAGAGATGAGGTCTAATGACCCTTCCGTTATATTTTTAGGTAATTAATTTACCATTGGAATTAAGAGCCATTTCCAATAAGGTTGAATCATCACTGGGTAAGTTTAATTCTTACCATGTACGTATGCGATTCATAGATGATCGCATTTGGAACATTAGCAACAACATGACACATATATTAATTATGTTTTAGGGCAGGTGCTGCTCCTCCGGTTGCCCCTAATTTTAGTCCTGAAGAAGACTCGCACGGCCAAGGTTAAAACCGCCTCCATGGCCTTAAGACGAGTCGAAACGTCGACACCTTAGCTTGTCCTGGATGGTGGCCTATATCTTTAGTGCAAACAACAGCGTGGAAGCAGTGTCTCCATCATTTGATGAACTTTGTGCAGTTTCCTTTACACACCAGGATCTTGATAAAAAATTCGTTGGTCAAATCTGTATATTGTATATAGCATTGTGAAATATTGTAAATTTTGTATTTTCTTATGTCTTTCTCTTTACTTGTCTTTCAAATCACACTATATTTCTATTTCTTTGCACACTCTCTTTGGGCAACCTTAACTGCTCTATGAATGAGACAGCCAGAAATGCAATGAATTAAATTGCCCCAGAATAATTGTTTTTGAGTCATTGTTGTTGCTAAATGCTTGTTGTGTTTGTTGATATACTTAGACATTGAGTGTACCGTGGGTAATATGGCATATGTGCCCATCTAATGAGTTAAAATTTTTGAATTGATAATTGATTGAATCAATTTTGAAAAAGGAATAGTCCTAGACCATTGTTTTTGTACAATAAGTACATGGGACATAAATCACATTAGATTAGACATAACATCAGCACTGCATGACATGACCTGGGCCGTAATTCTAGTAGCACAAATCACCCTCGCATTTGGCAGAGGAGGCAACACCAACCCCACACAGGCACATTATGCATTCAAATAAGCTGGAAGTATATTAACAGCAGGGCATCCGGCAGGAACATCTGCAATAGGCATATCAAAAACCCTATAAGCATCGATACCTTAGGGGAAATACATTAGGCATCCTCCTGGGCAGAACCCCCATCAGGCATAAATGCATAGTTGCAGGAGGCTTAGAATAGAACATCACGGCATGTCATTAGCACTAGAACTCAGCGCATGAATCAGGATGCATCTCCCTAGACATGAAACGTAATCTGGCATGGACCTAGTACAACAGGCATGAATTAGTCAGCGGGGTGAGCATTTCATTAGCGTCAACATAATCATACGTATAGATTCAACAGTAGGCAGAACTCCAACAATGCAAGCCTGTGGGGGAAAGCATGATCATTAGCATAATGGTGTATCCCTGGTAACCCCAAACATCCTGTTAGCATTAGGGGGAAGAAACCATTAGCGATATAACCACATGCATTAGGCATAAGCAACATTAACAGTACACTTTATGTAAATACACCTGGAATAGCTGCCCCAAGGTTGCAGATTCGCTTGGGTAGCACCTCCTCGGGGGCTCTCAAATTACCAATGGCCTAAAATCAGCACTGCAAACCGGAGGGAAAAGCATTAGGTATCATCCTAGGTACTGAATTGCTTGTGCTTTCAATTATGTGCCGGTGCTGAGCAGCGGAAACCACCTGCTCAAATTAAGCACCGCCTGCCTTTGGTCTCCTAGGTGTCCCATTGCCCTGCCTGAATGAGCTGGCGCATGGAGGGGTGTCCGTCCATAGTATAGTCTCTTCTGGGAGAGTCTGGAGGCTGAGCTGGCAATAATATGAGTTTCAGGTAGGACTGTATTACCAATCTACTACCTAAACTTTAATGAAACTTACTACTGAGAATAAAAACTCTTGATGCACCAGAAATTGTGAAAAAGACTTCTGTTACCTACCAATGCAACAGTGGCGTCGACTACGGGATTCAACCTGCAGTGCTCTGCATGTCAGAGGAATGTGAGTTTGTTGAGTAGGGTTCAGTACATTGTGAGTTTGGAAGATTACACTCCCTGCCTGGACAGGGTCGTGTGAAAGCTCTGTGCATACATAGGTGAGAGACGGAAGCCCCATGTTTAAGGAGGCTGAAGGATCCATAGCCCCGGCCTTCCCAGTGCCTAGATTCGTGACTGCTTGTACTTTGTATCTGTGTGTGTGGACAGTGTGTGTAAGTGTGAAAATGTGAGTGAGGACAAGACCTCATATCTGGGGTATCACAAGGCTTGTGGATCACAATGCACTTGCATCAGCTGAGACTATTTATCGTCTTGTTTATGTTTTCATGTGAGCGCTGGCAAGCCTCATTATTATTAAAGGGATTTCAAGTACACTGCTTTATAAATACCATGACTGCTTTGTTGTGCTTGTAGCTGGCATGGCTGTGATGCAGAGTGTGAGGATTTGTGGGCTGGCTGGGCATGAACTGTTCATCCTCCTGCCAAACCTCAACCTTGGTAACTGATACACAAATGGCATGACCAGCTTGTCTCAAGTTTACAAAATAATGATAGTTTTCCAAATGTCAGGTGGTCAACACTCTAAAATGCCAGCTCTGCCCCCACACGACAAAATCTAACCATGTCTAATTTTAGGAGCAGCCTTGAGATGTTGCTGCTTCTGCCAGAGCTTACTAAACGAAGGCAAAAGAAAAATAAATACTGGAAGAAAAGCAAAGCTATCTTAAAGAATTTCGAAACCAAACATTGAATTCAATATTTTACATTTGATAAACAACACCTGGGCCTGGGCTTTTATGCAATATGTTGAAGGTAGGAGATAAAACTGGCTTGATAAAGTCTGCTCCTTAGTCACACCTCTCCAAGATGTACGTGTTGCTGAGCTTTCATAGATATGCTGGGATGGATGGATGGCAACATAGAAAGTGTGGGGTGTGGATCTTAGAGGGAGCAGCAAATGGGAGAGAGCAAGACAACACAAGCACTACATCAGAGTGCTCTGAGAAAAAAGTAGTTTCCTAATGTGAGCCATGGAATGAGACAGGTCATCCAGTCAAAATGATGGTAAAGAAACTATGATCCAGGGGAGGGGCAAAAACTAGAGAAAGGAAAGCCACTGAATAAGTAGCAAGCAAATGAGATTGACAAGAAAGTCAACAAATTATAAGAAAGGTGCTGACCCAGGGCACATTCCAAGTACTGCGCCAGTTACTTACCGGTAATCTTCATTACTCCGACTTCAGGTGTTCGTCGTCCTAGACCTCACTACATGAGATTGCATCACTACATAAAAGCAAAGTGTAAAACAAAACTACAAACATGGCTGCCTTCCTCTGTCTTCTATATGGAGGTAGCAGCCAGTAAACAGGTCCTGAAAATAGCAAGCATCAGAAAATCTCACAAACCACTTTCTGACTGACCTCACCAAAACCCAAGGTGGGATCAAGAAGGCACCTCATGACTGGGATGAGGAAGACCTGACATCAGAGTAATGAAGATTACCAGTAAGAAACCGGGGCATTACCTCATTTGACTTCCTCATACCAGTCCTTCCTGGGTCGGAGATTAGCCAAGTAGTACCTGGCAACCCAAAAAATACAGAAACACATTCTCATTTGCAACAACCAGTGATTTAATTCAGAAATTGGACATCTTGTGATATTTAATTGAAAACGTGTTAACCTCCCCAAAAGCAGCCAATAGCCTACCACCCAACTGGAGATGGTAGCGGTTCATAAAGGTGTCTGGCAGCCACGTCCTTCACTGAGGCACCTTTCAGCATACCCCAGGATGCAGCGATGGCCTTGGTTGTCCTCCCCTGAACAGATCCCGATAGGAACTGACCTTTCCCATAAGCCAACAGTCTGCTTGAGCCAGTTTCTCAGCATTGTAGAGAAAGGACACCATCCTTGTCCTTGCAAGCCAAATGGAAAGAAAATGATCAACTTTCCCGAAGGAAACCACCCCCTTCCAATAAACCAGCAAGACACTATGGATATCCAAGGTGAGCAGAAACAAAGTTAAAAAACATTCCCCAGAATCATACTTAGCAAATTCTCCAACGTGTTAACATCAGATATTCTGATAGCCCGAATGGCTGCCCATTGACTGGGTAATTTGAACACTACTAATCCTAGAACAAAACCATCCTCCGGAAATTCTAGAATTCTCATTGGGTCACAAGAAGAATGATCTGAGGATTTATATTCACACTAGGAAGAAAACATTCTCCAATGCCCAGTATACCATCAATGTAGCTGGATGTCTGGACTGTTGAATCAAGGCAGCCTCCTCTACTGAACAGCCTTATTCTTGTTACTTCATCCTCTCAGACTCCAGCCCCCAGCTGCAGAAGAGTCACTGCTGGCTGGCTCACTGCTGGAGCAAAGAAACGCAGGCGGGCACCAATGAGAATGTCCAGTGGGGAGATACATGTAGTAAGGAGTGAAAGTACATTCTTCTTTTGGGTTCTTTAAATAGGTCATTGGGCTTATTCAAATCAAAGCAGCTTAACCACCCCCTTAGATCCCCAGTTGCAAGCAACTGTCAGTCCCACATTCTACCCCTGAACGTTTCACCCCTGACTATTCCAATCCACAAGAACCAGTTCACATACAACACGTTGTTCCCCTTTTTTCCAACGTAATGAAACATAGGATGAAACTTATAACAAGTAAACTAATATACACAATTATAACAAACATATAAAGCACAACTAAGAACAACAATATGTTACTTAGTAATGACTATTCAAAATAACAACATACCACTCACAAAAACATAATTATCTTTATCACAAATGGGAACATCCCCCAACACCATCTTCCCAACAGAATCAGTGTCACCATCACATGCAAGATAGGAGGAATTTTTGCAAATACCATGCCTATGCATAACTGTATCTTGATACTCATTTCTTACAGTACTTGTTAAATTAGAGTTACAAGCACATTCAGCCGACATATCTCTCCCAAGACCTGTACCGATGCATTCTCCTGAGATTCCAGATCTTTCGACCCTCGACACGCATAGCTTTGCTAAACACTTTGATCACCTTCACAGGATTCGACCACCAGGCACACCCCTTTTGCACTGTGTAGATATTTTTATCCTCACCAAATTGCCAACATTCAAACTTGGACATGAACAACGTCTTTAGTAGATCAACTCATTTTTTGATACAGTTCCAGCCTCTTTTTGATTTTACCAAAATCAACCTCAACATCATAACCATTTTTAGAGCAGGGATAGAGGAGACTTCTCCTTAGTGGCAAACAGGTGCAACCATGGAACGCGAGTAGCTGAACAATCTGCTGAAACTCATGGGAATGGTCAACCAGGAATGTTCTCTAAGAGAATACCCTACTCAGTTGGTCTGCCTGCCCATTCTTCCTCCATGGAAGGTAAACTGTTGACAGATTTAGGAGACGGAACTCTGCTCAGATACAAATCTTGTGCATTAGTAGATTCAGAGTCAAGGACGCTGTACACCCCGGGTGATTAAAGTAGGCTTTGACTGTTGGATTGTCTCTACAAACCACCACTGACTGATTGTTTAGGACTTAGGCAAAATAAAAGAGGGCCAATTGGACTGCCTTCCTTTCTTTCCAATTGGATGAGAATATTCTGAGCATTCCATCAGTCCCAAAACATCTTTTCCTCAAACATTGTCCTCCAACGCACTCCACTGGTATCCGCTGTAATCAACTTTGGACTGGGGAGGCGAGTCGGCCATCCAAAGTTCAGTAACTCAAGCTGGAGCCAGCACTAGAGGTCCTGAGGTACCTGCAATGGAATTGGGATCAAGTGGTTGTAATTTTGGGATGTTGGAACCCAGTGGTCCAACCGATTATGAACCATCATCTGGATGACCAGGTGATGGACAGATTAACCATCATCTATACCCTACACATTATGGATACAAATGATGTCAGGATGAGGGAACAATTATTATGGTTGAGGCCATATCCCCCTGGAGGTCTTGCCTTTCCATGCATGAGTTCTGCAACGTGGCTTGAAGATCTCTCAGGTGAATTTGGAGTTTCAACTTCCAGAATTCCCAAAGGAACACCTGTCCCAGGGATGAGTTCAATATAGTTCCAGGGAACTGAACTATCTGTGATGGTAAGTGGCTGTATTTTTTTGTACTTATGAGAAACCCCAAACTTGCCATAATGATGGAGGCAGCCCATAAAACTTCTGAATCCTTTAGAAAAGAAGGAGATGAAATAGGCTCATCGTCCAAATATGGGACAACTCTAATTTCACCCAAATTAATTTTACCCACCATTGGAGCCAACAGATTTGTGAAGCCTCTGGGTGCCAATGCTAATTTAAAGGGAGAACCTGAAACTGCTAATTTTGTATGCAAGGTACTTGTAAGGTACTTTAAGGAGCTATTATCCATTAGTACATATAAGTGTTTTTTTTTTAGGGTCTGTTAAGGTCAGGAAGTCCCCCTGACCCAGAAGTGGTAAGATGGACTGCAATGTCAGCATTTTTAATCTCTGGTATGAAATGTTGTTTACTTCCTTGAGATCCAACAGTTGCCTGAACTCTTTAGAAAGGTTCTGCAACACGTAGGTGATGGAGTAGCAACCCTTGCCTTTTGCCCCCTCGGTACGGGAATGATCTCTTCTTTGTCTAGCAACTTTTCCCTCCTGAAGTGCTTTCAAGTGAGCTGCACTCCACAAGAGTAGGGTTTGGCAAAAAAAAGTATCTTGGTGGGCTGGAAAATTTGTCTTGATAGCTTATTTCAGCTGCCCGTCTGTCCAGAATTTCCAAACGCCAAACTTCTTAAAAGAATCTTAACTGGCCTTCCACTTGAATCTGAGGCTCAGCAGCAAATTAGTCATGCCTTCGGGGGCTGAGGAATATTATGTTGGCTGAAACTAGAACTTCGTGCCACAATGGTTTCCCCGGCTTTGACCCCTGACTCAAAATGGCTGGATATTCTTTGATGCTTGTTAAAAATGGGGTAGCGTGGTGCAGAGCGGGCGGGCCAAACTCCAGAGGAAATGTGTAAAGCATCCGCGCAGCACACACAGGCGACACACAAGGCACACTACAAAAAGAGACCACACCAGTTTAGGTGAAAAACAGCATATGTATTATGCACAACACAGCAAGAGGTAATCACAGGGGTGAACACGGTGCCAACCGGCACCCGGTAGTCATGTACAGAAGGGGACTATTTACAGGGCAGGGCCAATCGGGCCGCTGCCAGAACCATTGTAACAGGACACAGGCTAAAGGAAAGTCCATCACTAAATGTATCACAGCCAGCAACTATTGGCAACGAACTAAACTCAGCTCAGCACATTAGCATGAGCCCCCTTAGGCCTAAAAGTGTAAGCAAGAGGCATGAACATAAGCATCGATCAGGTGAACATCACATTAGGCACCATTACCCATAAGGCCTACAATATTAGGGGTAAAACCATGAGTAGGGGCCACAACCCCATTAGCATAAAGGCACTAGGTCAGGCATGAACATTCGCATGAGGCATGAAATCTACAGAATAAATGAAGGTATGAGCCCACCCTAGTCATATAACATATTATACTTCATATCGGCAGCAACCTAAGTATTTCCATCTAAATATTAGATCAAATATACGCTGACTTATAAACGCTCGTTTGCGTTTACCTAGGATACATGCAGCGTGTAGCCTGACACGAAGCGGACGTCCATTACACCCATCGCATTGGTGAGTGCGTCTGCAGTTTCTTTAAACCCTGAATTGATTTCAACTGATATATGATGGTATTCACCAGGGTATTATTGCTTTTAATTCATAGGAAGCGATTAAAAATCCGAACACTACAAGTTTGAAATCCACTGTGCAGACATCGTTCCTACACAGTTTTGGTAAGACTTATTTTGGATATGTTGCATCCTGATGCAGAGAAATGCTGCATTTGACTCTAAATGTTACCCTTACTCTACCCATGTTTTTTAACAGGGTTATTAAATTGGATCACATACCCGGCCCTTTGGAGGATTAATTACTCCCGTTTTTCAACCATCATTCAAAGGTAATGTTATACATAGGTTGAAACGTTAAGTGAGTTGGGTTGTGGATAGAGATGAGGTCTAATGACCCTTCCGTTATATTTTTAGGTAATTAATTTACCATTGGAATTAAGAGCCATTTCCAATAAGGTTGAATCATCACTGGGTAAGTTTAATTCTTACCATGTACGTATGCGATTCATAGATGATCGCATTTGGAACATTAGCAACAACATGACACATATATTAATTATGTTTTAGGGCAGGTGCTGCTCCTCCGGTTGCCCCTAATTTTAGTCCTGAAGAAGACTCGCACGGCCAAGGTTAAAACCGCCTCCATGGCCTTAAGACGAGTCGAAACGTCGACACCTTAGCTTGTCCTGGATGGTGGCCTATATCTTTAGTGCAAACAACAGCGTGGAAGCAGTGTCTCCATCATTTGATGAACTTTGTGCAGTTTCCTTTACACACCAGGATCTTGATAAAAAATTCGTTGGTCAAATCTGTATATTGTATATAGCATTGTGAAATATTGTAAATTTTGTATTTTCTTATGTCTTTCTCTTTACTTGTCTTTCAAATCACACTATATTTCTATTTCTTTGCACACTCTCTTTGGGCAACCTTAACTGCTCTATGAATGAGACAGCCAGAAATGCAATGAATTAAATTGCCCCAGAATAATTGTTTTTGAGTCATTGTTGTTGCTAAATGCTTGTTGTGTTTGTTGATATACTTAGACATTGAGTGTACCGTGGGTAATATGGCATATGTGCCCATCTAATGAGTTAAAATTTTTGAATTGATAATTGATTGAATCAATTTTGAAAAAGGAATAGTCCTAGACCATTGTTTTTGTACAATAAGTACATGGGACATAAATCACATTAGATTAGACATAACATCAGCACTGCATGACATGACCTGGGCCGTAATTCTAGTAGCACAAATCACCCTCGCATTTGGCAGAGGAGGCAACACCAACCCCACACAGGCACATTATGCATTCAAATAAGCTGGAAGTATATTAACAGCAGGGCATCCGGCAGGAACATCTGCAATAGGCATATCAAAAACCCTATAAGCATCGATACCTTAGGGGAAATACATTAGGCATCCTCCTGGGCAGAACCCCCATCAGGCATAAATGCATAGTTGCAGGAGGCTTAGAATAGAACATCACGGCATGTCATTAGCACTAGAACTCAGCGCATGAATCAGGATGCATCTCCCTAGACATGAAACGTAATCTGGCATGGACCTAGTACAACAGGCATGAATTAGTCAGCGGGGTGAGCATTTCATTAGCGTCAACATAATCATACGTATAGATTCAACAGTAGGCAGAACTCCAACAATGCAAGCCTGTGGGGGAAAGCATGATCATTAGCATAATGGTGTATCCCTGGTAACCCCAAACATCCTGTTAGCATTAGGGGGAAGAAACCATTAGCGATATAACCACATGCATTAGGCATAAGCAACATTAACAGTACACTTTATGTAAATACACCTGGAATAGCTGCCCCAAGGTTGCAGATTCGCTTGGGTAGCACCTCCTCGGGGGCTCTCAAATTACCAATGGCCTAAAATCAGCACTGCAAACCGGAGGGAAAAGCATTAGGTATCATCCTAGGTACAAATGCATTATGCAACAATATTATGCAAGAACTCATATGGGGCAATAGGCCTCACCAGCATAAACACAGTTCGCCCCAATCGGGGGCACAACACTCTGAAACTGTCCCCAGACCAACTGGCCTCTCTCCGGGGCTCAAATGCCCTATGTCCCACAAATTCAGGGCTGTCTGCAAAAACAGCAAAAGCAAAGTGCGCAGGTGTGAGAAGTTGGCCTGATATGCAGTGCTCACTATTCTAGTGATCACTATGTATCAGTCCAAACAACCCTTATTGATGATTGGTTGTAAGTCAACCTTATAGACCAGCTATCCTAGTAGCATGGATACGAGCAGTCTAAGGCTAAGACTCTAGAGGGCGTGTTAAGCCAGCTGTTTTACCATCACATTACCCCTTGAACACCCAGTGAAAGGACACCACACAAGTGTTATGAAAATAAACAGTGTATTTATTAGAATCACAACAACCCTGTACTCTTTATGAGGACAGGGTGCTAGGCACACAACAAAACTCTTACGAAAATACTTAAGTTAGCACAGTATATACAAATGCCCGAGGGGCACGAAAAACCATATACTCTAAAAGTGGAATGCGAAATTACTAGCAGGTAAGTACAGTACTAATAGGCTTTGGAATCGCTAGGACTTGACTATAGAATCGTTAGATTACTTCTAGGAGGCCTAGGGGACTCGGGTGCAGAGTGTGCACTCTCACGCGGGATGCGGGACAAAGTCTATGGTAGCTAGTAAAGTTAAAGTTAGTGTTCACGGGCGAACCCGACCTGGTAGGGAGAAAACGACAGTGGATCCTGACCCTTGGATAGTGAGGCTATGCTGGGGCACCAAAATGCCGAAGTTACCTAGCCCAGGGGCTGCAGCTGCATATGTCTCAAAAGACGTCGGGAATCCTCGTTGACGAACCAGGAGCCTGGAAGAAAGATGCTGGCAGGCGACCAGTGAAGAGAGTTCGAAGTGATCCAAGCCTGGATCTGGAAGATGGATGACACCTGAAAGCAGAGGGGACCAAGTTCGTGACTACTAGCCAGTAGTCAGTGGGCACCAGGAGGGCACCGGATGGTAGTCACCTCGACTAGGTGAGTGGGCGACGCTGTGCTCTGCAGATCTCACGGACCAGGAGGCGTTGTCGGCGACCAGGATGGAGAGGCGAGCTGTCCCACGATGGATGAAGCTGTCGGCGTCGAAGTACCCAGGATTGGGCAACAAAGCCTTGGCTAATTCAAGCCCACGCGGTGGACTCAAAATGGCGTCTTGAGTGGTGTAGGAGGGTCCGGGGTGCTCCTCTTCTGGAAGGGAGCAAGAGCCAGTCTGGAGCAACCAGACCAGCAGCAGTGATGTCGTCGGGCGTCGTTCAGAAGGCCACAAGCCAGCGGGCTAGTAGCCAAACAACGCGGTGAGCTGCAAAAAGCAGAAGGGCCCCACGCCGATCGTGGAGATGCTGGGGGGCTGCTCTTCGGTGCTGGAGCTGCTCAGGGTCGGGGCTTTCCGGACCCCAAAGCACTCGCCAGGAGATTACTCGGCGGGCTTGCTGTGCAGAAGTCGTGCAGTCTTGGCAATAGTCGGTCCCTTGAGGTCTCGTCGCACTCACGGTTCTCAGCTTGGCTGTAGAGGTGAGTAGAGGTCGGAGGTGCCAGGGAAGCCGGGTCTTGTCGAGCTGGGCAGTCGGATTCCGGAGGAAGGACTTACAGCAGACCGCAGTGTTCTTGCGATGGTGCCTGCGGATGCAGGGTGACTACTCCATAGCCACAAGGGAGAATCTTGAAGAAGGAAATCTTGAAGTCCTTTCGCAGAAAGTCGTGTCTTGATTCCAAAGATGATCTAATTTGGAAGGGGGCCTGCTCCTACCTTTATCTGGGAAAAGGGGGCTGGCACGCGACTAAGTCCTGCCCTATGGGTGGGACCAGGAGGGGGGTGGTTACACCCCTCTCCTTTGGCGGGCTTTCCCCAGGCCAGGGGCTGGAGTGCCCCTGGAACTGGTTTCAGCCGGCCTATGCACAGTGAGCACCGGGGTGCCACTTGCAGTCACCTTCCTCTGAAGCCCTGCCTACCTACGATACACAAAATCCTGTCTGGGACGGTGCTGGCACCGCCCCTGGCAGGAAACCCTTTGTCCTTATCTCCTGCTCTGGGAGGACTCCCAGCAGCAGGAGGGCAGACTTGTGTCTCGGTGGCAGCATCCATTTTGTGGAGCTGAGGCTCTGTTTGACTTTAACCGGGGTTAGAGGTTACATACATGTCGTGTCCCTCTGGAAGGGTGGAATGCTAACCCCGTCGCCAGAATTGGCGAGGGGTTAGTATTCCAATTCGTATGACACCTTACTCGACATGTTTTGATAAAGCGATACCAGAGTTGGCATATAACCGCGAGGATTATAATGCACTTAAGAGTATATGGTATGCGATATCATGGAAACGGCTAAGGGATAGATCCCGAAAGCCGCAGACAGGCTCAGCTCATGCCAGAGCACCATCTCACACGATTCCAAGCACTCTGCCTTCAGGATTGTTAAGGCCTGCCATAGGAGTGACTGATAGGAGATCTGTGTGTCCATTTTAGGGTTAGATATAGGTATACGATATCTAAAGCAAAGGGTGAGTACACCACCTTGCCCCAGCTGTCGTGCAGCCAGTTGTGTCAGATTTGGATGGCCAGCCAGGGGTGGCATAATACATGCTGCAGCCCCTGGTAGGCCCTGGGTACACCTATGGCCTGGGTACCTAAGGTACACTGTACAGGGACTGATAAGGTGACTCAGTATCCAATTGGATATGTACCTAGGGTACATGGAATCCATTTTACAGAGAGAGCAGTAGGCCTGGGGTCCTGAATAGCAGGGCCCCAGGTCAACTAAGTCAGAAAACCAGCAAAACACCAGGCAAAAAGTTGGGGGCAACCATAGTCAGGGATCTACCTTCCTACATAACCCCCCCCCCCCCAAACGAAAGGAGATAAGGCTATCCTTGCCAGGTAAGCCTATATTGCCTGAGTGGCCATATAAGGAAGTACCAGCACTGGCATGGTTACCCCCTATGTCATGGTCCACTAAGCAATCCCTCACCCTAAGGGTATCTGAGGGTCTCCACCATAGGGAATCTCTACCTGTGGAGTGTTTTGGCAAAGTAAAAGGCTGGTGCTTAAATGGAGTACTGAAGTGAGGCTCCACTAATTTTGGGCTCAGCTTCCTCCAATCATTATCCACCATAGAGGCCTTTCTTTCCAAGACTGAGTTGTTTTGGGCTCTCAGGGTCAACCTCTGGCTACCTACAGCTGGAGGTTGGGTCCCTCTGTTTGGCTTACTGGAGGGACAGGTCAGGTCTGGGGCCCTCAGGTCCCAAGTTTGGCTGTGCCCAACAGTGTCCATCTGTGGGAGGTCCCTAACTAATTTTAAGGGGGATCCCTCAGGAGTATGTTTTATTTTCACTTGGCTAGGACTACTAGCTTCAGTGCCCTTAATCTGCTGATTGGGAAATTCTTTTGGACAGGGGGCCCCTTGGGGTCCAACACTGGCCTCCCTGACCTCTACAGCCCTGGGCTGACTGAGGCAGGGTAGAGAGGGGCAGGTTACCTGCTCCAGACTGGGTCCCACCTTGGAAGGGTCCACTGACATCAGAGGTTCTGCCAGGCTAGGCCTGACTACCTCTGTTGCAGTTTCTTCACAAGGGGTCAGATCAGTTCCCTGAGGAGGCTGATCCTTTCCTAAAGTCTGGTGGGAGGGAGATTTCTCTTCCTCCTCAATGCTCTCTGTTTGAGTGGAGTGATCCATAATTTCAGGCTTCACAACACTGTTATCTGTCTGAGTTTGAGCTGTGGCCATCACAACTCTCCCAACCTTTTCAGGAGGGGGCTCAGTTTGGGTGTGGGCTGTTACCATTACAGCCTTGACAACCTGTTCTGGGAAGGAAGTTGTCTGAGATTGGGTTGTGACTGGCACAACCCTCCTGACCTGTTCAGGGAGGACATCTTGGACTGGGGCTGTGGCTAACACTGCCCCACTAACCTTACCATGGGGGTTTACCATTCTAGAATGGGTTTCTTGCTCTACCTCAGCCCAGGCTGAGGTCTCTAAATCATTCCCCAGTAGGCAATCTACAGGCAAGTTGGATGACACTGCCACTCTCTTGGGGCCAGTGACACTTCCCCAGCTGAGATTTACTACTGCCATGGGATGAGTTTTCTTCACTCCATCAATGTTTACCACCTGGTATGTGGCACCAGGTAAAAGTTGCCTTGAGGGGACTAGACTCTCAGTCACCATGGTGATGCTAGCCCCTGTGTCTCTGTAGGCCTTAACTTGTATTCCATTGATGAGGGGCTCCTGTCTGTACTTACCCAAAGTGTTGGGACAAGTTGTGAAGTTGGCAAACCCCATGCCAGTCTCACAGACAAGAGTATCTGAGTTTGGGGACCTGGTTAGGCCAGAGTCCCCAGGAACTCCCAAAGTAAATGCACCCAAATTCTTGGGGGCACTCCCACCACCTGGGGAATTACTACTAGTAGTAACAGGAGATTTGGGAATGTTACTTGGGGGTATGTTTTCCTTATTGTTATTCTTTGGGCAACTGCTGTCAGTTTTCAAATGACCCACCTGTTTACAGGGATAACAATAAGGCTTCTTCTGGTTATTGGAAGTGTCTTGGGACCCACCCCCATTCTTGGAGTTTTGGGGCCCTAGGGAAGTTTTCTCTGAAGATTTATCCCCACCCTTCTCTTGAGGCTTGGTTGATTCCTTCTTCTGGTCACCACCTTGGTTCTTGGGCCTAATCCTGGTTCTGACCCATTTGTCTGCCCTCTTACCCAATTCTTGTGGAGAGGTCAGATCAGAGTCTACCAGGTGCTGGTGTAATAACTGGTTCTGACAATTATTTAAGACTTGCTCTCTCATAATTAGATTATACAATCCCTTGAAATCAGTAACCTTACTACCCAATAGCCAGCCTTCCAAAGCCTTAGTGGCACAATCAACAAAGTCAGACCAGTCCTGAGACTGAGTTTTCGGGGTGTCTCTGAACAGCAACCTGTACTGCTCAGTGGTTAAGCCAAACCCATCAACCAGTGCATTTTTCAGGACCTGGTAATCATTAGCATCCTCCACTCTTGTAGTGAGGAGCTTATCTCTACCTTTACCATCAAAGGAGAGCCACAGTATAGCTGCCCACTGACTTCGGGGAATGCACTGCACAGTGCAGGCCCTCTCCAAAGCAGCCATCCATTTCTGGATATCATCCCCTTGCTTAAAGGGGGGCACTATCTTAGTCAGGTGTTTAGCATCTAAACCCTTCTCTCTATCTCTTGGGAGATTGCTGCCACCAGTGGGAGCTAGCCCACTCATCTGCTGCTCTCTAGCAAAGGCAAGCTTTTCTTTGGCCAGGGCAAGTTCTTCCCTTTCAATCCTCAGAGCAGCCTGTCTCATTCTAGCTTCATGCTCTATTCTCTGAGGGGAAGTCACTCTCCTCTGTGGAGAGTTCCTCCTCCTCTGGGAAGAGGCATTAGAGTGCAGAGATCTATTGGAGTCCCTAGAAAGAGATCTATCTCTCCTAACTCCAAGGTTAGGCCCACTTCGGGTTAGTACTGGGGGTCCCCAGATCCTAGCCCAAGTAAGTCTAAGTTGGCCCTAGTTAGCCTTCTGACTACCTCAAGACCTTTGTCTACCTCATCCCCAGAGAGTTCCTCTTGATCCTCCTCCTCAACTGCAGTAGCAGTGTTGGGGAGGTCTGGATCCCCAGAGGTTCCCTCTAAGGCTGGCATATTCTCATGTAACTAAGAAATCTTTCTGGCATCATATGTCTCTAAGAGACCTATCAGAAAGGGAATGGTGGGGTTAGACCCCTGCTTCAGTTTCCTGGAGGTACAGACTTGTCTCATCTCCTGGAAACTGAGAGCTGCATATCTTGAAGTGACCTGTGGAGGGTCAACACTTACCAGGGGAGTCTCAGTGGACTCTCCATGGTTAGACATGCTTTTCTAGTGAGGTGTAAGTGGTGCACTTACCTACACTATATGTTTGCCTACTGATCCCTTGCTGGAGTTGTAGTTTAGGGTGTGCTAGGCCCTAGGAGCTACAACAGCTGGTTCAGTAGAACTCAGAGTATTCTAAGCTAAGTTATATGTACCTTTAGTACTTATGTGATCTTTCACAAGATATTCTTAGGATATGTGTGGTAAAACAACAGCAAGCTCAAATCCCAACCGCTGCCCACCAATGTGAGAAGTTGGCCTGATATGCAGTGCTCACTATTCTAGTGATCACTATGTATCAGTCCAAACAACCCTTATTGATGATTGGTTGTAAGTCAACCTTATAGACCAGCTATCCTAGTAGCATGGATACGAGCAGTCTAAGGCTAAGACTCTAGAGGGCGTGTTAAGCCAGCTGTTTTACCATCACATTACCCCTTGAACACCCAGTGAAAGGACACCACACAAGTGTTATGAAAATAAACAGTGTATTTATTAGAATCACAACAACCCTGTACTCTTTATGAGGACAGGGTGCTAGGCACACAACAAAACTCTTACGAAAATACTTAAGTTAGCACAGTATATACAAATGCCCGAGGGGCACGAAAAACCATATACTCTAAAAGTGGAATGCGAAATTACTAGCAGGTAAGTACAGTACTAATAGGCTTTGGAATCGCTAGGACTTGACTATAGAATCGTTAGATTACTTCTAGGAGGCCTAGGGGACTCGGGTGCAGAGTGTGCACTCTCACGCGGGATGCGGGACAAAGTCTATGGTAGCTAGTAAAGTTAAAGTTAGTGTTCACGGGCGAACCCGACCTGGTAGGGAGAAAACGACAGTGGATCCTGACCCTTGGATAGTGAGGCTATGCTGGGGCACCGAAATGCCGAAGTTACCTAGCCCAGGGGCTGCAGCTGCATATGTCTCAAAAGACGTCGGGAATCCTCGTTGACGAACCAGGAGCCTGGAAGAAAGATGCTGGCAGGCGACCAGTGAAGAGAGTTCGAAGTGATCCAAGCCTGGATCTGGAAGATGGATGACACCTGAAAGCAGAGGGGACCAAGTTCGTGACTACTAGCCAGTAGTCAGTGGGCACCAGGAGGGCACCGGATGGTAGTCACCTCGACTAGGTGAGTGGGCGACGCTGTACTCTGCAGATCTCACGGACCAGGAGGCGTTGTCGGCGACCAGGATGGAGAGGCGAGCTGTCCCACGATGGATGAAGCTGTCGGCGTCGAAGTACCCAGGATTGGGCAACAAAGCCTTGGCTAATTCAAGCCCACGCGGTGGACTCAAAATGGCGTCTTGAGTGGTGTAGGAGGGTCCGGGGTGCTCCTCTTCTGGAAGGGAGCAAGAGCCAGTCTGGAGCAACCAGACCAGCAGCAGTGATGTCGTCGGGCGTCGTTCAGAAGGCCACAAGCCAGCGGGCTAGTAGCCAAACAACGCGGTGAGCAGCAAAAAGCAGAAGGGCCCCACGCCGATCGTGGAGATGCTGGGGGGCTGCTCTTCGGTGCTGGAGCTGCTCAGGGTCGGGGCTTCTCGGACCCCAAAGCACTCGCCAGGAGATTACTCGGCGGGCTTGCTGTGCAGAAGTCGTGCAGTCTTGGCAATAGTCGGTCCCTTGAGGTCTCGTCGCACTCACGGTTCTCAGCTTGGCTGTAGAGGTGAGTAGAGGTCGGAGGTGCCAGAGAAGCCGGGTCTTGTCGAGCTGGGCAGTCGGATTCCGGAGGAAGGACTTACAGCAGACCGCAGTGTTCTTGCGATGGTGCCTTCGGATGCAGGGTGACTACTCCTTAGCCACAAGGGAGAATCTTGAAGAAGGAAATCTTGAAGTCCTTTCGCAGAAAGTCGTGTCTTGATTCCAAAGATGATCTAATTTGGAAGGGGGCCTGCTCCTACCTTTATCTGGGAAAAGGGGGCGGGCACGCGACTAAGTCCTGCCCTATGGGTGGGACCAGGAGGGGGGTGGTTACACCCCTCTCCTTTGGCGGGCTTTCCCCAGGCCAGGGGCTGGAGTGCCCCTGGAACTGGTTTCAGCCGGCCTATGCACAGTGAGCACCGGGGTGCCACTTGCAGTCACCTTCCTCTGAAGCCCTGCCTACCTAGGATACACAAAATCCTGTCTGGGACGGTGCTGGCACCGCCCCTGGCAGGAAACCCTTTGTCCTTATCTCCTGCTCTGGGAGGACTCCCAGCAGCAGGAGGGCAGACTTGTGTCTCGGTGGCAGCATCCATTTTGTGGAGCTGAGGCTCTGTTTGACTTTAACCGGGGTTAGAGGTTACATACATGTCGTGTCCCTCTAGAAGGGTGGAATGCTAACCCCGTCGCCAGAATTGGCGAGGGGTTAGTATTCCAATTTGTATGACACCTTACTCGACATGTTTTGATAAAGCGATACCAGAGTTGGCATATAACCGCGAGGATTATAATGCACTTCAGAGTATATGGTATGCGATATCATGGAAACGGCTAAGGGATAGATCCCGAAAGCCGCAGACAGGCTCAGCTCATGCCAGAGCACCATCTCACACGATTCCAAGCACTCTGCCTTCAGGATTGTTAAGGCCTGCCATAGGAGTGACTGATAGGAGATCTGTGTGTCCATTTTAGGGTTAGATATAGGTATACGATATCTAAAGCAAAGGGTGAGTACACCACCTTGCCCCAGCTGTCGTGCAGCCAGTTGTGTCAGATTTGGATGGCCATCCAGGGGTGGCATAATACATGCTGCAGCCCCTGGTAGGCCCTGGGTACACCTATGCCCTGGGTACCTGAGGTACACTGTACAGGGACTGATAGGGTGACTCAGTATCCAATTGGATATGTACCTAGGGTACATGGAATCCATTTTACAGAGAGAGCAGTAGGCCTGGGGTCCTGAATAGCAGGGCCCCAGGTCAACTAAGTCAGAAAACCAGCAAAACACCAGGCAAAAAGTTGGGGGCAACCATAGTCAGGGATCTACCTTCCTACAGCAGGTCAGGAGTGTCTCTCACTCCCCTCTCTCTTCTCCTGAGGAGTACAATGCCCCCCAATACATTGCAGCTGCCCACTGTCAATCAAGCAGGCAGGGAGGAATGCTACACGCCGGGATCCCCTTGTAGCGCTTTAGAATCCCGGCGCTGCAGACGTCCGCTCCTCTTCTCCTGGGCACAGTTGTAGCGCCTTGGCAGCAAGCAGAGCACAGTCAATGCAAATATGGCACTCTGGCAGCACCCCAATGCAGCACACACGCTGGGGAATTGAAATACAGCGCTTTGACAGCACAGCCCTGTGGGCGTCAGCTCCTCTTCCCCTGGCACCTTGAATATAGCGCTTGCGAGGCACTAGGTCCCACTAGAAGCTTTAGGGACAGAATATAGTGTACCTCTTCTGGTAATCAGGAAAACAGTGCCCACCACGCGCTAGAATACATGCAGAGCAGCACAGTCACTTCAAATATGGCGCTCACCAGGTGCTAGGTGGCTCTCAGTCCCAGGGTCCCACCCGTGGGAGTAGCGCCCACGCTCCTCACCTCCTTGGAGTGCAACAGTCAAAGTATAGCACTCACAAGGCGCTCGGGCAGCAGAGCAGGCCAGGCTGGGCAAGATCAGCAGACAGTGGGCACTCATCAGTACAGGACAGCAGATCCTAGAAGCAGTCATCTCCCATAAAGTGGCTCTCCTCCTGACACAGCAGTCTTCACTCCAGCAAAGGCTCTCACTGGCCCTGTGGACAGCAGAGGGGTACAGATGGGCTCAGGGGCCAGCACACAGGCCCATGCGGCAGTACCTCCTGGCAGAGTGTCCCCTCTCATTCCAGTCCACCCTCAGTCTGAGCACATGGCATCTCTACTGCTCTACATATACACCCCTCCTCCCACCTACCAGAAAGAGCTAGAAGCTTCTAGAAGGTCCCTGGCAGTTCCAGCCTCACTGTCACTAGGGGAAGTGTAGAGCACCTTGTCACTTCAAACACTAGACCGCCAACCCACCTCAGGCAGGCGGCACAAGCAGACAGAAATGGCGTCCATTTTAAAAGTGACACTTCTGCAATGGTGAAAATAAAGGTGCGTACACCATTACACAGCATTTATAATTTTCCTCTCACACCACACATGGCATATACATTTCCTACCATGGGGGAGATGTCCCCAAAAGGGGGGGGGGGTTCCTAATATACCTATGTAGGGCAGAAAGCACACACACTTTGCACTGCTAACCAGCGCCAAAGTGTCCAACATCCTGGACCCATCAATTCCATCACAGCAAAAGGGCTAGGGGAAAGGCAAAACGTGTTGGGATGACCCTGCAAGCAGGGCCAAGGCCAACAGTGATTTTGATGGATCAAATGCCCTCTTGAAAACAAATCCTCTACCCTTAAATGTGGCTTCCTATACTCTGCTGACTGCCTTGCCTTCGCCTCCAGATGATGATCAAAGGATGGTAGATAGACAAGGGCATAATAAAGGCCCTGGCAGCCCTCGTGGCATGGGGTGGGTGATCCAACCCTTTAGGCAGCCCCATTGAGCCCAAGACCAATGAATATCTGTGAAATATATACGATGCAGGGGCCCCTCAACACATTTTGCATGGGGCACATCATTTTGGGTTGCAAATAGATGCATTAAAGCAGTCTTTTGAAGTGCATCCGCTTTCAGTGATCACCCCCAAAGATGCCTCCTAGCTGCAACTGAAGCTCCTGGGATTGAATGATATTTTATATAGGAATCAGACCTATTGCTCTTTGATTGGAAGCATGTCAGTAAAATTCAACCCTTGCTGTATTTCATCGGCTATAGTTTTAAAATTATTTTTTTTAAACTGGAGCGCATAGTTAGAGTAAGTACTTGTTCTTATAGAAAAGTTTGAAGCTGCATAAGTCTTTTTCACCGCTGCCCCCACCTTCTTATCAGCCGCATCTGATGGGGCCACCTCTTCAGAAATTATTACTGCTTGAGAAGGTAATCTAGTCGTCAATGTATCCACTCTAACTACAAAAGGAAATTACTAAACACACTTGCGAAGAGGGTAGAGTTTGTACAGGAATCTAGGAAAAGGAGATTTCTCAACGTCCTTCTGCACATGATCCAAAACATTTTATCTGTTTATGGCTGAATGCAATGGAAGGCTTACCAGTCCCTTCTTTTGATCCTGACTGAAAAATCCTTCCTCTTCCTAAGGCTCAGAGGTAGACAGCAAAGACAGATTGTTTCTTCAATGTTGCAGTATACCCCCAAATGTCAACTCCCTGAACAAAGAAAATCCTCCTCTTCCATGCCATTATCTTTTGACCGGCTGGCGAGGTGATTATCACTCTTAAATTTTCAAGGTGGGAGAATACCCTCTCTTGCTGCAAAAGCTGCTTCCATCTTCCTCTCAGTCATACTCTGTAAGGTATCATGAGTCATAGAGTGCCAACAGATAGCCTGGACGTCAGGCGTAGCTTCCTATCCGTCAGGCTCTATATCTAACTGAAGTCTCTTAGCAGATGCCTTGCCTTCCATTTCTTCAATCACAGAATAATGACAGGAGTGTATAGCAACCAACAATGCTTAATGGCAGCCGACAAACACATTAATCCACATAAATATACTTGATTGCTGGCAACTTCCCAGTTTCTCAGTTGCCTGTCAACCAAGTATATCAGCCCCTGAAACGCTTGCAAGATCTCCATGAGAGAAATTGGCAAGCCAGGGGTCCACTCTGGTTTCTTACATGGGGTGTGTGAGACCAAAGTGACAGCCCACAACTCGCTCGTATGCCCGACCACAAGAGCAGGTTGCAACGGGCCATTGTATGCTCTAAACTGACCTTCTCAATAAAGCCATGGATCAGGATCCGCATACCATGGGTACTAATCACGGGCTTGCCGAGCGCAACCCACATCACAGGCTCACAGCCGTCTATCAATTAACTCTTACCTTGCTCCCCAAGGACTTTTTATTGCTGTACACAACAGCTTCATGCTGCTGCAACAACTGATAGGAAACCTTTCTGCCATAAACAATGAAGACCGATGAGAAGGTAATGGTATTTTATCAAATTGATCTTTAACAAGAGACGAAGGGCTAGATGTAGGTCGGTCGGTAACGGCCGAAAATCGGTATTTTCGGCCGTTACCGACCGGTAAATGAGATTTGGTATGTAGGGCCCATAATTTTACAGATTCGGTAAATTTACCGATCAGTAAATTTACCGAATCTGTAAAATACCGAATCGGTATTCATACCTATTCGGTATTTTTGATATGTAGATGAGATTCTTCTGAGTCCCACAACCCTTACCGATTCTGTATTTTACCATCAAATATATTTGATGGTAAAATACCGATTCAGGTGTGCATGCACATGTGTGCATGCACACCTGTGCCATATGACAGGCAGACCTGCCCTTAGGGCAGGTATGCCTGCCACATGGCCCCCGAATCTTTTTTGGGGGTGCTAGAGGGTGTCAAAGTGACACCCCCTGCACCCATGGCAAAATCTGTATTTACCGATTCGGTATTTACCGAATCAGTAAATACAGATATTTACCGATTCGGTAAAAGGAACATCTGGATGTTCCTACATCTCCACCCCTTAGATTTACCGATTTTTAATTACCGAATCGGTATGATTCAGTAATTAAAAATCGGTAAATCTATTTTACCTACATCGGGCCCCTAGTTTTTAAGCATTATATAATTTTGCATATTTTCCTTCCTCAAACATAGGTAGCTGAGACCCCACCATAGTTGTTCCACACCTCTGTGGTGGGACAACATGAGTGTCCGTTGGTTTTAGGATGCCCTATCACCACCACCCCGCACAAGATGAGTCCCCGTATCTCCTCCAGTGATTGAAACCACATCTTGCATCTGACCGATGCAACCGAGATATACAACATTTATATAAAATAGGTTTTGCACAGTGTACACATGTCTATTTAAAAACATTGCACCCCCCCCCCACGCGCCTCCCCACCAGCATGTAACTATTTCTTCCATCACTCCCATCATGCAGGGCAACACCATACTGCATTATTGCACAACAAGTCAGACCGCTCAAATAATCTCAGCTGTATAGGAAAACAAAGGCAAGATTTACAATTGGCCAACTCTGAGACAAACCTCTTAGTTCAAATCTGGGTTTATAGTCATTCTGTGATAATTGGGGCAATTTCGCTTCTGCGGCTGATCCCTGAGACAGAAGCACGTGCCTGTGGGAGAATTTCCAAACACAGTGGTTACCCAAGCCACCGTGACCAAAGTGGTTCTGGTGAGACCGATGCCAGCTGCGGTGTTTCCCTCTGGGTGTGCAGGGTGATACATCTCCTTCATTCCAGCCCAAGTCTGGAGAGGGCAGTCCTTTATGTATGTCATGCCAGAATCCTGCATAAAAATACCTCCCTACCTTTGTTTCTTGAACATCCCTGTGTCACTATGAACATTGGTTGCAGCATTTTTGCCAGCAATGATATTTCATTAAAAAAAAACATTCACACACATAAGATACATCTTTGGAAGACGTTTAACAGCCACTGGGGAGTTTTGGCCCACGTGGAACTGTGAATGCAATGATAGGGGTGAGAAGTTCATCCACCTCCCTTGCAACCCTATGGTGTCAGCTCAGCACTGAGCAATGGGAGCGAAGGCGATGCGACCTGTTCAATTGTACCCAGGTTCACCTTCTAACAGGCATCAAGATGGGACAGCTTGGCCTGACTGGCTGCTGACCCTACTGCCTTTGGACTGATGAGCCTGTCTGTCCAGAAGCAGAAGCACTGCCTGCTGATGGTGGACGGCAGTGACCAACACTAGAACCAGGTGCCAGGCCTGCGCAGAGGCCGTGATACCGGTGTGAGTGAGGACTAGCAGAAAATGCAGATGATGTGGGCATAACCCAGAAGACCAGGGAGTTGACATTAAGACTCCTTTCAGGAGTCATGGAAAACTGCATAACAAACGCATGGAAAATAGTGCTACCATGTGGCAAAACTGTATAGAAAAATGCGACTAGGCATAATACCCACAAATAAATAAAAAAAGGGCTGAATAAGACACTTGTTGTGGAAATTACAGGCAAGGTCGGAGGAAGTGTGTGGAGAAATCATAATACGGCATGAATCGCAGACCTGGGTGCAGTCTCCTTTATAGATGGCTTTACCACCAAATACAGGACATTGGGCATCAGGTATTCTTCTTAACAGGGCTCAGTGGAAAGGATAACACTTCTTACGAGATCTTTACCTCACCCTGTCTGGGTGGCAGTGGCAATCGGGGACCCTCAAAGTTAGAGGATTGCCAGCCAGTGCCAACGCCAGTGGCAGGCACTGTGATAAATCACAATGCCTTTAGACTCACATTCCACGGCTCTCAATAACGGCTATTAACAGGTTTTATAATGGGCTGTGACTGAGAGCTCTGGAATTAAGGCTGAAGGCAATGCAAGTTTCTCATGAGAGAGCACAAGTTTGGAAAAAAATGTATAAGTACGCCATATTTACAAGCACGTAGTTAGTTTAAACATGTTTTGCACACGAGTGTTTTATATCCAGGAGTGAAATATACAGAGTGTTTTATATTCAGTAGTGAAATGTATAGAATGTTAAGTAGAGTAACTATAATTGTAACGGTGTGAGATTAATGTAGAAATGTTGGAATATATGTGAAAACCTCATGTTCTCATGTTAAAAGAATCATGTCCGAATTAAATGTAACTTTGAACTCCAGTATACTGTGTAGGCCTTAGGGCAATTCACAGCAAACCTGAACGTGCTGCTAAATTAATGTGAGATAAGGTTGACATGGTTCTTCCAAATGTACTATTGAACTTAGGGTTAAAAGTATATGCTTTATAGATGTGTTATTTTAGAAACGTATGCTAGTTAAGAATGTTTGCTGTTTAAATCAAGTTAACGTTTTAAGAGTGCAGGGACCTGCTGCATGTAAATCAAGTAGGCCAGAGGAGATAATGTCATGTCGTTTAAATCGTCATGTGCTCGTTAGAGAAGAGGTCGCGAGGTGTCCAGCACAGAGCTTTGAGAGTGTTTTACGACTAAAGATATGGTGGAGTCTGGAATTTGAGGCCCACTGGAGGACGAGCTGTATGCAGGTGCGAGGGTCCTAATCAGCTCGAATGAAAGGGACTTTGTTCAGTGGCGCCTTGCGCAGGCCTGTAGGAGTTTCCAGGAATTTCAGGGGGTATCAGCGCACTGGAGAAGAAGCCTGGGAACCAAGGTCAACTATAACGAGGGTCTTCAAGAGTACCATCATGGAGTTTGCCGCGCAAAGATGTACCACGTGAGGGGCGTCCCAAGGGGCGTTTCTATGAAAAATGTGATTTGGTATTAGGGAAAGAGACCCGGGAGGAGAGCAGAGCAGATGATTTTGGGAGCCTGAGGAAGCGGATGGGTAGGCAGATAGGCTGATCAGGAGAGACCCATTATCAGAGAAGAGACAAAGAGAAGTGCGTGATCTTCTTAGGAAGTCACCACGGCTGACACCTAGAGGGTTAAGATCTTGCTAAGTAGGGATGTCACTTAGTATAGTGTAGGGACAGACTAACTTTAATTTTCTTTTCTGTAATGACTTTGAGATTGCAACTTATATCTATTTTGACAACCCTTATGGTTTTTGAGCTTGTACTTATTATTTTGTTCTTCAGACTTAGATTATTCAAGAAGTTCATGTTTATAGTGATACCAATTTACCTTTTGAATCTCATTTTGAGAAGTTTGTATCTTCAGTTATCTTTGACTTTATATTAAATCTTTAAAACTTAAATTTGGTTGGTGGTCATTTAGAGTGGTGTAAGTTCTTAAATTGATTGACTTATTGTGAGATTACCTTTTACTCAACGACAGGTACCAACGATTCAGTCGACATAGTTTGGGATTTGGTAAGATAATTAGTAACCAGTAATCCCGCGTTAGCAGTTGGTAGCAGAGGATGGTTATCTTCTTGAGGAAGGTAATCTAGAGAGGTTAGTTTACCCCAAGGCCCGAGACGCCGAGAGACGAGCAGCGGAAGAATCGTGTGCCGAAAGGTGCAGACGGTGCGAGAAAAGCAGCAGTATCGGAGAGTGAGTATAAAAAGGGTCATGCGTGAACAGATTGCGGTGTTTTGTGTTGTATTTGTATTGTAATGTCTTGCGGAGTTGAATGCCTGTAGTGTGAATGAGAGAAGGTTGTGAGCGCGCGCAACCTGGTAAGCTGGTTACCTGGTAAACGGGTGAACTGGTGAAATCTTAAGTTCAGGCCAGAGCTTAAGTGGTTTTGGGTGTATTGAACATCCAGGGTAGTTGTCGACCATAGTACGGAGGTCACGAGGTACCATTGACCGCCGTGGATCCAAGATAGGGGGAGTGTAAGAGTGAGTGTATGAGTAACGGACGCTGGTCGAAAGTTACTGTGTGTGAGTAACCTATCGGAGAAGGCGATTGTCTGGAAGTAAACGGAAAGATATTTCGCTAAGTTAAGGTGACAACTACAGAAAGACTGTGGGCGTACAGTCAAGAAAGGTGATCGCTTGGACGGAAGTAATCATTTTTCAGAGTATGAATGGGATGCGTGCATGACCGAGGAGACGAGCTGAGAAAGGAGGGGAACTGCTGCGAAGGGGGACGGGTGACGTCGGCTAGAGCCGCGCTGTGATTGAGCGGTTGGTGTGACGTTAGCTAGAGCCGCGCTCTGGTTGGGCGGCTAGAGTGACGTCGGAGGAAAGTCGCGTACGGATAGGCCAGTTAGTGAGAACGGCGCTGAGATTGGTGGAGTGTCATCAGGAAGTAAACGAACGCGGAGAAAAGAGAAATCATGAAGTGTTTTAAGTGTTTGAAAGGGATTTTTAAACGTAAACGAAGTGAACATTATTATGGGGAAGAGGCTCCGCCGGAGGGTACGCCAGCTCATTATATGGCAACGAATGTGGGGCTGCATACCATATTGTGGATTGGGGCTTGGAATAAGCTTACGGAAGGGAATGAGGAAATGCAGTTCCCGAGGTACGGGACGTTTAAATTAGAGGTGTTACATCGGCTAAAAGCAACCATGTCCTCATTGAAACCCTCGCCCAGACCAACACAGTTTGAGGCTCTTAATGCATGGATTAAGGCTGCACACGACCGAAATTTGAACAGGCGTCAACAAAGACTGACGCGATCGGTAAGGGCAGTGCGAGATTCCAAATGGGATGAGGAGGAAAAGCGTTGGAGGGTACAGACTATTGAGGTGGAGAAAATGTATCCGATGAGGGAGGTGTCAGGAGGAGGAAACCTCATGGAAGAAGACGAGGAAAGCGAGTCGGAGGACAATCTGATAAACAGATTGTTAATGGATAGACCACCTCCGAGAGTTGAGGAAATTGAAGATAGAGGGCTTGCAAGGGAAGATGGGAATGACATAGAGGGATATACACCACTCCCTATATCGGAATGGACACCTATCAAAAGTGGAGAAACACCTCCAAACAACACTGTACAGAGTGTAGTGGGAAGGTTTGTGGTGCAGAAAACGCCAACCACCGAAAGGGCTGAGTCTGTGGGATTACCAGACGCTCTTCAAGTGCCTGTGACCATAGTACCCATAGTTTCGATCTATAACCCTGAGAGAGATAGGGGGGAACAACAAAGGCAATTGGATAGAGAAAGGATCGAGATGGAAAGGAGGAATAACGTGACAAATGCATGGAAGCAGTTGCCAGGATCAGTAACATGGAATACCCCATTAGACATAACTGTCGGTCCCAATTCAGAACAGGGAGGTCCGAGAGGACCAATGGATCTAAGGGGACCACGGCCAAGATCCTATTCAGAGTTAAGAGCTGATTTGAGGGAATGGGACGGGTCCATAGTATCTCCAAGTAACAGGACAAGAACAGAACCAGAGTGGGAAAGCAGGGGTAACGGGACTGTATCTCATTGTGGGGCCAGCGAAAGCAGTCAGGGCCGGGAAGGCCAAAGTCAAGAGAATAGAGGGGATGCATGTCCTACAAATCAGAGAGAACAGCCGGAACAAAATACTAGGATTGTAGAATGTGAGGAAATGTCCCGTCTCTGGGGGAAAGGAGGAGATGAGGCGGTACGGGCTTTTCAGAATAGGTTTAGGTGCCTTCATCATACACTCGGGGAAGACGTTCAACATTGGAGAAAGGAGAACAGCGATAGGTCCCGCCACGCCTCGAATAATCAGGAATCACAGGGAAGTAGGGAGGAAAGAGGGAGTAATGGAACATCTTACCCTGCATCCCGTGAAACTAGCCAGGATGGGGAGAGAGAGGCTAGGAGGCATGAAGGAGTGTTTCACCACCCACCCCGAGAAGATGGAAAGGCATGGGACCTAGAGAGATGGGAACAGGGGAGGACTCCCTATAATTCACCAATACCTAAACGTAGATCTCGGAGCTGGGATGGGAGAGATGCGGATGGAGGAGCTAAATTGAGTGTCTTAAAAGCTGAAATTAAGGCAAAAAGGCTTGATGTTACTAGTTTAAAATCAGATGTTGATGAGATAATAGATGGAACATTGCCTTTGGAAAGGATAGAATTGTATGAACAGGATGAGTTATTGTTCATGGCAAAGGATATTACTAGGAAAGCTAGAGCGTTTCATGAGAAACTGACTGATTTGGCAGATAGATATGCCGTGGATTTGTCTAGGACAAGGGCATTACAGAGTAACCACAGATTACAGTACGCAGACCAGGATCTAGATGAGAAGAGAACTACTGGATTAAAAACACACATAAGAGAGCTGGTATCAGGGATAAGAGTGTGGAGGGAACTGGATAAATGGGAAGAAAGGTGGTCGAAAAAGGGCACGGTTAGACGAAGTACAAATGTGATGACCCCAGAGGGAAGGGTAATGCATATGGAGGCATTCCCTTTGCGAGAAATATCAAATGGAAATTATGTACATGTGCCCTGGAGTAGAGGAGACTTAGCTGCATTCACCAACTCATTTCCGAAGTTGCGGGACAATCCAGTAGAGTGGTATAAGCAGGTAGAAAGGTTTGTTAAAATTTCGAAGGTATTGTGGATTGATTTGAACACGTTGTTTGACATCGTGGTCCCATCTGATCTGTGGACCCCTTGTAAGACTAGTGTTGAATGGCCAAATACTGAACCAGTGAGGGATCTTCGGACTAATGGACCGTCCGAGATTGTCATGCAAAAGTATGAAAGGGTAATAGCATGGCTGAAAGATAAGGTACCACCACAGGACATAGATTGGGTAAAAATAGACCGAACAAGGCAGGAACCCAAGGAGACAGTTCACGAGTTTTATGAAAGGTTATTGAAAACATTCAAGCAATACAGTGGACTAGATGTAATGGATCCCAAAGATATAGGGCAGTTTGTGTCAAAGTTTGTCTTGGGGTTGAGACCTGATATTTGTTTGATGATACAGCAACATTTAATATGTTGGCAGAACAAACCACTAGATGAGATTTTACGTTATGCGAGGTACTGCAGTGACGAGATAGATTCTAAAGCCAAGAATCTAAAGGAGAAATTGATGGTGGTGCAAATGCAGTCCGCTGGGAAGGGTGGCCAGCAGAAACAGGGGATGGGACGAAAGCCAAACGGTCAGAATAAGGACAATGAGGAAGGGCAGAGACCTAGGATAGACTTTGCCACTCTAAAGAAAACGACAAAGTGTCATCAGTGTCACCAGGTGGGGCATTGGCGACGCGAGTGTCCCTTTAACCCTGAAAATGGAGAGTTGGAAGTAGAAGAGCAGGTCCAAGAAGTCCCAGTGCAAAAGGTGACAGTCCCAAGTAATAAGGTGGCCAAAGGGGGGACTTCGGCTCCACGGGCCCAATTCCCACAGCCACCTAAGATAGCAGCTGGGGGAAAGGTCTTTAAACAAATGCCTCTGTTTATCGAGGAAGAAAAGTGTTATTACATTGATCCATTGACAGGACAACGGGTGAGCAGTGAAGAGGACTGTACCCTTGGGGCAGTCCTAGAAGTGGATCAAAGAGGGCCATTTGTTGAGGCAGAAGTGGCAGGGTGTCCCACTACGTTCTTAGTGGACACTGGGGCTACTCGTTCGACTCTGAGATCAGCGGTGGTTCCAGACTTGCCAATGTCAGGGGAAACAATTCAGGTGGTAGGAGTCGCAAATAAAAGAATGACTAGTCCCTTGACAGAACCAGTGTCTGTGAAAATTGGAAACCACATGAACGAACATCAGTTTGTGGTTTGTGACTCGAGTCCGGTATGTCTGTTAGGAAGGGATTTGTTGTGCAAATTGAACTGCACCATATACTGCACCCCGCAAGGAGTGGAGGTACAGACTACCGACGAAGATGCTACTTTGAAGGTGGCCAATTCGAAATCTTGTGTAGAACTATATCCTACTCTGACAATAGAAGATCTTCCCCAAGACCTACGAGATGCAGTGGCGTCAGAGGTATGGGATTTCACAGGAGAAGAAATAGGATTGATTAAGGGGGTAGAGCCGGTAAAAATATTGGTAAAACCAAATGTTGAGTTTCCAAGAACGCCTCAATACAAATTGTCCCAGGAAACGATTGCGGGAATAAAACCTGTGATCGAGTCAATGATACAGCAGGGAATACTGAAAGAAATCGTGGGTAGTCCTTGTAACTCCCCGATTATGGGTTTGCAGAAACCTAGCGGGAAGTTTAGGATAGTTCAGGATTTACGAAAAATTAACAACATAGTCGTTTCATGTTGTCCCGTGGTACCGAATCCATCAGTGATATTGTTTCAAATACCATGTCAAGCAGAATGGTTCACAGTGATAGATCTTTGTCAGGCTTTCTTTTCAATCCCATTGGATGAAGAGAGCAGGTATCTTTTTGCTTTTAAAATGGAAGATCGCGTTTTAACATGGTGTCGAATCCCACAAGGATTCACAGACAGCCCATCCATCTTTAATCAGTTGTTGAAGAAGAATCTTGAGAATCTAGTACTGCCACAGAACTCGGTTCTGGTACAGTACATAGATGACCTACTTGTTGCGTCAGAGACAGAGGAAGCTTGCAAAGCAGATTCAATTGCCTTACTGAACCATTTAGCTGAAAATGGACATAAGGTATCTCCGAGCAAGTTGCAGTATTGTCTGACAGAAGTACAGTATCTAGGGCACAGGTTAGAAAAAGGGAAACGTAAGGTGTCCCCAGAGAGGATTGAGGCGATAATGAAAATGAATGCGCCTACAACACAGAGAGAAGTTAGAATGTTCCTAGGAATGGTGGGTTACTGCCGACAGTGGATAGTTAACTTCTCACTGAAAGCAAAGCCCTTACAGAAACTGACGCACAAGGAGGTGAGTGATCCGGTACCATGGGATGAAGAATGTCTGGTGGCGTTTTTACAGCTGAGAGACGATTTATGTCGTGCTCCGGCTCTGGGAATGCCAGATTACGAAAAGTCATTTTCACTCTATTGCTGTGAGAGAGAGGGATGTGCTTTGTCAGTCTTGGCACAGACCCACGGAAATGCCCGTAGACCAGTTGCATATTTTTCGGCTACATTAGATCCAGTAGCCGCAGCGTTGCCCGGATGTCTCAAATCCGTTGCTGCAACGGGTGTCAGCATTGAAAGGAGTGAGAGTATTGTGATGGGACATCCAGTGGTGGTGTTTGTACCACATTCAGTTGAATTGCTAATGACCAGGACGAAGACGCAGCATCTGACCAATAGTAGGCTCACGCGCTACGAGCAAGTTATACTTGCCGCAGAGAACGTGACTCTCAGGAGATGCTCTGTCTTGAATCCTGCTACTTTGATGCCATTACCTACGGTAATAGAAGGCGAAGGATGTGAAGACCACGATTGCCTTGATGTGACTGAACTATGCACGAAACCCAGACCAGATATTGTGGATGAGCCATTGTCTGACCCCGATGAAATTTATTTTGTTGATGGCTCATGTTTAAGAGACGATACTGGTCGGTTGAGAGCAGCTTATGCTGTTTGTACCATTACTGGAGTTGTGGAAGCCGCTTGCCTGGAAGGAGTACATTCCGCACAGGTAGCAGAAATTATTGCCCTAACTCGTGCCTGCATAGCAGGAAACGGAAAGAGAGTCACCATCTACACGGACAGCCAATATGGTTTCGGTGTGGTTCATGATTTCGGGCAGTTGTGGTCTCAGAGGGGTTACATGACCTCCTCTGGTTCGCCCATTCGAAATGGAGAATTTGTGCGGTTGTTGTTAGAAGCATTGCAAGGTCCAGTTGACATCGCAATCGTAAAATGTGTAGCTCATACTAAGAATACAGATTTTGTGTCACAAGGCAATAGATACGCTGATGAAGTCGCACGCTATTGTGCGGAAACAAATTGTCAAGCTTCCAAGTGTTCAAAGAAAGACATTGCAAGAGAGAAAGACTTTGTTTGAAAAGAAGAGGAAGTGAATGCTGGAAGAAAGTCAAGAACTACACTGTTTGAGAACATGGAGGCTGGCAACCCGAACCGCAGGGCAAAATGTATAGCTGTTACACTTTTAGGAGTAGTGGTTTCTCTTATAATTTTAGTGGTAACTGTTTCATTCCTAGTGGGACACGAAGGGGATGAAACCGCAGTCAAGGAGGATAAGGGAGTATCAACCCCGAAAACTACCATTATTAAAGGGAAGGGAAACATCAATGAGAAAGACAAAGCGTTGTTAGATGCAGAAATAAAAAGGCTTCACACAGATGAGTCACAGGGAAATTACAAGTCAAATGCTTATGCTAAATTGCTTTATGAATATGTTGATGCCATGGAAGTGAAGGATTGTTACGTTTGTATGCAATTACCAGCTTCAGTGGAGGAGGGTATCAGATACCATCATCTTCCGTTGACATATGGAATAACGTGCAGTTTATTGTTGAGCATGTTTTATGGACGAGAAGGATTCGAGTATTATTTCTCGAATTTCGACTCGACATTGCCAGAGGTTCCGAATTTCAAGCATTTGAACAAATGGGACTACTACAAAAGCGAAGACAGATTACACAAATGGTTTATTCCATGGAAAACGTTAGATACTTCACATGCTCGAAGGAACAATCTGACTTGTCAAATATCAGAAGTTGAGAAAAAGTTTATAGCACAGGTAGATACTAGATACAGGAGGCAGAAGATTTTGAAGGCATCAGGACAATGGGAAACAGATTGGACCAAGGAGGAAAGGGCACATCAAAGAAAAGGTAGTATTGGTCCAATTGCTTTGGATAAGGATAAACGGGGAAAACTGTGCATTCACAGGAGTTACTCCTATTATGAAAACTTTTATGTAGGTCAAGTCCATTGTGAACATGCCTTTCAAATGGAGTATTACTCTAAGAACTTTTTGAAAGGGATGCAAGCAATACCAAATGTATATTTTGTATGTGGAAGAAATGCCTATGTGAAGTTACCAGATAATTGGTACGGATCATGCTATCTGGCTGTTGTCTTCCCTAAAATATATCATGTTGAGAATTTAGACACGCCTAAGAAGGAAATATCAACTAGATGGAAACGAGGGCTGGGTGCAGCAGAAGTAGTTGGAGATGTACTAGGTGCTGCATTCCCTTTCTTAGGATTGATAATGAATGACATCAAAATTAGGAGGTTAGCTACAGTCGTAGATAGGCTATCTGCCAGTACTGCAAGATCATTGATGCTGATAGAAGGTGAGATGCAATCGATTAGGGCACTGGTTCTTCAGAACCGACTTGCTTTAGACGTTCTGTTAGCAAAAGAGGGAGGAGTCTGTAAGGCTTTGAAGGTCCAGGAATGCTGTACTTACATTCCAGACAATTCAAAACCTTTAGAGAAGTATATACAAAACATCACTGCCATACATTACGAAATTGAGGACCTAGCAAAGGTAAATGTGTGGGAAAAAGTAGGTCATGGAATGGGTAAAGTTGGAAGTTGGTTTGCCAACTTAGGAAAGGGTATCGTTTGGTACATACTGAAACCCATCATCATAATAGTGATTTGTGTAATCACTTTGTGGGGATTGGTGCGTTTGTATCAATGTTATAGAGCAAATAGGTTGCAGAGAACTATGAGGAAACAGGAGGAAGAGTTGACAGCAATGCAGGATTCTCAATACAAGAGTCTGAAAGCATTGGAGAGTATGAAAAGAGGTGGCACAACCATGACTTCACTTTGAAGGGTTCTACATTTTTAGTGTCTTGGTGATGATGACCCCTGAAGGTCATCAAAGGGGGGACTGAGAGAGCACAAGTTTGGAAAAAAATGTATAAGTACGCCATATTTACAAGCACGTAGTTAGTTTAAACATGTTTTGCACACGAGTGTTTTATATCCAGGAGTGAAATATACAGAGTGTTTTATATTCAGTAGTGAAATGTATAGAATGTTAAGTAGAGTAACTATAATTGTAACGGTGTGAGATTAATGTAGAAATGTTGGAATATATGTGAAAACCTCATGTTCTCATGTTAAAAGAATCATGTCCGAATTAAATGTAACTTTGAAATCCAGTATACTGTGTAGGCCTTAGGGCAATTCACAGCAAACCTGAACGTGCTGCTAAATTAATGTGAGATAAGGTTGACATGGTTCTTCCAAATGTACTATTGAACTTAGGGTTAAAAGTATATGCTTTATAGATGTGTTATTTTAGAATCGTATGCTAGTTAAGAATGTTTGCTGTTTAAATCAAGTTAACGTTTTAAGAGTGCAGGGACCTGCTGCATGTAAATCAAGTAGGCCAGAGGAGATAATGTCATGTCGTTTAAATCGTCATGTGCTCGTTAGAGAAGAGGTCGCGAGGTGTCCAGCACAGAGCTTTGAGAGTGTTTTACGACTAAAGATATGGTGGAGTCTGGAATTTGAGGCCCACTGCAGGACGAGCTGTATGCAGGTGCGAGGGTCCTAATCAGCTCGAATGAAAGGGACTTTGTTCAGTGGCGCCTTGCGCAGGCCTGTAGGAGTTTCCAGGAATTTCAGGGGGTATCAGCGCACTGGAGAAGAAGCCTGGGAACCAAGGTCAACTATAACGAGGGTCTTCAAGAGTACCATCATGGAGTTTGCCGCGCAAAGATGTACCACGTGAGGGGCGTCCCAAGGGGCGTTTCTATGAAAAATGTGATTTGGTATTAGGGAAAGAGACCCGGGAGGAGAGCAGAGCAGATGATTTTGGGAGCCTGAGGAAGCGGATGGGTAGGCAGATAGGCTGATCAGGAGAGACCCATTATCAGAGAAGAGACAAAGAGAAGTGCGTGATCTTCTTAGGAAGTCACCACGGCTGACACCTAGAGGGTTAAGATCTTGCTAAGTAGGGATGTCACTTAGTATAGTGTAGGGACAGACTAACTTTAATTTTCTTTTCTGCAATGACTTTGAGATTGCAACTTACATCTATTTTGACAACCCTTATGGTTTTTGAGCTTGTACTTATTATTTTGTTCTTCAGACTTAGATTATTCAAGAAGTTCATGTTTATAGTGATACCAATTTACCTTTTGAATCTCATTTTGAGAAGTTTGTATCTTCAGTTATCTTTGACTTTATATTAAATCTTTAAAACTTAAATTTGGTTGGTGGTCATTTAGAGTGGTGTAAGTTCTTAAATTGATTGACTTATTGTGAGATTACCTTTTACTCAACGACAGGTACCAACGATTCAGTCGACATAGTTTGGGATTTGGTAAGATAATTAGTAACCAGTAATCCCGCGTTAGCACTCACATCGGGCCAAAATAATAAATTAAAAAACATACTTACCTACACTTCCTCGTCACCTCGAATCCTCCTGGAGCCTCAGCCAACCCACTCCAAATCCCAATGCTGCCCTCATGCTGCAGATGAGCAAAATGATAGTAGCGCACAGGGATTGGCTGGAGCGGGCTGCCTCAATGCGGGCCGACCGACTTGTCGCCGCAGGGGACCCTCATAAGAGGGCGGACCCCTTAGTGCCACAAGATGGCAAGCATGGCAGCCCTGTAAATCGTCAGCTCCTCAGCTGAAGGCGTCAGCGTCACCAAGCATGTCAGACTGGCCGTCGCAAGACAGCTGGTCAAAGTGACATGCGCAGTGTAAACTGGTAGTGTGAGCACCACTCCCTTGCTGCCAGTCAGAAGCAGCACGCCCCCAAACACTGCTCGGGCTGGGAGCAGTGAAAAATAAAATGGTAATTCATTTTATAACTATTTTATTTTTAACTTCTGCTGCAATGGCAGCGGGGGGGGGGGGGAGGGAGGAGGAGGACAGACGCTCCTGTGCCCTAATTGGAGGCGGGCGAGCCGCCGCTGCTGGGTGGTTAGAAAAATATATGGCCTTATGTCCTTCAGGTAAAATATGCACTCTTCTATCCTGAATGTAAAATGGATTCTATTGTAACTACTTTTCGATAAATAAAAAAGGTCATATTAAAAAGTTTAAAAAAAAATATATATATATATATATATATGGCCAGATACTTAAAAACAGATTCCAACTTCAGAGGAGCGATTGTTCGAGCCCTACCAGTGGATGCTGGTGCTTAGAACTTTTTCTCTGATACATGTGCAAAAACGTGCCCTCCGTTCTGTCCCAACTAGTTTTCCAGGTGAATGCTTGTGCACCTACGGACCTAAATCTAGCAGTTTTGGGGGACTGCTGGGCAAGGCTGGTTCCTTTTTTTCATGGGTAGGCTGTGGGGAATACCCAGACCAGACATTTTACTCAAAAAACCTCCCTTGAAATAGTGGTGGAAATGTTTTAAAAATCAGACAGACAAAATGTTGCCTCTTTGCGAAGCCCATAACCCTAGACAATCCTATGTAGAAACACCTTGTTAGTTTTTCAAATATATATTGTATCAATTAGAATGAAATTGAGTTTGTTTTAGTAGTACATCTCACTAAGGATGAGTGTGAAGGAGAGAGACAGAAAGATTCTGTTTCTAGGAGTGCTTGGGTACCTGTATATCTCTACCAGGTGCCTGTGCGTCCAGTGGTCTCTGTGCCAGTTAGTCTTTTTTTTCCTGTAGGCCTCTGTGTTTTGATTGTGTTCATGGGTGTCTGCGCGTGTATTGGTGTGTGTGCATGGGTTTATGAGTATTTTTTCTGTGGGATAAATGTTTTTGACATCCATTTCCGGAATGTTTGGAATGGGTGATACTTTTTAAGGAGTTCCAGGGTAATTAGGGGTTACTGGATTCAAACGCTTAGAATGCGAACCAATTACGCTGTGGTCCTGGGGTTTAACCATCTTTTGTACCCCAAACTTAAGACCAAGTGCACCCCTTCAGAATCTGAAGCACAGGATGATTAGGTAGAGGGATCCAAGGCTTATTCGGGCATGTGGTGTGTGGAAGAAACTCATGACTCAATTAAGCAAGTAATCAACGAATGCCCAGTAAAAAAGTAAAAACACTTTATTCACAGAATTTGGTTAAATACTACAGGGCTTATGTACAAGCCCCTTGAGCCGCCAGTCTGTCACCTTTCACATATTAAAAGTGACACTCTGGTGGCGCAATGAGTTTGTAAATAAGCCCCTACAGCCCATATTCTGAAAGGAGGCAGGCAATGCAGCGCAGCACCCAATGATGCTTCGCTGTGTTGCGTGACAGGGAGAGAGAAGGAGAATGCCATATTCACAGAGATATGGCACTCTCCTCCCCTCTCCCTAGTGTTGATGCTAATTTTAGCTGCTGTGTGCCAGGTACACACCTTAGGGCCATAGTGCAAGGGTGTCTCTGTGAGTCTAGCGTTGGTTTTGTACAGGAAAGGTACCCTTCCTGTGCAAAATACTATGCCTAGACACGTTTAAAAGCTGTTCCTACTTTGTATGTGTGCTGTATAGTGCAGCACATATGCGAAGTCGGAAAATAAAAGAGAAATGAAAACATTTCTCTGTTGAACGCCTCCTTTCCAGCGGCATTCATTTTTGGCGCTAAAACCTCATTACCAATGTTAGCGAATAGGGTTTGGCGTCAAAAAGCATGGGTAGTTGTATGGGAATGCCAATGCACACCCATGTAACACCCCCTTGATGCAAAGTACTGCAAAGCAGCATGGTCTTGGACTGCCGGCCACCTCCCCCCTTAAAACACTGACTGAATTTCCCAACTCAACCAATCGACACATGGGGGTCTTTGGAAGTCAAGGGGGGGTACGGGCCCCCCCCCCTGGCCGTATTTATTAAAATATAAAAACAAATCAAAAATTTTAATCAAATAAACATTTCTGACAATTATTAAAATGCACACTTTTCAGAAGATTAGATTGACATCCGTTTCGACATGGTATGATGGGCTAACCTTAACAAATAGCTAGTACAGCGTGTTTCCTAACGTAATCTAATCATCCTGAAAATAAAACTGCATTCTAATATTTTTAATAAAGTCCTACGGCAAGGTCACCAACCGGTGTCAGATCCTTTTACAGCTGCGCTCTCACGTTGAAGATGCGCATGCGCAACCCAGGGCACGTTACACCCACGTGCGCTCCCTGAACTCCATTTAACCATAACAGGAGGGCCCAGACACTCGCGCACCTTAGTGACGTCACAGTGTTGTGAGGGGTGGCTACCAGCCTGAGGAAAGCGTAGACTCCCTCCCCCGCACCCTTTAAAACGGGATATCATATCCTGCCCCTGAAGTTCTGAGAGAGACCAATGGCCCCTCCCGCGGGCGGCCCCTTTCGTGAATGGGTCCGCCCCCCCGTAAGGACCTTAAAATGCTGCTCACCGATTAATGACCTTACCGCCAGACACACATAATAAATACGACATTGCTATTCTAAAAGGAAAAAAGGCCTAAGGAGAAAATTGTTAATACACAGCACAGCACAAAACATATACATATACAGATACTCCTGTAAGCGGGAAAAAAGGCCTAAGGAGAGAATTAGTTAAATATCACGGCACTGCCCAAAATATTTACATCTGTTCTACCTTCCAGTAAACGGGAAATTCAAGGCCTACTGGATCAAACCCCCTAAACCTATAGTCCGGCACATTGACCAACCTTATTCTTACCATTCGCCAGGCCCCAAGGTCTGCTAACAAGGGATGGAGGGTGGGGAAAATTACACTGCCCCACGGTGGGGCGAGGAGCGAGCCTGGGAGCGCGGGCACAAAGAGGCCGCTTCCCGCGCTCCCCAGGCTTTTAACCCTTTCGCCGCCGCGACCCCGCCCCCTCGCCCCGGAAGCACACCAGTACTTCCGGGGCGAGGGCGCGGGGCAAGCGGCCCCGAAAGGGACGGGGTGTGGGAGGGGCCGGGCCCCGCCATGCTTGCGTGGGGGCCTATTGGCCCCCCCTTGTATCATGGTCTTGGACTGCCGGCCACCTCCCCCCTTAAAACACTGACTGAATTTCCCAACTCAACCAATCGACACATGGGGGTCTTTGGAAGTCAAGGGGGGGTACGGGGCCCCCCCCTGGCCGTATTTATTAAAATATAAAAACAAATCAAAAATTTTAATCAAATAAACATTTCTGACAATTATTAAAATGCACACTTTTCAGAAGATTAGATTGACATCCGTTTCGACATGGTATGATGGGCTAACCTTAACAAATAGCTAGTACAGCGTGTTTCCTAACGTAATCTAATTATCCTGAAAATAAAACTGCATTCTAATATTTTTAATAAAGTCCTACGGCAAGGTCGCCAACCGGTGTCAGATCCTTTTACAGCTGCGCTCTCACGTTGAAGATGCGCATGCGCAACCCAGGGCACGTTACACCCACGTGCGCTCCCTGAACTCCATTTAACCATAACAGGAGGGCCCAGACACTCGCGCACCTTAGTGACGTCACAGTGTTGTGAGGGGTGGCTACCAGCCTGAGGAAAGCGTAGACTCCCTCCCCCGCACCCTTTAAAACGGGATATCATATCCTGCCCCTGAAGTTCTGAGAGAGACCAATGGCCCCTCCCGCGGGCGGCCCCTTTCGTGAATGGGTCCGCCCCCCCGTAAGGACCTTAAAATGCTGCTCACCGATTAATGACCTTACCGCCACAGGCCAGGTAGTTTACCGACTATCTGGCCCCCCCCAACCGCCTACACTGAAAGGTCATAACTTCATAAACCAAAAACCCTCTACCCCTGCTATTTAGTTCCCTATCCCTAGGGCATCCCCGCCTCTGTCCATTGGACCCCCCACCTCATTATCAGCCGACTGTTAGTCTACTTGGTCCTGAGATGACCCCCTGTGGGATAATCTGCGATTGATGTGTATGCAATAGTTACTCAAACCAAGTGTGGATCCTCTTTATCGAGTGATTCTTCACCGAGTGACTCCTTGCACTCGCCTAGGCCCCCCCCCCCTTTTACGTGCCGCCTGGGGAAAACTGAGCCCCCCCTATGGTGCAGCCTGGGTCCTATCATCTTTACCCCATGTCATACCATGAATGAGGGTGTGGGGGTTACCCATCCACACCTAGCCACTACGCTCTGGAAAGTGTTAAGTGTATGGTACTACTTTTACCATGGACGTCCTTACTTCCTGAACAGGGGAACTGGGGCGTTGCATAGGCCTATCATTCCTGGGGTTGCCGAGGCTAGGAATGCACACCCTTGTGTACTTCCCCATCTCCACCGTTGTCACTACCGATTGTTGATCTATGCATATACCCTGCTGACACTGGTGGCCCTGCGTGCACAGGCGCCGTTACTGGAGGTATACAATATCCTGTTAAGGCAAATACTGCCATATTTGTGCCACAACATCCTGCTACATTACTGCCGCCAGCCCAATTAGGGGCCTACACACCAAAACAATCAACTCTGTGTTGGCACCTCCTGCGTCTTTTGATCGCTCGCCCATCACACTTGCGTTGCTGTATGCCATCCTCTACCTGACGTAAGCATCCCTTGGGCTGTCCACCTGTAGCAGCTGTTGTGATGCGGAGCACTCCAGATATCCACCATGGACCCGGCCATACATAAATGAAAAAGATAAACACAAACCATTAGTGTTTCTGGCGATAACTGCTGTACACGTGCTAGTCTTACATTGCCATCACTTGCTACTTTTGAGATACAAATAGCGTCAGATGCATACACCTAAACACTTCCGACTTAAGTGTTGAGCATAACCTTAGTTTGTGTCCCCTGTAGCGTGACTGTATTAGTGTTACGAAGAGTGCCCTGTGAAACGGCCTTCATTAACGAATACTACCCAGTGTGTAGTGTAGTGACACAAAGCATGGAGTCCCCAGTGCATAGATAGCGCCCTCATGACTCCTTAAGGATGATTAGGATATCAATTTAAAGGAACAGTCAGTTCGTATTGGCGCCCACCCACCCAATCACAATTTGATGCGATATACGTATTCTAAGTATCGAACCCCTCCCGCCTGACTGTTGGCTTCGACCGTGGCTGACAATGGTAACGCGTAATATAAATAAGGGGCCACCCTAATCTATATATATTATTCATATGATAGCACACTGAGCATCATTCCCTTAACAAGTTGCAGGTAACAGGTGGCCCTCCAGCTGCCACACAGGATTTTTCAATCAATTCCTAGCACACCGCCACCTATTGTAAATCATGATGCAACATTAGTTTCAAGAGATCCGGGTTTAATGTGGTACCGTTCATCCCCCAGTTCAGCCCTGTTCATATGCAACTCTGTCTGACCCTCCAGCCCATATTAGAGCACCAGCAGTGTCAGACCTACCTCTTTATACAAAGTGAGTCCTATGCGTGCCCCATGTCCTCTGAGAAAAATTACCTGAAACTAACAGGCCTACAATGGAATGGTAATTTCCAGGCTGACATTTGGCACGGCCGCTAAGTGCCAAATGCTGTTAATTAAACACGCAAGTGCACACCGGTGACCCTGAACTAATATTGTCAATATTCCCGATAGATATGTCCCTTACGTGGCCACTTCAGCATGTACCTCGGTCCGGGGGCGTCAAAGGTTTTCTACCACTGTAACCAGGCTTGAATCGCACGGTGCCTGGTAACTCGTGCTACACATTTCATAGATCTGGCTAGATCAATGTTTAAAGCATTTAGTACCATCTCCCGAGCATCTCAATGACCAGGGGTACCACTATAAACCCAATTTAAGTAATTCAGACAAAACAGGGCTCCTTGCACCCATCTCCCGAGCATCTCAATGACCAGGGGTACCACTATAAACCCAATGTAAGTAATTCAGACAAAACAGGGCTCCTTGCACCAAATTTAGGTTTTATAAGAAATCCACTGGAGGATTCACTCTCTTGGTCCGAGTGGTAAAGCCCTGGAAGTCAATGCCACCTAAGTCTTGCTGCATTCAGTGATGCATAAAGTTCAGAAGAGAAGGGTTGGATGTTCATGAGATAACCATGTGACGCACCCACCACAGGAATGAGCAAAAAATAAAAACATCAATCCCAGAGCCATCCTGAGGTCCGGGCCCGCCCCATCCAGAAAACAGACCCAGGGACTTGCTGCTGTCATTGTTTCTAAAAATTCCAAGAAACCAACCCTCCACACCAGAATGACATTCCGGACTGATGAGCGCTGCCTATTTGACAGTCCCTACCGTCGCATTCAGTGATGCCTACAGTTTCAGAAGAGAAAAGCAAGTTGGATGATTACATGTCAGACAAACCTCTCGCTATGCTCACCTAATTTGGCTCCCTGATCCGGCTATATCCATGTTTAAGGCCTTCTGAGCCACCTACAAATCATCTCAAGGAGGAAAGGGGGAACACTACCTACAGAACGTATGTAATGCAGACAAGAAAGGGGGGCAACACCTCGAATTCCCACTCAAGTTTCCATGAGGGCTCCCTTTCATGTCCCAATGGCCAAGCCCTGGCAGCCATAGTCACCTAATGTGCGTTGCCTTCAGGAATGTTTAAAGTGCAACGCACCCCCATAGGAATGAGCAATAATTCAGATATCGATACACGAGCCATCATGAGCCCCGAGCCCGTCCCAGCTAGTAGGTGGAGAAAGAAAATCAAATCAAAACCCAGGGGAGAAGTTATGGCATGACGTCATGGCCTAAGAGCCTTCCCCAGCTAACAACCTTTGAAAAAACTTTGTAGGTATGATGTTACTTGTTGTTGTACCATACATCTGGATGCCGAGACTACTAAAGGTGGAACCGCATAACCAATCCGCCATCAGAAGTCACATCACGAGTCAATGCTCGATTAAGAAGGGCAGACATGCTGAGAAAAAAAAACAACCACCACAGTCCACAGACAGACATTACAACACGTGATTAACACCTGCAATGGGGAATCACACCGGTCGGCGGTTGTGATCAGTGAGACAGCAGAATACCAACAGCAGTAACACAGAAGGGCAAAATTGGGTTAAGCCGCTGCACTAGCACATGAAGGAACGGTCCCTGCCACCTCTTCAAACAGGCGCCCTCCGGTCAGTCATGACCAACACTGCCCAAGAATGTCGCAGTATGTTTGTGGAACGTGGCCATTGACGTAATTACGGGTGTTTGGATACACCAGTTAAGGCATGCCAGTGTCTGACATGGCGTGGCATGTTAAGCATTTCAAGCTAGGGGTCCTGCTCCTGCTGCACTCAAACCTAGGCATTAAAAGAAAGGTCTGCTGATTCGGTGCCGCAATTTGAGGCGAAATGACATGCTGCTCACCACACAGAGCAGGTCAGGTCAGAGTACGTAGCAGAGACCCATGGACTAGTCGTCCTTGCACATCCGATCTTGAGGTACGTTTGAGCAAACGTTGACCATCAAATTTGCATTAATTTTACTTCATGACAATGACAAAATTCTAGCTTTTTGTAAGTATTCAATGAGAGGCTGATACCTCACTTTTGAGTTTAATATGGAAGAGCAAATAACTAGAGCTGGCACAAAGTGTACCATCCTTCACTTACACCCTAAAAGGGTCAATCTATAAGGCTAAACGTCCATATAGGCCACTGATTGTTTAGTACATCAGAAGGGCCAATATTTTTTAGTAAGCACATGCGGATACTCGTACAGCAACTATTCAAAAGGGTGAACCAGGTTCTCGACAGTCTGAGACCCCTAACCACTGTATCCCGGTGCGGTGTTCCAACAGGAAACATGCAACGCGCATCCAGCAATCCTCAGGAGTGAGGAGGGATTAAAGAATAGTATTCTTGCCAGCCCCCATATCTAAAAGCCTCACCAGTCAAGCAATTCTCTTGGTCTGAAGTGCATCCTTATTAAATGTTCGTTGAGAGTAAGCTTCAAACAGAGTTTGACTCTCAAACCTAGCACCTGGTGTGTAATTTAGCAATTTAGGCAAGAGGTGAATAGATACGAAAAGTGAGAAATTAGAGCAACGTATGTAATTACGCTAATTATTACTATTTATGTAGCGCACAATACAGCTGTTTTTAGAACATACTAATAAAGTATGTTTACTTTTATCCCAATCAATAGAACCCGTGTCTTTGACCAAAGACTAACAACGATTGAGCTAAACATGCAAGGTTTGAAATGCATGCTTTATACACACCACGCAGGCGATTTCGGCGGCAACATAACACACGCTGCTGTTACTAGCATATAATGTGTCATTCACGCAACACACCAAACCCACTGAGCCGCCTTACACAGATTTGCTTGCACATCATCACACACGATGCTCTGCAGAAAACACTTTATAAGTTAACGCTCTGGGTCATTATGAATCTTGACCTCTGAGCAGAGTTTCCACAGACCATCCGTAGTAAGTGTTTACCCGGTTAAGATATCTTCCGATATTATAGCATGAGATTTGCCGGCCACAAACTGACTCCGGAGGCTGCTACGCCAGCCCCGCTGCAGTACCCATCAATAGCGGTCTCGTCTGAACTATCGCACAGAAAACCAGCAAGCACACCCTTAATCTGGCTTTTCTCCCCTCTCTCAAACTCTTCGAGAGCAGAGATTTTTTGGCGCAGTGCAAGTACTGCTGTGTAAGTACCGCACGCTAACCAATTGCGCCACTGGGGCTCACTGATTTCAACCCTTCCCAGTTGAGCCATCTAGAGCTGACCAAGTCGATACTGGCACTGCTTCCTTATACACTGAGCAAGATCGCCTCACCTAATAGCATGTTGTCATGATTATTTAAATTACAGTCCTAATGGAATAGTTTTGTGAATTCTGCTATATCATGTGCTCCGTCTATTCAACACCCCATACATTTGCCAGTTCCGACACAATCTAGGAGAAACTTTTGATTGTTTGCAATTAGCGCATAGTACGAATTACCCCCAAAAATGTCACTGAAGGCAGTTGAGGTGGACACACGCGGTCACAAGGCTCACCCATAAAGATGCGGTCTCCGCTTTTCTTCGTCCGTGGGAAACGCCGGTCATCGCCGTCTTTGTACTGCCTACGGGGGGACTACTCTTCGGCCGGCCATGGCAAAGGCCACTCTAACAGGCCGTTCCCCGCGCTCAGTTGCGCCGCTCCATCAACACCTTCACACGGAACCTCTGGGAACCACCGGGGCTTGAAAAGACGCCTCTCCCGCCTCCATGTCCATCGCGTTCTTCGTGATCCCGCACGGGTTCGCAGTCTGTACCACCTGTAGCTGAAAAATAAAAGACAGGATTATTCCGCCCCTCGCTGGGGGGGGGGCACGGAGCAAGCCCGGAGGTGTACTCCCCTGCTTCAAACGACATGCCGCCAGCGAGCCAAATCCAAGTCCTGGCGCCTCCGCTCCCCAGGGTGTGCTCCTACGAAACGCCAATTACTGAACCTGAAAAAGAAAACAGAAAATTACACTGCCCCACGGTGGGGCGAGGAGCGAGCCTGGGAGCGCGGGCACAAAGAGGCCGCTTCCCGCGCTCCCCAGGCTTTTAACCCTTTCGCCGCCGCGACCCCGCCCCCTCGCCCCGGAAGCACACCAGTACTTCCGGGGCGAGGGCGCGGGGCAAGCGGCCCCGAAAGGGACGGGGTGTGGGAGGGGCCGGGCCCCGCCATGCTTGCGTGGGGGCCTATTGGCCCCCCCTTGTATTGTTTCACGCTGCTTTGTGTTACTTTTACAAACAAACCAACGCAAATAAAAATTTACATTGGTTTGTAAATCCCAAAAGAGGCTTCGAGTCGGTTTTGTGTTGATCAAGTAACGCTTACCCAACGCTAAACCTCTGGGTATCTGGGCCCACATGTGGAATGTGCAGGAAAAAGGAAATGTACGCAGTTATCACCAGGCAGTCGGTGCTCCCTTGATGTTTCTCCCAGGCTCTCGTACGTGTCACACAAGATTAGGCTGAAAACATATTCAGTGCCTCGGGGCTTGTGTGATAAGAATGTTTTTTACTTTCCAAAGGCTGTGGACACAACAATAGGAAGGTGGCAAGGTGTGTTTGTCTTTAGGCTTTATGCACAGCTGCCTGGAAACTTTTTCACGAGCAACAGAGGCAACTGGTAACGAGAGCCTTTTACCTCTGGTGATGGAATCAAAACGGAGCACTGAGTAAACACTTTTAGTACCGGACCCTCAGGATAGTGAGGCGGGGTGGGGTGGGCAAATCACTTAATCTCTCCGTGTCTGAATGTGTAATGTAAATACGGTGCTCATGGAAAGCGCTCCAATACCTTCGGGTCGACTTCGCGCTATATAAAATATGCACAAAAAAAGACCCAGAACGTAATCAGGCAAATGACATGTATTAACTCATAGGCCAGCCAGGGCGACACTTTGGAAATATCAAGTATTTTAATAATCACATCTAAAATAATGTACATGAAATGCACAGGTGATTTAGACCTGCTCGTCAGTGCGCATGGAGGCCTCTTTGTCCTTTGGTCGGTGTGAAAGGAACATGTAGGTCTGTTGCAGTGTGTGTACGGCGCCCTGTGTTGGTTTGTTTGTGTGTGTGGGGGTTACCTGTATACATAGCTGCCTGAAAACATGAGAGCGTGATGTCTGCAGTTATTTGTGAGTTTATGCGTGTGTTCACTATACAACAACCAAACCTGCTGGAGTTGCATGTGCTTGATGACTTCGGGCATGGCATGAGTCCTCATCTTGGTCCCAAGTCTCCCCATTGGCCTGGACGGGACGGGGCTTAGGACGTTGGTTTTTAAGCGGGCAGCAGGCCCAAGCGCCCGCCACGAGCATTTTTCCAGTGTTTATTTACAAACATTCTTTCTGCTTCGGCGCTTTCTGCTGGGCTTGTGTTCCGCCCTGAAGTGCGCAAACAGTGCCATGAAAAGCCGCTCAGAATGTTTTCCAGCAGGGCTGAAGGTGACCCCGAGCCCTGCTGTGCACCTATGGTCTCACGCGGCGCATTCCCCGCATACCTCAGCAGGTCACTGGCCTGGGATCAGTGAGGGAGAGCGGCCCTACACCCAGCAGCCTCCCAGGCCACCGGCCCGTGACCGACTCTACCCCAGACCTGCCGGCCTTTAAAAGACATCGGCCTACAGCCGACTTCCCGAGAGCTCCAGATCCCTAAGAGGCCAAGGGGCAGAGAACTTTTCGCCAGCCTTACTGGCCTTTCCACCAGCGCTGCCTGTTCATCTGCATCAGGCTAGCCTTACACACCAGCACTGCCTGTTCGTCTGCATCAGGCTAGGCTTAATGGCCTTTCCACCAGCACTGCCTGTTCATCTGCATCAGGCCAGCCTTACTGGGCTTTCCACCAGCACTGCCTGTTCATCTGCATAAGGCTAGCCTTACTGGCCTTTCCACCAGCACTGCCTGTTCATCTGCATCAGGCTAGCCTTACTGGCCTTTCCACAAGCGCTGCCTGTTCATCTGCATCAGGTCAGCCTTACTGACCTTTCCACCAGCGCTGCCTGTTCATCTGCATCAGGGTAGCCTTACACACCAGCACTGCCTGTTCGTTCGTCTGCATCAGGCTAGGCTTAATGGCCTTTTCACCAGCACTGCCTGTTCACCTGCATCAGGCCAGCCTTACTGGCCTTTCCACCAGCACTGCCTGTTCATCTGCATCAGGCCAGCCTTACTGGCCTTTCCACCAGCACTGCCTGTTCATCTGCATCAGGCCAGCCTTACCGGCCTTTCCACCAGCACTGCCTGTTCATCTGCATCAGGTCATCCTTACTGACCTTTCCACCAGCGCTGCCTGCTCATCTGCATCAGGCTAGCCTTACTGGCCTTTCCACCAGCACTGCCTGTTCATCTGCATCAGGCTAGCCTTACTGGCCTTTCCACCAGCACTGCCTGGTCATCTGCATCAGGCCAGCCTTACTGGCCTTTCCACCAGCACTGCCTTTTCATCTGCATCAGGTCAGCCTTACTGACCATTCCACCAGCGCTGCCTGCTCATCTGCATCAGGCTAGCCTTACTGGCCTTTCCACCAGCACTGCCTGTTCGTTCGTCTGCATCAGGCTAGGCTTAATGGCCTTTTCACCAGCACTGCCTGTTCACCTGCATCAGGCCAGCCTTACTGGCCTTTCCACCAGCACTGCCTGTTCATCTGCATCAGGCCAGCCTTACCGGCCTTTCCACCAGCACTGCCTGTTCATCTGCATCAGGTCATCCTTACTGACCTTTCCACCAGCGCTGCCTGCTCATCTGCATCAGGCTAGCCTTACTGGCCTTTCCACCAGCACTGCCTGTTCATCTGCATCAGGCCAGCCTTACTGGCCTTTCCACCAGCACTGCCTGTTTTCTTCTGCATCAGGCCAGCCTTACTGGCCTTTCCACAAGCGCTGCCTGTTCACCTGCATCAGGTCAGCCTTACTGACCTTCCCACCAGCGCTGCCTGTTCATCTGCATCAGGCTAGCCTTACACACCAGCATTGCCTGTTCGTCTGCATCAGGCTAGGCTTAATGGCCTTTTCACCAGCACTGCCTGTTCATCTGCATCAGGCCAGCCTTACTGGCCTTTCCACCAGCACTGCCTGTTCATCTGCATCAGGCCAGCCTTACTGGCCTTTCCACCAGCACTGCCTGTTCATCTGCATCAGGCCAGCCTTACCGGCCTTTCCACCAGCACTGCCTGTTCATCTGCATCAGGTCATCCTTACTGACCTTTCCACCAGCGCTGCCTGCTCATCTGCATCAGGCTAGCCTTACTGGCCTTTCCACCAGCACTGCCTGTTCATCTGCATCAGGCTAGCCTTACTGGCATTTCCACCAGCACTGCCTGTTCATCTGCATCAGGCCAGCCTTACTAGCCTTTCCACCAGCACTGCCTGTTCACTCTGCATCAGGCTAGCCTTACTGGCCTTTCCACCAGCGCTGCCTGTTCATCTGCTTCAGGCTAGACTTACTGGCCTTTCCACCAGCACCGCCTGTTCATCTGCATCAGGCCAGCCTTACTGGCCTTTCCACCAGCGCTGCCTGTTCATTTGCATAAGGTCAGCCTTACTTAGCTTTCCACCAGCACTGCCTGTTCATCTGCATCAGGCCAGCCTTACAGGCCTTTCCACCAGCGCTGCCTGTTCATCTGCATCAGGCCAGCCTTACTGGCCTTTCCACCAGCGCTGCCTGTTCATCTGCATCAGGCCAGCCTTACTGGCCTTTCCACCAGCACTGCCTGTTCATCTGCATCAGGCCAACCTTACTGGCCTTTCCACCAGCGCTGCCTGTTTTCTTCTGCATCAGGCCAGCCTTACTGGCCTTTCCACAAGCGCTGCCTGTTCACCTGCATCAGGTCAGCCTTACTGACCTTCCCACCAGCGCTGCCTGTTCATCTGCATCAGGCTAGCCTTACACACCAGCATTGCCTGTTCGTCTGCATCAGGCTAGGCTTAATGGCCTTTTCACCAGCACTGCCTGTTCATCTGCATCAGGCCAGCCTTACTGGCCTTTCCACCAGCACTGCCTGTTCATCTGCATCAGGCCAGCCTTACTGGCCTTTCCACCAGCACTGCCTGTTCATCTGCATCAGGCCAGCCTTACCGGCCTTTCCACCAGCACTGCCTGTTCATCTGCATCAGGTCATCCTTACTGACCTTTCCACCAGCGCTGCCTGCTCATCTGCATCAGGCTAGCCTTACTGGCCTTTCCACCAGCACTGCCTGTTCATCTGCATCAGGCTAGCCTTACTGGCATTTCCACCAGCACTGCCTGTTCATCTGCATCAGGCCAGCCTTACTAGCCTTTCCACCAGCACTGCCTGTTCACTCTGCATCAGGCTAGCCTTACTGGCCTTTCCACCAGCGCTGCCTGTTCATCTGCTTCAGGCTAGACTTACTGGCCTTTCCACCAGCACCGCCTGTTCATCTGCATCAGGCCAGCCTTACTGGCCTTTCCACCAGCGCTGCCTGTTCATTTGCATAAGGTCAGCCTTACTTAGCTTTCCACCAGCACTGCCTGTTCATCTGCATCAGGCCAGCCTTACAGGCCTTTCCACCAGCGCTGCCTGTTCATCTGCATCAGGCCAGCCTTACTGGCCTTTCCACCAGCGCTGCCTGTTCATCTGCATCAGGCCAGCCTTACTGGCCTTTCCACCAGCACTGCCTGTTCATCTGCATCAGGCCAACCTTACTGGCCTTTCCACCAGCGCTGCCTGTTCATCTGCATCAGGCTAGCATTACTGGCCTTTCTACCAGCGCTGCCTGTTCATCTGCATCAGTCTAGCCTTACTGGCCTTTCCACCAGCACTGCCTGTTCATCTGCATCAGGCTAGCCTTTCACTCCAGCACTGCCTGTTCATCTGCATCAGGCTAGCCTTACTGGCCTTTCCACCAGCACTGCCTGTTCATCTGCATCAGGCTAGCATTACACACCAGCACTGCCTGTTCGTCTGCATCAGTCTAGCCTTACTGGCCTTTCCACCAGCGCTGCCTGTTCATCTGCATCAGGTCAGCCTTACTTACCTTTCCCCCAGCACTGCCTGTTCATCTGCATCAAGTCAGCCTTACTGGCCTTTCCACCAACGCTGCCTGTTCATCTGCATCAGGCCAGCCTTACTGGCCTTTCCACCAGCACTGCCTGTTCATATGCATCAGGCCAGCCTTACTGGCCTTTCCACCAGCACTGCCTGTTCATCTGCATCAGGCCAGCTTTACTGGCCTTTCCACCAGCGCTGCCAGCTCATCTGCACCAGGCTAGCCTTACTGGCCTTTCCACCAGCACTGCCTGTTCATCTGCATTAGGCCAGCCTTACTGGCCTTTCCACCAGCACTGCCTGTTCATTTGCATCAGGCCAGCTTTACTGGCCTTTCCACCAGCGCTGCCAGCTCATATGCATCAGGCTAGCCTAACTGTGCTTTCCACCAGCACTGCCTCTTCATTTGCATTAGGCCAGTCTTACTGGCCTTTCCACCAGCACTGCCTGTTCATCTGCATCAGGCCAGACTTACTGGCCTTTCCGCCAGCACTACCTGTTCATCTGCATCAGGCTAGCCTTACTGGCCTTTCCACCAGCACCGCCTGTTCATCTGCATTAGGCCAGCCTTACTAGCCTTTCCACCAGCACCGCCTGTTCATCTGCATCAGGCTAGCCTTACTGGCCTTTCCACCAGCACTGCCTGTTCATCTGCATCAGGCTAGCCTTACTGGCCTTTCCACCAGTGCTGCCTGCTCATCTGCATCAGGCCAGCCTTACTGGCCTTTCCACCAGCACTGCCTGTTCATCTGCATCAGGTCAGCCTTACTGCCCTTTCCACCAGTGCTGCCTGTTCATCTGCATCAGGCTAGCATTACTGGCCTTTCCACCAGTGCTGCCTGTTCATCTGCATCAGTCTAGCCTTACTGGCATTTCCACCAGCAATGCCTGTTCATCTGCATCAGGCTAGCCTTTCACTCCAGCACTGCCTGTTCATCTGCATTAGGCCAGCCTTACTGGCCTTTCCACCAGCACTGCCTGTTCATCTGCATCAGGCTAACCTTACTGGCCTTCCCACCAGCACTGCCAGTTCATCTGCATCAGGCTAGCCTTACTGGCCTTTCCACCAGTGCTGCCTGCTCATCTGCATCAGGCCAGCCTTACTGGCCTTTCCACCAGCACTGCCTGTTCATCTGCATCAGGTCAGCCTTACTGCCCTTTCCACCAGTGCTGCCTGTTCATCTGCATCAGGCTAGCATTACTGGCCTTTCCACCAGCGCTGCCTGTTCATCTGCATCAGTCTAGCCTTACTGGCCTTTCCACCAGCACTGCCTGTTCATCTGCATCAGGCTAGCCTTACACACCAGCACTGCCTGTTCGTCTGCATCAGGCTAGCCTTACTGGCCTTTCCACCAGCGCTGCCTGTTCATCTGCATCAGGCTAGCATTACTGGCCTTTCCACCAGCGCTGCCTGTTCATCTGCATCAGTCTAGCCTTACTGGCCTTTCCACCAGCACTGCCTGTTCATCTGCATCAGGCTAGCCTTTCACTCCAGCACTGCCTGTTCATCTGCATCAGGCTAGCCTTACTGGCCTTTCCACCAGCACTGCCTGTTCATCTGCATCAGGCTAGCCTTACACACCAGCACTGCCTGTTCGTCTGCATCAGGCTAGCCATACTGGCCTTTCCACCAGCGCTGCCTGTTCATCTGCATCAGGTCAGCCTTACTTACCTTTCCACCAGGACTGCCTGTTCATCTGCATCAGGCCAGCCTTACTGGCCTTTCCACCAACGCTGCCTGTTCATCTGCATCATGCCAGCCTTACTGGCCTTTCCACCAGCGCTGCCTGTTCATATGCATCAGGCCAGCCTTACTGGCCTTTCCACCAGCACTACCTGTTCATCTGCATCAGGCCAGCCTTACTGGCCTTTCCACCAGCACTGGCTTTTCATCTGCATCAGGCCAGCTTTACTGGCCTTTCCGCCAGCACTACCTGTTCATCTGCATCAGGCTAGCCTCACTGGCCTTTCCACCAGCACCGCCTGTTCTACTGCATTAGGCAAGCCTTACTGGCCTTTCCACCAGCACTGCCTGTTCATCTGCATCAGGCTAGCCTTACTGGCCTTTCCACCAGCACTGCCTGTTCATCTGCATCAGGCTAGCCTTACTGGCCTTTCCACCAGTGCTGCATGCTCATCTGCATCAGGCCAGCCTTACTGGCCTTTCCACCAGCACTGCCTGTTCATCTGCATCAGGCTAGCCTTACTGGCCTTTCACTCCAGCACTGCCTGTACATCTGCATCAGGTTAGCCTTACTGGCCTTTGCACCAGCACTGCCCGTTCATCTGCATCAACCTTTCCACCAGCACTGCCTGCTCAACTGCATCAGGCCAGCCTTACCTGGCCATTCCACCAGCACTGACTGCCTCTTCATTTGTATCAGGCCAGCATTACTGGCCTTTCCAACCAGCACTGCCTGTTCATCTGCATCAGGCCAGCCTTACTGGCCTTTCCACCAGCGCTGCCAGTTCATCTGCATCAGGCAAGCCTTACTGGCCTTTCCACCAGCGCTGCCTGTTCATCTGCATCAGGCTAGCCTTACTGGCCTTTCCACCAGCGCTGCCAGTTCATCTGCATCAGGCTAGCCTTACTGGCCTTTCCACCAGCACTGCCAGTTCATCTGCATCAGGCCAGCCTTTCCCACCAGTACTGCCTGTTCATCTGCATGAGGCCAGCCTAACTGGCCTTTCCACCAGCGCTGCCTGCTCATCTGCATAAGGCCAGGCTTACTGGCTGTTCCACCAGCACTGCCGGTCCACTCTGCTGTTCCTGGGTAGCAAGAGGATGCCGCCTTATGGTCAGAGCTGCCTACTTTGGAACTAGGGAACCAGAGTAGAGCCTCGGCGTAGGCTCACCATCCTGTGATACTAGGCAAATCACTTAATCTCCTTGTGCCACAGCAAACAAGCAATGGCAAAGCCAATGAGTCTCACCTATGCGGGAGCTATTGGCTTGGTCAGCGTTTTTTAGCCATCTTGTACAGCAACCCACCTACTGTCAAGTATGATTGAAAGTGTAAAGAGGCATTGTCACAGCCAATAGATCTTGCTTTTTGGACATTATAAGAATTTAGCCATGCAGCACATTATCCTGGGTGCTACAACATCTACTGTTACTTCATGTGAAAACGAACGTACATTCTACTATGCCTAGAGAGTTTGCATCCATGGGCCTATACAAGCTGTATATTAAAGTAGCCACGCAGGTGTCAGATAAACTGCCATGCAGCTTGCGTTTCCTGAGCCATGTGGCTAAAAGAAAACATGCACTAACAGTGTAACAATAATAATAACAAGCATTGGCAATGCATCGGTTTCACATATGTAATTAATAAAGACCTGTTTTCATCAATAATCGTCTGGGAGAAGGAAAGAGCTCCCTGACAGATAACACGCGAGTGGAGAGGATGTGGTGCAGCGGCCAGACCTGCTGCCTCGAGAGCTGGGGATCCCGGTTTGAGTCTCGGCGGCACTGCAGCAAAATCCTGTGATTCTATGCAAATCACGTAATCACTCCAGATGATAAATAGTTATATTTATATTCTGCAATAGTAAAAAGCAACATTTTATGAAAATATAGTTCCACCAAAGTGGATGTTAAAAGTATTTCGGCAGCGGGAAACTGATAAGAGAAGCAGATGAGGAACAAGCATTGGTAAATGCAGGAAAATATGCTACATCCAATAGAAATGAAAGAAAGGTAAGTGGCACGCACAGGAACCAATGAGAAGCCAGCAAATAGAGGAGGCAGAATGTAAGTTCCTTTTAAGTTTATATTAAAAGCAATAGATTTCTCAAGCACAGCGCAAGTGCTGTGCAGGCTGGAATCTGAACTCGGTAAGCATTGCTGAACTCTTACCCTAAACATTCACCCCTGCGCCATCTAGGCTGAGTTACTGATGATTCATGTACATTGTGATAGCAACTTTTGTTAATGAATTTGCGATTAATCAAATGAAAACATTAACGCGCAATTGGCTGTGGTAGCAGACAGTTCTGGCAAGCCGGCCTGGGTTTAGAAAGAGGAATACCTCGAACCTGGTCCCAGGTGGTGTGTGAAAGGCACTTCAGTTCCCACAGCCAGAAAGGTACGGCGAATCCGCAGTGTTATACTGTAATTTCATTTAATAGTGCTTCCTATACCTCATGAGCGGTACAAAAGGGGGTGGTGATGGACGGAGCATCTGAATCAATCAAACACTCACACCCAGTCAACAGATCTGGGTTTAATCCATCACCGTTCTTAAGCCCACTCTGCCACCCCAGTTCAGACATGGCTATATGCAAATCAGTCTGACCCTGTGCCTCATGGGAACAGTCCAGCCCGAACTGCTAAGCCATGTCTTCCCTGGACCGGAAACAAGCTTCCGAGGACCGGTTTCTGGCATTCCAGCCGTCTTCAGCCCGGCTTGCTTGAATCCAGTGGCAAAGTGAGCAAGGGACTCACGTCTGAGCATACCCTGCCACACTTATGGCGGCCAAAAGCGGTACAAAAGGGGGTGGTGATGGACGGAGCATCTGAATCAATCAAACACTCACACCCAGTCAAAAGATCTGGGTTTATTCCATAACCGTTCTTTAGCCCACTCTGCCACCCCAGTTCAGACATGGCTATATGCAAATCAGTCTGACCCTGTGCCTCATGGGAACAGTCCAGCCCGAACTGGCAAGCCATGTCTTCCCTGGACCGGAAACAAGCTTCCGAGGACCGGTTTCTGGCATTCCAGCCGTCTTCAGCCCGGCTTGCTTGAATCCAGTGGCAAAGTGAGCAAGGGACTCATGTCTGAGCATACCCTGCCACACTTATGGCGGCCAAAAGCGGTACAAAAGGGTGTGGCGATGGACGGAGCATCTGAATCAATCAAACACTCACACCCAGTCAAAAGATCTGGGTTTAATCCATCACCGTTCTTTAGCCCGGTCTGCCACCCCAGTTCAGACATGGCTATATGCAAATCAGTCTGACCCTGTGCCTCATGGGAACAGTCCAGCCCGAACTGCCAAGCCATGTCTTCCCAGGACCGGAAACAAGCTTCCGAGGACCGGTTTCTGGCATTCCAGCCGTCTTCAGCCCGGCTTGCTTGAATCCAGTGGCAAAGTGAGCAAGAGACTCACGTCTGAGCATACCCTGCCACACTTATGGCGGCCAAAAGCGGTACAAAAGGGGGCGGTGATAGACGGAGCATCTGAATTAATCAAACACTCACACCCAGTAAAAAGATCTGGGTTTAATCCATCACTGATCTTTAGCCCACTCTGCCACCCCAGTTCAGACATGGCTATATGCAAATCAGTCTGACCCTGTGCCTCATGGGAACAGTCCAGCCCGAACTGCCAAGCCATGTCTTCCCTGGACCGGAAACAAGCTTTCGAGGACCGGTTTCTGGCATTCCAGCCGTCTTCAGCCCGGCTTCCTTGAATCCAGTGGCAAAGTGAGCAAGGGACTCACGTCTGAGCATACCCTGCCACACTTATGGCGGCCAAAAGCGGTACAAAACGGGGTGGTGATGGACGGAGCATCTGAATCAATCAAACACTCACACCCAGTTAAAAGATCTGGGTTTAATCCATAACCGTTCTTTAGCCCACTCTGCCACCCCAGTTCAGACATGGCTATATGCAAATCAGTCTGACCCTGTACCTCATGGGAACAGTCCAGCCCGAACTGGCAAGCCATGTCTTCCCTGGACCGGAAACAAGCTTCCGAGGACCGGTTTCTGGCATTCCAGCCGTCTTCAGCCCGGCTTGCTTGAATCCAGTGGCAAAGTGAGCAAGGGACTCACGTCTACGCATACCCTGCCACACTTATGGCGGCCAAAAGCGGTACAAAAGGGTGTGGTGATGGACGGAGCATCTGAATCAATCAAACACTCACACCCAGTCAAAAGATCTGGGTTTAATCCATCACCGTTCTTTAGCCCGCTCTGCCACCCCAGTTCAGACATGGCTATATGCAAATCAGTCTGACCCTGTGCCTCATGGGAACAGTCCAGCCCGAACTGCCAAGCCATGTCTTCCCTGGACCGAAAACAAGCTTCCGAGGACCAGTTTCTGGCATTCCAGCCGTCTTCAGCCCGGCTTGCTTGAATCCAGTGGCAAAGTGAGCAAGAGACTCACGTCTGAGCATACCCTGCCACACTTATGGCGCCCAAAAGCGGTACAAAAGGGGGTGGTGATGGACGGAGCATCTGAATCAATCAAACACTCACACCCAGTCAAAAGATCTGGGTTTAATCCATCACCGATCTTTAGCCCACACTGCCACCCCAGTTCAGACATGGCTATATGCAAATCAGTCTGACCCTGTGCCTCATGGGAACAGTCCAGCCCGAACTGCCAAGCCATGTCTTCCCTGGACCGGAAACAAGCTTTCGAGGACCGGTTTCTGGCATTCCAGCCGTCTTCAGCCCGGCTTGCTTGAATCCAGTGGCAAAGTGAGCAAGGGACTCACGTCTGAGCATACCCTGCCACACTTATGGCGGCCAAAAGCGGTACAAAAGGGGGTGGTGATGGACGGAGCATCTGAATCAATCAAACACTCACACTCAGTCAAAGGATCTGGGTTTAATCCATCACCGTTCTTTAGCCCACTCTGCCACCCCAGTTCAGACATGGCTATATGCAAATCAGTCTGACCCTGTGCCTTATGGGAACAGTCCAGCCCGAACTGCCAAGCCATGTCTTCCCTGGACCGGAAACAAGCTTCCGAGGACCGGTTTCTGGCATTCCAGCCGTCTTCAGCCCGGCTTGCTTGAATCCAGTGGCAAAGTGAGCAAGGGACTCACGTCTGAGCATACCCTGCCACACTTATGGCGGCCAAAAGCGGTACGAAAGGGGGTGGTGATGGACAGAGCATTTGAATCAATCAAACACTCACACCCAGTCAAAAGATCAGGGTTTAATCCATCACCGTTCTTTAGCCCACTCTGCCACCCCAGTTCAGACATGGCTATATTCAAATCAGTCTGACCCTGTGCCTCATGGGAACAGTCCAGCCCGAACTGCCAAGCCATGTCTTCCCTGGACCGGAAACAAGCTTCCGAGGACCGTTTTCTGGCATTCCAGCCATCTTCAGCCCAGCTTGCTTGAATCCAGTGGCAAAGTGAGCAAGGGACTCACATCTGAGCATACCCTGCCACACGTATGGCGGCCAAAAGTGGTAGAAAAAGGGGTGGTGATGGACGGAGCATCTGAATCAGTCAAACACTCACACCCAGTCAAAGGATCTGGGTTTAATCCATCACCGTTCTTTAGCCCACTCTGCCACCCCAGTTCAGACATGGCTATATGCAAATCAGTCTGACCCTGTGCCTCGTGGGAACAGTCCAGCCCGAACTGCCGAGCCATGTCTTCCCTGGACCGGAAACAAGCTTCCGAGGACCGGTTTCTGGCATTCCAGCCGTCTTCAGCCCCGCTTGCTTGAATCCAGTGGCAAAGTGAGCAAGGGACTCAAGTCTGAGCATACCCTGCCACACTTATGGCGGCCAAAAGCGGTACAAAAGGGGGTGGTGAATGATGGACGGAGCATCTGAATCAATCAAACACTCACGCCCAGTCAAAAGATCTGGGTTTAATCCATCACCGTTCTTTAGCCCACTCTGCCACCCCAGTTCAGACATGGCTATATGCAAATCAGACTGACCCTGTGCATCATGGGAACAGTCCAGCCGGAACTGCCAAGCCATGTCTTCCCTGGACCGGAAACAAGCTTCCGAGGACCGGTTTCTGGCATTCCAGCCATCTTCAGCCCGGCTTGCTTGAATCCAGTGGCAAAGTGAGCAAGGGACTCACGTCTGAGCATACCCTGCCACACTTATGGCGGCCAAAAGCGGTACAAAAGGGGGTGGTGATTGACGGAGCATCTGAATCAATCAAACACTCACACCCAGTCAAAAGACCTGGGTTTAATCCATCACCGTTCTTTAGCCCACTCTGCCACCCCATTTCAGACATGGCTATATGCATATCAGTCTGACCCTGTGCCTCATGGGAACAGTCCAGCCCGAACTGCCAAGCCATGTCTTCCCTGGACCGGAAACAAGCTTCCAAAGACCGGTTTCTGGCATTCCAGCCGTCTTCAGCCCGGCTTGCTTGAATCCAGTGGCAAAGTGAGCAAGGGACTCACGTCTGAGCATACCCTGCCACACTTATGGTGGCCAAAAGCGGTACAAAAGGGTGTGGTGATGGACGGAGCATCTAAATCAATCAAACACTCACACCCAGTCAAAAGATCTGGGTTTAATCCATCACCGTTCTTTAGCCCACTCTGCCACCCCAGTTCAGACATGGCTATATGCAAATCAGTCTGACCCTGTGCCTCGTGGGAACAGTCCAGCCCGAACTGCCAAGCCATGTCTTCCCTGGACCGGAAACAAGCTTCCGAGGACCGGTTTCTGGCATTCCAGCCGTCTTCAGCCCCGCTTGCTTGAATCCAGTGGCAAAGTGAGCAAGGGACTCACGTCTGAGCATACCCTGCCACACTTATGGCGGCCAAAAGCGGCACAAAAGGGGGTGGTGAATGATGGACGGAGCATCTGAATCAATCAAACACTCACGCCCAGTCAAAAGATCTGGGTTTAATCCATCACCGTTCTTTAGCCCACTCTGCCACCCCAGTTCAGACATGGCTATATGCAAATCAGACTGACCCTGTGCATCATGGGAACAGTCCAGCCGGAACTGCCAAGCCATGTCTTCCCTGGACCGGAAACAAGCTTCCGAGGACCGGTTTCTGGCATTCCAGCCATCTTCAGCCCGGCTTGCTTGAATCCAGTGGCAAAGTGAGCAAGGGACTCACGTCTGAGCATACCCTGCCACACTTATGGCGGCCAAAAGCGGTACAAAAGGGGGTGGTGATTGACGGAGCATCTGAATCAATCAAACACTCACACCCAGTCAAAAGACCTGGGTTTAATCCATCACCGTTCTTTAGCCCACTCTGCCACCCCATTTCAGACATGGCTATATGCATATCAGTCTGACCCTGTGCCTCATGGGAACAGTCCAGCCCGAACTGCCAAGCCATGTCTTCCCTGGACCGGAAACAAGCTTCCGAGGACCGGTTTCTGGCATTCCAGCCGTCTTCAGCCCGGCTTGCTTGAATCCAGTGGCAAAGTGAGCAAGGGACTCACGTCTGAGCATACCCTGCCACACTTATGGTGGCCAAAAGCGGTACAAAAGGGTGTGGTGATGGACGGAGCATCTAAATCAATCAAACACTCACACCCAGTCAAAAGATCTGGGTTTAATCCATCACCGTTCTTTAGCCCACTCTGCCACCCCAGTTCAGACATGGCTATATGCAAATCAGTCTGACCCTGTGCCTCGTGGGAACAGTCCAGCCCGAACTGCCAAGCCATGTCTTCCCTGGACCGGAAACAAGCTTCCGAGGACCGGTTTCTGGCATTCCAGCCGTCTTCAGCCCGCTTGCTTGAATCCAGTGGCAAAGTGAGCAAGGGACTCACGTCTGAGCATACCCTGCCACACTTATGGCGGCCAAAAGCGGTAAAAAAGGGGGTGGTGATTGACGGAGCATCTGAATCAATCAAACACTCACACCCAGTCAAAAGACCTGGGTTTAATCCATCACCGTTCTTTAGCCCACTCTGCCACCCCATTTCAGACATGGCTATATGCATATCAGTCTGACCCTGTGCCTCATGGGAACAGTCCAGCCCGAACTGCCAAGCCATGTCTTCCCTGGACCGGAAACAAGCTTCCGAGGACCGGTTTCTGGCATTCCAGCCGTCTTCAGCCCGGCTTGCTTGAATCCAGTGGCAAAGTGAGCAAGGGACTCACGTCTGAGCATACCCTGCCACACTTATGGTGGCCAAAAGCGGTACAAAAGGGTGTGGTGATGGACGGAGCATCTAAATCAATCAAACACTCACACCCAGTCAAAAGATCTGGGTTTAATCCATCACCGTTCTTTAGCCCGCTCTGCCACCCCAGTTCAGACATGGCTATATGCAAATCAGTGTGACCCTGTGCCTCATGGGAACAGTCCAGCCCGAACTGCCAAGCCATGTCTTCCCTGGACCGGAAACAAGCTTCCGAGGACCAGTTTCTGGCATTCCAGCCGTCTTCAGCCCGGCTTGCTTGAATCCAATGGCAAAGTGAGCAAGGGACTCACGTCTGAGCATACCCTGCCACACTTATGGCGGCCAAAAGCGGTACAAAAGGGGGTGGTGATGGACGGAGCATCTGAATCAATCAAACACTCACACCCAGTCAAAAGATCTGGGTTTAATCCATCACCGTTCTTTAGCCCACACTGCCACCCCAGTTCAGATATGGCTATATGCAAATCAGTCTGACCCTGTGCCTCATGGGAACAGTCCAGCCCGAACTGCCAAGCCATGTCTTCCCTGGACCGGAAACAATCTTCCGAGGACCGGTTTCTGGCATTCCAGCCGTCTTCAGCCCGTCTTTCTTGAATCCAGTGGCAAAGTGAACAAGGGACTCACGTCTGAGCATACCCTGCCACACTTATGGCGGCCAAAAGCGGTACAAAAGGGGGTGGTGATGGACGGAGCATCTGAATCAATCAAACACTCACACCCAGTCAAAAGATCTGGGTTTAATCCATCACCGCTCTTTAGCCCACTCTGCCACCCCAGTTCAGACATGGCTATATGCAAATCAGTCTGACCCTGTGCCTCCTGGGAACAGTCCAGCCCGAACTGCCAAGCCATGTCTTCCCTGGACCGGAAACAAGCTTCCGAGGACCGGTTTCTGGCATTCCAGCCGTCTTCAGCCCGGCTTGCTTGAATCCAGTGGCAAAGTGAGCAAGGGACTCACGTCTGAGCATACCCTGCCACACTTATGGCTGCCAAAAGCGGTACAAAAGGGGGTGGTGATTGACGGAGCATCTGAATCAATCAAACACTCACACCCAGTCAAAAGATCTGGGTTTAATCCATCACCGTTCTTTAGCCCACTCTGCCACCCCAGTTCAGACATGGCTATATGCAAATCAGTCTGACCCTGTGCCTCGTGGGAACAGTCCAGCCCGAACTGCCAAGCCATGTCTTCCCTGGACCGGAAACAAGCTTCCGAGGACCGGTTTCTGGCATTCCAGCCGTCTTCAGCCCCGCTTGCTTGAATCCAGTGGCAAAGTGAGCAAGGGACTCACGTCTGAGCATACCCTGCCACACTTATGGCGGCCAAAAGCGGTACAAAAGGCGGTGGTGATTGACGGAGCATCTGAATCAATCAAACACTCACACCCAGTCAAAAGACCTGGGTTTAATCCATCACCGTTCTTTAGCCCACTCTGCCACCCCATTTCAGACATGGCTATATGCATATCAGTCTGACCCTGTGCCTCATGGGAACAGTCCAGCCCAAACTGCCAAGCCATGTCTTCCCTGGACCGGAAACAAGCTTCCGAGGACCGGTTTCTGGCATTCCAGCCGTCTTCAGCCCGGCTTGCTTGAATCCAGTGGCAAAGTGAGCAAGCGACTCACGTCTGAGCATACCCTGCCACACTTATGGTGACCAAAAGCGGTACAAAAGGGTGTGGTGATGGACGGAGCATCTAAATCAATCAAACACTCACACCCAGTCAAAAGATCTGGGTTTAATCCATCACCGTTCTTTAGCCCGCTCTGCCACCCCAGTTCAGACATGGCTATATGCAAATCAGTGTGACCCTGTGCCTCATGGGAACAGTCCAGCCCGAACTGCCAAGCCATGTCTTCCCTGGACCGGAAACAAGCTTCCGAGGACCGGTTTCTGGCATTCCAGCCGTCTTCAGCCCGGCTTGCTTGAATCCAATGGCAAAGTGAGCAAGGGACTCACGTCTGAGCATACCCTGCCACACTTATGGCGGCCAAAAGCGGTACAAAAGGGGGTGGTGATGGACGGAGCATCTGAATCAATCAAACACTCACACCCAGTCAAAAGATCTGGGTTTAATCCATCACCGTTCTTTAGCCCACACTGCCACCCCAGTTCAGATATGGCTATATGCAAATCAGTCTGACCCTGTGCCTCATGGGAACAGTCCAGCCCGAACTGCCAAGCCATGTCTTCCCTGGACCGGAAACAATCTTCCGAGGACCGGTTTCTGGCATTCCAGCCGTCTTCAGCCCGTCTTTCTTGAATCCAGTGGCAAAGTGAACAAGGGACTCACGTCTGAGCATACCCTGCCACACTTATGGCGGCCAAAAGCGGTACAAAAGGGGGTGGTGATGGACGGAGCATCTGAATCAATCAAACACTCACACCCAGTCAAAAGATCTGGGTTTAATCCATCACCGTTCTTTAGCCCACTCTGCCACCCCAGTTCAGGCATGGCTATATGCAAATCAGTCTGACCCTGTGCGTCATGGGAACAGTCCAGCCCGAACTGCCAAGCCATGTCTTCCCTGGACCGGAAACAAGCTTCCGAGGACCGGTTTCTGGCATTCCAGCCGTCTTCAGCCCGGCTTGCTTGAATCCAATGGCAAAGTGAGCAAGGGACTCACGTCTGAGCATACCCTGCCACACTTATGGCGGCCAAAAGCAGTACAAAAGGGGTGGTGATGGACGGAGCATCTGAATCACTCAAACACTCACACCCAGTCAAAAGATCTGGGTTTAATCCATCACCGTTCTTTAGCCCACACTGCCACCGGAGTTCAGATATGGCTATATGCAAATAAGTCTGACCCTGTGCCTCATGGGAACAGTCCAGCCCGAACTGACAAGCCATGTCTTCCCTGGACCGGAAACAATTTACCGAGGACCGGTTTCTGGCATTCCAGCCGTCTTCAGCCCGTCTTTCTTGAACCCAGTGGCAAAGTGAACAAGGGACTCACGTCTGAGCATACTCTGCCACACTTATGGCGGCCAAAAGCGGTACAAAAGGGGGTGGTGATGGACAGAGCATCTGACTCAATCAAACACTCACACCCAGTCAAAAGATCTGGGTTTAATCCATCACCGTTCTTTAGCCCACTCTGCCACCCCAGTTCAGACATGGCTATATTCAAATCAGTCTGACCCTGTGCCTCATGGGAACAGTCCAGCCCGAACTGCCAAGCCATGTCTTCCCTGGACCGGAAACAAGCTTCCGAGGACCGGTTTCTGGCATTCCAGCCATCTTCAGCCCGGCTTGCTTGAATCCAGTGGCAAAGTGAGCAAGGGACTCACGTCTGAGCATACCCTGCCACACTTATGGTGGCCAAAAGCGGTACAAAAGGGGGTGGTGATGGACGGAGCATCTGAATCAATCAAACACTCACACCCAGTCAAAAGATCTGGGTTTAATCCATCACCGTTCTTTAGCCCACTCTGCCACCCCAGTTCAGACATGGCTATATGCAAATCAGTCTGACCCTGTGCCTCCTGGGAACAGTCCAGCCCGAACTGCCAAGCCATGTCTTCCCTGGACCGGAAACAAGCTTCCGAGGACTGGTTTCTGGCATTCCAGCCGTCTTCAGCCCGGCTTGCTTGAATCCAGTGGCAAAGTGAGCAAGGGACTCACGTCTGAGCATACCCTGCCACACTTATGGCGGCCAAAAGCGGTACAAAAGGGGGTGGTGATGGAAGGAGCATCTGAATCAATCAAACACTCACACCCAGTCAAAAGGTCTGGGTTTAATCCATCACCGTTCTTTAGCCCACACTGCCACCCCAGTTCAGATATAGCGATATGCAAATCAGTCTGACCCTGTGCCTCATGGGAACAGTCCAGCCCGAACTGCCAAGCCATGTCTTCCCTGGACCGGAAACAATCTTCCGAGGACCGGTTTCTGGCATTCCAGCCGTCTTCAGCCCGGCTTGCTTGAATCCAGTGGCAAAGTGAGCAAGGGACTCACGTCTGAGCATACCCTGCCACACTTATGGCGGCCAAAAGCGGTACAAAAGGGGGTGGTGATGGACGGAGCATCTGAATCAATCAAACACTCACACTCAGTCAAAGGATCTGGGTTTAATCCATCACCGTTCTTTAGCCCATTCTGCCACCCCAGTTCAGACATGCCTATATGCAAATCAGTCTGACCCTGTGCCTCATGGGAACAGTCTAGCCCAAACTGCCAAGCCATGTCTTCCTTGGACCGGAAACAAGCTTCCGAGGACCGGTTTCTGGCATTCCAGCCATCTTCAGCCCGGCTTGCTTGAATCCAGTGGCAAAGTGAGCAAGGGACTCACGTCTGAGCATACCCTGCCACACTTATGGTGGCCAAAAGCGGTACAAAAGGGGGTGGTGATGGACGGAGCATCTGAATCAATCAAACACTCACACCCAGTCAAAGGATCTGGGTTTAATCCATCACCGTTCTTTAGCCCACTCTGCCACCCCAGTTCAGACATGGCTATATGCAAAACAGTCTGACCCTGTGCCTCATGGGAACAGTCCAGCCCGAACTGCCAAGCCATGTCTTCCCTGGACCGGAAACAAGCTTCCGAGGACCGGTTTCTGGCATTCCAGCTGTCTTCATCCCGGCTTGCTTGAATCCAGTGGCAAAGTGAGCAAGGGACTCACGTCTGAGCATACCCTGCCACACTTATGGCGGCCAAAAGCGGTACAAAAGGGGGTGGTGATGGACAGAGCATCTGAATCGATCAAACACTCACACCCAGTCAAAAGATCTGGATTTAATCCATCACCGTTCTTTAGCCCACTCTGCCACCCCAGTTCAGACATGGCTATATTCAAATCAGTCTGACCCTGTGCCTCATGGGAACAGTCCAGCCCGAACTGCCAAGCCATGTCTTCCCTGGACCGGAAACAAGCTTCCGAGGACCGGTTTCTGGCATTCCAGCCATCTTCAGCCCGGCTTGCTTGAATCCAGTGGCAAAGTGAGCAAGGGACTCACGTCTGAGCATACCCTGCCACACTTATGGCGGCCAAAAGCGGTACAAAAAGGGGTGGTGATGGACGGAGCATCTGAATCAGTCAAACACTCACACGCAGTCAAAGGATCTGGGTTTAATCCATCACCGTTCTTTAGCCCACTCTGCCACCCCAGTTCAGACATGGCTATATGCAAATCAGTCTGACCCTGTGCCTCGTGGGAACAGTCCAGCCCGAACTGCCAAGCCATGTCTTCCCTGGACCGGAAACAATCTTCCGAGGACCGGTTTCTGGCATTCCAGCCGTCTTCAGCCCCGCTTGCTTGAATCCAGTGGCAAAGTGAGCAAGGGACTCACGTCTTAGCATACCCTGCCACACTTATGGTGGCCAAAAGCGGTACAAAAGGGGGTGGTGAATGATGGACGGAGCATCTGAATCAATCAAACACTCACGACCAGTCAAAAGATCTGGGTTTAATCCATCACCGTTCTTTAGCCCACTCTGCCACCCCAGTTCAGACATGGCTATATGCAAATCAGACTGACCCTGTGCATCATGGGAACAGTCCAGCCGGAACTGCCAAGCCATGTCTTCCCTGGACCGGAAACAAGCTTCCGAGGACTGGTTTCTGGCATTCTAGCCATCTTCAGCCCGGCTTGCTTGAATCCAGTGGCGAAGTGAGCAAGGGACTCACGTCTGAGCATACCCTGCCACACTTATGGCGGCCAAAAGCGGTACAAAAGGGGGTGGTGATGGACGGAGCATCTGAATCAATCAAACACTCACACCCAGTCAAAAGATCTGGGTTTAATCCATCACCGTTCTTTAGCCCACTCTGCCACCCCAGTTCAGGCATGGCTATATGCAAATCAGTCTGACCCTGTGCGTCATGGGAACAGTCCAGCCCGAACTGCCAAGCCATGTCTTCCCTGGACCGGAAACAAGCTTCCGAGGACCGGTTTCTGGCATTCCAGCCGTCTTCAGCCCGGCTTGCTTGAATCCAATGGCAAAGTGAGCAAGGGACTCACGTCTGAGCATACCCTGCCACACTTATGGCGGCCAAAAGCGGTACAAAAGGGGGTGGTGATGGACGGAGCATCTGAATCAATCAAACACTTACACCCAGTCAAAAGATCTGGGTTTAATCCATCACCGTTCTTTAGCCCACACTGCCACCCCAGTTCAGATATGGCTATATGCAAATCAGTCTGACCCTGTGCCTCATGGGAACAGTCCAGCCCGAACTGCCAAGCCATGTCTTCCCTGAACCGGAAACAATCTTCCGAGGACCGGTTTCTGGCATTCCAGCCATCTTCAGCCCGTCTTTCTTGAATCCAGTGGCAAAGTGAACAAGGGACTCACGTCTGAGCATACTCTGCCACACTTATGGCGGCCAAAAGCGGTACAAAAGGGGGTGGTGATGGAGAGAGCATCTGACTCAATCAAACACTCACACCCAGTCAAAAGATCTGGGTTTAATCCATCACCGTTCTTTAGCCCACTCTGCCACCCCAGTTCAGACATGGCTATATGCAAATCAGTCTGACCCTGTGCCTCATGGGTACAGTCCAGCCCGAACTGCCAAGCCATGTCTTCCCTGGACCGGAAACAAGCTTCCGAGGACCGGTTTCTGGCAATCCAGCCGCCTTCAGCCCGGCTTGCTTGAATCCAGTGGCAAAGTGAGCAAGGGACTCACGTCTGAGCATACCCTGCTACACTTATGGCGGCCAAAAGCAGTATAAAAGGGGGTGGTGATGGACGGAGCATCTGAATGAATCAAACACTCACACCCAGTGAAAAGATCTGGGTTTAATCCATCACCGTTCTTTAGCCCACTCTGCCACCCCAGTTCAGACATGGCTATATGCAAATCAGTCTGACCCTGTGCCTCCTGGGAACAGTCCAGCCCGAACTGCCAAGCCATGTCTTCCCTGGACCGGAAACAAGCTTCCGAGGACTGGTTTCTGACATTCCAGCCGTCTTCAGCCCGGCTTGCTTGAATCCAGTGGCAAAGTGAGCAAGGGACTCACGTCTGAGCATACCCTGCCACACTTATGGCGGCCAAAAGCGGTACAAAAGGGGGTGGTGATGGAAGGAGCATCTGAATCAATCAAACACTCACACCCAGTCAAAAGGTCTGGGTTTAATCCATCACCGTTCTTTAGCCCACACTGCCACCCCAGTTCAGATATGGCTATATGCAAATCAGTCTGACCCTGTGCCTCATGGGAACAGTCCAGCCCGAACTGCCAAGCCATGTCTTCCCTGGACCGGAAACAATCTTCCGAGGACCGGTTTCTGGCATTCCAGCCATCTTCAGCCCGTCTTTCTTGAATCCAGTGGCAAAGTGAACAAGGGACTCACGTCTGAGCATACCCTGCCACACTTATGGTGGCCAAAAGCGGTACAAAAGGGTGTGGTGATGGACAGGGCATCTAAATCAATCAAACACTCACACCCAGTCAAAAGATCTGGGTTTAATCCATCACCGTTCTTTAGCCCGCTCTGCCACCCCAGTTCAGACATGGCTATATGCAAATCAGTCTGACCCTGTGCCTCATGGGAACAGTCCAGCCCGAACTGCCAAGCCATGTCTTCCCTGGACCGGAAACAAGCTTCTGAGGACCGGTTTCTGGCATTCCAGCCGTCTTCAGCCCGGCTTGCTTGAATCCAGTGGCAAAGTGAGCAAGGGACTCACGTCTGAACGTACCCTGCCACACTTATGGCGGCCAAAAGCGGTACAAAAGGGGGTGGTGATGGACGGAGCATCTGAATCAATCAAACACTCACACCCAGTCAAAAGATCTGGGTTTAATCCATCACCGTTCTTTAGCCCACTCTGCCACCCCAGTTCAGGCATGGCTATATGCAAATCAGTCTGACCCTGTGCGTCATGGGAACAGTCCAGCCCGAACTGCCAAGCCATGTCTTCCCTGGACCGGAAACAAGCTTCCGAGGACCGGTTTCTGGCATTCCAGCCGTCTTCAGCCCGGCTTGCTTGAATCCAGTGGCAAAGTGAGCAAAGGACTCACGTCTGAGCATACCCTGCCACACTTATGGCGGCCAAAAGCGGTACAAAAGGGGGTGGTGATGGACAGAGCATCTGAATCAATCAAACACTCACACCCAGTCAAAAGATCTGGGTTTAATCCATCACCGTTCTTTAGCCCACACTGCCACCCCAGTTCAGATATGGCTATATGCAAATCAGTCTGACCCTGTGCCTCATGGGAACAGTCCAGCCCGAACTGCCAAGCCATGTCTTCCCTGGACCGGAAACAAGCTTCCGAGAACCGGTTTCTGGCATTCCAGCCGTCTTCATCCCGTCTTTCTTGAATCCAGTGGCAAAGTGAACAAGGGACTCACGTCTGAGCATACCCTCCCACACTTATGGCGGCCAAAAGCGGTACAAAAGGGGGTGGTGATGGACAGAGCATCTGACTCAATCAAACACTCACACCCAGTCAAAAGATCTGGGTTTAATCCATCACCGTTCTTTAGCCCACTCTGCCACCCCAGTTCAGACATGGCTATATTCAAATCAGTCTGACCCTGTGCCTCATGGGAACAGTCCAGCCCGAACTGCCAAGCCACGTCTTCCCTGGACCGGAAACAAGCTTCCGAGGACCAGTTTCTGGCATTCCAGCCGTCTTCAGCCCGGCTTGCTTGAATCCAATGGCAAAGTGAGCAAGGGACTCACGTCTGAGCATACCCTGCCACACTTATGGCGGCCAAAAGCGGTACAAAAGGGGGTGGTGATGGACGGAGCATCTGAATCAATCAAACACTTACACCCAGTCAAAAGATCTGGGTTTAATCCATCACCGTTCTTTAGCCCACACTGCCACCCCAGTTCAGATATGGCTATATGCAAATCAGTCTGACCCTGTGCCTCATGGGAACAGTACAGCCCGAACTGCCAAGCCATGTCTTCCCTGAACCGGAAACAAGCTTCCGAGGACTGGTTTCTGGCATTCCAGCCGTCTTCAGCCCGGCTTGCTTGAATCCAGTGGCAAAGTGAGCAAGGGACTCACGTCTGAGCATACCCTGCCACACTTATGGCGGCCAAAAGCGGTACAAAAGGGGGTGGTGATGGAAGGAGCATCTGAATCAATCAAACACTCACACCCAGTCAAAAGGTCTGGGTTTAATCCATCACCGTTCTTTAGCCCACACTGCCACCCCAGTTCAGATATGGCTATATGCAAATCAGTCTGACCCTGTGCCTCATGGGAACAGTCCAGCCCGAACTGCCAAGCCATGTCTTCCCTGGACCGGAAACAATCTTCCGAGGACCGGTTTCTGGCATTCCAGCCGTCTTCAGCCCGTCTTTCTTGAATCCAGTGGCAAAGTGAACAAGGGACTCACGTCTGAGCATACCCTGCCACACTTATGGTGGCCAAAAGCGGTACAAAAGGGTGTGGTGATGGACAGGGCATCTAAATCAATCAAACACTCACACCCAGTCAAAAGATCTGGGTTTAATCCATCACCGTTCTTTAGCCCGCTCTGCCACCCCAGTTCAGACATGGCTATATGCAAATCAGTCTGACCCTGTGCCTCATGGGAACAGTCCAGCCCGAACTGCCAAGCCATGTCTTCCCTGGACCGGAAACAAGCTTCTGAGGACCGGTTTCTGGCATTCCAGCCGTCTTCAGCCCGGCTTGCTTGAATCCAGTGGCAAAGTGAGCAAGGGACTCACGTCTGAACGTACCCTGCCACACTTATGGCGGCCAAAAGCGGTACAAAAGGGGGTGGTGATGGACGGAGCATCTGAATCAATCAAACACTCACACCCAGTCAAAAGATCTGGGTTTAATCCATCACCGTTCTTTAGCCCACTCTGCCACCCCAGTTCAGGCATGGCTATATGCAAATCAGTCTGACCCTGTGCGTCATGGGAACAGTCCAGCCCGAACTGCCAAGCCATGTCTTCCCTGGACCGGAAACAAGCTTCCGAGGACCGGTTTCTGGCATTCCAGCCGTCTTCAGCCCGGCTTGCTTGAATCCAGTGGCAAAGTGAGCAAAGGACTCACGTCTGAGCATACCCTGCCACACTTATGGCGGCCAAAAGCGGTACAAAAGGGGGTGGTGATGGACGGAGCATCTGAATCAATCAAACACTCACACCCAGTCAAAAGATCTGGGTTTAATCCATCACCGTTCTTTAGCCCACACTGCCACCCCAGTTCAGATATGGCTATATGCAAATCAGTCTGACCCTGTGCCTCATGGGAACAGTCCAGCCCGAACTGCCAAGCCATGTCTTCCCTGGACCGGAAACAAGCTTCCGAGGACCGGTTTCTGGCATTCCAGCCGTCTTCATCCCGTCTTTCTTGAATCCAGTGGCAAAGTGAACAAGGGACTCACGTCTGAGCATACCCTCCCACACTTATGGTGGCCAAAAGCGGTACAAAAGGGGGTGGTGATGGACAGAGCATCTGACTCAATCAAACACTCACACCCAGTCAAAAGATCTGGGTTTAATCCATCACCGTTCTTTAGCCCACTCTGCCACCCCAGTTCAGACATGGCTATATTCAAATCAGTCTGACCCTGTGCCTCATGGGAACAGTCCAGCCCGAACTGCCAAGCCATGTCTTCCCTGGACCGGAAACGAGCTTCCGAGGACCGGTTTCTGGCAATCCAGCCGTCTTCAGCCCGGCTTGCTTGAATCCAGTGGCAAAGTGAGCAAGGGACTCACGTCTGAGCATACCCTGCCACACTTATGGCGGCCAAAAGCGGTACAAAAGGGGGTGGTGATGGACGGAGCATCTGAATCAATCAAACACTCACACCCAGTCAAAAGATCTGGGTTTAATCCATCACCGTTCTTTAGCCCACACTGCCACCCCAGTTCAGATATGGCTATATGCAAATCAGTCTGACCCTGTGCCTCATGGGAACAGTCCAGCCCGAACTGCCAAGCCATGTCTTCCCTGGACCGGAAACAATCTTCCGAGGACCGGTTTCTGGCATTCCAGCCGTCTTCAGCCCGTCTTTCTTGAATCCAGTGGCTAAGTGAACAAGGGACTCACGTCTGAGCATACCCTGCCACACTTATGGCGGCCAAAAGCGGTACAAAAGGGGGTGGTGATGGACAGAGCATCTGACTCAATCAAACACTCACACCCAGTCAAAAGATCTGGGTTTAATCCATCACCGTTCTTTAGCCCACTCTGCCACCCCAGTTCAGACATGGCTATATTCAAATCAGTCTGACCCTGTGCCTCATGGGAACAGTCCAGCCCGAACTGCCAAGCCATGTCTTCCCTGGACCGGAAACAAGCTTCCGGGGACCGGTTTCTGGCAATCCAGCCGTCTTCAGCCCGGCTTGCTTGAATCCAGTGGCAAAGTGAGCAAGGGACTCACGTCTGAGCATACCCTGCTACACTTATGGCGGCCAAAAGCGGTACAAAAGGGGGTGGTGATGGACGGAGCATCTAAATCAATCAAACACTCACACCCAGTCAAAAGATCTGGGTTTAATCCATCACCGTTCTTTAGCCCACTCTGCCACCCCAGTTCAGACATGGCTATATGCAAATCAGTCTGACCCTGTGCCTCCTGGGAACAGTCCAGCCCGAACTGCCAAGCCATGTCTTCCCTAGACCGGAAACAAGCTTCCGAGGACCGGTTTCTGGCATTCCAGCCGTCTTCAGCCCGGCTTGCTTGAATCCAGTGGCAAAGTGAGCAAGGGACACTCGTCTGAGCATACCCTGCCACACTTATGGCGGCCAAAAGCGGTACAAAAGGGGGTGGTGATGGACGGAGCATCTGAATCAATCAAACACTCACACCCAGTCAAAAGATCTGGATTTAATCCATCACCGTTCTTTAGCCCACTCTGCCACCCCAGTTCAGACATGGCTATATGCAAATCAGTCTGACCCTGTGCCTCATGGGAACAGTCCAGCCCGAACTGCCAAGCCATGTCTTCCCTGGACCGGAAACAAGCTTCCGAGGACCGGTTTCTGGGATTTCAGCCGTCTTCAGCCCGGCTTGCTTGAATCCAGTGGCAAAGTGAGCAAGGGACTCACGTCTGAGCATACCCTGCCACACCTATGGCGGCCAAAAGCGGTACAAAAGGGGGTTGTGATGGACGGAGCATATGAATCAATCAAACACTCACACCCAGTCAAAAGATCTGGGTTTAATCCATCACCGTTCTTTAGCCCACTCTGCCACCCCAGTTCAGACATGGCTATATGCAAATCAGCCTGACCCTGTGCCTCATGGGAACAGTCCAGACCGAATTGCCAAGCCATGTCTTCCCTGGACCGGAAACAAGCTTCCGAGGAACGGTTTCTGGCATTCCAGCCATCTTTAGCTCGGCTTGCTTGAATCCAGTGGCAAAGTGAGCAAGGAACTCACGTCTGAGCATACCCTGCCACACTTATGGCGCCCAAAAGCGGTACAAAAGGGGGTGGTGATGGACAGAGCATCTGACTCAATCAAACACTCACACCCACTCAAAAGATCTGGGTTTAATCCATCACCGTTCTTTAGCCCACTCTGCCACCCCAGTTCAGACATGGCTATATTCAAATCAGTCTGACCCTGTGCCTCATGGGAACAGTCCAGCCCGAACTGCCAAGCCATGTCTTCCCTGGACCGGAAACAAGCTTCCGAGGACCGGTTTCTGGCAATCCAGCCGTCTTCAGCCCTGCTTGCTTGAATCCAGTGGCAAAGTGAGCAAGGGACTCACGTCTGAACGTACCATGCCACACTTATGGCGGCCAAAAGCGGTACAAAAGGGGGTGGTGATGGACGGAGCATCTGAATCAATCAAACACTCACACCCAGTCAAAAGATCTGAGTTTAATCCATCACCGTTCTTTAGCCCACTCTGCCACCCCAGTTCAGGCATGGCTATATGCAAATCAGTCTGACCCTGTGCGTCATGGGAACAGTCCAGCCCGAACTGCCAAGCCATGTCTTCCCTGGACCGGAAACAAGCTTCCGAGGACCGGTTTCTGGGATTTCAGCCGTCTTCAGCCCGGCTTGCTTGAATCCAGTGGCAAAGTGAGCAAGGGACTCACGTCTGAGCATACCCTGCCACACCTATGGCGGCCAAAAGCGGTACAAAAGGGGGTTGTGATGGACGGAGCATATGAATCAATCAAACACTTACACCCAGTCAAAAGATCTGGGTTTAATCCATCACCGTTCTTTAGCCCACTCTGCCACCCCAGTTCAGACATGGCTATATGCAAATCAGCCTGACCCTGTGCCTCATGGGAACAGTCCAGACCGAACTGCCAAGCCATGTCTTCTCTGGACCGGAAACAAGCTTCCGAGGAACGGTTTCTGGCATTCCAGCCGTCTTCATCCCGTCTTTCTTGAATCCAGTGGCAAAGTGAACAAGGGACTCACGTCTGAGCATACCCTGCCACACTTATGGTGGCCAAAAGCGGTACAAAAGGGTGTGGTGATGGACGGAGCATCTAAATCAATCAAACACTCACACCCAGTCAAAAGATCTGGGTTTAATCCATCACCGTTCTTTAGCCCGCTCTGCCACCCCAGTTCAGACATGGCTATATGCAAATCAGTCTGACCCTGTGCCTCGTGGGAACAGTCCAGCCCGAACTGTCAAGCCATGTCTTCCCTTGACTGGAAACAAGCTTCTGAGGACCGGTTTCTGGCATTCCAGCCGTCTTCAGCCCGGCTTGCTTGAATCCAGTGGCAAAGTGAGCAAGGGACTCACGTCTGAGCATACCCTGCCACACTTATGGCGGCCAAAAGCGGTACAAAAGGGGGTGGTGATGGACGGAGCATCTGAATCAATCAAACACTCACACCCAGTCAAAAGATCTGGGTTTAATCCATCACCGTTCTTTAGCCCACTCTGGCACCCCAGTTCAGGTATGGCTATATGCAAATCAGTCTGACCCTGTGCGTCATGGGAACAGTCCAGCCCGAACTGCCAAGCCATGTCTTCTGTGGTATATAAATAAATAATACCGGATCTATTTTTTGTCTAGGCATAGCAATAACAGATAGCTCAATAAAAAAGAGTCAAGATTCGAGGTAGTAGGAGTTGTGCAGGTTTATTACAGCATAAAGGACAGGAACAGGACAACCTGCATAGGAATAGGATGGCAGGGCCCGGCAGCTGCCGGGGCTGGATCTGGGATGAGCGCGCTAACATTTAATAACAATACACAGGCATATATAGAAAAACAGTTGCATTACAGTACATATGATAGGCGGAGCAGTGAGTGGAGCAAAGGGTGTGACGCGTAGCAGTCGCGAAAGATAAGGGTGAAAGTAGGTGTAACAGGGCGTATACATAGACATGTGATGCAAACGTAACAGAATATGTCATGAAATAGGGCGGAAACATGGAGGGGGCTACCTAAGGAGCTGGGACCTCTAACCTGATGGTGCGCGCAAACTGGCAATGACGTGTTACTAGGAGAAGCTGGGGGCTACGAACTCTGTGCTAGGAGCAGAGACTGAAGTCTGGAGAGTCAGGGCGACATGTACCTAAACAGTATCTAGTATCTGATGTTTAGAGAACATGTTGATATAAACTAGAAGTCAGGAGGGGAAAGGCTAACTTGATTCTAAGACTGGAGCATACATTATTCTACATGTAGTGCGTGATGAAGAATATTAAAGGACCATTAAATGCAGTATTTCTCTTACATGTAGACGTAAAGGCTAGACAATGACGGAAACTATTGATGCGGTTCAGTAGCTTAGGAATGTAGAGAAGGAGGGCTGGACTGATAACTAGAATCATAACATACTCTTGGCAGACTCAGAGGCAGAGCCAGGCTGGGCCAGGCACTGCGAGGCAGGAAGTGAGTGAAGGGTCAGGGATACAGGTGGGGGCTGTATCGCTCCTCAGCGAGGCTCAGGAGACAGAAGCTGAATCTGGTGTCCGGGCCCTTTTGAGGCCTAGAAACGGGGACTTTACAATGAAATAACGTGCACACTGGGAAACGTGGCAACGTAACTTTACATAGGCCTGATATTCGTAGTATTCACGAGAACTGGAAATTGACATACTAGAGATGGACACAACTGTAATTGCGTCTTTAATTGAACATGGGGGATACATATGCATATTTATCATGCACAGATAACATATGATGGAGGACGCGTAGGGACACAGAACATGGCAAAATTTACTTTTCCACATTCCCTCCTTGTCACTACGTTTCCATCAGGAAACATCAATATTCATGATACCATCTATCATTTCATACAGTATCATTTGCTCGTCTCGAATTTTCTTGGAACGGGATTTAGAACGGGGCTTGGGACTAGGAATACAAGAGGTAGCACAAATGCCGCAAATCGCAGGGCCACATTGTATACAGAGGCAGCAGCTGAATATGATCGCTACTGCGATACCTAGAAAGGACAATACTTTCCATCCCCAGGCCGAAATTATATTCCAGAACCAAGCGGACCATGTCCAGGTGCCTGGATCTTGGTGTAACAGATGGGCAATTTTATGGAGTCTAGTTATAGCTGAATAAACAGACGGCGCGTTATTTGGAATAAAAATGCAGCAACTAGATCCGATGACTCTACAGGCCCCGCCCCTATCGGCCAATATGACGTCAAGGACGAGACGATTTTGCAAAACGGCAAATCTCATAGCAGATTGCTCTTCGGTTAAGTTACCTAGAGCAGAGGCAGTCTCATTTACTACAGCTTCAAGGGTTCTTGTTAACCTACGGATTAGCTTACTATTCTGGATAGGTCCTATAAAGAAGAAGAAACCTCTATTGAAATCTGTATACTGTTCTAGAGCAGTTTCAGTATAATCGACAATCGGGGACTCGATCTCCCTTCTATGTCTAATGTGTACTAGATGTGTGTTTCTATGATAATCAGGTGGGGCTAGGAAAACTGGTGGCAGTAGGAAGGCAATGTAACAGGTTCCCTCCCAATCGAGGGGCAGACGAACATATGCGGTCTGACCACAAATAAAATAAGAATGACGTGAAGCTTTGAAAATAGATTTCCCACTGTCACTATACTTGACAATAGTAGTACAATCACTATGTCCTACATGTACGGAACCATAATTTCTAACACATAATTCGCCTTTGACTGGTAATACTGAAATAGCAGGTAAGTCTGGAGTAGTATCAGACTGAACATTCAGGACCATAAAATTCGAAGAATAATTTCCTAAATTGTAAACTTCGTTTTCTAGATCTAACCCTGTTCTGTGGGGAAGACCTTGCTTGTCTGGAAAACATGTACTGTTAAGAAAAGACATATCTGTTGAGGATGACGTTAACGTGGACCATGCTCCACACGAACCATTATGTGAAAATGGATAAGGAAAGAGTGGCAGAACTCCCTTCGGTGTCTGGAAAGGGGGGGAGTCGACCACACACCCAACAATTAGTGGCATTGCTGGTCTGGTGTGAATAATGTAACATGCGGATAAAAGAATTGTTACGCATAGCGAGGCGGTAAGAGAGTTCATGAGGAGGCAGATCACTAAACGTGTGCTCTACTGTAACATTAGAAGACTTATTTACATGAGAAACTGGAAAATACAGGTAAAATGCATAACTGGTGCAGGAAATCATAATGCTGAGAAATAATATGAAACATAGAAAAACGATACATCGGATTGAGTTTTGACTAACTCTCTCACTATGGGGGTCTATTTTATACATGTCAGAAACCGGTCTAACCGTTTCACCTAGGGGAGGACTTAGACAATCAAACTGGCTGACTTATTTTACTAGACCTTAGCTTTTTCTTATACTCCTGTTGCGGAGTTGTCTCTAACAGGGAGGGTGCAGTAACAGTGTCTTTTGCGGGACAGTCCTTAAGAATAGTACTTTGGCAGTCCTTTAAATCCTCGGAAATGTTCTTTGAAACTGGTTTCAATCCATAAAACTTCTTGATGTGCGAAAGATGCACCCAGCCTTTGCGTCCCTCCAACTTCACGGCTGTACGGGTGGCCAGGAGGACCTGTCGGGGCTCCTTCCAGCGAGGCTCCAGCGGACTTGAGCGATCGAAATTTTGCACTAGGACCATGGATCCGGGAACGATTTCATGCGGTGCCACCTCGGTATTGTCTGGAAAGGCGGCAGCAACCTGTGAACGACAAGAGTTGAGGGCAGACATCAAGGAAGCTAGGTAATCTGTCAGCATATTACTTGAAACATCGGTAATACTTCGGGGTCTAGGAGTACCCCACATGTTAGGGGGGCGGCCGAAAACGACCTCGTACGGGGACAGACCTGATCTGGAATGTGCGACCATGCGCATGTAAAACAGAGCAACTGGCAGAGCTATTAGCCAGTCCACACCTTTCTCTTGACAAACTTTGGCGATGCGAATTTTCAGGGTCTGATTATGTCTCTCTACGAGACCGGCTGCTTCAGGATGGCGTACACAATGGAACTTCCACTGGTACCCTAACAACAGGGAAACATGTTTCATCAACTCGGATGAGAATGGCTGGCCGTTATCAGAATATACGACCCTAGGGAGTCCATAACGGGGGAAGAACTCACGAACCAGCTGCTTGGCAGTAGTCGTGGCTGTGTAATCTGGGACTGGATATGCCTCCGTCCACCTGGACAAAGCGCATACAACTACAAGGACATACTTGAAACCTCGACATCGCTCCATCTGAATGTAATCCATTTGGAGGACTTCAAAAGGGTGGTCAGGGGGCTGGAATCCACCTTGTTCCACCGGGACACTTTTACCTGGATTAAACTGACAACATATCATACAGGTACGGACTTTCTGCTTGGCTGCAGCTCGTAAATGCTTGTTGAACCAAATGTTCTGGATACTGTCTAACATTGCTTTTTCTCCTAAATGTGCTGGACTATGTGCGGTATTAATAATGACTTGAACCATAGAGTCGGGGAGAAACCATGTGGCTCTACCCTTCGTTAACCATCCCTGATCTGTCTGGACCCCTCCTTGTTCGGACCATTTCTTGATTTCATCGGGAGTAGCATGTAACTGGATATCTATGACATCTTGAGTGGGGTCCTTAACTGTCATACATGTAGTCGGATCTGGAGTATGTGTCTGTGTTGGGTTAACTGAAATGTCTGGAGTCTGAGCTGTAAGCTTGACTGTGCGATCTGCTAGATCATTACCCTGGGAAATAATGTCAGTAACTTTCGTATGTGCTTTGCATTTCATGATAGCAATGGATGTCGGTAAGTGTATTGCATCTAACAGAGCTTGAATAAGGAGACCATGCTGAATCTTGGTTCCATGAGAAGTCATGAAACCTCTCTCCTGCCAGAGCACTCTGAAGTCGTGTACAACTCCAAATGCGTAACGTGAATCTGTGTATATATTAACTTTCAGGTCCTTGGCATGTATGCAGGCTTGTGTCAGAGCAACTAGCTCTGCTGCTTGAGCAGACAGGGTGTCAATACGGTGTGTTTCAATAACTTCAGTGTCAGTAGTCACTGCATACGCGGCGACTAGTTCTCCTGTACTAGTTCTCATGCATGAACCATCCACATAAAGTGTCAGGTCGGGATCTGGTAATGGAATATCTGTCAGATCTTGTCTTGGCTTTGTCATGATATTAACTACTTCCACACAATCGTGTGTGGCAGGATTTGGATTAACTGACGGTAACAGTGTGGCAGGATTTAGGACGTTGCAGCGTCTGATTTCTATGTGTGGCTGAAACAGTGTCAATTCATAACCTGTTAAACGTGCTATTGTCAAGTGCTGAGTCTGTGTTCGGTTTAAAAGAACTTCCACGGAGTGTGGAACTTGTACTGTCAGGGAGTGTCCTAAGACTATGGAATCACTTTGTCTGATAGCTAGTGCTGTGGCTGCAACTGACTTGAGGCACGCAGGCAGAGCCTGGGCTACAGGATCTAATGTGCTCGAAAAATAAGCACAAGGCTTGTATTGTCCTGCTTGATCTTGTGTGAGAACAGATAATGCTGTACCTTCGCGTTCAGTAACGAAAAGTGTAAAAGGCTTACTGTAGTTCGGTGTAGCTAGAACTGGAGCTTGGCATAAAGCTTTCTTTAACTCATTGAAACTAAATGTATGTTCAGATGTCCAAGGGAGGACAGTCGATACGGCTGCCTCCTGTGTCGTTAACTGTATCAGTGGCTTAGCTAGAAATGCATACTGAGGAATCCATTGTCTGCAATAAGAAGTAAGGCCGATAAAAGCACGTACCTCCTTCTGGGTCCTTGGCTGAGGAAGACTCGCTATTAACTGGATACGGTCTGGTGTCAACTGCCTACCCCTCTTGGACAGCAAGTGTCCTAAGTAGACCACTTGCTGGACACAGAATTGAAGCTTAGAAGGGGACACCTTGTGCCCCATCTCGGCTAGGAAATACAATACTGTAAGTGAGGCTCGCTCGCAAGCACGTTCAGAACGGGCTGTGATCAGTAGATCATCGACATACTGGAGCAGGGCAGTGTCAGTTGGCATGTGAATATTGTCTAGTTGTCTCTTAAGTGCTTGACTGTAAATACTAGGACTTTCTGTGAAACCTTGAGGAGCGCGTGTGAACATATAGCTCCTTCCATTTAAACAAAATCCGAAAAGAAACTGGCTGTCTGGATGAATGGGGACACTGAAGAACGCGTTCTTGAGATCTATGACTGTAAAAAATGAGGCTTCAGAATCAATGGCTGTCAATAGGGAAGAGATATCTGGGACAACTGGGTACTGAGGAATAATACATTTATTGAGTTCTCGAAGGTCAATCACTAAACAATATACTGGGGGTGCATTTGGATCAGTACGTTTCATGACAGGAATGATCGGAGAATTACATACATTGGAGTCAGTTTCTACCACTACTCCTTGAGCGATGAGCTCGTCAATAATTTTGGATAAGGCTGCTACAGCCTCTGGTGGCAATCTGTACTGCCTGATTCGTGGTAACACTACACCTGGCTTAAGAGTCACACGATGGGGTGTGATTTGCATGTAACCAACATCAGTTGGACCTTGCGCCCATAGATGCTGCGGGACATTGGACAATCTCGGATCAAAATCTCGTAACACATAGTGACCCTTGAAGTCACGTAGGAACAATCGTATTCCCTCTGGGGAACAGCATATAACTGCACCTAACTCTTTCAGTGTTTTAATGCCTAACAAATTTTCTGGACATGACTTCGTAAGTAACAGATCAGTAGTGCGGGACAATGGACCTACTTCTAGAGTAACTGGCTTTGAAATTTCATTTACGATAGGTTTTCCTGAAAATCCAAGGGAAACATTTCTAGAGCCTGAGAGCGGAGCCCCTGGAACTTCGGCGTGACTTATAGTGGTCCTACTTGCCCCTGTATCAATCAGAAACTTTCTGTCTTTCCCTAGTACTTGACTGTGAACATAGGGACCTTCTTGATCTACGGGTATCTCGATGAGAGGCAAGCCTACCTCCCTCTCTAGGCTGTTTCATGAATATGGCTGATACTCTGGATACTCTGACTGAGCATACTGGTACATCTGCTGTGTAACATGCTGTGTTGCAGCGATGGGCTGCGGTACAGTAACTGTCTGTGGTGCATTCTGTGGCTGAGAAGTCTGTGAAACTTGTTCTTGTCTAGGCGGACGTGGTCTTTCTTTAGTCTTACCGGTAGCTATGTTGTGTTTCAGAACTGCACACTCGTTTATAAAATGACCTGGCTGTTTACAATAATTGCAGTTCCCTTTAACGGGAGCTGCAGGATGACTGGCTTGATTTGGTCCCCTCTTCTGACTGTCTTGAGGAACAGATTGTGCAACTAGTACTTTCATTTTCGTGTCTTTCATACGTTTCCTTTCATGATCTTGTTCTTCTCTGATTCTATTCTGGTGATATTGAAGCATCTGTAACATCTGGGACGGGGTATTAGCTTGCCAGGTACTTTCGACTTTCAAAACTCGATTCTTAACTTGTGGACTTGAATTCTCGACTAGTTTAGTAACAAAAAGATGAGGGTATGACTCGCTACTTGTCTTGAGGCCACTGTTTATAATAAAACATTTCTCAAATCTAGAGTAAAAATCACTAGTGTCTTCGTCTTGTTTCTGTTTACAGGCTGAGATTGCATCCCAGTCTTCCTTTTTAGTTGCTAATAGTCTGGGCAAAACTTGTATTAACAGTTCAGGTAATTCTTTACATTTATCTCCAAGACCGGTACCTGGTACTCGTGCCTTGTCTTCGGCTTCTAGAACTGCCCAATCGATCTTTTTCTCTCCCACCTCCCATTCTTTTTCCTTGAGTTTCTCATATACCCCTGCGGGCAATAGGACTTTTAACATTTTAATGATATCTGGATACGTGTATTCTCCCATACGGAGCATGTCTTTCAATTCTCGGTGGAACCCTGCTGGATCTTTATCATGACAGGGAATTAACTTTTTCATCTCTAAGAGTTCCATCTTTGTAATCGGGGTGTAAACAAACACTCGTTGGATTTCACCACCCTCTGTCTTAACTGGATGCACTTCTCGTAACGGATTCTGTCTGTCTATGTAAAAGGGTTTACTTTCTGGGGGTGAGACATGAACAAAATGCGGGTTCAGAAACATACTATATTTGTGGCGCTGTTCTAGAATGACACTAATTAAATCGGTACCTAAACCTTTCCATTTATACTGGAGTAACTCGTTCAGGACATCGTGTAACGGACCTGGATCAGAATGTTGACCCTCATACAATGTAATGAGGTGCTGGATCATATACATACCCGCCAGTCGCTGCTCGGCTGGGGGCAATTTCAGAAACATTTGTGCCACTATTTCGTCTGGAAAAGTGGTAGAATCAGTAATCCATCGGACTGCTGACCGGACTAGTTCTTGTTCATGCATAGTACTTAACTCGCTATAACCGATTCGTGATTTCAGAATGTGGTCGGTAGCTTGAAATACTTGTTCTAGAGAACCTTGTTCTAGTGCCGGGTGATGGAAAGTTGACTTGTGTTCTAGGCGTAAATGGCGATCTGGAAATCTAGATTTTCCTACATACGCTATTCTAGCGGGATTCTCGTCCTCTACCTCTTCTGTAGAAGAGTCATTTTCTTTCTCGCTTACTCGTGTTTCTTTGCGTTGTTCGTGTATCCTTATTATTTCCTTACGAATTTTCTTGTACATACTCTCTATACTACCGATAGTCTTATGCTTACCCTCGGCTATATTATCACTCCACTTTGTCAGGACTTTCATTTCGGCTCGATCTTTGGTCGGATAATCTTGTTCTCGTATTAAACAATTAATCAGAAACTTTAATAGCATGAGCTGGACTTCAACTTTTCTTTGGCACATGACGTCACTAATACTTTCTGGATCATTCCCTGTACGGATGAAACGATATATTCTGTCTAGATCCTCTTTCATATCTGGTAGGGTGACTAGATACTCGGTCACCTTTCTCACGCGTAATGAATATAAAACCATATTATCCTCGCCTGGGACTGGATCATAGCCACATTCGTTAAGGGCTTTTCTTATTTCTGCAACAGACTGATATCTGGGCGTACGCTGTGACGCTTGTGCATGTAATTCGGCTAACGTTAAACGTTTGTGTGGCGGCGGGGTTCCTAGAGGACCTCCTCCTGCGGCCCCTAAACTAGAGTCGTCTACTGATGCTCTTCGTCCTGGCAGAGTGGGAAATGGAAATGCAGGCTGGACTTGTATGGCGGGCTGGATCGGGGGTACCGTATCAGGTTCTCCCGTGTCTGGAGAAGCGGGAAGTGCCTGATTTACAGGGACTGGCGGAGCGGGATTTGCATATTCCGGGACTGTGTCGTCCAAATAGGACGAAATGAATATATCAGCTGCGGTCGGTTTGTGACGTAGCTTGGTCGGAACTAATGGTGGCGGAAAATTACTGGATGCCTCCGGGGTCGCTTTTGGCAAGCCCTCGGCAAGAAGAGGGTACATACCCTTAATGAGGGCGTTCCTCTGTCTGTCTGACTGTTCGGTTTTAACTCGTTCACCTATCTCGATTAATTCCCTTTCTTGGGCTCGCTCTAAGGATTCTCTACTTAATTCAGACTTTCTGATTTCTTTTTCGGTTCTTTTATGAGATTCTTTGCGCCATAACTCGATGGCGTCTTTCTGTGACTGTCTGGCTTTCTTTTTCCATAATGCCTCTTCTACTCTCATGATGCACTCGGCATCCCACGTACCTGATACAGGCCATCTATACTTTTCCTCTAACTGTTTGGTATACTCTACCCATAAATCTAGATACAATATGGCGCTTATGCCATGCTTCTGATACATAAAATGACCTGGACTGTCCCTAGGCGGAACAGGAACTGCTTCTTCTAGCAGACCCTTTCTAGTTTTTAACTGACGTAATCTCGAAAAGAGGGACATTGCAAACTTGAATCTGAACACAATACAATACACGAGGAACAATAACAATTGAGAAAACAATTCAGGCATACCACGACATTGAAAATACATTGAATAACATTATGAAGCAACAGTTCGGACAGAATACTACCTGGAACACTGAGAACAGAAACACATGAATTTCTCGAGAACGGAACAGACTAGAATTACTGGATGCGCTGCTGAAACAGCACGGAACATACCGGTCCCATAAAGGGACGCATCAAGACCCGTATCCACCTAGGTGAACACTTCGTTTCAGATCTGCGTACCCAGACCCATCGGACCAGAGACAATTTAGATTGACCCTGTCTAGATACTACCCCAGCAACGGTACTCACCGGGCAGCAAGAACGGAAGGCCTCGGACTGGACTGGACTGCTTCGACGCCGGACGGACGAACTTCGGACTTCTGTTACGGGTGGGCCTCCGGATACCTCGGACCTTGGACTCTCGGCTTGGGCTCTGGTCGGGACTCGCCGCGTTCCTCCACCGTCTCGTCTGGATGCTGGACCGCCTCCTCCGTCTCCTCCGTGGGCCTGAGGGATACTTAAAGCAGAAATATCTGCCGGTGCGCAGAAGAGTTCCGTCACGACTGCAGAGGGTCAGGGGGCCGGCGTGGCTTCACCAACGCGTGGGGAAAGGGCAAGTCCCTGTTTGGGCGCCATTATGTGGTATATAAATAAATAATACCGGATCTATTTTTTGTCTAGGCATAGCAATAACAGATAGCTCAATAAAAAAGAGTCAAGATTCGAGGTAGTAGGAGTTTTGCAGGTTTATTACAGCATAAAGGACAGGAACAGGACAACCTGCATAGGAATAGGATGGCAGGGCCCGGCAGCTGCCGGGGCTGGATCTGGGATGAGCGCGCTAACATTTAATAACAATACACAGGCATATATAGAAAAACAGTTGCATTACAGTACATATGATAGGCGGAGCAGTGGGTGGAGCAAAGGGTGTGACGCGTAGCAGTCGCGAAAGATAAGGGTGAAAGTAGGTGTAACAGGGCGTATACATAGACATGTGATGCAAACGTAACAGAAAATGTCATGAAATAGGGCGGAAACATGGAGGGGGCTACCTAAGGAGCTGGGACCTCTAACCTGATGGTGCGCGCAAACTGGCAATGACGTGTTACTAGGAGAAGCTGGGGGCTACGAACTCTGTGCTAGGAGCAGAGACTGAAGTCTGGAGAGTCAGGGCGACATGTACCTAAACAGTATCTAGTATCTGATGTTTAGAGAACATGTTGATATAAACTAGAAGTCAGGAGGGGAAAGGCTAACTTGATTCTAAGACTGGAGCATACATTATTCTACATGTAGTGCGTGATGAAGAATATTAAAGGACCATTAAATGCAGTATTTCTCTTACATTTAGACGTAAAGGCTAGACAATGACGGAAACTATTGATGCGGTTCAGTAGCTTAGGAATGTAGAGAAGGAGGGCTGGACTGATAACTAGAATCATAACATACTCTTGGCAGACTCAGAGGCAGAGCCAGGCTGGGCCAGGCACTGCGAGGCAGGAAGTGAGTGAAGGGTCAGGGATACAGGTGGGGGCTGTATCGCTCCTCAGCGAGGCTCAGGAGACAGAAGCTGAATCTGGTGTCCGGGCCCTTTTGAGGCCTAGAAACGGGGACTTTACAATGAAATAACGTGCACACTGGGAAACGTGGCAACGTAACTTTACATAGGCCTGATATTCGTAGTATTCACGAGAACTGGAAATTGACATACTAGAGATGGACACAACTGTAATTGCGTCTTTAATTGAACATGGGGGATACATATGCATATTTATCATGCACAGATAACATATGATGGAGGACGCGTAGGGACACAGAACATGGCAAAATTTACTTTTCCACTCTTCCCTGGACCGGAAACAAGCTTCCGAGGACCGGTTTCTGGCATTCCAGCCGTCTTCAGCCCGGCTTGCTTGAATCCAGTGGCAAAGTGAGCAAGGGACTCACGTCTGAGCATACCCTGCCACACTTATGGCGGCCAAAAGCGGTACAAAAGGGGGTGGTGATGGACGGAGAATCAGAATCAATCAAACACTCACACCCAGTCAAAAGATCTGGGTTTAATCCATCACCGTTCTTTAGCCCACACTGCCACCCCAGTTCAGATATGGCTATATGCAAATCAGTCTGACCCTGTGCCTCATGGGAACAGTCCAGCCCGAACTGCCAAGCCATGTCTTCCCTGGACCGGAAACAAGCTTCCGAGGACCGGTTTCTGGCAATCCAGCCGTCTTCAGCCCGGCTTGCTTGAATCCAGTGGCAAAGTGAGCAAGGGACTCACGTTTGAGCATACCCTGCTACACTTATGGCGGCCAAAAGCGGTACAAAAGGGGGTGGTGATGGACGGAGCATCTGAATCAATCAAACACTCACACCCAGTCAAAAGATCTGGGTTTAATCCATCACCGTTCTTTAGCCCACTCTGCCACTCCAGTTCAGACATGGCTATATGCAAATCAGTCTGACCCTGTGCCTCCTGGGAACAGTCCAGCCCGAACTGCTAAGCCATGTCTTCCCTGGACCGGAAACAAGCTTCCGAGGACCGGTTTCTGGCATTCCAGCCGTCTTCAGCCCGGCTTGCTTGAATCCAGTGGCAAAGTGAGCAAGGGACTCACGTCTTAGCATACCCTGCCACACTTATGGCGGCCAAAAGCGGTACAAAAGGGGGTGGTGATGGACGGAGCATCTGAATCAATCAAACACTCACACCCAGTCAAAAGATCTGGATTTAATCCATCACCGTTCTTTAGCCCACTCTGCCACCCCAGTTCAGACATGGCTATATGCAAATCAGTCTGACCCTATGCCTCATGGGAACGGTCCAGCCCGAACTGCCAAGCCATGTCTTCCCTGGACCGGAAACAAGCTTCCGAGGACCGGTTTCTGGGATTTCAGCCGTCTTCAGCCCGGCTTGCTTGAATCCAGTGGCAAAGTGAGCAAGGGACTCACGTCTGAGCATACCCTGCCACACCTATGGCGGCCAAAAGCGGTACAAAAGGGGGTTGTGATGGATGGAGCATATGAATCAATCAAACACTCACACCCAGTCAAAAGATCTGGGTTTAATCCATCAACGTTCTTTAGCCCACTCTGCCACCCCAGTTCAGACATGGCTATATGCAAATCAGCCTGACCCTGTGCCTCATGGGAACAGTCCAGACCGAACTGCCAAGCCATGTCTTCCCTGGACCGGTATCAAGCGTCAGAGGAACGGTTTCTGGCATTCCAGCCATCTTCAGCTCGGCTTGCTTGAATCCAGTGGCAAAGTGAGCAAGGGACTCACGTCTGAGCATACCCTGTCACACTTATGGCGGCCAAAAGCGGTACAAAAGGGGTTGGTGATGGACAGAGCATCTGAATCAATCAAACACTCACACCCAGTCAAAAGATCGGGGTTTAATCCATCACCGTTCTTTAGCCCACTCTGCCACCCCAGTTCAGACATGGCTATATGCAAATCAGTCTGACCCTGTGCCTCATGGGAACAGTCCAGCCCGAACTGCCAAGCCATGTCTTCCCTGGACCGGAAACAAGCTTCCGAGGACCGGTTTCTGGCATTCCAGCCGTCTGCAGCCCGGCTTGCTTGAATCCAGTGGCAAAGTGAGCAAGGGACTCACGTCTGAGCATACCCTGCACACTTATGGCGGCCAAAAGCGGTACAAAAGGGGGTGGTGATGGACGGAGCATCTGAATCAATCAAACACTCACACCCTATCCCTCATGAGGCAACAAAGTGCTTTGCAGAGAGTAGAATGCAACTCTGAAACAAAAGGGTAGTGGTTGTCCAGTTGTTGGATGTATGACATGACAACGCATGCTTGTACACTGCATGCCTTTACAACACGGTATTTACAACGAATACCTTTACAACGCATGATGCTTTTGGGCGCTGGGTAGTGAATAGTTTAATTTACTATTCCAACTCCAGTCCCCGTGGACAGTAGGGAAGGTGTTGGATAGTACATTAAACCCATTCCCTATCCTAGAGCGCCCCTCAGGGCAATGCGTTGGTTTTTTTGTTTGCAGAGTTTTATATAGCGCGAACTAGACCCGAACCGAATCAGGTATCAGAGCGCTTTACATATTTTGTTGTAATGGTTTGCGTTGTAATGGTTGGCGTTGTAAAAGTTGCGTCGTAAAGGCACTGCATGGTAAAAGTTGCGTTGTAAAGGTTGTTCACCCCAGTTGTTATTGGGATTAGTCTCTTAAGAAAAACATTACCTGCATTTAGCCCTTAGAGTGATTCAAAGCGCTGACTGGAGGAGTCTAGTCCAGCTTACATTAGAAATGCAGCATTGTTCGAATTTTAAAATGCCTGGGCCACAGAAAAGAACATTCTGAAGGTCCATTACTTTTAACTCATAAAGAGACTGAGTTTGGGGAGGAAAGGATGTGTTTTCTCAGCCAAGCCAGATATGAGTCCCGTAGGGTCTTGGAAGAAGAACATTGAGATTAAAGGCTATATCTTGGGTGAAGAATTACTATATTGCAGGAATGCATGCCTAGTCCAAGGGATAAAGGCCTATCTTTCAAGGTTTTAACCACACAGTAAGGTTTAACACCACTGATCCATTATGGGGAATACATGGATTTTACAGGGGGGTATCAGTAGACCTTACCTCCAAAACACAAGAAAAGAGCTATTTCCAAAATGTGCAATGGACTGGCACTGATTAGAGAGTCACTCCATAAGGAGTTGAGAGAAGTGTCCCGAATTATTGAATCTGTGCATCAGATCCAACAGGCCCACAAACAGCTACAAAATCATCCCACACACTGACCTGTCACATGTACCTTTTTGGTACCCATCTGCATTGGCGGTTGGAGTGGCATGGAAACAACAAGCATTTACAATGGAATGGTCTCAGCATTATTAAAGGTAGAGCTATTGTCATTGGTCATTACTTTTTTTTTTTTAATCTTAAATAAATGTCATTGTCATTAACATTGCTAATAGCTTAATTGTTAAATAAATGCCATTGTCATTTACAATGCCAAAAGGTTAATCGCTCGCAAATGCATGACCTATTGCATTTACACCACAGAGCCCCACACACACACACACCCACCCACAGAGCCCCACACACACACACACACCCACAGAGCCACACACACACACACACCCACAGAGCCCCACACACACCCACACCCACAGAGCCCCCCACACACACACACACCCACAGAGCCCCACACACACACAGAGCCCCACACACACACGCCCACAGAGCCAGCCCCACACACACACACCCACCCACACACACAGAGCCCCCCCCACACACAGAGCCACACACACAGAGCCCCCCCACACACAGAGCCACACACACAGAGCCACACACACACACAGAGCCACATATACACCCAGAGCCACATACACACACAGGAGAGCAAGCACAGCGAGGGGGCAGGGAAGCAAGCACAGCCAGGGAAGCAAGCACAGCCAGAAAAGCAAGCACAGCCAGGAAATCAAGCACAGCCAGGGAAGCAAGCACAGCCAGGGGGCAGGGGAGCAAGCACAGCCAGGGGGCAGGGGAGCAAGCACAGCCAGGGGGCAGGGGAGCAAGCACAGCCATGGGAGCAAGCACAGCCAGGGGAGCAAGCACAGCCAGGGGGCAGGGAAGCAAGCACAGCCAGGGGGCAGGGAAGCAAGCACAGCCAGGGGGCAGGGAAGCAAGCACAGCCAGGGGGCAGGGGAGCAAGCACAGCCAGGGGGCAGGGGAGCAAGCACAGCCAGGGGGCAGGGGAGCAAGCACAGCCAGGGGGCAGGAAAGCAAGCACAGCGAGGGGGCAGGGAAGCAAGCACAGCGAGGGGGCAGGGAAGCAAGCACAGCGAGGGGGCAGGGAAGCAAGCACAGTGGGGGGGCAGGGAATCGGAGGTCGGAGGGGGAGAGAAGGGAATTTTTAAAAAATATTTCTGTGAATTACCTAAAACTTCCAACTCAAAGTTCTTCTATTCGTCCTCCATTCTCTCTGCACCCCAAACACTACTGCAACCCGCTTTAGTCATTTTACAGGATTAGGGGAGACTCCTAGATAACACCGCACATATTCAACTCCGCCGAGCCCAGGCCCGGCTACAAGGTGAGCTCCGCCTAACTGTAAAAACACTTCAGGCTGACGGGAAAGACCTAATCAGAGCCACATGTGGAGGCGAGGCCTGGCCACATCCGCAGTCATTTCATTCTGACAACGGCACATGTGGTACAAACAGAACATTCATTTTTATGTTAATTTTGAAAGAAGTGAAGGATTGCATTGCCCTGGACACGCACGCACACCCACAGGCACACACACTCACGCACAAATGTTTTTACATACACAGGCAAACACAGACACAGAGGCAAACACACAGATGCGCACACAAGCCCAGGCACGCGTGCACACACACAGAGATGCACACACAGATGCGCACACACGCCCAGGCACGCACACACACAGATGCACACACTGATATGCACACGCGCCCAGGCAAGCACCCACACAGATGCGCAAACATACACGGGCACACACAGGCACGCACACACATACACAAAGGCACACACACACAGACATGCATTCACATACAAAGGCAACCACACACAGGCATGTACACATATACAAATGCACACACACGCCCAGGCACGCTCACAGACACACACGCGCGCACACACACACACACACACACACATTCATGTTTCCGTCTGTGAGGCTGGGAGGAAGAGTTAATTCTAAACTCCCTGAGTGTTCACATCTAAGACTAGAACAGAATTTTCTAGAACAAAACTGCCCAATCAGAGGCTCCGGCAGGAAGTAGTGTCAGAGCTCCAAGGGGCTGAAAACAGCATTTCAGACCAGCAGAAAAGACAAAACCAGAACTACACCTTGAAAGAGAGGCCCATCAGGGTTTTTTTTATTCTGACTACCGCAAAAGGGACACAAACATAACATTCCTTTTCAGTTACTAATGACAGCAGTCCGTACTATTTTAGATTCCTTCCAAACCCCCTCATGCTCTGCTGGTGACACTACAGCGCTGCCTGAATGAGAAGAGCATTGCACTTCTGCGGAAATATCTGATTTAGACGCACATCTGGGGGCGCCAGCAGAGCTTTACATGGAATGAAACAACTGGGCAGAAGATGTCAATCTTCAGGATGTGGCACGTCGCATCAGAGCAAACACATGGAAACATTTGGAAGAGCGCCCAGAGTTAACTTAAACATAGGCCCCAAAGAACTGGTCTCCTTCCGGCACGTCAAAGAAGAACTGACAATTGCCGAAGACGAGCCGCTACTCAAGGACAAAAGGATTGTCATATCAAAAAAACTGCATGAAGGGGTGGTCAACTTAGCACATGGACACAGTAGCACTGTGTCCACTAAAAGGGCATTACACAAACAGGTTGTAGATGTATACACTGCCACGAGCTAGGCGGCGACTGGCAAGTCAATGGCTCAGCTCAGGCGCGCCTGCAGTAGATTCATGGGTGGAAGAAGTGGCTGAGTGGAATGTCGCTGAACGGGTCAGAATAAAATAGGTGAGGACGGATGCCAAGCTCCCAGCAGATCTAGACCAACTAGGGAACTGCGATCTCCCCCCACCCCGATGGGCGTCCTCCGTGACCGAATTATGCGGCAAATTGTGGCTATGCTGCGGCCTCCCCTGAGGGGTGCCACTGAGCAGGTGTCGAGGGTTGGGGTCAGAGGGGATCGAACCGCACCCAACCAGGACCCTGTGTACAGCAGCCAACCTGGACAAAACATTGAAGCGCCTGGGACCCCTCTCCCAACCCTCTGGCAGGAGTTTAACATTAGCTGCGATGCACTTGTAAAGATGCTAATGTTCAGGAAAGTGTTCATAAATTAGATGTGTATATTTCACTCACCGGCTTCAGATAGTTTGCGGGACCGGCACCATCTTTTCTCTCTCGGGTGCTGTGGCGGTGTAGCAGGCGCGGGCTCTCCCTCACCAGCTCCTCTGGTCGGCGGTGTGGGACTTCTCTGCCGGGGCTCCCTCCAGGACACAGGAGCCCCGCAACACCTCTGCTCCTTTCTGCTGCCCTAACGGCCCCACTCGCTGGGCCTCCTGGTTATCTCCGGTCTCCCTCGCCATTCAGGAGACCGGAAAGGCGGGCAATGGCTTCTCCTTCCCACTGGCGGCCCCGGGGCTCTCCATAGCTATCGGAGCCCCGGGCCGCAGGAGAACTTTTCTTCTTCTCTCCCTGGCTCGAGTGTGCAAAGCCTCCTCTAATCACAGCGCGGCGCCTCCTGTAACGTCATGGGATGTCCCTGAGGTTCCCGGGCTCGCGGCGGACCAATAATAGAGCGGCTCCTCCAGTCGAGCCCCCCAGGGCAACCCAATCACAGCGCGGCCGCTCCGAGGCTGATTGCGGGCCCGGGCATTTCGATACAGTTTATTAAATAGTGAAATCGCTCAAAAGCAGCATCTATGCCAGAGACAGACGGGACAAGGGAGCAGCAAAATGCAGCATCTATGCCAGAGACGAACGGGACAAGGGAGCAGCAAAATGCACAATGGCAGCCACAAAGCTCCGCAAATTTCGGATTCGGGGGCGTGTTTGGCCGTCCCCAAAAGGGGCGGTGCTTAATAGTGGAAAGAACAGAACCAACACGCCCCCGAATCCGAAAGAGATGGAGCTTCTTTCGAGTGACGCCTCTCTCCTCCAATGGCTGGCCTCCGTTTAGGAAGCCAGCCAATGGAGGAGAGACGAGGAGAGAGGCGGGTGCAAGCCCCCTTACTGAAAGTCATAAAATCTCCGACTTCCGACTGGCAAGCCAGCCGTCGGTCCGGGACCTAAAAAGGGTGCCGCGCGCTGCCTACGTGTCTTAGAAGGACGATCAGACACACTACATGTTTGTTTATACCAAGCGCAGGCTAGCAAAACCATGTGGTATGCTGGCGCAAAAGGCCAGGTGGGCTAAGCTTAATTGAAGCCCCGAAACCGACCGACATGGTGCCAAATTAACTATACAGTTCAGGGCGCTCTCTACTTAAATGCAGCTCCTCTTCGAAAATGCCTCGCACAGGGTGGTCAGGGTGCCATAAATGCATGACAAATGCATTTAGTGTGGTGATGTGGACACCACACTAAAATGTGTTAGTCTATACCCTGATGTGTGGTACTTGCAGGGCTGTACAACAACGGTTGACTGCGGCTGTGTGGTTTGTGGCTTCAGGTGGTGAGTTGAGTCGAGCCTAACTGGCTTAAAGATTACGTCTTAGAATTTTGGACTTTTGCTTATATTTATGTTATGTTTTATCCAGTGTGAAATCCATTTCTTTTTGCCTATATATTTACAATATCCAATCTGTCTCCATTGCTTTTTTGACTTTGACTATCCAAAGATTTCTGACCCATCTATTTGACTTGGCATGGGCATATGTTACCTTTAGGAACTGTTTATTGTTGCAATGTTGGCAGCAGGGAGCCAAGTGAGCCAAGCACTCATAAATAGTGGGCTCACGGTGGCCGTGAGCACGCCCCTCTGTTCACTGCCATCCACTCGCTTTACTACCACGCTGAAGGTGGTAAAGGTGCTGCAGTGGTCAGGATGCATTGGTCATCCTGTGGACTCCATATGCTCACGTAAAGGGTTTCTCATGTTTCCAATGGATAAAAGCCTGACTCTTTCGCATAAGGCTTATCTCTATCTTGCTTTATTCGGTGAGAGGGAGATCTGGCGAGCTGAGCACCGATACTCTGCTTCGATACTTCATTTGATGATTTTGTTTGACATTGCTGGATTATTTCCTTGCTCCCCTTTTTTGTGGGATCATTTAAGTGTGCCTGTTGGTGGCATGCATTTATCATATAACCTTGCTAATTTGAACTTATTCAGCTATCTACAAATTGTTGTCACCCTAAAGCACCTCTGAAAAGAAACCTCTAGAACATGCAGACCCATTTTATGAAAGACAGCACACATTATGTACAGATTGGGTTAATCAATATAGGCATAGGTATCATCTTCTAGCAGCCTATAGCCTATAGCCAACCATAGCATAGGTAGCACTGATTCTGTGAATGACCCTGTTTCTAGCAACTGTCCCTTGTTTTACACTCAACAAGGTGCTGAGAACAACAATATTACTATATCGCCCTTAGACCTGGTTTCGGTAGGATGATCAACAAAAAACCATTAACAACTTTATTAAATTGGGAGCAAAGCAGGTCCACCGTTCAATTTGCTATTCCGATCCCGTCACTACCTACTGGAACACATATTTTCCAATGAAGGCACTAATAGGGAACTGTATCTATCTCACTGATTAACAGCAGAGCTGATTCTACCTACAGGTGTGAGAATCTTTGTGGCCTTAGACCCCAGCACATTAACATTAGTAGTCAGATCAACATGGATATGATTGCCACAAACAAAACAGTTAAAACTGGAAGGTCTTCAGGGTGTCGACAGCACCTCCAGGTCAAATCTGCGGGAGCCCAGAAGCAAGAGTGAGTTCTTAGCAGGTAGACTGACCAAGGGCGTTCAAGTCTATGATGATGCCCCATCGACCTTCCCATCCTTCCCAATGCTCAAGCCATCAATGCCATCTCAAAGACATTGAATATCATTTCATTGCCTCTTCTATCTCAATCAGAGAAGCAATTATTGACCCTAAACAAGATAGTAAACCTCCTTGATAGGTGTAATCTTACAGAGGAACATGACTGGAGGTTTTATTGAGGAGATCAGACTCTTCCTTACATGTAAAACTTGCCAAAAGCCTACGCCCCTCAAAGAAAGAAAATGCCACAAGTGCACAGATAACCGAGGCATTAACTAAAGCCACCCACCTCAAGCTCTGCAAAGGGAGTCTTGTGAGTTCACCAAAAGAGCATACGAGCCCCAAAGCAGTGAGACATGTGAATTATTGATTTCCTCTGCAGGCATAGTTTGTACTGAGGACCACAATCCCTCTTTGTAGGAAGCATCAACTGTCTCCTTTGAGGAAGAACCATTGGCTAACCAAGAGCTTTGTGAAATGTTGGATCCAATGGACCACCAGCATCTAAAAAGTTTCAGCAAGATGCAGTCAGAGTCAGAATGTGGGGAAGATGGTGTCCAGTCATCATTTATGGAAAATAACTTTCAGTCCTTCTGTAGAAAGAGGAAGCTGAGACAGTTATGGAAACTAAAGAAATGCATAAGCCAACACAACAAACCAGAAACGATAGTATCACACAGGTCTCCAATTGCAAAAAGGCATTCAAGCATTTCCCCTTTTTCAGTCTCAGATGGAAACCTGACAATGCCAGAGGTGCTATCTAACCAGAAGTTGACAAGCACTGTCCTGAAGAGCCTGAGCACACATCATCTATCCAGGACACCTGCCCGGTAACAGTGCGCTTAATAAATGGTAAAATAAAAATAAAATAACTGCCAAGGCCAAAAGATATTAGTTCATCATCTGATCTTCATATTATCCATACATCTACTGGGACCCTCACTTTGTGATAAAGGAAAGATCAGGTAGCAGTTAATATCAAGATAATGACTTCACAACCAAAAGAACTTCCATTTAAGGAACAATAACACCCGAAAGTCATTAACTACTTATGTAAACCATCCTTCGTATTCATTGGGCCCAGTTTTCAAACAATGTTTATGCACAGAAGTTTCTCCGGCTAGAATTAGATGGTGACAGAAGAGACATAGTTCACCCCCATCATGAAACCTTGGGTTGGCATAACTAAAATAAACTAGACTTTGCTCTTACATACATCCATAGAGCCATATCACACAGAGCCACAATATACCTAGTGGCGCACTTGAAAGGGCTTAGCCTTATCAGCTCTAGTGACCGATCATTGATCACATCTTGGTATGCATTGTTTAGCCCTGTGAGATCGAAGGGTTTTACTATGCAATATAGGAATACATGTGGCCAAAGTTACTGTAGGGAAATATCCCTTTGTGGTAGGGCTACCAAGCAAGCCACACACCCAAAATAAAGATATGACCTATGAACTACTGAGCAGGCGATTGATAATACTGTAGGCCCTGACGCGATCACCTCAGGAGAATGGGTCAATATGAAGGTGAACTATAACAGATATAATGACAGCAGGGTTGCACTGAAAGCCAGTGATGGTTACTTCTAAGGTGATTGGCTAGTACATCTTCTACGTTCCTAGTAATAACCCCAGCAAAAGGCCACACACCACTGACCAAATCACTACACAAGAAGGAAAATGTGCATTATTAGCATCAGATATATCGTATTGGAATATTCATGGCCTAGCGCAGTAATTGGAGTCAATAGAATGGTGTACATTTATTGATGAATATCATGTCTGTGTATTTCAGTAATCTTGGGACTTAACCCCCTTGCACAGGGCAGGCTACACTTCTTGTTTTGTCCCAGCGGTGAGACAATCCAAATGGAGATCATCCGTGGGTTCACCTCCTGGGTTCATATCTCATTGAACTGTAGAATTCAAGAAATTGAACAAGAAAACACAAATAAACAGCAATTTTTGCTATCAACTCAAGTGACCAGATATTCACCTACACGTTCTACAATAGAGGGAGCTACAATGGAACTGATTCACCAGCACTTTCCTCTCTCGATGCGAGACTTCACAAGCTCAGCAATTACACTATGAGTAAATTTAATCCCAGTCTAATGATAGCACATGATTATTCTCAATATTTATGAACACAATGACAACCACACAGCTGTGATGGAAAAAGACGATTGTGCATGGGGTACTCCCATCTTGGCAGAAAGAAATATTAAATTAAGCTCCAAAGTAGTTCATCAATTAGCCCTTCTAACCAATTTCCATGGCCTCAGTGCAACCCACATTTTCTAACTTATTCATAAAAGTTTATTTTAATATATATATTGTTTGACTGATATAACTGGAGTATGATGACAAATATGAAAGTTGAGACCCTACCAAAAAGTGATCTTGATACTCTGATTCTTTCTCTAGAGCAATTCAGGTGGTCTGTTGTTCCATCTCATACTGCAGTTTACAGTAAAAACCCAACTGTCAATTGCCATAGGAGATTGAAAGGGGACAAGGTGGTATCCAGCTCTACTGTCACCTTGATAATTCTTTACTTCACTATTGAGATCAGTAGAAATCACAACTCTTAATGTTTGTCAACATACTGAATTGCATAGTACAATAACCATGTATTTAGGTCTTCTCTTATGCAAGCCGGTATCTGTTAAGAGATCAATCAATCAAGTTACAGAGCAGTGGTTTGATAAATTATGTAGATTAGAGAGTATAGCATTAGTAGCAGTAATAAAGAGAGACATGTTTGAAGAAATTTAAGCATATCATCGCAACTGGTAGCAAAATACCAGTACAAAACCAGAGTTTCACATTACAGAAGATCACTGGTATTTACATTTTTCTTCACTTTATTTAACTGCAGATCCACCTTTCAGACCCATGGCATGTATAAATAAGTCTGAGCATTTTGCAATTTTCTATTGAATTTAGTAAATTGCAAAAGTTCCCTAAAGGGGAATAGAGGTATACATGATATATCTATATTCGCCCATAGAGGATAAAAAAAGAGCGTTGGTAGCTGAGATCCAAAATGATGATTGTTTAAGGCAACAAACTTGATTATATAATTTAAAATCTAGAAAATGTACACATCCTTTATCTTTGGGAAGTTTCAATCTGGAAAGTGAGATGTGTTTTTTTTTCATAAGAAACAAATAAGTTGGGATTCATACTTTTTGATATAAGAAATCATAAACTGTAGAGGATTCAACCAAGAGTATATAAAATAATGGGAACCAACTTCATTTTTATTGAGTCTAGTCTGCCCCAACACGAGAGAAAGGGAGGATTCCATCTAGAAATCAGAGTATCAACTTTTTGGGGAGAACGCTTCAAAGTTAAAGTTAATTGTGTCTTTAATAGAAGTGGCAAATCATAAACCTAAATATTTGGTTTGCTTAGAACAGAAAAACCATTTTGAAAAATCAAACATAAGTTTAAAACAAAATGTATTTAACGGTAGAACTTCAGATTTATCTGAATTCAGTTTATAACCTGAAACAGTAGCACAATATTTACCTTCAGTGAGAAAAGCGGATTGAGGATTCAAGGTTTTTGAAATAAACAGACATCATCGGTGTAAACTACCAATTTGTCTCCATAATCAAATCCTTGTATATCTATATTTTGCTGTATTTTTGTCAAAAAAGTTTCAAGGGTTAGAATAAATAAAAGTGGCAATAATGGGTAGCCTTGACAAACCCCTCTATGTAATTAAAAGGAACTCGATGAAGATCTGTTAATAAATAGAGATGCTTTGGGAGCTAAGTATAATAATTATATTCATTGTAGATTCTTAGGGTCAAAGTCAGCCCATTTAAGAGAAGGGAAAATGAAATCACAGTGCATTCTATCAAATGCTTTTTCAGCATCAAGTGTAATGGCAGGTGAAGGGTGCTTAAAAATTGTAGATTTGCTCAAACCATTAAAGAATAATCAGGTGCCGTCTGAAGATAAGCGCCCTGTGACAATACCAGATTGCCCTCGACCAATTACTTTCAATTGGAAGGGATCTAATCATAGAGCAATAATTTTTGGGAAAATCTTACAAGCAGTGTTCACTAAGGAGATGGTTTGGTAATTTTTTTACAATTTTTAGGAAGTTGACAATCTTCAGGAATTAAACAAATAGGAGCATCCTGGAAATTACCTACAGAAGTTTTGGAATTAGAAAAGTAAGTAAAAAGTGGGAAAAGTTTAGGTAATAAAACATTTGAAAAGTTACTTAAAATGCCGTTGTAAAACCATCTGAGCCAGATCTTTACCTTTTTTAATCAGTTGAAGTTTTCTATGGATTTCGTCTAATAAAATATCTTTTTCTACGGATTGAAAAGCAATATCAGCGTTGAATTCTTTCCTAACTAAAGTTTGAGATAGTTCTGAATCATTGCATGTTAACATGTTATTGGAAGTGTAAATACATTACATTTCATATTTTCTTTTTAAATTTTCAAATAATTAGCTAATGAATTACGAGTTCTCGTTTGCCCCTTCCCATAATAATGAGTGCCAGATGTAAAAAGATATGAAGAGACATTTTCAGTGGAAAGTTCATTGAATTGGATTTTTTCTTGTGTTACATGCATCTTCTAGACATGTTGGAGAATTCGAAGTAGAGTAAATGTGCCCAAGATGTACTATAGTAGATGCAAAAAAATCCTTCAATTTTGTTTCCATGTTTTCTTTTGACGAGGGCCATACTTAATGATTATATCTCTGGATGCTGCTTTAAAGAATACCAAATTGTATAAAATGGCATTTCAGGTGTTATATTGAAAATATACAATATTTTCAACAAAAGATTGGAAAGATTGTGTAAAGGCTTGGTCAGAAAGAAGAGTATTATTAAATCTCCACCTTTGGGGGCCTTGTGTAAGAAAAGCAAGATCCAAATCAATAATAACAGGAGTGTGATCTGAAATTAAAATTTCTCCCATAGCACCATATGTTAGCTGATGCAATATTGTCCTACTCAGAAAACAAATTTTAGACTAGAAACCATGAACCAGAGAATAAAAGTTATATTCTCTTTTTGATGGGGATTAACAATTCTCCAGGCATCGGTAAGGGATTGTTGAGAAATTGTGTTTAAAAATTGTTTCTACATTGAGTTTGAAATCTATTTAATTATAATGTGGAATGTATTACATTGTATGTCTAATAAGGGAATGTACTATTTGATTACAATCACTACCAAAGATCAAGCTGTCATCTGCACATTCCATTAGTTTAGAGGCTATACAATTCCATAACTTATTATCAGCTTCAGTGGAACCATATAAATTACCAATGTAATGGGATTATTATCAATTTTCAATGGAACAATTGACCATCTACCTTCAGTATCATTTTCCTAAGTTAATAAAACAACTTGAACTTTTTTTAACAAATAATTACTACCCCATTTTTCTTCTTAGAGATAGATGACGATGAAACATTGTCAACTCAGCTTCTTTTTAATTTCTTAGCTTCGTGTTCAATTAAATGGGTTTATTTTAGCGGTGCAATATGAATTTTAAGTTTAAGCAAAACGATCTAATACTCTCTGTCTTTTAATGGGATAGCCAAGCCCCTTGATATTAGAAAAGACTATTTTAAGTCCCATGTGGATAGAATATCAAAACGTAAGTTAATATTACGTATTAAACATTCTGAATCATGAGAACAGATGGAGAATAGTTTCTGCAAATAACAAGTGAAAGAATAAGAAGAGATATATGATTAGAGTCATTTGAATAGGAATAAAATATGGATGTAAAAAAGAGAGGCAGGTTCATGGTTCTAGAGGAATGGGGACTTTCTTTGTTAACTGTTGGGAATCCCCTTCCCAGAACCCCCAAACCTTTGTTACATTTTTTAAAAGTACTAGAGCATTTTTCTTGATGAGTGTTGTAACTGACCAATAGCAGCTCGCCCCTTCCAAAGATATATGGATTGCCTCGCGATTCTTGTTAATTACTATACTTCAAGAATCCCTTAAATGTGCTGAGAGTCCCCATGTACTTTTACCGGACAGGTTAAAAAAGTCAAGCTAGCTTTGGCAGCTGGCAGTAAATATGCCAATGACAGGATAATATAAAGGAAGGCCTTCCAAAGCAGCTAAATGACCTTTATGTCGAAGTGTTGCATATCCGGATTTCCAAACTAATTGATAGAGCTGCAGCTACACTGTCTAAGGTCTGGGTTGTTAAAAAATGAACCAGGCACAGAAGGATGACCTATACAAAATTCTAAAAAAGTAGGAAATACAAACACGTTGATCTAGGGCCCAATACTCTTTATGCTCTGCATCTTATAGTCAAGAAAATATGAATTTGAAGATCAAAAATAAACCTAAAAAGAGTGTATATACTCAATGCAAGAATTATCTCTAAAAGCATAAATGAGTCAAAGGTATTTGATTAAAAAAAAGATCAACAAAGTACTCTTTGAAGAGCTATCTATCAGAATCACAGCCTGGACAAAGGTGGCCAGACATAAAATCATATATGGCCTTTTTAGGCACCCTGAGATAAACAACAAGAGTGTGCCTTCTTGTGAGAAGAGCAGGCATCCTAAACAATGGGATATAGCACCTACACAATGGGATATAGCATCCAGTTTTTCATCTCACACCCCGTTTTTATGTGTGTCTGATTGGCCAACTAATACATTATTTTGGGACACAATCTTGCCATTTTTAACCACCACACTATAAACTTTCACTTGTCACCCAATCAAAAATCCTGCTCCGCAGTAATTCTGGCGTTGAAGCACACCGGGGAGGCACTCGGCCTCTCCTGGTGGGGCCTATGATGAAGCATGTCACCAACCAGGTTGGTGAGTGAGGGCTTTCAAAAGAATCTAATGAGGTTCTTCATGCCTGCTCTTCTCACAAGAAGGCACACCCTTTTGTTGTTTACAGTACCTTAGCTGGGGGACCAAGAGTGCTCCTTTAATTATCTTCCCTCTCTCTCCTGTTGATATTAGGTAAAAGATTTTTAGGCACCATCCATGTTGGCACTAGCATGGTGCAAAAAACAAAGACAAAGATTAAAGAAAAGGAAGGTGGGTTCCCCAGCACACTCTTTAATTGCATCAGTTGACAGCTAATCAGTGATGCTCTTTGTGAGTAGATTTATCAGGAAGCTATTTAGTCCTTGTCTCCAAAGTCGCCAGAACTTGGTACCTCAAGGTATCAGGGAATTAACCATTATGAAAGTTTTACATAGTCTCCAAAAAATACAAAGGATTTCAAAAGAATATATGTGTGACGATACTTGAAGTACAAGGTGAGACAACAGTAATTGATTCCTGTAAGATAGTCAACATTTTGGCTTCAGAAGGAAAAAAATGATATGCCTATTCAACACATTCAATGTAAAGAGACATCTGTGTGTAGGTGTTTGTGTATAATTCTAATAAAAATGGCCACTTATATAGAACACATTATAACCAACAGGATGGCTCAGTAATTTGAATACTTAGTGGTATGCAGGTGACATGTTTGAGTCTTGGGCAAGGACAACTTAGCCTTCCATCTGCCCAAGGGCACTAAATTGAGTACCATTAAATTGGATAATAGTATCGCCAGTTATTTACAGCTCTTAAAGCAGTAGTGTGGTGTGAAGTGCTATACGTTATTAAAAACATAGACATGAATTTCTTTGGTACTTAATATGTGTTGTGAACAATTACCTAACAGAATGATACTCTTTTTATAAACTTCAGAACAATGAACCTTCGAGTCAGCTGTGCAAGGCTGATAAAGTATGTCTTAACTAGGTAGAAGAAGATATTTGCAGTAGGCACATAATCCACTAATGGACCTTGTGACTGCCAGGATATGATTCATTCTTTTTTTTTAAAAAAGAGCTGAAAGCCACAGTGCTATATTAATAGGATTCTAATAATAGTTCTGCAGGTTATACTCAGTGCTTTGCGTCAGGCACATTAAACATCTCAAATATTCTATGATTATTCAAAGCTAAAACCAGCAAATTACTCAGATCATTCTAGCAGGTACTTCACAGCCTGTGCTTTCATAATAGTACTATACCTAAAGCTGCTGGATTAACTCAGATTTCCACAGCAAATGCCCATCCCCAGTGACCCATCTTAGAAATAGGTACACCTGGCAGGCAGATATGGCTGGTAAGCTACTTCAGTGGTCAATGTCCTCTTTGTGTTAACCTAAAAGACTCACGTTTTAATATTTTTGCAGCTAATTTAGCCTTTATTCTAGAATGAATAAAATAAACGTCATCTACTTGAATAATAAAACCGCCTGTTAGAATTCCAACTAAGCTGCAATACTATGGTAACAAGTAGCATGTAAAAGTGTGTATGTGCACCTAACAAGATTAAGAAAGGGGGTGCCTGGCCAAGAAAGATGGCTGATGGGATGTGCTCCTAGGGAGCCCTGTAAAAATCCTGTCCAAATCTTCCCCATCCACGTTGTGTCTTAACGGGGCTTACTCCTGCAAGAGTAGGAGTAGCAACGAGATGAGCTCGATCTGATCCGGCCCGACCTCCAGCGCCATTGAGGCCAGTGAGAGCTGGGCTTACCCGAGGGGCTGGGCGGTGTTATGTCGGGGCCCTAGGCCCACATGCTGCTGAATAACAGGCGAAGACCCAGTGACTCTGCTTAGTTAACTGGCCACAAGCACATGCACCTGGGCCCATTTATTAGCCGGGTCACGTCACTCGTGACGCCGGTGGTGGATGGGTGTGGGGTGTGTGTGCCCACTCCCATAGGGGGAGTGGTTATTAAACCAGTGCCTGGCGAGACACTAGAACGTGTTTCTCAGGACACTACAGGCGGCACCTGGCAGCCCTGCATCCTGATCCTGACTGCTGCCACGAGATTTTCCGGTGCTCGGCTGCCTGCTGGGGGTCTCAGACAGCAGCCGCCTCTGCACACTACTGACCCGCTGGAGTTTGCGGCACCTCGCACCTGGACTGGCGAGGTCCTGGCCCCATGGAGCAAGGGAGAAGTGGGCGGGCCAGGAGTCTCTGTGCGGCTGTTGGTGGCCCGACCCTGCACAGCTGGGGAGCTCAGCGAAGCCTCGGCCGGAGTAGGCCTGGGCAGAGGAGAGATGGAGGGTGCTGCTCCCACTGAATGTGGAGGACACTGTAGCGTCCGCTGATAAGTCCAGACCTACTCTTCCTGGTGCCGATAGTCGGAAGAATGCTGTCCTGGTGCAATGCTCCCCATGCTCCCCATGCTCCCCATGCTCCTGTGAAGTGACGAGAAGCAGCACGGAGCACTGCAGGACCAGTTGGTAGATCACCCTTCCCCCCTGGATGACTGGTTAAGGGTTCCCGGGTGGCAGAGGGGTGACCGGTGCTCCCCCCCCCTACCTGAACTGACTGCTGGCTATAGGTCCCCGTCTCATGTAACAGGGTCTGTCCAGGACATCCGGGTCCTGCTGCTGCGACTGCTGTTTGGTGCCCAAGTGCCAGAGGCTGGTGTTTTACGGTGGCCGGCAGGCTCCTGATCCCCTGGAGGTCACCACTACCCAAACAGAGATCCAGATATCTGAACTACTGGCAAGGATGGCCCATGTGGAGGTTGATGCTCTGGTATGCTGATTGCCCTAGCACCCTGGGAGGGTAGCTCCTGACCCATTGACTAACTTGGTCGTGCCAGCTCATGGAAGTACTGATGGCATGGGGAAGGAAAGATCTCAGCTTCAGGCCCAAGGCAACACCATCACACAGTATGCCACAACACGTTATCTGCCGGATAGGATTACGCAGTAGGGTTTGGTGTTCCCACCAATCCTGTCTCTGGAGCGGGAGGAAAAGCCAACCACAGCAGCTTTACTAGTGGCCAAACAGGGTTCTAGGGAAGCACTTGAGGGACAAATTGCGGATGCAGACTTATGCAAAGTAGCTGACAAGGTAGACAATGCAGAATCCAACATTAGTACCTTGCAAGTGGAAGTTTGCCAACAGGAGCAAAAGGTGTCACAAATGTAATTGGCCACTAAAACGCTGGAGAACCAATTTGAGAATGCCAAAGAGTGCTTTCGCCCAAACAATTTGTGACTTCTGCAATTTCCAGAATGGGTGGAGGGCCAGTCTGCGGAGACCTTTCTCGAGGACTGGGTGTGGAACACCCTGTGCCCTTCGGTCCTCTCGGAGCTCTTTGTTGTGGAAAGGGCACATCTGACGTTGGCCCCTTTTCCACCGCCAGGGGCATGACCCAGGGCTCTCATTGCCAGGATCATGAACTGCTACAACAGGAACGTTATCCTGAGTGCCGCTGGATAACTTTCTGTTCCGCCATTCGAGAATCATAACATTGTCATCATGTTATGCTATATTATGTTGCCAGGACTACCAGTGGCGACTGGTGCCATTTGAAAATTGTGAGGTGTATAAGTTGTAGATAAGATTTATGTTGTGAGAGAGCAAAACGAGCAAACCCAATGGACGAAATGGGGGTTTGGGAGAGTTCTTAACCCCTAGAACATTTTGGAAAAAGAAGTAGCAAATTGTGAATTTTAGAGAAAATTTGAGAAAGCAACAGGCACTCAAGATTGCACATTTCCCTGCCATGAATTGCCCAGACCGTGATGCATCTGTGGTCAGGGTTGGATTGGGATTAAAAATCAGCCCGGGCATGCTAAAAAAAAGTGGCCCACATTTGCATATTGCCTTTTCGCAAAACACTGCTTCGGCGAAATATTATTAAAATGGGGGGAAGGGTGTAAAAAAAAACGCTCATATTAGTTTACACTGGTGAAACACACCTGAAAACAAGTGAGGCCACTTTTGCTCATACCCCCTGCCCTAGCTCAATATGCATATATTAATGGGCCGGGCCAGCGAGAGAAAGAGAGTGACACCTCTGCCCGTTGATAAAACAGAGGTAATGGATGCCCTTCTGCCTCCAGAAAGGCCACTCAGGCACCCACTGGGCCGTTGGCGGCATCGAACAACGCAGAAACCGCCCAAATCGCTCCCCCCCCAACCCCACCCCTGCTGCTCAAAAAAGCAGCCCACAGCTGGAATTCGGATACCAGCCCCTCGGGAATTGCCCAAGTGCCCGCGTTACCAATTATACACTGTCTGTAGTCAATAACCGCTATCCCCAGATTGGAGCACGGCACACCAACCAGAGAGCAAGAGTCTACCTGGAGGCAGATAAGCGATATTACTATCCAGCCGCGGTCGGTAGGGGAGTACCTGTCGGGGCGGTGACGTGGGGAGGGGTAGTGGGAGGGGCAGGGTGGGGGGTAGTAATGTATGGATAATGGAGGTTTGCAGGTAAGTAAACATTTAAATAAATGAAACGAATTTCGTTGCGTGCACTGCATTTCATTTGGGGATCCAGTGCACGCGTTGAAATTCGTTTGATTTATTTATATGTTTACTTACCTGCAAACCTCCACTATCCATACATTACTAACCCCCACCCTGCCTCTCCCCTTCCCCATGTCACCGCCCCAGCAGGTCCTCCCCTACCGACCGTGGCTGTTACTATCAATCAAGCTATCACGCAGCACTGCACAAATCCTGACAATGGTTATTTTTCAATAAAGAAAAATCCTGGAAGCAATAAATACATTTGGTAACAGTACATCGTAGGAAATATGCATTTATTTTTGCGAAACAACAAAAAAAACACTGTCTCAATTGCGGTCCCTTTGACTTCTACGGAACTGTCTTTGAATGTCTTTGACATTATTAGCTTGGATCAACATTTTGAACCTTACTGCCACTGATGTATTTTTTTTATTTTGAATACAAATGGCCATTGATGGCGTTGGGAGGGGGCATAATGAAATTAAAAGATAACACATAATGCAGCATTAAACTCTGCGAGTGGTCTTGAAATAAAAGTGGGACATTTATTTTGCCAAGACTCAGGATAGTCCGAAGTAACCACCTCCCCGACGTTAATCCAATACATTTTATTTACATTATTTGAAGTGTTGCTTTGCGTCAGGGCATTACAAATTACTTTGGAATGGTAAATCGCTTATTGCCTATCTAAATATATACTTAACGTGCTCTACTGTAGTGTGTACATATTTTATTCTACAGTTTTATTATAGCGCAAACTCACTGCCCAAGGGAAGCTAAACGGCCTGGAGCAGAAGCAGTAGGTGAATAGTGTCACGGAAATAACCCCCCCCCCCCCCAAGTCCAGCTAAAAAGAAAGTCGACCTAATACTGTGGTTCCCAAAGTGTGCGCCGCGGCGCCCTGGTGCGCCGTGATTAGAAGCCAGGGGCGCCGCGGCGCGGCACAGGATGTGGGTCATTGACATTGCAGCCGAAATTCCTCCCCCTACTTTGTGCTGCCAGGTCAGGTGATCCTCTTGAAGTGTTTGCTTGACCAGCTGACGGCCCTCGCATATGACACGCAGGGCTTCCACCGCTCTGTTACTGAGGGAACAGCACTCAGCTGCAGCTCAACCAAGCATGGGCGTGCACGCTTTCTGGCTGACTGAGCCGATATTTAAGCAGAATTCCGATCACAATCCTGTGAAACGGAACCGCATCAGTAAGAAAGGTATGTCTATTGTCCCCCATCCCGAGGGACCTATGTCTAAGAGACCTGTTTAAGTCTATTTCACAGTGGTGGGGGTTATTACTAATTCGTCTCCTCGTATTCATTTTTAGATCTCTGGAGCCTTTGATTTTTGCGAGCCCAAGTTTAGGAAAATAGGACATTTAATGTAGGATTCCTTTCTCGTATCATATAGCGCAACCTCGACCCAAGGTATTGGAGCACTTTACGTCAGCACCAATTTCAGTACACAAGGGCACATTATTTTGTGTATGTTTTTACAAGTGTCCTGAGTTTTGACTCGTTGTACAGGGGCACTGGCACAGGTGGAGGAGCGGGTGGAGAGCCTACTAGTGACATGAGATTTGGCATATTGTACCAAGACACTGACACACTGATGAATGGGTGGAGCGCTACAAGTGGCACGTGTTGTGGCACATGGTACCGGACACTGCACGTGTGGAGGAATGGGTAGGGAGCCTACTAATGGCCTGGGTTTTGGCATATTGTACACTACAGGGGCACTAGCACTTGTGAATGAATGGTTGGAGTGCCAAGTCGTGACCTGGACTTTGGCACTTTGTATGCGAGTACTGCTCCTGTGCAGAGATAGGTGAAATGCTTTCAAGTGGCCTGAGTTTTGGCACTTTGTTCATTGGCACTGGCCCATGTGGAGGAGGTTTCATATGAACGACTGCATAAGTAAGTGCTTCTTGTTGGGTGGGTACAGGGTCAGAGGCCTGGTGGAGAGCATTGGGTGGATGCAGGGTCAGGGGCATGGTGGAGAGCGTTGCGAAGGAGGGGGCCGGGTCAGGGGCCTGGTGGAGAGCGTTGGGTGGATGCAGGGTCAGGGGCATGGTGGAGAGCGTTGAGTGGGTGCAGGGTCAGGGGCCTGGTGGAGAGCGTTGGGTGGGTGCAGGGTCAGGGGCCTGGTGGAGAGCGTTGGGTGGGTGAGTGGTGGGTCAGGGGCCTGGTGGAGCGCGTTGGGTGGGTGGGTGCGGGGTCAGGGGCCTGGTGGAGAGCGTTGGGTGGGTGGGTGCGGGGTCAGGGGCCTGGTGGAGAGCGTTGGGCGGGTGCAGGGTCAGGGGCCTGGTGGAGAGCGTTGGGTGGATGCAGGGTCAGGGGCATGGTGGAGAGCGTTGAGTGGGTGCAGGGTCAGGGGCCTGGTGGAGAGCGTTGGGTGGGTGCAGGGTCAGGGGCCTGGTGGAGAGCGTTGGGTGGGTGAGTGGTGGGTCAGGGGCCTGGTGGAGAGTGTTGGGTGGGTGGGTGCGGGGTCAGGGGCCTGGTGGAGAGCGTTGGGTGGGTGGGTGCGGGGTCAGGGGCCTGGTGGAGAGCGTTGGGCGGGTGCAGGGTCAGGGGCCTGGTGGAGAGCGTTGGGTGGGTGGGTGCAGGGTGGGGGGCCTGGTGGAGAGCGTTGGGTGGGTGGGTGCAGGGTGGGGGCCCTGGTGGAGAGTGTTGGGTGGGTGGGTGCAGGGTCAGGGGCCTGGTGGAGAGCGTTGGGTGGGTGGGTGCAGGGTCAGGGGCCTGGTGGAGAGCGTTGGGTGGGTGGGTGCGGGGTCAGGGGCCTGGTGGAGAGCGTTGGGTGGGTGCAGGGTCAGGGGCCTGGTGGAGAGCGTTGGGTGGGCACCTTATGCTCTGTAGTGATGGCTACTCTCTGAATCCTTCATCAGGTCTAGGCTTGATTCTTCATGTAGACCAGTGGTTCCCTTAAGGGAGCGCCGCGGTACCCGGTCCGCGGGTAAAAAAAATTGGTGGGGAGCCACGGTCAACTGCCAATTAGGTCAAGGGAGCCACGGGTCAAAAAAGTTTGGGAACCACTGACCTAATACATCCATGCAGGAATAACGGCGCACCACACCTTTATACCGCCGCGCCTTCTGCTGCAGAAGAGAAAGACACCTCCCTGTGGAGAGAGATGTAATAGATGTATTTATCAGCAATAAATAGCATTAAATGAGAAGAAATTATAACAAAACAGAGAGCTCTGTTTATTGACCCTGCTCAAAGCTAATCGCATTGGGTGCACAAATGTAAGATCACAGCACCACCATACATGTCAAAAAACATATGTAACTAACTAGTAAACCGTAATTTTCCGCCATCCACCACTTGCCGCGTGAAGCGTTCCCTCGTCTAAAGTGACCTTGCGTCTTTCAGCGTCCCGCTGTGCTACTTTCCATGTCAGTGCTACGCAACCAAATGATGGACGGAAGGCTGAATAAATCATACATTCACACCCAGTAAACAGATCTGGGTTGAATCTGGGTTAAATCCATCGTTCTTTTGCTCACCATGCCACCCCAGTTTAGACCCAACCATATGCAAATCAGTCTAGACGCTGTGCCTCATGGGAACAGTCCAGACCTAACTGCCAAGCCAGGTCTTCCCTGGACCAGAAACAAGCATCCTGAAACTATGACATCATGACTGACGAGCTCTTCCTGTTCTTAATGATCAATAACCTTGTTGGTCCTACACCTTGGCCTTGATCAGCTTCCTCCCCCCCTCTGGGGGGATGATTACTTCTGGGACAAAACTGGTTACAAGATTGCCCCTGACCCCTCTGGGAGGGAGTGGCATGTCATCTTTCAAACAGGGCAGATGGAATAGTATAACCCCGATTTTGCTATTTGTGAATTGGTGGGGATATTCTTCTAGGGGTAGGGCTTTTATTCCTCTCCTTTCGTCCTTTTATTCCTCTTTCTTGTTCTTTCTTTTCTCTCTTGGAGGTGACACTCATTACTATCTGTTGGGGATTTGGGGTGCAGTAGTTCATGACAGTTATTTTGATTGTAGTATGCACATGGCGTTCTGTTATACATGCCTGTGGTGGGGGGGGTTATAACTGTTTTTTTAGAGTTGATTCTTGGGCTCATGCCAATAATTTGCCTTGGGGAGTATCTTGATTCATGTTCACACTTATGTTTGTTATGGTTAGTCGTGACACCTACAAATTGATATCCTTGAATGTGAGGTGTCTGAGCATGTACACTAAAAGATATAGAGTGATGTAATTTCTGCCGCAAAATGCGGTCAGGATCGCATTTCTACAATAATCCCATCTCTCCGACTCAGAGGCCGCGAAATTGGAAAACCCATGGAGGGGGCAACTGTACTTTTCTAATTACACTACATTTGCCAGGGCATCCTCATATGGATAGTACCTGGGGTTCCTTTTGAATTTACATACATTGAGGGGCACTTCTTACTCTTTCAGGGGAGACTAGACGAGGTAGATATGGCCATCATAAGCCCATCATAAACACTTTTGCACCTACCACAGGCGACATACAACTCTTTCCCAAGATCCAGGAGGTCCTCACACCTACCTTACAGGAACTGGTTCTTTGGGCGGGTACTTTAACTGTGGTCTGCACAGAGGTACGAATAGACACCCATGTCGACTGACTACTAAACCCAGGATGACTCTTTCCCTCCAGGAGACAATGGCTACTCTAGAACTCTCCGATATGTAGAGGGCCACCCACCTAGATGTGAAGAAGTTTACTTGTTATTCCTCCACCCACAACACACATGGTCAACTGGAATGTAAACTGGTTTCAGACTCACTGGAAGAGAGGGTGCGCTCGGTGGTCAATCTGCGTGTACACCTCTCCGATCATACCATGGTGGTATGCGAGCTTGATTGAGGGAAAACACCTCACTCACTTCTGGGATGGATACTTCCTTCTGAGATTCCTTGTGCTCCCCCTTAGGAACTTTACGGGCAGGGATATGAGCACTCAGTGGGGCAGTGTTGAGGCATTCAGGGCTCACATAGAAAGCATTTACCGAAGACCTCACGCTCCTGCTGCTTATAGTGTGACCACTTTCCCGAATCTCATGTCCCTCCCTTGCTTGAATGCCGAGCGGTCATGGACTTAGAGGCTGTTCTTACTCTTATCTTAGCTCTGGCAGCTCCCTCATGACAAGGCATCAGGCAGTGATGGCCTTCCAGCATGGTTCTACAAGGCTTTTTTCTGCTTCCCTCGCCCAACACCAAATGTAAGTGTACCAGGACACCAATAGTTTTGGGGTCCTGCCGGAATCCATACCTGAGTGATACATCTTCATTAAGATCAAATTGGGGTATGACAGCTCGGATCCCTCGGTCTATAGACCTTTGACCATGATTAATACGGACACCAAAATTATAAGCAAAGCCCTTGCTCTCCGGCTTTGTCCCATCATTCTCCAATTGGTCCACAAGGACGAATGTGGCTTAATTCCTGGTCAAAATACTTCTATAAACCTAAGGCGGCTGACCCACGTCCTGCGCGATGTAGACAGGAGGAAGATTAACTGGCTATTGTCTCCATTGATATTGCAAAGGCCTTCGACAGAATTGAATGACCATACCTCATGCAAGTATTGAGTGCCATGGGGTTTGGTCCTCTATTTCGCTCCTGGGTACAACTGCACTATATGAGGCCTGTCACCAGGGCACGAGTGGGTAAATGATGTTCTGAGAGCTGGCCCACTGGCAGGCAAACACGACAGGGTTGTCCTCTGTCTCAACTTCTCTGTGTGCTTGCTGTGGAGCCAATTGTAGCCTCGGTTTCGGCGGGAGATGGTGCCATCTGGGGATCACAATGGGGGACAATAATCGCCTTGTGTCCCTATATGCAGGCAACACTCTCTTTTATTTGTCCACACTGAGACACTCACTTCCCCAATTGTTGGATCTCTTAGACAAATTCAGAAGGGTGTTGGTCCTTCGGATTAATGATCAGAAGAGTGCAAATGGCGTAAGGGATATAAGAGGAAGAGAGAGAAAAAATACACAGGTTCGGAAGGGTGTGATCCTTTGGATTAATTATCAGAAGAGCACAAATGGCGCAGAGGGTATAAAGAGGCATAGAGAGAAAAATATAAACTCTACTTAGCAGAATACAAAAATATTTTATTCACAGCCAAATGAGGAAATCAGGATATCAAGCAGAGCAAATAAAACTAGCAAGTGATTTTAACCAAGCTCTCTTCAAGCAATAAAAAGCTGACCCTCCCCAAAGCAAGCACACTCAAGTTCCTGTTAGCCCCCTGTATTCTTTATGGACACTACGAACAATTAAACCCCAGTGGAAGCCCTGTCACCATACGCTTCCACCTGAGGGGCTACTTAACGCTCCAGAGTGTCAATGCTCTGGGAGAGGGACTAGCTCTACCCTCCCCGAACTATGTCACAAACGGCCTAGAATAGGGAACCTCGACCTTCCCTTGTCGGTCAGAGAGACTGGGTTTCTGATCAACGCTCGCTCCCTAATCAAAAACAATATCGCTTTCAGAGACTTCATCTCAGACAGAAAACCATCCTGGGCATTTATTACCGAGACTTGGGCCTCTGAGCACACAGGGCCTGAGCTCCTAAATGCCATCCCCGAGGGGTACTCCTTGGCAAGAATGGACAGAGAGGGGCGCAGGGGGGGGAGGGGGAGGGCTGGGAATACTTCACAAAACTTCTATAAGATGCCGGAACGAGCCCCTCTCCTCACCGCCTGAGTCCTTTCAGGCCATGTATTTTGCTCTCAATCCTTCCCCCACGGTCTCCTTTTCTGGGATCCTGCTCTACAGGCCCCCGGGCCCTAGGTCCGCTTTCAGTCATGACCTGCTCAAATTGCTGTAACCCTATATTGATAGACCTAATCTGTCCATCCTTGGTGATTTTAACTTCCATTTGGAGAATGACAGCTCTGCTGATACTGCCCTTCTGCTGGATTCTCTAGCCTCCTGTGGGCTGAAGCAAGGAGTAGTAGGCTCCACTCATTTGGCCGGACACACCCTGGACGGGGTCTTTACCAACGACCCCAGGGTAGGATTAGGGTCTCCCCTTTCCCTGTCCTGGTCAGATCATCTGGCCGTCCCACTTAATTTCACACCCCCTCATCCCGTTACACCCTTTGCAGATCCCAGTAAGTGGGAATTAAAAAGGAACTTTAGGGGTTTAAACAACGAGTCCTTAGCCCCTTTGATGGCTAGTCTCATGCCCACCTTAGCGAGAGACACTGATACTGCCGCTTTTGATCTTTTCAATTCCATCTAGAGGGCCGTGGATATCCTGGCCCCGATCAAGCAGCACTATTCCGCTAGAAAACGACCCTCAGCACCCTGGTACTCCAATACCCTTAGGCTGCTACGGCAGGGCTGTAGGAAGCAAGCGAGGCTCTGGAGATCACACCTCGACCCACACGAAAAAGATAAACATAAAAGTTTACTTAGGGACTATAAAGCTGCGGTGATGGCAGACATGAAAAAACATTTCGCTAAACTGACTGCCTCCCTCAGCTCTCCCAGGGAATTGTTTAAAATCGTTGATTCCCTGTCTGTCCTTCAATCACCTGACCCCATAATAGCAACACAGGAACTCTGTGATCAGATTTCAACCTTTTTCCACGTCAAGATAACTGACATTCACTTAGGCCTAGAAGCCCTTAACCTAGATCCTGGGGCCCTTCCTGTTTCAGTGGTACACCCCTGGGAAGAAGCCCCGGTGAGGGCTCTGGGTTCCAATCTTACTAACTTCCCTTCGCTCACCCTGGTGCAACTTAGTCTGCACCTGGACAAACTTAAATCCGGATCTCCTTTTGATCCCTGTCCTTTGAAAATTCTTAAAGAGTACAGGGAAGTTCTTCTCCCCGCTCTCTCGGAGGTAATCAATCTGGCAATACATGAAGGTGTCTTCCCGACAGCGTGGAAAATGGCCATAGTCAAGCCCCTCCTTAAGAAGGCCACTCTGGATCCGGCGATTTTAAAGAACTTCTGCCCAATTTCCTTACTTCCAGCCCCCTCAAAAATGCTAGAGGCCCATCTAAACAGCCACCTGAGTGCCTTCCTGGACAACTCCAATCTATTGGACTCCTCTCAGCACGGTTTTCGGAGGGCACATAGCACCGAGTCTGCCCTGACAGTAGTCACAAATAACATCCGCGCTAAGGTCGACAGTGGCCAGACTACTCTCCTGGTCCTGCTCGACCTTACAGCTGCCTTTGACACCCTGTCCCCCTCCATCTTGGCCAAGCGCCTAAGGGAGATAGGAGTGGACGGACCAGCGCTTAGCCTACTGACATCCTTCCTTGATCACCGTGAACAGAGGGTTGAGCTGGGTGACTTTCTCTCCCCAGTCCAGCCTGTGCAGTGTGGGGTGCCTTAGGGTTCGTCCCTGAGCCCCACGCTCTTTAATATCTATGTAGCACCGCTTGCCAGGCTTGTGAGATCTTTTGGGTTGGAAGTCCTATCCTATGCTGACGACACTCAGATCATGGTTTCCCTCTCGCAATCCGTAGACATCACTGCCCGAAATTTTAGGAACTGTATGGAAGCAGTTGCGGGCTGGATAAGGAACTTCCTTAAACTAAATGGGGGGAAAACGGAGGTCCTTATCTTCTGAGGTAAGCATGAGATCTGGTTGATGGAATGGTGGCCCTCTGCTCTTGGAGCCTGCCCCACGCCCTCACAGTCTGCCTGCATTCTGGGTGTAATTTTTGACACCAAGCTCTCCTTCGACAAACAAATCAGCAGGACTACCTCAACCTGCTGTGGGGTCTTAAGAATCCTGAGGAAAATTGTACACTATCTCTCAATCGAGGCCCGAAAACAGGTCACCGTGGCCCTCATATCCTCAAGGTTAGACTACTGCAATGCACTATATTTAGGAGTCAACAAACAACTAGTTCAAAGTCTTCAAATAGTGCAAAATGCAGCTGCCAGGTTTGTCGCTGATGCCCCCAGATTCTCATCAGGCTCCTCCATTAGGAGGGATCTGCATTGGCTCCCCATACAGGCCAGGATAGAGTTCAAGGTCCTATGTGTCACCCACCGGGCCCTGCATGGATCCGGGGCCGAAGACATCAGATCCCTTGTCTCCCTCTATACCCCCGGCAGGGCACTTCGCTCAGCATCTAAAAATCTTCTTGCTGTGCCACGAGTCACCAAAGCCAGATGGGCGGGAGGGCCTTTTCCTCCCTCGCCCCTAGGATCTGGAACATACTTCCGGCTGAACTTAAGGGACATCCTTCCCATTCTCTCTTCCGGAAGGCATTAAAGACTTGGCTCTTCAGGGAAGCCTACCTATAGCCGGCGTATGCCCTCCCCCTTCATACAGCCAGTACCATCTGCAGCGCCTTGATGCCCACGGGCAAAGTTGCGCTTTTACAAATCACTATTCATTCATTCATCAATTCAAGCAACGCAGTAGTAAATATTCAAGACTTCTGCGAATCTCTAGCTATTTTTTTCAGAAGAAAGATACTAACATCTTTAACAAATTCTCCACTAGCATACATGATAATAACCAACTGTCAGAGATAGGTTCTAAAACTGTCGGCTTCAGGCAATTTGAGGTCCCTCAGTAGAGCAACTTGTAAAGATCATTCCCATCATTAAATCTGGATCTCTTCAGGATCCCTGTCCCCCAAAGATAGTGCCCTCAGCACCTCAGGCAGTAGCTTTATATCTGACTAAAATCTTTACTGCCGTGTTTGAGACCGTAGTCTTTCCAGCCCCTTGGAAGTTAGCATCAGTTCTCCCATTACTAACAAAATCTAATCTTAACATTATGGACTTGAATAATTACTGTCCCATATCACAGCCTCCCTATCCAGCCAAACTAGTAGAGTAGGTAATGAACTTGCAACTGGTCTCCTTCATAAATACAAATCATTTTGTAGATCATACTCAGTTTGACTTTAGGCAAGGCCATAGTGCGGAATCGGCACTTATAGTGGCCAAGGAGGAAATTAGAGCAACCCTGGATGGAGGCGGAAGCACAGCCCTCATCCTGCTGGATTTGTCAGTGGCCTTTGATACGGTCAACCATGAGCTTTGGGTTGACCGTATCACGAACTCAGGATAGAGGGTACGGCGCTGGTCCTATTACAATCAATCCTCTCTGGGTGACGGCAAGCGTTGTCCCTGGGGAAATTCACCTCAGAACCTTATTTTCTGCCTTGTGGTGTCCCTCAGGGATCATCGCTGAGTCCCACAATGTTGAATCTATATGTATCACCTCCGGCTATGCTCATAAAATCATTTGGCTTGTCATTAACATGATATGATGATGAAACCCAATTAATAGTTTCCCTTGCCAAAAATGATGTTCATTCCAGTGGCGTAGTCAACAACTGCATGAGTGTGGTAAACAAATGGATGTACTGTGATTGCCTAAAGTTAATTTCAACAAAAACAGAGGTCATTCTGTTCAGGAATAGTCTGTCTTTTTGGTCCCAGCTTGATGGCCGTCCAAGTTAGGATCACTCCCCACACCCGCCTCGAAAGTAAAAAATCTGGGGGTGTTATTGGACAGGGAACTGAAATATAAAGATCAAGTAAATAAAGTCACCTCATCCTCATCCTCATTCCGTGCTCTCAGACTGATTAAGAAGAATGACATGTTTTTCCCTTCAATCTCCTAAAAATAGTAGTCATTGCAAGACTTGACTATTGTAATAGTCTTTATCTAGTATTGTCCAAGGATTCATTAAGGAAATTACAAAATCTCCAGAATGCCACTGCTCGCTTCCTCTGGAAACTCTCAAAATTCCAGTTGGCAAAAATAGCCATCAGCCAACTTCACTGGCTCCCAGTCTGGAAGCGCACTATCTTCTGGGCCTTGTGTCTGGCCTATAAGACCCTCCATGGACAGGGCCCATTGCACTTCAAGAAGAACCTTAGATGGTACACGAATGGTAGAACCTTGCGCTCCAGCTCAGCGAGGCACTTAGTGGTGCCAGCTTTCAAACTCTCCTCCTGGGGCGGCAGAAGCTTTTTCAGGTCCACGGCCCTACACTGGCACCGTCTTCCCTACGAACTGAAAGCAGCATCATCACTCTCTGTCTTTAGATAATCCCTAAAAATATGGGTTTTTATCCAGCTAAATTAGGAAATATCATAACCGAATGTCACCGTCCTTATGTTTCATATAGCGCCAAGACGCTGCCGGGCAATCACTGCGCTGAACAAGATTAATCATTCATTCATTGCTCTTCCCATTGGGTCCATTGCAGTCTCAGCACCCCGTGACCTTGCCAGCCCTCCCCCTATGCTAGGATACCAATAAGTTTTGCTACTTGGACGTAATGGTGATGCACACCCCTCAGAATGGGCCTTCACTCATCTATTCAATTTGGGAACACCCTTCCACTCTCCCTTATGGGATGTATAGCCATTTCCAAAATGGCCCTCCTCCACTGTGTCCTTACTACATCAACATTCATTCGACCGTATCCCCTCGACCATCTTCCAGCAACTGAATGCCCTGCTCTCCTCTCTGATATGGGAAGGGGGCTGCTCCCGTGTTGCCAGAGACATCCTGTTTCACCATCTGATGAAGGGTGGATTGGCGGTCCCTAATCTGGAACAATATTACCTGGCCTCACAAATACAACATGCCATGCACTTGCACTTGGAGGGAGAAAGCTGACAGAAGAAATTGCCCTGGGAAAACTCCAATGCCATCTCATTGCCTCAGATCCTGATGGCAGGGGGTAGAAGGGAAGGTTTGTTGCCATTTCTGATGAAGCACAGCACAGATGTGGGAACACTCTATTAAATTGGTGCTCAAAAGTTCCCTCTTTTCCAGGGAATTTACTTTCAGGGACCTTCCAGCGTTTAAGACCCATATGAGTTCGGTCAACATGACCCCATGGCGGGAGGGAGGGTATGACACCTTAGTGATCTATTCCCTGATGAAGAATTTATAATATTTATGAATATTTATATTTAGAATTCTGGACCAGAAACAAGCATCCTGAAACTATGACATCATGACTGACGAGCTCTTCCTGTTCTTAATGATCAATAACCTTGTTGGTCCTACACCTTGGCCTTGATCAGCTTCCTCCCCCCCTCTGGGGGGATGATTACTTCTGGGACAAAACTGGTTACAAGATTGCCCCTGACCCCTCTGGGAGGGAGTGGCATGTCATCTTTCAAACGGGGCAGATGGAATAGTATAACCCCGATTTTGCTATTTGTGAATTGGTGGGGATATTCTTCTAGGGGTAGGGCTTTTATTCCTCTCCTTTCGTCCTTTTATTCCTCTTTCTTGTTCTTTCTTTTCTCTCTTGGAGGTGACACTCATTACTATCTGTTGGGGATTTGGGGTGCAGTAGTTCATGACAGTTATTTTGATTGTAGTATGCACATGGCGTTCTGTTATACATGCCTGTGGTGGGGGGGGTTATAACTGTTTTTTTAGAGTTGATTCTTGGGCTCATGCCAATAATTTGCCTTGGGGAGTATCTTGATTCATGTTCACACTTATGTTTGTTATGGTTAGTCGTGACACCTACAAATTGATATCCTTGAATGTGAGGTGTCTGAGCATGTACACTAAAAGATATAGAGTGATGTAATTTCTGCCGCAAAATGCGGTCAGGATCGCATTTCTACAATAATCCCATCTCTCCGACTCAGAGGCCGCGAAATTGGAAAACCCATGGAGGGGGCAATTGTACTTTTCTAATTACACTACATTTGCCAGGGCATCCTCATATGGATAGTACCTGGGGTTCCTTTTGAATTTACATACATTGAGGGGCACTTCTTACTCTTTCAGGGGAGACTAGACGAGGTAGATATGGCCATCATAAGCCCATCATAAACACTTTTGCACCTACCACAGGCGACATACAACTCTTTCCCAAGATCCAGGAGGTCCTCACACCTACCTTACAGGAACTGGTTCTTTGGGCGGGTACTTTAACTGTGGTCTGCACAGAGGTACGAATAGACACCCATGTCGACTGACTACTAAACCCAGGATGACTCTTTCCCTCCAGGAGACAATGGCTACTCTAGAACTCTCCGATATGTAGAGGGCCACCCACCTAGATGTGAAGAAGTTTACTTGTTATTCCTCCACCCACAACACACATGGTCAACTGGAATGTAAACTGGTTTCAGACTCACTGGAAGAGAGGGTGCGCTCGGTGGTCAATCTGCGTGTACACCTCTCCGATCATACCATGGTGGTATGCGAGCTTGATTGAGGGAAAACACCTCACTCACTTCTGGGATGGATACTTCCTTCTGAGATTCCTTGTGCTCCCCCTTAGGAACTTTACGGGCAGGGATATGAGCACTCAGTGGGGCAGTGTTGAGGCATTCAGGGCTCACATAAAAAGCATTTACCGAAGACCTCACGCTCCTGCTGCTTATAGTGTGACCACTTTCCCGAATCTCATGTCCCTCCCTTGCTTGAATGCCGAGCGGTCATGGACTTAGAGGCTGTTCTTACTCTTATCTTAGCTCTGGCAGCTCCCTCATGACAAGGCATCAGGCAGTGATGGCCTTCCAGCATGGTTCTACAAGGCTTTTTTCTGCTTCCCTCGCCCAACACCAAATGTAAGTGTACCAGGACACCAATAGTTTTGGGGTCCTGCCGGAATCCATACCTGAGTGATACATCTTCATTAAGATCAAATTGGGGTATGACAGCTCGGATCCCTCGGTCTATAGACCTTTGACCATGATTAATACGGACACCAAAATTATAAGCAAAGCCCTTGCTCTCCGGCTTTGTCCCATCATTCTCCAATTGGTCCACAAGGACGAATGTGGCTTAATTCCTGGTCAAAATACTTCTATAAACCTAAGGCGGCTGACCCACGTCCTGCGCGATGTAGACAGGAGGAAGATTAACTGGCTATTGTCTCCATTGATATTGCAAAGGCCTTCGACAGAATTGAATGACCATACCTCATGCAAGTATTGAGTGCCATGGGGTTTGGTCCTCTATTTCGCTCCTGGGTACAACTGCACTATATGAGGCCTGTCACCAGGGCACGAGTGGGTAAATGATGTTCTGAGAGCTGGCCCACTGGCAGGCAAACACGACAGCGTTGTCCTCTGTCTCAACTTCTCTGTGTGCTTGCTGTGGAGCCAATTGTAGCCTCGGTTTCGGCGGGAGATGGTGCCATCTGGGGATCACAATGGGGGACAATAATCGCCTTGTGTCCCTATATGCAGGCAACACTCTCTTTTATTTGTCCACACTGAGACACTCACTTCCCCAATTGTTGGATCTCTTAGACAAATTCAGAAGGGTGTTGGTCCTTCGGATTAATGATCAGAAGAGTGCAAATGGCGTAAGGGATATAAGAGGAAGAGAGAGAAAAAATACACAGGTTCGGAAGGGTGTGATCCTTTGGATTAATTATCAGAAGAGCACAAATGGCGCAGAGGGTATAAAGAGGCATAGAGAGAAAAATATAAACTCTACTTAGCAGAATACAAAAATATTTTATTCACAGCCAAATGAGGAAATCAGGATATCAAGCAGAGCAAATAAAACTAGCAAGTGATTTTAACCAAGCTCTCTTCAAGCAATAAAAAGCTGACCCTCCCCAAAGCAAGCACACTCAAGTTCCTGTTAGCCCCCTGTATTCTTTATGGACACTACGAACAATTAAACCCCAGTGGAAGCCCTGTCACCATACGCTTCCACCTGAGGGGCTACTTAACGCTCCAGAGTGTCAATGCTCTGGGAGAGGGACTAGCTCTACCCTCCCCGAACTATGTCACAAACGGCCTAGAATAGGGAACCTCGACCTTCCCTTGTCGGTCAGAGAGACTGGGTTTCTGATCAACGCTCGCTCCCTAATCAAAAACAATATCGCTTTCAGAGACTTCATCTCAGACAGAAAACCATCCTGGGCATTTATTACCGAGACTTGGGCCTCTGAGCACACAGGGCCTGAGCTCCTAAATGCCATCCCCGAGGGGTACTCCTTGGCAAGAATGGACAGAGAGGGGCGCAGGGGGGGGGAGGGGGAGGGCTGGGAATACTTCACAAAACTTCTATAAGATGCCGGAACGAGCCCCTCTCCTCACCGCCTGAGTCCTTTCAGGCCATGTATTTTGCTCTCAATCCTTCCCCCACGGTCTCCTTTTCTGGGATCCTGCTCTACAGGCCCCCGGGCCCTAGGTCCGCTTTCAGTCATGACCTGCTAAAATTGCTGGAACCCTATATTGATAGACCTAATCTGTCCATCCTTGGTGATTTTAACTTCCATTTGGAGAATGACAGCTCTGCTGATACTGCCCTTCTGCTGGATTCTCTAGCCTCCTGTGGGCTGAAGCAAGGAGTAGTAGGCTCCACTCATTTGGCCGGACACACCCTGGACGGGGTCTTTACCAACGACCCCAGGGTAGGATTAGGGTCTCCCCTTTCCCTGTCCTGGTCAGATCATCTGGCCGTCCCACTTAATTTCACACCCCCTCATCCCGTTACACCCTTTGCAGATCCCAGTAAGTGGGAATTAAAAAGGAACTTTAGGGGTTTAAACAACGAGTCCTTAGCCCCTTTGATGGCTAGTCTCATGCCCACCTTAGCGAGAGACACTGATACTGCCGCTTTTGATCTTTTCAATTCCATCTAGAGGGCCGTGGATATCCTGGCCCCGATCAAGCAGCACTATTCCGCTAGAAAACGACCCTCAGCACCCTGGTACTCCAATACCCTTAGGCTGCTACGGCAGGGCTGTAGGAAGCAAGGGAGGCTCTGGAGATCACACCTCGACCCACACGAAAAAGATAAACATAAAAGTTTACTTAGGGACTATAAAGCTGCGGTGATGGCAGACATGAAAAAACATTTCGCTAAACTGACTGCCTCCCTCAGCTCTCCCAGGGAATTGTTTAAAATCGTTGATTCCCTGTCTGTCCTTCAATCACCTGACCCCATAATAGCAACACAGGAACTCTGTGATCAGATTTCAACCTTTTTCTACGTCAAGATAACTGACATTCACTTAGGCCTAGAAGCCCTTAACCTAGATCCTGGGGCCCTTCCTGTTTCAGTGGTACACCCCTGGGAAGAAGCCCCGGTGAGGGCTCTGGGTTCCAATCTTACTAACTTCCCTTCGCTCACCCTGGTGCAACTTAGTCTGCACCTGGACAAACTTAAATCCGGATCTCCTTTTGATCCCTGTCCTTTGAAAATTCTTAAAGAGTACAGGGAAGTTCTTCTCCCCGCTCTCTCGGAGGTAATCAATCTGGCAATACATGAAGGTGTCTTCCCGACAGCGTGGAAAATGGCCATAGTCAAGCCCCTCCTTAAGAAGGCCACTCTGGATCCGGCGATTTTAAAGAACTTCTGCCCAATTTCCTTACTTCCAGCCCCCTCAAAAATGCTAGAGGCCCATCTAAACAGCCACCTGAGTGCCTTCCTGGACAACTCCAATCTATTGGACTCCTCTCAGCACGGTTTTCGGAGGGCACATAGCACCGAGTCTGCCCTGACAGTAGTCACAAATAACATCCGCGCTAAGGTCGACAGTGGCCAGACTACTCTCCTGGTCCTGCTCGACCTTACAGCTGCCTTTGACACCCTGTCCCCCTCCATCTTGGCCAAGCGCCTAAGGGAGATAGGAGTGGACGGACCAGCGCTTAGCCTACTGACATCCTTCCTTGATCACCGTGAACAGAGGGTTGAGCTGGGTGACTTTCTCTCCCCAGTCCAGCCTGTGCAGTGTGGGGTGCCTCAGGGTTCGTCCCTGAGCCCCACGCTCTTTAATATCTATGTAGCACCGCTTGCCAGGCTTGTGAGATCTTTTGGGTTGGAAGTCCTATCCTATGCTGACGACACTCAGATCATGGTTTCCCTCTCGCAATCCGTAGACATCACTGCCCGAAATTTTAGGAACTGTATGGAAGCAGTTGCGGGCTGGATAAGGAACTTCCTTAAACTAAATGGGGGGAAAACGGAGGTCCTTATCTTCTGAGGTAAGCATGAGATCTGGTTGATGGAATGGTGGCCCTCTGCTCTTGGAGCCTGCCCCACGCCCTCACAGTCTGCCTGCATTCTGGGTGTAATTTTTGACACCAAGCTCTCCTTCGACAAACAAATCAGCAGGACTACCTCAACCTGCTGTGGGGTCTTAAGAATCCTGAGGAAAATTGTACACTATCTCTCAATCGAGGCCCGAAAACAGGTCACCGTGGCCCTCATATCCTCAAGGTTAGACTACTGCAATGCACTATATTTAGGAGTCAACAAACAACTAGTTCAAAGTCTTCAAATAGTGCAAAATGCAGCTGCCAGGTTTGTCGCTGATGCCCCCAGATTCTCATCAGGCTCCTCCATTAGGAGGGATCTGCATTGGCTCCCCATACAGGCCAGGATAGAGTTCAAGGTCCTATGTGTCACCCACCGGGCCCTGCATGGATCCGGGGCCGAAGACATCAGATCCCTTGTCTCCCTCTATACCCCCGGCAGGGCACTTCGCTCAGCATCTAAAAATCTTCTTGCTGTGCCACGAGTCACCAAAGCCAGATGGGCGGGAGGGCCTTTTCCTCCCTCGCCCCTAGGATCTGGAACATACTTCCGGCTGAACTTAAGGGACATCCTTCCCATTCTCTCTTCCGGAAGGCATTAAAGACTTGGCTCTTCAGGGAAGCCTACCTATAGCCGGCGTATGCCCTCCCCCTTCATACAGCCAGTACCATCTGCAGCGCCTTGATGCCCACGGGCAAAGTTGCGCTTTTACAAATCACTATTCATTCATTCATCAATTCAAGCAACGCAGTAGTAAATATTCAAGACTTCTGCGAATCTCTAGCTATTTTTTTCAGAAGAAAGATACTAACATCTTTAACAAATTCTCCACTAGCATACATGATAATAACCAACTGTCAGAGATAGGTTCTAAAACTGTCGGCTTCAGGCAATTTGAGGTCCCTCAGTAGAGCAACTTGTAAAGATCATTCCCATCATTAAATCTGGATCTCTTCAGGATCCCTGTCCCCCAAAGATAGTGCCCTCAGCACCTCAGGCAGTAGCTTTATATCTGACTAAAATCTTTACTGCCGTGTTTGAGACCGTAGTCTTTCCAGCCCCTTGGAAGTTAGCATCAGTTCTCCCATTACTAACAAAATCTAATCTTAACATTATGGACTTGAATAATTACTGTCCCATATCACAGCCTCCCTATCCAGCCAAACTAGTAGAGTAGGTAATGAACTTGCAACTGGTCTCCTTCATAAATACAAATCATTTTGTAGATCATACTCAGTTTGACTTTAGGCAAGGCCATAGTGCGGAATCGGCACTTATAGTGGCCAAGGAGGAAATTAGAGCAACCCTGGATGGAGGCGGAAGCACAGCCCTCATCCTGCTGGATTTGTCAGTGGCCTTTGATACGGTCAACCATGAGCTTTGGGTTGACCGTATCACGAACTCAGGATAGAGGGTACGGCGCTGGTCCTATTACAATCAATCCTCTCTGGGTGACGGCAAGCGTTGTCCCTGGGGAAATTCACCTCAGAACCTTATTTTCTGCCTTGTGGTGTCCCTCAGGGATCATCGCTGAGTCCCACAATGTTGAATCTATAGGTATCACCTCCGGCTATGCTCATAAAATCATTTGGCTTGTCATTAACATGATATGATGATGAAACCCAATTAATAGTTTCCCTTGCCAAAAATGATGTTCATTCCAGTGGCGTAGTCAACAACTGCATGAGTGTGGTAAACAAATGGATGTACTGTGATTGCCTAAAGTTAATTTCAACAAAAACAGAGGTCATTCTGTTCAGGAATAGTCTGTCTTTTTGGTCCCAGCTTGATGGCCGTCCAAGTTAGGATCACTCCCCACACCCGCCTCGAAAGTAAAAAATCTGGGGGTGTTATTGGACAGGGAACTGAAATATAAAGATCAAGTAAATAAAGTCACCTCATCCTCATCCTCATTCCGTGCTCTCAGACTGATTAAGAAGAATGACATGTTTTTCCCTTCAATCTCCTAAAAATAGTAGTCATTGCAAGACTTGACTATTGTAATAGTCTTTATCTAGTATTGTCCAAGGATTCATTAAGGAAATTACAAAATCTCCAGAATGCCACTGCTCGCTTCCTCTGGAAACTCTCAAAATTCCAGTTGGCAAAAATAGCCATCAGCCAACTTCACTGGCTCCCAGTCTGGAAGCGCACTATCTTCTGGGCCTTGTGTCTGGCCTATAAGACCCTCCATGGACAGGGCCCATTGCACTTCAAGAAGAACCTTAGATGGTACACGAATGGTAGAACCTTGCGCTCCAGCTCAGCGAGGCACTTAGTGGTGCCAGCTTTCAAACTCTCCTCCTGGGGCGGCAGAAGCTTTTTCAGGTCCACGGCCCTACACTGGCACCGTCTTCCCTACGAACTGAAAGCAGCATCATCACTCTCTGTCTTTAGATAATCCCTAAAAATATGGGTTTTTATCCAGCTAAATTAGGAAATATCATAACCGAATGTCACCGTCCTTATGTTTCATATAGCGCCAAGACGCTGCCGGGCAATCACTGCGCTGAACAAGATTAATCATTCATTCATTGCTCTTCCCATTGGGTCCATTGCAGTCTCAGCACCCCGTGACCTTGCCAGCCCTCCCCCTATGCTAGGATACCAATAAGTTTTGCTACTTGGACGTAATGGTGATGCACACCCCTCAGAATGGGCCTTCACTCATCTATTCAATTTGGGAACACCCTTCCACTCTCCCTTATGGGATGTATAGCCATTTCCAAAATGGCCCTCCTCCACTGTGTCCTTACTACATCAACATTCATTCGACCGTATCCCCTCGACCATCTTCCAGCAACTGAATGCCCTGCTCTCCTCTCTGATATGGGAAGGGGGCTGCTCCCGTGTTGCCAGAGACATCCTGTTTCACCATCTGATGAAGGGTGGATTGGCGGTCCCTAATCTGGAACAATATTACCTGGCCTCACAAATACAACATGCCATGCACTTGCACTTGGAGGGAGAAAGCTGACAGAAGAAATTGCCCTGGGAAAACTTCAATGCCATCTCATTGCCTCAGATCCTGATGGCAGGGGGTAGAAGGGAAGGTTTGTTGCCATTTCTGATGAAGCACAGCACAGCTGTGGGAACACTCTATTAAATTGGTGCTCAAAAGTTCCCTCTTTTCCAGGGAATTTACTTTCAGGGACCTTCCAGCGTTTAAGACCCATATGAGTTCGGTCAACATGACCCCATGGCGGGAGGGAGGGTATGACACCTTAGTGATCTATTCCCTGATGAAGAATTTATAACATTTGAGGCAGCTCGAGAAGCCTTCAGTCTGAGTCCGGGATGCTTCCTTCAATATGCTAGCTTCACTGCTATTAGCAGGGTCCTCTTTACCTATTTTCCTGTGGCCCTTCCCACTTCACACACTTTCTGGGCCATGCTAGATTTGGGCAGAGGGCAACACCTGGCCATGCATTTATACAAGGCTATGTCAGCAGATGGAAGGCAGGCTCCACCCTTAACTCCCCCCCAGCAAGGGTGGCCTGGAGTTCAGAACCAGGGTTGGATCTTGACGACTTGCAGTGGGCCCACATATGTGTGCTAGTACATTTTATTTCTAGTATCACCAGATTTAATCTCACACATTTTCACTATTTACATCGAACATATGTCCCACCATACATGTTAGACAGGATAGACCCATACAGGCCTCGGCGGTGGCCCTCTTGTGCCCACCCAACAGCATCCTTCTTGCACCTCACATGGGACTACTGCTGATCACCTGTCCGGCAGACTAAATTACATGTATCCTGGGGACATTTTGCCGCAAGAAAGGATTGAAAATGTTTTCTAAATTCTTACACTTTTAGTCCTCGCCAAGCGCCACGTTGCAATTACAGCGGGCCCAGACCTGAAGCACTGGGAACATGATGCGGCTGCATGGGCAGTGGCAGAGGAAGTGAGACAGAAAAAATGCGAAACCGACGACAAACTGGAGGAGGATCTAGATGCTTGGGGAGAATTGCTGTCTGCCTTCCTGGACCCCTCTGGCTCAGACTGGGCCTCAGGTGGTGAGACTGGTAACTCCTCCTGGTCTACCTCCGATTAACCCAACACTCTCACGTACTCCCCATATTTTTGGGCGAATCCTGCCGGCTTATGGGATTGGCTATTACATGTTCTGTAACACATATTTTCATATTGTATTGTGGATCTGGAACTGTATCGCCCCATAAATGGGTTTCAATTGGCACATGTTTATGGCTGACTTGTCAAGTTTTCTTTTTGATATTACCAGAAATCAATAAACAATATATTTTTTTTAAATATTAAGAACGGGGATGTTGCAAAGTAGTGTGCGACTTTCATGTGGGCGGAATTAAAACTCCAGATTTTGCTTGTAGCAAAGGTGGTAACTATGCGGTGTTTCATCACCACAGGAGAACATCCCTACTCCATGTTCTTCGGGTGACATATGTGGCATGCAGCACAGCCTTTGAAAGGTCTGTGGTTTCAGGCATAGTCCATGCAAAAGCCCCTCTGTTGTGAATTGGTGCTCCGTTTCAGGATACAGAGGTGCTTTCCAATAAGAGTTCACTGTTTAGGTCATTTCTGAATAAAGGAATCGGTTTCTTTTTATTGTATTTCTATAATTTCCCCCTCTTGTTTCATTCTCTCTCTCCAGTCCCTGACCGGCCCCTTTCCTACATACTTGCTGATAATAAACTATTTTGGTGTTTGAAGATAAAGTCCCAGGGTTTCCATCTTTGCATTTTTAAGCTGCATTTCTGTGTTATATTTTAATGTCTGGACTCACCACACTTTGAAACCTGGCACTTTACCCAGCTCGGAGAAAGGCGTGTTTCATTTCTGAAGAAGACTCTTTTCACAGATGAGCTGAGTCTAAATGTCATTAGAGTACAGGAAATGAAGCTTGGGTGAAAGTGGGTGGAATCCAGTGTAAAAAAGAAAACAATGATGGCATCTCCTGATGGGGAAATCCTGGCACCCTCCCAGGAGCAATTGAATGAAACTCACCAGACATAGCAGGTTTGTTCAGAAACAGAGTGAAATTTATTTATTGGTACCAAAATCAGGCATCATTGCTAATCAGCAAGGAAGAAGTCAGATCTGCCACCTTAGGGGCTCTCAGACCGCTTCTTCCCATAGTGACAGATTTCTAGGTGTTATATACCTTGAGTAATGCCATATCAGCGGAACTAGAATAAGGCACCGAGCCAAATATGGCTGACATCAATGTGCAATGTCTGCACCATGCAAAACAGCCAGATATGGGCAGACCAGAAAGTCAGGCTCTGTACTGTGTAACACTTGCATATCATGTAGTCAAGACAAGCAAGGTGACCTGTAAGGGGGTCCAGAATAGCTTGTTGAAGCTTGTCCAGTCAGGGTCAGATAGGAAGCCCTTTTGATCTCCAGGCCTCATGTTAATGTGATTTTATATAAGCGTGAAATCTTTGGAAGTACATGCAAATGAATTTATATGGATATTCATATATATTTTGTAACATCTCCATCCCCTTTTCAGGCAGCTAAGTAGTTGACCTAACACTACATTTTCTCTCAAATGAGACACCTCTGACTCTGCTAGCAGAACCACCATGCTGGAGAAGCCACCCAATCCAACGAGCGTGACTGGTCCTCCCAGTGGTGGCTGTTTTCCCATTCTACATGGTGGGGCAGTGGGGGAAAAAAAAAAATATACACTTACCTTAGGCTCCCGCGCCTCTGTGCTCCTCTGCTCCTGGCACTGCAGTTCCATGAGCACAGGCTGCCAGCTCACCAAACAATCCCAGCGCTTCCCTCATGCTATTACTCCGGCATGAGAGATGCACTGGGAATTGGCAGAGCGGCCCGGTTTAATGCTCCGGCAGGGACTGGGAGCCTGTGCTCACGAGCCCTGCAGATATCTCTAAGGAATAGCCTGGAGATATCCAAGTGTGCATGTCGGCCGGTGGATGGCCGGCCAAACTGACATGCGCATTTTTAGTGCCTGCTACTCCTCCTGTTCCTGCTGCTGATGCTGCGACCCGGCTCCGCCCCAGACTCGGCAGACTCAGCAAACTCAGTGAGTCAATGAAAAAAAAATGATAATAAAAGTGTTTTATTATCATTTATTTTTTATTTTCTGCCTTTATGCAGAGGGGCAACACTCCTCCGACATAGCGGAGGGGCCGCCCCTGGGTCCTCCACCAGTATGTCAAATTAGGTTAGCTAGTGGCAGAAGCTGATATCCCTGGCTTGCCTTTTATTACACCTGCAATTTGTCCTTCCTACCCTGCTCTAAGCGGTCATGAAGGAATACAGGAATAGAAACTAAGAAAGGATATGGGAGCCCCATAATGTTCCCATAGGCTGAGGAGCAGCGAGACAAAGTTGGGCAGCTAAGAGTGGGTCACGGGTGCATCTCACTGATATCATGGGTGGTGGTCAAGAGGTGCATGATGTGAACTCTGCTACTCCTGGTGTGGTTGAGAATCAACATCCGGGGACCTCCACCATGTGACGATTGCCCTGGCCATGGTGTCAGAATTTAAAAGATACACTGTCTCCAGAGGCATGTGACACTTTACACCTACCTAAGGGAAGGGGGGTGGGGTCAAATAAATGTTTATAGTGTTTGGCATAAATTCCAGAATCCTTCATGGTCACTGACAGAAGTTCTGCCAGACCTTTTCTCATCAAAGTGGCACCTCACATGACAGAGACTGCCTGCCACAAAGGATTATCAGAGAATCCTTTGTCGCATGTGGTGAAGACCAGAATTTCCACCAACAAAGCTCTGGCGCTTTACAGTTCAAACCCCCCTGTGTTAAGAGTGCGGTCGTATTGCATTACTGTATTTTAGCACGTGCCATTGTACACCTGGCACTGTTGTGTTGTATTGCCATGGCAGTGATGCCTGGTGATGTTGTTTTCCCAGATTACCTTTCATAACGAAGGACTTGTTTATCTCGAGTCCATATAAATTGAAGGACGCATGGGCCGTTTCCCATTGGTCGAGGGAGCCGCGTGCGCACGCCACCGCTCTGCAGGCCAGGGCAAGTGAACTGCTGAGTCACTGATCCGCATTTGCATATCACTTCCTGGGCCTGCTCGGGTGCGCGTGCGTGTACAAATTATTCCCTGCGTTTCCGTCTTCTTGTCACTGCTACAAACACATTGTGGTACTCATGAACTGACTGGTAAGAGCCTGGGCCCGTTTTGGGGCTGTTTATGGACCTGTTTTATGCTGTGCTGGGCCGATTTTTAATTATCGAGGTCTTGGATATTGAAACAGACATTGACTGCAGCAACCTTAAATCGATGCAGTCTTTCATACCTTGCAAAACAATTAAACAGCGTGTATTTTCAAGTTCAAAGCTGCCCAAATTTATAATTAAGGTTCACTTTTTAGCTTTCTAATTTCACTAGTGGGGACAACTTTCAATGTGGTGCCCAGGCCCATTTTCTCTCCCATTCCGACCCTGTATATAATAGGCCGATTCCACATTATGACCATTAGAATAGTGCGCTCTTGTGCACCAAATCCAGCATATTGTCACATGAATACTGCACTATGGGGAGTCACAACCAGGAAATGACAATAAGAAAACTGCACGAAATACAGAAACCAGTAGAGGACTACTGCACTACATTTTGACAAGTCCATAAAAGGACCACCTGAACACTCTACTACAGTGATCCCATTCCAAAAAAGTAAGCAGATGAATCCTTCATTATCGAAAACAAATTCCATATGTCCATTGGGAAATGACACAACAGTATACCAAATCAAGGAAATGACGGTACAAATATTGCACTTTGGTATAGGAAATCCAGCAATTTATGACATAGAAACTTCATTATTGTGTTTCAAACATAGACAATGATCATAGACGTTCTGCACTGCAGTGTACCAATAGCAGTAGCAGAAAAAGGAACAGGAATACTCAACGACAATATGTATATGTATTATAGAAAGACACTTCCAAAATCCGACCACTGCAAAACTATACTGTGGAGTGGCAACTCAAGAGGATTACTACAAGTGAACTGCAATATTGTTTTCCAAATCTAGACAATAGCTGTTCACACTTTAGTTTACCAAATCCAATAAATCCTACTCCTACATCGCAGCCAAGACCTGGAACGAGCTCCCTGTGAACACCAGACACTCCCCGCCCCTACACACATTCAGGAGGGACCCCAAGACTTGGCTCTTCGACTGATCCGGATCTGCTCCCGCCCCCCTTGCCCCCTCGCCCCCAGCGCCTTGAGACCCTCACGAGTGAGTAGCGCGCTCTGCAAACCCCTGATTGATTGAATAAATGACAACAGGGCATATTTATAAACATGGAGAATTTACCAGGGACACAACATTGCAGTGAGCCAAATGTAGAACACGATCATATGAATATTGCATTATAGTGTGTCAAATAAATAAAAACAACAACAGGAAAACAACAAATAGCACGTCCCATCTAGAAAATGTTAATGGAAATATCCAACTGTAGTATGCCACACTCAGAGAGTTAACATAGCCTCTGACAATTGCTATAGCGTGTTGAACTTGAAGCATTGCTGCAGAAATATAAATATACTGCTCCACAAAGCTGAAGAATTGCCACAGACGTGCTGCTCTGTAATGGGCCAATTTCAGCCAATGCAGCCGACGTACAATATGCCAAATCTAGCAAATAAACAAATTATCTAGAAAGCACCATTCTACAGTGTGCCGACTCATGAGGCGCACCGGAGGAAAGCTGCATTAGTGCAGATTGCTACATGGCAAGGTTAAATAATGCAGCATTGCAACATTCAGTCTGCCTTATACTGTGTCAAACCCACACCATTAAAGTAAATTAGGAATGGTGAGGCACACTGGTTGTTCAAAATGTTATAAATAAATATTGTGTTCACAGTTATTCAGTTTGGGTGCAGGTGGGTATCTCCCTCTGACCTGAGGGCATAGGACTGGATAGTAATTAAGCAGCCCTAGGTAAGTCCTACCTAGTGTCCCCACCTTGCACTCCGAAGGGTTCAACAACCCTTGCTATAGAGTTCAAAGAAGGTCAAAACAATTTTTTCACAATTTTAGAGTAGAATTCTTCTTCTTTATTTAATTCTTTTTGAATCACAATGTTGTTAATCACTTGTGAATATCTTCTTATTGTTCATCAAAACAATGTCATAATGAAAACGTTATCGTACATGGCATTGCCATAATCCCAATGCATTTCAAGTAGGAACCCTTCATCAGGGGAATCTTTCTCTGAAAAAAATGAATCAAAGATTCAAGGGCTTGAAGCCTCCAATACAATTTATGAATGTTGAATCATAGTGACCGTTTAATGTATAGCACGTCGATGAAGTGAATGTGATTGGTTTGTTAAAAAACAGGTTCAAGGATTTATGATGGTGAGGCGGTTGAATAATAGTGCTGCAACATTGCTATATTTACTACGTGAAACGGTGCAATCGTAAGTGCGCTTGACGGTAAAAAATGTATATTGTGCCGTATTTATGAAAATTAGTGTTTTGACCGTGCCACTAAAGAGTGAGTACACCCCGTATGTCCCGTATCAATCAGATCAAGGTCATTATAATAACCAACACGCGAGTTGCTGATAAAAGTGAACGGATGGAAGTGAACCACTATTCTAATGATAAAGGTATTACACCTACCTAAAAATGGCACGAAAATGAAAAAGCCCTTGAATCTTTGATTCATTTTTTCCAGAGAAAGATTTCCCTGATGGAGGCTTCCTACCCAAAATGCCTTGGGATTATGGAAATGCCATATACGATAAAGTTTTCATTATGAAATTGTTTTGATGAACAATAAGAAGATATTCACATGTGATTAACAAAATTGTGATTCAAAACGAAATAAAAAAGAAGAAATCTACTCTAACATTGTGCGAAAATCGTTTTGAACTTCTTTGAACTCTATAGCAAGGGTCGTTGAACCCCTCAGAGTGCAAAGTGGGGACACTAGGTAGGACTTACCTGGTGCTGCTTAATTATTTACAACCCACAGCATTAACATAAAGAATACTGCACTTTGGTGTGCTAAGTCCCAAGCAGTACAAAGCAAAATACTGTATTTTGGTGTGGCACATCAATACAATGATTTGCTGCGAAAAAGACACATTATTATCGTCAAAATACTGCTGTATTGTGTATCAGATCCAAAAAGCTGCATCGTAATATGCCAGAGTAATAATGCTGCACCATAGTGTATCAAATCTATTACGCTGGTGGTACATCAATAGTGTGGAAAACCTAGAGCAGGACAACGGGAGTGCTCGCCCATAGTATTCAGTACTCCAATAATAGTGCACTACAGTGTATCATATCCTCTGCACTACTATAGAAATTCTAAGATATGGCATTGTGCCCAAGCCGCATAATTATTATAGGACTGCCATGCAATAATTTGACAAATAATAGTCATTACTGAAGTTATGTAAGCCTAAATGGTGTGACTTGTTAATAGCCAGTGAATCAGCAACAGTCACAGTACATGGGGAACTCATGCAATTATTTGACAAGCCTTAAAAAGTTGAACTTATTCAAAGTCTAGGCAAGAGTACATTTCAGACTGTTTTGAAGGTGCTCTTGTGAATCACAGATAGTTTCAAAATTGAGAAAGATGCAGAAGCAATCACATTTCTTTTCAATTCTCTATAATTGTTTAATAAAGGAGGCAATTCTATTTAAAAAAATAATTTTTCATGTTTATTCTTCATTTATTATACTTTCTAACACGCACACCCTCGAAATGTGGTCAAACGAATATATTTTGAAAACATGCTGGCTTAGGAAGCTCGAATGAGCTAACACATGCCAGCAGGGTTTATTTCCAAAGCAGTCAAGCATGCAGACAGCCTAGATTTTTTGAGCAGTTGTTTTTCAAACAAATGTTTCTACTGTTTTACATCTGACGAGTATATTTTGGAAAGCTTTGATAAATGTAGATTCTGTGTATAGAAAACATGAGGCAGTGTTATTGAAGCCATTCAGTTGTTCAAATACTTATGATCAGTGTCAGTGGAATGGTACAGCAGTGGATGGCTAAAGTGGGAGGCAGCGTTGCTCAAGTAGGCGTAAAAAAACAAATATATTGTACAGAAAGACAATTTATACGGCATATTACGTAACTAAAAGCAAATTATATAACATTCTCTGGCACATGCACGTTTATTTAGCCATTTTGTCATTTTTATATACACTGGAGCAAAAGAGATCCCGGTGCTCTAAACAAATATATCCTTTTCTTACGAAAGAATCAGACACACACTCAGCAGTTCATGTTCAAAATGTTCAAAATTCAGCAACAACTAAACATGTTGTCATGTTTGGAACACCAGTTATTAATACTGACCTTTCCATCTCCCTGAGGAAAATAGATTGAGTAAAACCTAGACAAGGGTTTACTCTTCTTAACTGAAGCCTACATCTACACACTTCTAACAAAGTGTGTAACTCATGTCCTTAGCACATCCCAGTAACGTTGTAAAATTCTGAAATCACCTCTTTCTGCTAGTAAACAGGCCTGCAGAGAAGTATGGTATATTCATTTTCATTATGTGTCTCACTGGGAGTACATTAGGAATCAATGCATTGGACCTTATGCAGAGATGCAACAGGGTTTGTGATTCTTCCAAAGATGGAGTGCACGCTTGAAACAACTGATGGTTTGTGAACAGCAACTATAATGAATATGTGCATTTCTCGGACTAAAACAGACAAATACTTGCACGCTGTTGGAACGATACGTAAATTAAGGTTTTTGACTCCTCTAGCAGACAAAAGCTTTTCCCCTGGTCTACCAACTGAGGATGTATGCACTGGGTCTGGAGATTGGGCACCTCTATAAATAACTGAATATAGAAGGCCACAGCTGAAACTTGACCACTTGTGTTTTTTAAGTTTCAAGCAATGCCTTGCATTTAATGGACTGTGGTTTTAATAACAGTTGATTAATCTGACCTCGAAATCATCAGCACATGGTGGCAGTGTGACCAATTAATATTGTAAATATTGGTGCTGGAAGACCCATAAATAAGGTGATAGATGGAAATTCTGACAATTTGTAGAGAACCTAAAATATGTCAACTCCGCATGAAAATCCTTGGTGAGGATTAGGGTTGTCCCTTCTTGTAGTACTGTAAGATCCCAGTTTGTATATTGTGAAGCAATACAGGCCTGATCCAGCAAGACCGGCCCAGATTCTGTCAACGGACAATCTCAGTCTCTTACTCATCACCCCGTCCAATCCGCCCTCCACCCCAGCATGTTTATGGTATGAAAGGGAATCCCAGATTTGGAAAGCGTTTCAGTGCTATGAGAAAGGATGAGGATGATGTACAAATACAGAAAACAAAAATGCTCTGTAGGTTGATTCTGTATTCACTTACCCGGGTTGCTTACTATTAGTAGACCACGGTCAAATACAGAGAAACCAATGCTATGACATACACTTATTTAGTGTTTATCAATGTCTTCAGACTTAAATGTGGGACAGTTTTAGGATTTGTATATCTCTGATTGTGAAGATTACATCGCCTCCCCCTTTTCTTTTCTCCCCCACCACAACTAAGCTAGCTATGTGCCCTCAGAAAGCACCTCCCAAAACAACACCAATGTATGAGGGTGACTGGATTTTATTCTGTCTTCTCCCACTGTCCAAATCCAAAATCAGCACACAACTGGTATTCAGTATGTTATGCACGGTCCATACCACACGCAACCAACACACCTCTGATAACCCATTTTTGGCTTTCATTGAACATCAAACAGCACTCTTTAGAAAAAACCACCATCCACCCTTGAAACAAACTCACCTATTGTCAGACCCAGTTCTGTAGGCCACAAGGCAGACAAGGGGTTACAAGGCCCCAACCGCAGTGGTAGAGGTCATTTGTCACTCGTCCTGGAATCTGTCCTATTGCTGTTCAAACTGGAATAAGTAAAATATGTTCTGCACTTGACTCTCGGGGTTGTGAAGGTGAACTGTCACAGGAGCACAGAACTCAACATTCAACCAACAGAAAACAACATGTCAAGCCCAATGCGTACACAAAGGAAACAACATACAGGATTACAAAGGAAGTTGGGTAAAACAATGTGATGCTACACCTTCTTGCCGGTATCCTCCCTCCTTTATGCTAGGGTAAGAGCTTGTATTGACAGTCCCTGGCACTGTACGACTGAATGCGGGATTAGGCGCAGGCTCAAATGTCTCAAATACTCTCAAGTCAAATGTGCAACTCAATTCAATGTCTCTTTCACCTTTGGCAAAAAGAGTGCGTGGCAGACTCACCTGCAAGCGTGGAGGGCCAGACTTATCAAGGGCTTGTGTTGCCCTTGCATCACGCAAGTTGCCGCAAGGGTAACGCATATGCTGAATTGAGATTTACTATGCCACACAGATATTCTGACTGCAAGGCTTCAGATCCCTGGAAGTCTGAAGGAGGTCTTGGTACTGCGCAAAGTAAGTTCTTGTCCCGACTTGACATCCCTCTTGAGCAAAAAATACAGGCACCTCCAATCAAGTCTTTTCTACTGCTGCCCCCCAGACATAGGACAATTCTGTCTCCTACACTCAGACTACACCAAACATCTAGCTTTTCGAAAATAGTTCAAACATTAGCATTAGTTTGAGCATTATTTACCGTATGAATTTAGGTTGAAGTGTTTCCTGCCTTTTTGTCCCTTTTGACTGACATAATCTAATTGTTGCTTACCATATGATCAGTGTTAGCTTTTGGTAGGGTTTGACCTATGCAAAACATTTAATGAAATTTCCAAAAAATCATACTAGCTGAGTTTCAACGTATAGACAGAGAAAGAAGAAAAATATATCATGAATGAGCTAATGCCTTCCAACCTCAGGCATTGTTCCCCTTTCCCAATGTAGTGAATGTGAAGTTTGACAAGTGAAGGACCAAGACAGACGTGCACTGAAATGAAAATAGTGTTCTCCAGAGCAGGCCTCTCGTAAAGAATTCCCTTTGACCAATGTCAAGAAAGAGCATCTAGGTTCCATGCCCCTTCCTCCCACAATGTGGAAAGAAAAATAGAGAAGAAGACAATTCTGCGGATTTACAACAAACCCATCACTGGATTCCTCATCTGACATCTTTTTGAAAACCAAGTAGGATCTAGATGATCATCTTGAGATGGAGCAAAAACCCTGCTCAAAATATCTGCCATCAGATTCTGGACGCCTTGAATATGTACGGCAGAACGAAGTTTCAGTTGTTTCTCTGTCCATTGACACATTGTTACAGCCATTAGAAAGTGGGGCTTTAAATGAATTCTCCCCTGTTTATTCCCATAAATTTTGGGGTCACATTGTTTCTTCTTATTAATACGGCATTTTCTTCCAAACCGAAGCAAATTCCAGCAGAGCTAGGCGGATTGACTAACTCCCTCCAATTGTATAAATGCCTCTTCTCCTGAAAAGATCATTCTACCTGCAGAGTTCTCTCCTCCATCCGTGATCCCATCCTGCACTTCTACCATCCATTGTTATACCAGTCCTTGTTGAAATACACAGCCAAACCCCTGGTATCACATTCGAAGGAGCTATCCACCATTCAATTACTTTTCTGATTTGCCTGTCTATTTTCCCTCTCGCGTTCCAGGGGCCAAACTTTCAGAAACTGGTTGACTAGAATCCCCAGACGGATTCTGGTTCATGGAACCAGATATGTGACTGATGCCATCTCTTCCAGGATATTCAACTATTCCCTGGATTTCGTAGCCTCCTGACTTATTTAGTCCAGTAGTTGATTCACCATTTTCTGCCATGCCCTCTCTGGAAGGCACACAATCCCTCTATCTGTGCAGCACATTGAACCTATGAATTCCAGATTCTGAGCATTTTAATTTTGATTTGTTCTGATTTAACAGAAAACTATGGTTCTGTAGTAGCCTTAAGACTGCATATCTGTCCTTGTTTACTTTTTTTTTTTTTAAAGAGTTCTTCCTTTGTTGTGAATTCACACAAATATGTTAACACCTTTGTGATCATTTTGGGAACTGACTTTTACCCAAATTGCAAGACTGTTGTCAGTACTGTCAGGGACTTGGGCAAGGACTAATGGTTGGGTATAAAAAGCAAGCAGAAAGAAGAGCACAGCGCTGCCCAGGATCACGCGGAGTCAGAGGAGAAAAGGGATCCAAAGGGGAAGCCTGTACAAGGGAATACGATGATTAAGACTCAGAAAGGTCAGACACTCAAGAGGTGATTTAGCATTCAGAATTATTAACACTGAAGATGGATGCACAAGACATATATATTTATATATGTGTATATATAAATATACATATAACAACATTAACAATAAAGGGAATGTAGGGTAAAGAACTCGGGAGCTCCACTCTATAAGACTGCATCTCAGTAAGTTCCTCACCCACAATTGGTGTTACAGATACTGACAGAAAATACACACATATATGATATACATGCAAAGTCAGGGTCTGTGGAGTTGATACCTATGGTGAAGTTATAAATGTAACTGAAAGACAATACTCACAGAGAACAAGAAACACAACCTAGGTTGACAGCTGTGCCCACGGATCCTGGTGATCAAACAGGAACACGCAAGGCAATAAAAGCAAGGGTCTAGAACTAAATACACAGCCACAATAGACAGGGAGCTAGCAAGTGCTGAACAGGAAAGAAGGGAAAACAAAGGGCACACTTGGTAGAAGGTAAGAAACATAACCCAAAGGAAACTGAAAGCTAAGGCTGAAGGAAGAGGAAGACTGCAAGGTAGAAACTGGAACAAAGGGAAATGTAAAAAGGCAGGGACTGGTAAAAGGTAAATACAGAAGCAAAGAGACGTCAAAGGTGCACTAAATAGTACTGGTTCAGAAATCAAGGATACAAGGTAGCACTGAAGGCAGTGCTAGTTCAAGCAGCACAGATTTACCTATAGCTCAGAAATCTAGAGATGAGGGTACAGGAAAGAAGGGAAAAGAATGGCACACTTGGCAGAAAGCAGGTAGCAAACATACAAGGAAATTAGAAGCAAGACAGTAGGAATAGGAAGACAGCAAACTAGGAACTGTAACAAAGGTAATGGGAAGAAAGAAATGCAGAGACTGGGACAAGGGGAATACAGGAGAGAGGCTTCAAGGGTGCATTGAACAGTACTGGCTCATGAATCAAGGAAACAAGGAATAGTTAAGGCTCGTGAATCGAGGTAGCACTGAAAGCTGTGCTAGTTCAGTAACAAGGAATAGCTGCAGCTCAGGAATCAAGATATCTAGGTAGCACTAAAGGCAGGGCTATTTAAGGAACACATATAGCTACATCTCAGGAACAGGAATCAAGGTGATACTGCTAGTTCAAAAACAAGGATAGCTATAGGGCAGGAATCGGGGAATAACTATATCTCAGGAACTCTGGAAACAATGATAGCAAATGCTCACGGCAAACCTAGACTGAAGAGAGCTGGGGCTTAAAAGAGTTCACATTAACCACATGCATCAGGTGTGAGCAGGATGGCAGCTGGCCTGCAGGGGTGGAGAGGGAGTAGAGAGCAGGGGATTACAGGTAATGGAGTTTCAAGCATGAGCAGACTGGCTTCCTCAAAACCCAGCATGGACTGAGAATGGGTCTCGAAATCTAAATGTCGTTCAAATGGCTGGAAGTCAGGCTGTGCATGCAGGGGAAGGTCTGGAAGGGTATTAGAACACTGGAGAGCCCAACAATTTAAATTGCAAATCTCTGATATTTCTTGTGAACGTAAAATATAGCAGTGGGAAGGCATGTGCCTTTTAGATCTAATTTTCTCAGAAAATGTCCTTGTATCAACATTGAAACGAACATATGCAGACTGTCCATTGTCAAATTAATACTCTTTATCCTGTGATTAACTGCTTTTAGATCCAGAACTTGACTGAGTCCTCCTCCATTTCCACTAAAAGAATTGAATAAACACCCTTTCCTCTTTCTTCCCAGGATACTTGAACAATGGCTCTTTTTCCCAACGATAAAGAAACGTCTGTTTTCTAAGTTCCTGCTTTTACCTTTACTTTTGGCATAGGGTAAAAGCAGGTAATATATGCTCCAGATCCTTCCATTCTCTCAATATGAAGCTTTTAATTTTACCATGAAAAGGAATAGGTAGGCTTGAGGGTTTATCACACTGAGGAAACAGTTTGTGTGTTTTTTCTGAACAAACCTCTAATGGAACTTTTTGCCAGAGTTAAAAGTGTGTGCTCCAGGCTCAGATGAGGATGATGTTGGACAGACTCTGTTGTCATTTCTTTTTTTAGCCTTTTCATTCTTCAAACCATTGAATACTGCTTTTTGACTCAATCTATGAATTGTCTTTAGAAGACACCATTTCAAACGTATCTGGTCCTGATCTCTCACAGGTTACTAGAAGTATTCCTGCTATCTATCCCTAAGTAAACATCAGAAAAGTAAACTGGAGAAAGATGCCTCCTCCTAAATGCGTGTTTCCCTTTTGTGATTAAATACAGAATTAAACACAGAATGAAAAGAAATAAAGAACACAATTTCTACCAAATTTATCTCAGTAAACAGAGGACCTTTCAGTCAATCCATAAAACAGAAATGTTGCTAACCCATCTTTTTCTCATCCAATCTCCTCTCATGTAACAGAAAGACCAATGCCCCCTTTCTTATGCACCCTTAGTCATCGTGCTCTGACCAGCATGCACCTGTCTTACCTTAACACACTCCCTTCTGCTCTTGCATGCTTCGCTGTGCTGGCGCCTGTGCCAGCACTCTCTCTGTCGGGTTTGTTCCCCTGCTGAAAACACCCTTCTATGATGTGGGTGCATACCCTAGGCCCCACATACTCAGGCTTCATGGAGGTCGAGTGACCCGCTAGTCCTGCACAGCTATGTCGCCCTCTTCTGCCCCTTTCTACCATGACCCAAGCACAGCAGAAGCCTTGGGAAACACCAAAAAACAATGCAGCCTGTGTCCTGCACTTGGATACGCTAAGAAGCCTGCTAGGAGACCAAATGAAACTGGATGTTTCTATGGAAGGTACATACATATGTCTAAGCACGTAGTTCCGGATAAACTCTGCCAACCAATGTGTGGCGGAGTTTTTCTCTCGCATGGATCACCAACATTAAGTTGGCGAGAGAGAAAATCAAGCGCTAGGACGTGCCCAGCCCAATTTCTCAATGTGGGCGGTAGTGGCAGGTCGCTACTGCTCACATTGAGGAAGCTGCCACTCACGTTGAGAAAGCTGATGCTCAAGTACAAAATATAATCGAGCAGCAGGAAGAAGCAGCACCCTCCGGCGCGACGCGTGGTGTCGTTCACACTGATTTTACATCACGGGACAGGCTCCCGGTGCTAAAAATCAGTGCAAAGCAGCACGGTGTACCAATATTCCACCAGTCGCGGAACTCAGTGGAATCTTGAAGAGTTTTTAGGTAACTCTGCAGAATACCATGGAATGAAACTCTGCGAGTACCGCCCACTCCTCCACAAGGGATTAAGCTTGTAAATCAGTCTTGTTGAGGCATACAACCCTCTTTAGTAATAAAAAGAAAAGGATGGGCCTGAGGAGGTAATAATGCTATGTTAGATGATGTCAGCTGGTGTGTTATTTTGGCATTGGATGGCCGCTTTACTATACAGAAATGCATCTATAAATTCGGGTGCCATATTAAGGAAAGTGTCTCAATTGTCCATTCACTACCAGACAAAGCGAGTCAAAGCAGCAAAACCCTCAAAAGAATAATCACTTTGGGGCAGCACGCCACAGAAGAACCCTAACATAAACAGACAGAAAGGATTCACTTGGGTCTTACAACTGACTTAAAAAGTAGAATTATACAAGGTACTGGAAAACGCACATGGGCAACGAAAATGAATTACATGGTAAGAATATTGCGTGGAACCAGAACTAACCAGTGCTCGCTGAGGCACAGGCTGGGGGATGCAGCTTGTAATACTCTGTGAGCACTGTACTGCCATGCCCTCCTCCTCCCACTGTCTACTGATGTATCCTGCTGACCCAGGCAACAGCTGGTGCGTCACATCCTGTCTGGGAGCCTCAGAATCAGACACAACATAGAGCAGCGGGCCTCATCTGTCTGTCCTGTTTAGTCTGAGGCGGAAGGCTCCGGGTTCAAATGTCTGATTCTCGGGCCCTGCACAGAGGTAGGGGGGAAACCTTGTCCTGACTAAAACACTTCCCAGCCTCAGTGACTCACAGGTGGCACATGTGTCTCTCTTTGCAGGGCCCCAAGTTCCGTCTCTTTGTAGAAGCAGCTCGCCGTGTTCTTGAAGTCTGCGAGGGGTCAGAGATGTAAGGCTCAGATGATGACCTCACCACGGTGCGCGGTAGTCCTGGGGCAGGTTCAGGAATTTGCCAATTAACGGGATTGGGCCGCTTTCACTGAACAGAAGGCAAGGCAAGTATGCGAAAAATGCAGCCTTGGTCTGCCGGAGGCTTTTGTTCCGGTCCTCGGCAGCTCACGTGTATGACACCGCCTCAGGAAGGACCACCGAGGCTCTGTCTGGCGGGAGGCTGAAATACAGCTGTTGCTGATCGCTATCCGTGTGTAACCTGCGGGTCAAATGTTCAGTCGTGTTGAAAGAGCGGTAACACATCTCAGGAGGTTATTGCCTTTGCTGCAAGTAAGCGTACGTTTGGTGGGCCACAGGTTTTCATTGTAGCTCAAGTGATTACCAAGACAGCTGACGAAATCAGTGTAAAACACCTATGTAATCTGTACTGCTGATTTTGCAATAGATGAGAGGGTTAATGACTCGTCAAAGTCCTGACCATTGAGTACTTGTGTTCAGGGCACGGAATTCACCCAAAAATGAAGTTAAAAGATCCAGCCATGGTCTTCTGAACCTTCCCACATTCTCTTGGAACACTTGAAGAGATAGGCATATTGTGAATGAGGAAGCTGCCATCAGACCCAAAAGGTTGTCCTCAACCCTTGCCCCTATCTGAGCTATGGACAACACAGCATAGGAGAATGGGTTCCCCCAAATGAATTAGATAGGACTAGGCCAATTGATTGTTTATCCTGATTTGGACAAATCCGTCCTGGGGGAAAAGGAGCAAAAGTCATACAAGCCTTGAAAACATCTGTAAGTTCTTTCCAGTTTGAAATAATCATCCACTGGGCAGCTGTCCAGAATCCCTAAGCAGAGTCATCCCCCAGAGATGCTTCTCGACCCCAAGGAATTGCATTGGTTGTCAAGTTTAAAGCTGCAGGAAGATCAGTTACAAAATGGTGGTGAATTTGCCATCTAAAATGGCTGCTTGCAGAATCGCAAAAACTTTTTCATTCTCAAATAGCGAGCTGGTTGCTACGTTTTTTCCTGGTGTGAGACTCGAGTTTTCCATACCTCTGGGTACCGTTCAGCACTCCCTAGGAGCCAAAAACCTCTGACCACTGTTATTGGTGCTGGTGAAGAACTCTTTCAACTTTTTTTTTTCGACCATGCAAAAATTGCACAACATACTGCCCTTGGATAGTATGTGATCTAAATGAAATTAGGGTATTTGAGATCAGCCGTTCCTAAATACTTTCCTCTAACAGGCAGGGCAGCAAAGGCCTTTTCATTCCACCAGGCATTTCCCTGGTGGGCTGGAGCCTTTTTTAGGCTGATTTTGAAAGCCCAGGGCCGGTCCTGGTGCCTCTGTCACATTCCCAGCTCTCCCGGGTTAATTGTAGCAGGCAGAGGAGACATGAAATAGAGCGAGAAAGGGAGGGAAGGGGAAAGTAGAGCGAAAGCTGTCAAAAAGGGAGATGAGAGAAAGGAGAGAGAGAGAATGGATGGATGGAAAGAGAGAAATGCCAGGAGCGGGGCTGGTTTGAAGAATGTTTTTCAATCTTAGTCATTGTGAAATTAAAAGTGAAGCCTAGGTCTGAAAGGGGCTTTTCCTCCTGTGATGTCAGAAAATAATCCTATTTTTTTAAAGCATTCCTTCCAAGCGTTTCTACTTTATTTACTCTGTACTGTGACTCATTGTGTACAAAAGGGGGATTTCACGCGGAATTGAACTGGCACAATAGCAGGATTTTATCTCTGGATTCAACAATGCACTTTTTTCAGAATGAAGACTCTAATTCTAAACAGAAATCCGTTCGGTGTAGAAAATACCTTAAACAGTAAATCAGTTTTAGTTAAAAACCGATGGACTTGCTGTAGGGCATGGTGATTATGTGTACACAACAGCTACTGTATCATTATGAAGTCATCATATGTGGCACATAAAGCATAACCTGCGGCATAACCTTCTGATGTTAGCATAAAGCTAAGGACCCTGGCACAAACATTTAAGCACTAAAGCCCTCTATAGAAGAAATGTTAATATAACATCTGAGCCTAGAGCAGTCACCTGCTGCTTTGTGTACTATATCAGTGGGACCTTGTAGGCTTAAAGGAGTTTGCGGCATTCATCTGTTGGTGTCTTCACTTAAACACCTTATGCATAACTCAGGACTAGGAGTGGGCAGAACTCTCTGAGTTTCACTCCGCGGAATCCTGCAAAGTTACCTAAAAACTCCACAAGATTCCACAGAGTTCTGCAAGCGTCGGAGTTCGGTACGTCACGCTGATTTTTAGAATCGGAAGCTTGCCCTACGCTGTAAAATTGCACGAACAGCAGCACACAGAGCGCCAGAGGCCGCTGTTTCTTTCTGATGCTCGAGTAGATTTTCTACTTGAACGTCAGCTTTCTCAACATGAACAGCAGCTTTCTCACTGTGAGTGGTATACCTGCCGCAACCGCCCATGTTGAGAAATCTCGCCGGAAGGTGGTGTATCACTCGATTTTTTCGCTCCCGAGCCGCACGTGAGTAAAAACTCCGCCAGGCAGTGGTTGGCGGAGTTTTTCTGAAACACTGCATTCCAAGCGGAGTGCAGAGTGGACAAAACTCAGCAACTCTCTGGAGGAGCGACGGTTCCTGCTCACCTCTACTCGAGACAAGTAACGTTGTTGGTGAACAACAGAAGTTGAATTAAAAAAACATCTTAACGATATGGTTACTGACTATCGTTGTTTTTAATTCCTATCACAAAAGCCCCAGCAAAGTTTTTTTTATTTCTAAATCAAAGAGTGAGCTACCTTTAACGTAATTTCATATTTTCAAGAACAAGCATTGGCAAAGTTAACAGGTCTCTCCCCTATGACACGAGTTCCAAGCTGTTAGCTATGCCAAAGCTGGTTTGTAAAGCACTGTAAAAAAGTGTCTAAATGGTCACCGGCGCCCCCTAATACATATCTGTATCTGTAAAATTTGAATGCTTTTTGTTTGAGAAACCCCATTTCGAGTTAGTTGACAGTACATATCTGTCAAGGACTGTCAATGAGTTCTCATTATTGCTGTCTTTGTGATTGCTCCACAAAAAATGCTGACTCCTCCCAGTCGCCACGTTGTCATTCTATACCTAATATACACGTGAAAGGTGTCACATATCTTGTTAAGAGGGTCCCAGTGAGGAGGAAAAAAGCAACAAATAATAGAAAATATGAATAGTTCTTGATTGCACATAAAGCACTCTGCAACAGTGGCAAGCAAGACACCAAAACTACCCTGAGTCAAAGTAAAGAAAGTATCTGACATAATCTTCCAGGCTGAAGAATCCAGAGAGACAAAAAGTGAACGACGAATGCAATAAAAAATATTGAATCAAAAGTGTTGCAATGCATTCTGCTCAGACCCAAGATTACAATTACAGGAGTGAAACAGGAAATGGTTTCCTGGAAGATGGGCGGGTACTATTTTGAACAAGGAAGCTCTAGCAAGTGCACGTAGCAGGAACAGCTGCTGGGACCTCAGAAATAAAGTCTACAAAAGTGAAGCGAGAGGTGGGGGAGCAACAGAGGATTGGAGGTTAGAATGAGGAATGAGCCGAGCAGACGGGCGGATGGAAAGCATTGTATTCAAGATGTCATGCAAAGCAACATTAGCAAGCAGGCTGGTAGCAGCTTGAAGCTGCCAGGCCCTTTGTACACTGAATTTTGTAATAAACTTAAAAAAAATGTTTGAAACAAAACAGTGAAGCAGGTGTGAGCAGCAAATAAGAAGGGAAGGGCAGGTAGTGTTGAACTAGAGAGGAAATTCATGCACGCCCTGGAGGGCCGAATAGCATTTGGAAAAATAGTTTCATAATGTCAGCAGTTGGAAGGATACAACTTATCAAATCAAAAGAATGGTAAAAAAGAAATGTTCAATGGGTGGGCCATACACAAGACTTTGGATAAAAGCCAATGAATCAGGTCTATGTGACTGAAAATAAAGCTATCCAATATTGAGCTAGTGGCTGACCCAAAGCCCACTCTGTGTTCTATTGTATTGGAGACAATAGGTCTTTGACAAGAACACAAACTCTCACCAAATCTGATAAATGCAGTGGAGAAATGTTAAACGTTATTATAATCACATTGTGAATCAATACATTCCCTTAAAAAATAGTTACCAATGTAATCAAATTTCAATTACTAAAAGAGCAACGTGTGACTAAATTACAGCCACACCAAAATGCTGCATTAAATACTTTTCTCAATAGTTTTAGATAGTTTTGAAGATGTTTTAGTATGTATCAGAAAACTCAGGTACGGTAGAGTGCATAGATGCTATAAGTATTTCTAAAGTCAACATCTGTCACCAAAATGGCCTCTAAGCACTAAAGAAACAAGAACCCTACACAAAAGAAATCCCCATCACCGCGTATTACGTAACTTAGAATCAGATGGGTCTTAAGGGGACTTCCAATGGGCAGGTGATTTTTCGTGATTTTAATATGTACAGGAAGATAAGTCCATAAGCAGCAGCCTGCATTGAGAAAGTCCTTCCTCCACTTTTTTTTATATTTTCTATGTCTGCATGCAGCCAGTAGACCTACCGAACAGAATACTCTTGTTTCTTGGTAAAGAAAATGCATTTCAGCAAATACTTTATAGTTATCATGTGATCCAGGCATTAATATTAAACAAATTGGGCTTTTTCTACAACCTAGAGCCAGTGCAATGCACACCTCCTGCCTCAGTGATCTTCAAGCCAGACATGGAAAAACTTCCCACATAGGCTAAAATTAAAGATAACACTCTTCCACCCACACAGTGCAGCGTGTGACCTGCAAGGATAAGAGCCTCAGCGCTCCACGTAGGGGTCGTAAGGGCTTTAGAAATTCTATAATACAATACTACAAAGATCGGCCTCTCCTTGAGATACATTAAAACTCGCTCTGCTGCATTTAGTCCTTTATGTAAGATTTTCACTTGAAATGTGGACAATCTCCTTTAATATTTGGTTGCATAATTTAAACTGGACAGCAGGACAGCTAAAATGTCACAGTTGCTAGAAGTTGTTGCAACAACCGTTTTGCCAGCCTCAATTCATTAAATAAAACCCACAAAAAGCCTAGACGTTAGCGTGGGTGGCCTGAACCGTTGGCTGGGACATCTGCTTGCTTTGCAGAAGAATCCCAGCTGGCAGCGCTGACGTCACCCAGTAGAGGGCTGGCCATCGAGAGCCACGTCGGGGCCGGGCAGGTGCTGCTGTGACGTCATGGGGGCTTGGAAGAGACTTACCCTTCATGCGAGACTCAACCACTTTTCATAGAAGCGTGGGTGGGTGCGAATGGAGGAGAAGCATGGAATCATGGTATGTCGTGTAAGCGGACCACGATCAATGTCACTGGGCTCCTAGGCCTCTCCAGAATCTCCCATAAGGGCCGCTTAGGGGAGGGTGAAAGAGAGGGCGGACTATGGTAGGAAGCACGTGTGGTTTGACTGGAGCCACCCTGTTTTGTGAGGGTAAATCTCATGTTCAGGCTGACCTCCTGCCGGGGTCCTGGGAATGCTAAGAGCACCCAGCACACAAAGCAGGTTCTGGCCACCAGTGCACATCAGAGCAAACGTGTCACCGTCCCTCAGGGAGCAGAACACAGCCCCCTGCAGTCCCTGCGATGAGGGGTCACATCCTTTTAGGTACCCCCATTTAGCTGAAGGCCAATGAATGGGAAACAACCTTTACAACGCAACTTTTACAACGCACTACCATTACAACAAAACTTTTACAACGCAACATCCATTACAACGCATGCAATTACAACGCAACCATTACAACGCATGACACTACAACGCACACCACTACAATGCATGTCATTACAACTCAGTCATTACAATGCATACCATTACAACGCATAACATTACCATCCAAAACTTACCCTACTGTTGCACCCCCTGGAGTTAGAATAGTAATTTTACCCCTACACTATCCAACACTTACCCTACTGTTGCACCCCCTGGGGTTAGAATAGTAATTTTTACCCCTACACTATCCAACACTTACCCTACTGTTGCACCCCCTGGAGTTAGAATAGTAATTTTATCCCTACACTATCCAATACTTACCAAAACATGCAATGTAATGTTATGCGTTGTAATGGTATGCGTTGTAAAGGTATTATGCGTTGTAATGGAATGCGTTGTAAATGTAGTTTTTAAAATTTCATTGTAATGGCATGCGTTGGAATGGCATGCGTTGGAATGGATGTTGCGTTGTAAAAAATGCGTTGTAAAGGTATGCGTTGTAAAAGTGTGCGTTGTAATGTCATACATCCCCAATGAATAACTGAAATATGAGCGAGTCAGGGGTCCGTCAACTCATTCTGCAGGGGTCCATCAACACATTCTTTTAGGGTGACATTACTGCCTACTGTCCTACAGGGGAGAGGATGTAGACTTGAGGTTAGAGCTGTCGACCTCTAAGCTGGGGAACCAGGTTCAAGTCTCGGTAACGACTCTCAACATCCTGTGATTCTGGGCAAATCACTTAATCTTCCCGTGCCTAACAAAAATGAATGTGTCTGTCTGTAACGAAACTGGTGCTCATGTAAAGCGCTTTGATACCCGATGTCTTGGGCCTAGTTTGCGCTATATAAAACGCTTAAAAAAATAAGAGCATGGGTGACGGTGCAGACCGTCCATTTTCTGAGACCTGGGGATGCCGAGAGCCCCAAAACAGGACAGGCTCTTGCGAGGGAAGTATAGCTAGAAAACTGAGGCCATCGTCCTCTGACAGCATGGGTCTCAGATCATGCTATCGTTTCTTGCAAAGGCCAGTCAGCCCTTCTCTGTCAAGGACTGATTAATGCACTTGCACAAGTATCGCTCTTCATTATTGCTACCCCCTTCCTCTACAGGAATGACAGCCTTCTTCCAGGGCACAGCCAACTGTGTCCAGTGAACCGGACACAGGGAGGATGCAGGGCAAAGGGCATAGGTGCAGAGTGCTCTATACCCTTTGTAAATTGTACACTCAGTTCTCTAATAGAACGTGAAATTCCAGGATCCTGCTATGAGGCTGGAATGCGACACATGGGTGCGTCACTGGAATGAGAAGTCAGTCAGGCAACGGCAAAGCAAATACAGCAGGTACATGAAAACAACTGGCGTAGTGCTTATAGATCAAAAGCTTGTTGCATTAATGTCCATATAGTAGTGTAACTAACGTGTGCTTTATTACCCCAGTCAGCAGAATTTCTCCTATTGACTTTGGAAGGATGAACAGCAGAGAGGGCCCTTTTCACATTGAGGGAAAAGGTGTGTGCACACAAATATCTGCAATACATATGTTATTGCTCTGCTCTGCCTTGTTGCCTCTTAGTTTGGAATTGAACACAAAACTGTGCAGGTTAACAGAGGTGCAGTGTGCGATGGTTGTTGAGAAGCACAATTTAAACTTCTACCCCTACACGTCACAGAAATGCAATTATATGCATGCATTTGACATTATATTAACTGTGTGCCCTAACTTTATTAATGTATTTGAACCTGAAATGTAATCATTGTAGAGCCTACATATTTATATATGTGTGCCCTGAAGTTCAATATAAAAATGAAATCATGTATTCTTTATTCACAGTTTTATACTTACACTTCAAGTTTTATATACAAATGTAAACATGTTCCCTTTTTCTCAGGTTTTACATTTACTTTTCAAGTTACACATGTGCATGTATACTCATGAATTCGAAGTGCACATTTAGGGGCCCTTTAGGATGGTGCCTGCCACGTTGTACTTTGCAATGCTGGGGGTACCATAGGTACCCCCCATGTGCACCCCCCAGAGTCCCTGGGGGCCCGCAACGGTGTCTCCGCATGCCTTTCCATTGCCGCCATGGAAAGGCATTTGAAAATGCCCATGCTAATATGGCTGGCGGTGTCTGATAGACACCGCCACCATATTAAACCTTTTCCGCCCCGTCCGCAAGGCGACCGAGGCGGAAAAGCGGCGGACGGTCTTTCCGTCCCACGCGGTCACCCCCGCCATACTAATATGGCGGGGGTTGATTCCGGGTAGGATGGCGGGCGGATCGCCCCCGCCAGGCCGGCGGTGGCTACCGCCAGCCTGGCGGGGGCGATCCGCCCGCCATCATAATGGGCCCCTAAATGTTTTATTAAAGTTAGCCTCACTACAAGCCTCAGGTGAAATGCATTTTGCTTTGTAAGCATGTTTTCCTTTTCTTGCAGGTTTATCATTTCATTATTTACAGAAAGGCTTATTGTCTGTACTAGACTGATTATAGGGAGGACTCAAAGGAAACTTGGAAGTGAACATGGAGAAAGAACGGTCCGAAAAGGTTTCTGTTCTTCATGTAGCAGGATGGCAAGATGTTAAAGGTTGAGAACCGAAGTCTCATTTCGATTCGCTGGGAAATAGGAGCTATGTTGCAGATGCACTCAAATTGTGGTCTGATTTATTCCTGGTGGCGTAAGGGAGATAAGGAGGTTTCTGAATCAGGAGAGTCAGGAGAGATTCCATTTAGACTTAGAGTGGTACATACCAATCTACTTGCCCTATTCTTCTTGCAAGTGTGAAGCTTTATGCTAAACACTTATGTTTCCCCAAGACTTCTATTGAAGTCTGATTATGCTGGCACATTCTATGCTCCCAAATTAGAGACACTTGATAGATGACCTCATATTGATTTATGTTTAGAAGAGAGACAGGAAGTTTGTTTATGAAACACCTGTTTGCTTTAATTTGTTTCTGTATTGTGGTGGCTAGCACAATTCTGTATCTCACTCTGTTGCGCCTTAACTAACTGAGATATTTTTGCTTACCTATTGTTTTGATGTACCTATTGAATTAATTTTTGGTTTGCATATATACTGGATTGATTGGTAATCCAAATGAAACCCTTTAACTACATTCAGCGATTCCTGGCACTTATTGTGGAGTCATATGGGTTTCACAAGATAAAAATGTATTGTTGATGTTTTCTCATTTTCAGTAATTCATGTACGCTAACAAAGGGCCATACGATCAATGGGAAAAAATCTTGAACAGCTTGACAAAGAGATTAAGTTGTAAGGCCCAATGCTCTTCCAATCCGTCTCTCTTCTCTGCCCCTGTGTTAGCCCCTCGTATGTGTCTTTTAGCACGCCAGTGTCCTCAATCCAACAGTGTCATTGTCCTGTTAGGGAGATAACTGTACCCTTAGAACTGCATCAAGGATGGGGTTAAGACGTCACATGTTGTAAATGAGAGGGCCCTCATGCAGTCACATAGTAAGTGAAATGCCCTGCCACTGCCACAGTTTCCGTAAATAGAGTTTAAAGGCCCTTCAGTGCCTGTGTCTCCTTCATATCCCCGACTTTTAGAAAAGGGTAGGTAATCGAGGGAGAAAGGCTTGGGTGGGGATGGCATAGACCAGGTCAGGCTGCAATCGAACAAGTTGCAAAAAAAAAATACTTCTATGAGCTGAAGATGTCACCCGAAGGGTAATAGAAACACTGTGCATGTATAGAGAAATAATCCCTGTGGCTTCCCAAAATACCTCCTTGAAAAGACCCAGATGCATTTTTAGCTCCTGTGGAATGGGCTCTAGGGCTAGCTGTGCCCTTGGAAGCTGCATCAGCTGGAGACACGTGATGGGTGCAGCTGAGCATGACGATGCGCATTTGCGATAAGGTTAGGGGGAGGATCAACTCTCCTCAGCCAATGACACCAACGCAGAATGACGGAAAAGTCTACAATCGGCAGGAATGAAAACAGAATCCATAGAATGGGTGGGATGGCTTGTACGGAAATACAAAATAATCTTAAGAGGACAAAATGAGTGAAGATAAATAAATGAGCCCCCACTTTCTTCTTCTGAAAGACTGTATGGTTCTGTAGGAGATCAATCCTAGAGTTTACTAACTCACCAGTGTTTAAGGTGGCTGTGTGTCCTCTCTCTCACTGTCAATGCCCTGCATCTCCCCCTTACAGGTAAACTCTGGCTCACCAAAGATGTCTCCATGGGGCTGGTTTTCAAGTTTACTACCAACTCATGTGAGCACGTTGAAATGAAAGATGTTTGTCATCGCATTGGGTATATTATTGGGTTGTGGTGTGCACAAACAGTGTCTTTGGATCCATTGATGATAAGAAAATAATCCAACATATACATATTTATTTTGATAAAATGTGTGCCTCTTATCAATTTAATTCAATTCCTTTTTATTTTAATGCCTAAAATACTAGAATAAAAATCATTACAGTTAAAAGACTTAATGCCAATCAAATACATAGTGTTGACGCAGATAACGGTACAAAAAAGTTTAAAATTTACCACCATAAGAGCCTGATCAAGCTGCGATACAGACAAAAATCTGCACTCCGGAGTGTAAAAGTGCTTAGAGATAAGTTATACATTCTTTGCAAACCTGTAAATGTGTAGGATGATCTGCAGGATTACAAACTATACAAGCATCAAAAACCTTCCAAGGCCAGCTACGATGCCATGAGTTTAAACCAAAGGCAGCTTAATGTGGTCAGATAAACTCCCCCGCCAAGGGTAGTGTTATAACTTCTTTAGCGTTCCCCCATTAGGAGGTAACGAGGTCCCTAGGGACCATCTACAGTAATTATAGCCGAGGAGCCACCCTTCCATGTTTTTCGTAAACTTACAGCCACCGTTAAAAAAGAATATACTCTCATGCAAACATAAGCGTCCTCTAAAAATTGCAGGTAGTGCAGCTCATCCCTACACTTCCAATATGCTGAGTACTTAATAACAGGCTTCAAGAAGTGCACGAAAAAGAATTTGGAAAATTTACAAAAAAACATAAAATGGATCAGAGATTGTTCGGACTACCCGTCATAAGGGCAAGTTGAGGCGGGGCTACCAGAGGTGCTCTGTCCTTCCCAAAAGCATAGAAGCCTCCACACCAAGCCAGCTATGAAAGCGAAAGAGAAGAGATCGTTCCAAACAAGAGAGTCTTAGCATTAGGTAAATTGCGAGCTGGAGGAATGCTAAGATTAAGATTTAATCCCTGATGGAGCTTTTAGTGGATTCTGTGTGCAACCTCTGCGTCACACTGAATTCCTGGAACTGGAACTTAACCATCTGTTTATCATCCTTAACAAGAATTTAGGGAAATTCAAACATGTCAGATAGACCTAAAACTTTTGCGGTACTTTGGACAAAGCCCAACCAGGGGATCGCCGAGACCTTCTCCAATTTAGGACAATCCAGTACAATGTCTCTGTTCAAACTTCACTCCTTTCTGGCCAATATCGTATCCCATAAGAACAGAGGGGCCAGCTTCACTTGCTCTGCCATGTATTGTAAATCAAGTTCAGAGTGAATAACAAAATGGACGCTAGCAGAGGGAGGCAGATGTACCGTCTACATATATGGGTGACACTTATAAGTGACAAGATTTTTATCTTGCTGTGGTACTTTTCAGTCCATTTCTTTTTAGGTTAGGTCTTTTGTCCTTAACCATGTTCAGACATAGGGATTAGAAGAATGCGGTTTCGGCATCTAGTATGTTTTATCCCACTTTGGATAAAACGTACTGAAAAGTACCACAGCGAGATAAAAATCTTGTCACTTCCTTATGTACCATAGAGCTCTGAAGAAGCTCATAACTGGGCGAAACGCGTTGTCTGCGCACATTTTCTGCCTTTAACTGCAAAATGAAATTTTAATAAAGAACAGTATAAACCAAGGACAACACCTTTCGATTCATCTCTTTTTTGATACAAATAGCATTTGGCAATTTAGTATAATGATGCAGGAGAAAGTGAAGCTTTGTTTGGGATTGGATGATGTAATTTGGTAAGGCACACTGTGTAGTAAGTTGTTTGCGTAGTGTTGTGAATGGATGCAGTATGGTGGTAACATCTGTGGAATAATGTCATCTGGTGTGGTGTGGCATGATTATTTGTTGGCTACTTTGATATATTATTACATTTGTGATGTGGTACATCTGATGTGGTAAGATATTGACTAGACTAGTATAATGTGTTGGTAGATGGTGGATGTGATTTAGTATGTTTTTTTATATAATGCTACAGTTAGTATACCATTATGAAAGTGGGGTAACCCAATAAAGTCTTGGACCTGGGTATCAGTTGGTACGGAAAACAATGGTCCTAAACCTTTCTTTGGAAAAAGTAAATTTAATGTAGAATCATCATTTTAATCAATTTAGGAGCATACGCCATCTCAGCTCGAGGTAATCAAAATATTTGAGTTAATATTGTGCAACAACCAATAAATTACAATGCAGCATATATTTATTCACTCATAATTAAGCTGACAGTAGATATCTCACTGTATTGGCGAAAATAGTGAAGGAGACAAGAAAAGGTTGCTCCAGGGGAACGTGCAGAAGGAGGTGCTCTAGTGAAAAGGTTGGATAAAGAAACAGGAAAAGTTCCCAAAGTGCTCAAAAAAGGACGATTAAAACAATTCAATTTTGGACTGATCAGAAAGTATCAGTCTTAGTAGGCCTCGGATGGTTGATCAAAAGTCTACAAACTCTATTCGGCATATTTTACAATATTTTTAGAGATGTATCATCCCTTAGCACAGTGGGGTTGGGGGTTTTGTGGTCCAGGCCTCAATCGTGTGGGCGTCGACGTTTCAACCCGATTTGGGGCACATAGTGGATTTTTGGGCCTCAGCTTACAGGTCTTCCTCAGGACAGGGAGGGGCAACCATTTCGCGTTGTGTGGTTTCCGTGTTCCACACCTGCACGGTATTGCGGTGCAATGGGGTCCTCTTACTGGTCCATGATATCAATGGAAGCATAGGTCTCTTCATCTGAATGAATACGCCAGTGTAAATTAATCGAATCAATTCCAAGGCTTTCAATGCAGCAACTTAATTGTCTGGTGACATTCTCCTCTTCTAGCATGGATCGCCTAGAAGAGGAGACTGTCACCAGACAATTAAGTTGCTGGATTCAATGTCCTGGAATTGATTTGATCAAATTTCATTGCCCTAATGATTCGGATGAGGACCTATGCCTCCATTGATATCCTGGACCAGTAAGAGGACCTCGTCGCACCGCAATACCTTGCAGTTGTGGAACACAGAAACCACACATCGCGAATTGGTTGCCCATCACTGTCCTGAGGAAGACGCGTAGGCTGAGGCCCAAATATACCCTCTGTTCCCAAAATCGGGTCAAAACGTCGCCGCCCACATCATTGAGGCCTGGACCACAAAACCACCAACCCCACCGTGCTATGTGATGATACAGCTCTAAAAATATTGTAAAATATGCAGAATAGAGTTTGTGGACTTTTGATCAACCGTGCCAAGGCCTATTAAGACTGTTTGCTTCCACCCAGTACAGCATGCAGCATGAGGCACTTCAGCTGTTGCCTGTCTTTCCTGTGAGTAACGATATTCTGCTTGATCACTTATGCATAACTGCCTGAAATGGAATTCACTTTTGTGCCAGGGCTGGTGGGCTATGGTTGCCTGGACTGGAGGGCCTTCTTTATTTTTATTACATTTAGTAAATATGTTGTGCCTTTTTTTGTGGCCACCTGCTGCCATGGTTTACATTTTACTTTTACGTTTTCAAACATAAGCGTATCACCTTTAAGGCTGCAGAGGCTGTCCTATCTTTTTACGTGTGGACTGCATTGCTTAATTTGAGCCGGTGGTTTCCGGTGCTCGGTACCGGTACTTTATTGGCATAACCTGCACTTGCACTGACAGTCTGCCACTTGTCTGTTTTAGAGTGAGCACAACAGTTGTTTACTAATTCAATACATGTTAAAATAACTATTATCTGCCGCCCATGCTAATCTTACAGCTTTGGGGGCCTGGAATAGTCTGAGGTGTCACACTTGTTGTAGGTGTGATAATTAGTAGCTTGTTTGGTTCTGTCATTGGTAACGCTGGCAGAGGTAATGGGTGGTGTAGGCTGCAGGGGCCTCCTGATGATGGCTCTGGCACTTAATTTTTTACAAATTAGGCACTGGTGTGGAGATCTCTGCAGTCACAAAGTTACTACAGATAAAGCTAAAAAAATAGTATAGTAAACTTACACCAGTAGTGCGAAATAAATTGCTTCACTTGTGGGTTGCACCACAGCGGTATTATCAGCTGTGAAGAAATTACATTCTAAGAGGCAGATTAACAAGGCACTTGCGCCACGTTTACGCCGCCGTTGCGTCATGCAACGGTGGCGTAAACGTGGCACATCCCTGCGACCCATTTACAACGTGATGCATCTAGGCAGATGCGTCACTTTGTAAAGCCCTGCGCCACATGTGGGCGTTCCGACGCAGGGTGGGCGTTCCGGGGCAGGTGCACTTCGCAAAAGTGCCTGCGTGAAATCTACAAGATTTCACACAGGCACATGTGCGACGCTGCTACGTCAATTCCTTATGCCTGCTTGAAGCAGGCGTAAGGACTGACGCAGCACGTTAAGTATAGGGCACACCCGAGAATTGCTGGAGTCGCGTCATGTTTGCGATGCGACTCCAGCGATGCGCCACCCTTACGTCACGAGATGCGTCATGCATCTGCCTACCCTTGCGCCACGGCGCGCCGCATTGTAAATGTGGCGCATCCGCCGTGACGCAAGGGTAGTTTTGCGTGACGCATTTGTTCTGGCGCATCCCAGCTGATTTGCAGAGATGTGCCAGAACTCATAAATATGCCCCTAAGTTGTTAACATTTTCCAGGCGCTGAATAATGAGGTTATATTTTTACACTTTCATTAAAAAGGTCAGTTTTTACGATGCTTCATGATCTGTTGTGATTTGTGTCCTCCCAAATGTATAGTGTATTTCTAAACGTTGTGTTATGTTGTGTGAATTTGTAATGTGTGCATCTCACCCAAAAGGGCATCCTGGCACCTGGAGAATTGGGTATCGCCCTTGCTAAGGCCCGTTTTTCTCGTAATTGTAGGACTGAGCTCTTGTCTCCCATGTGTAAGTGGAGGTCGTTCTAGAAGCCAGGTCTGAGAAAGTGCCCTCGACAACCCTGCCCGCCGGATGGAAGAGACATGGGTGGGTAGTATGATGGTGGAGTGAAGGTGTCTGATGGGAACATGGAAGCTGACGTGGCTGTTCAGGCAGGCTGGTACTTGGTTGAGCAGTGCTTTGTGTGTGTGAATAGTTTCAAAAAGGCTTTGTGTGTGTGTGGAGCAAATAGAGTTCTTTGAGGTACAAGGCTATGTGAGTGTGGGGAAGGAGGTTGAGTGTGAGCCCGGCTGCCTAATTCTGGATGACCTGGAGTCTCTAGGTGATATGTGCAGAGAATCTGACGTAAAATGCGCTATCATGGTTCAGTTTGCTAAGGATAAGGGCTTGGGTGATGGTTTCGTACGTGTTGAGTGGGAGCTATCTTAAAATGTTTCTGGAGAGGTTCAGGGTGTGGAAGTGGGAGGAGGTGAAAGAGTTGACCTGTCTGGACATCGAGATTTGATTCTGCATCAGGATCCCTAGGTTTATGGTCCACTCGATGGAGTCGGTGTGGGTCCCACTTGAGAGGGCTACCAGGCTGAGGACCAAAGTGAGGTGTCTTTCCCAAAGTGTACCACCTCCATCTTGTCTAAGATGAGCTTCAGGCAGTTGTTTTTCATCCAGTAGGCACCGTCTGACATGCAGTTGATTAATTTACTGTGGGTGAAGGAGGTGTCCTCAAGTAGGAAAAGAATGAGCTTGGTGTCGTCATAATACGAAATGATGTTGATGCCAAGGGCACGTACGATGCTGACAAGCGTGGGCCATGTAGACATTGAAGAGCGTGGGGCTGAGAGATGAGTCTTAGGGGACTCCATAGATCAGGTTGGAGGGTGAGGAGGTGTAGGGAGCCAGGCTGACGGCCTGCATGCAACCTCTGAAGAAATAGCTAATCTTTTGAGGTACAGTTCCGCGTATTCCGTTGTCATGGAGGCATTGGATGAGGACTGGGTGGGAGATGGTGTTGAAGGCCATGGAGAGGTCAAGAAGGATGATAACCGAAGTGTCGCTCTTGTCCATGATGAGACAGCTGTCGTCAGTGGCGGGGATGAGTACAATCTTAGTGCTGTGATTAGGTCTGAATCCAGATTGAGATGGATAGTTGTCAATGCGGTAGTTGGCTAGTCATTTGTGGATTCGTTTTTCCAGGACCTTTGCTGAGTAAGATAGCAGGGAGATGGGTCTGGAGTTTGTCAGAGTCTCCAGGTCAGCTGAAGGCCTTTTCAGTAGCAGCAGATTGGCGTTGTGTTTCTATGTGTCTGGGAAGGTGGCTATGATGAGAAAGTCATTGAGAATTGGTGTCAAAGTGATGAATATGGCCTTGAGTCCTTTGGTGAAGGCGCAGTGCGAGCAAGGGTACGAAGGTGCTCCAGAGTAGATAGAATGCAGCAGTGGCAGCGGTTTCCAGAGAGTTTATAGTGTTCCAGTAGGTCATGGCGGTATCCGGTGTATTCTATTTGTTGTGTTGGAGGGCTACGAAAGTGGAGAGCTGGAGTTGGGGTATGAAGTTGTTTATTGTGCTAATTTGTCTGCTAAAGTAGTGAGTGAGCTGGTGCAGAGTTCCTGTGAAATGATGATCATGGAGCTGCCAGTGGGGAGGTGAATTCCTAAACTACGGCGAACATTTCTTTTGAGTTGTTGGTACTGTTGTTCAATCCGTTAGGTCAAGGCTGAGCGCTTGTTAGATGTGAGTTAGTGGTGGTTCTGGCAAAGGGCTGATTTGTAGGTGTATCTGTCATTGTTTTTGTCGGTGTGCCTCCATTGGCACTCCAAATTTTTCATTGAGTTCTTGGTGCTGTTGTCAATCCCTGAGGTCAGTATTGAGCATTTGTTAGACCTGAGTTGCAGGTGATACTTCTGAAGAGCTGATTTGTAGATTCGTCTGTCGTCGTCGCTGTAGGCTTGTCTCCATCAGTACTCCAGCTGTTTGCAATGTGTCATAGGTCATTAGTTTTCCAACTTACTTGTGGTCTTCCGTGCAGTGGTGGTTGTTCTTGCTAGGACCAGGGTGTGTGGTCCAGATGAAGTTGGCGATGGATCGGTAGAGGTCTTCCTCTTGTTGTCTCTAGAGGTAGGCATGGAGGTCTGCAGGCCAGGTTTTCTCAGAGACTGTGTTTCACCTGCGTTGAATCGTCTTGGTGGGTGTGGTTCCCTGTTGATGGGTTAGATATAAGTCAAAACAGACAAAAGTGCAGAAGAATCTGGCGCTTAGGTCTGAGGATGCGGAAGGACGCGCTCATCGTAACAACCTCCGATTTGTTGGCTTTCCGGAACGCTGTGAGAAGGGTAACATGGAACAGTTCCTTGCTCAGTGGCTGCAGAGCTGGCTGCCTCAGGGGACCCTGTCCACTTGCTTCGTCATTGAACGCGCACATCGCGCCTTGACCCAGAGGCCGCCGGAGTTTGAGCGGCCCAGAGCAGTGATAGCTAGACTGTTGAACTACCACGACCGTGATGTCATCCTGCGGGAAGCGAGGACCAGGGATGCCATCCTCTATGAAAACCAGAAGATCATGGTTTTTCCAGACTATACCAGACTCGTGCAGCAGAGGCGACAGTCCTTCATGAATGCTAAGGCGAAGCTCCGTGGTTTAGGTCTCCAATACTCACTGCTGTACCCAGCTCGCCTGAGAGTGATCTTCCAATCCAAGACGCTGTTTTTTGACTCTCCGGAAGATTTGTTTAAATGGACGGATGAAACGGTGGCGCTCAGGCCACATGCCCAGCCGGGACTGAATCCGGGATCTTCAAGGGGTTCATCGCCGGAACAAGGAGATCGACCGACCAAGAGTAGGAGATCTAGATCACGAAAGCGGTCGGCCTCTGTCTCTGGTGCACAGGGTGGCGGCAGAACCGAAGATTCGGACCAATCTGGGAAGTGACACTAATGGTTTCAGGTACTCTGTGCTCCCTGTTTGATGGTATGGCTCCCGGGGATTGGAGAGGTAATGGCGGTGGCCCGGCGAACTGGACGCTTTATTGATGCCTCAGCGTCATCTCGAGACTGTATTCTTGGATTTGAGTGGGGTGGTGGGAAATGGCTCGGGGACAGCCGATTGGGGGCGGTCCCTCTTCGTAGGAGTTGTTTTTGGGGGGGGGTTGTGACAACTGAGTTTAAGGGAGTTGGGATCCATTGGCATGGTTGGTCTTGGGCCCTCCGTTTTGGGCTTGGGGCTGCACATGCCGCGACAGATGCTTCATAGTTTTGTGAGGTGTAGGGGGGGGGTTGGGGGGTGTGGGCAGTAGGTATAGAGGTGGTTGGGGTTGGGGAGGTTCGGGGTACGTGGGCAGGGACAGCTGTTGCTTTTCTTGAGGTTTTTGGGTCTTGGGGCAGATGGGGGGGATGCACGTGTTCTTTACAAAGCTACAGATGCTGAGGCGTGGTGGGTGGTGTGGGTGCAGAAGGCCTTCGTGGTGGGATACACCTGACTATGGCTGATATAGTACATAAACTCCCAGCGGCATCTCTGCGAGTGGTTACATGGAATGTCAGGGGGATGCTGGACAAGGTGAAACGTGGGGCGGTCCTCCGCTGGGGAAAGGGAGCAGCTGCAGATGTGCTCCTGCCTCAGGAGACCCATATGATGGGGTCAAAGGTGCTCAGTATGCAGCGGTTTGGTTATCAGCAGGTATTCCACGCTGGCTTCTCCAGGGGATCCAGAGGGGTGGCTGTCTTAATTCATCGTAGAGTGGCCTACGTACATGAGAAGACGTGGGCAGACCCGGAGGGCCGCTATATATTTGTCAAGGGCATAATGGGCACAGAGCCCGTGGTCTTTGGGAGTGTGTATGCTCCCCCCCCTCTGCAGTGGGCCCTGGCTGAGAAACTGTTCCAGATATGGGAGGATATCCCTGAGTCCCTGGCGGTGATTGGGGGAGACTGGAATGAGGTGATGGACGTGGGTATGGACCGCCAGAGGCGCCAGGACCTGGGTGGGCCGGCCCCTTTCCCCCCCCCCTACCAGGCTGCATGCGATAAGTGACGGTATGGGCTGGATCGATGCCTGGCGACATATGCACCCTACAGTGCGCGAATATACGTATGTGTCTGCTGTACATGGTTCCTTTTCACGTCTGGATTATGTGTTTGTTCCCACGGTGTGTATGTGCAGGGTGCGAGCAGCTGAGATTTTACCGAGAGGTCTATCTGATCACTCCCCGGTGTCAATTGAGGTGGAACTCCTTCGGAAACGTCAACCTTTCAGATGGAGGATGTCCTCGTGGCATCTCCAACAACCTGGTTATGTCAAGCATCTTCGAGAGGCCATAGACCATTATTGGCGGGAGAACCTAGTTGATGACATTGACGCAGTGGTGGTATGGGAGGCACTGAAGCCTACTGTGCGAGGGGTGGACATTGCATGGAGCACTGCGGCCCGTCGTGGGCGGCGCGAAGCGATCACAGCAGCGGCGGCACTGGTAGCAACATTAGAGCGGCAGAGTCGGGGGGGAGGGAGTGAAGTGGGCGTACGGCTGCTTCTCCAGGCACAGCAATCCTATGCGTCGGTCTTACTGGATGAGGCCAGACAGGCGTGGCTAGCCACGCGGAGCAGGATATATCAGTGGGGTGATAATTCGAGTTCCCTGCTTCATAGACTATGTCAATATAGAGTTCAACCCATCACGCTGCCTGGCCTTCTGGATGCTGACGGGGTAGCTATCACTGATCCTACTGAGTTAGCGGCGAGCTTTGCAACCTACTTTGAGACACAATATGCTCCGTGTGACAGCTTGTCGGTGGACGAGGTGGCTAAATTCATTGAGGACTTGCCCCCTAAAGCAGTGTCGGATGAGACCAGGGATTCCTTGGAGGCTCCCCTGACGGCGGAGGAACTGGGGGAGGCCCTAGGACAGCTCAATGTAGGTAAGGCCCCCGGGCCGAGTGGATTCCCATGTGAATTTTATAAAAAGTTTCATGTGCAACTAGGGTCCCATTATCGCCGTGCACTTGAGGCGGCACGCGAACAGGGCAGGATGCCTCCAGATTGGCGCCATGCCGAGGTGGTGGTTCTCCCGAAACCGGGTCGACCCCCCAATAGGCACGACTCGTATCGTCCCATTTCGTTACTCAACATAGAAGCCAAAATACTGGCCAAGGCCCTGGCGAATCGGCTGCTTCCGTATAAAACAGATCTAGTACACCCGGATCAATCCGGATTTATGCCTCGCAGGGCCACGCGCCATAATATTCGGCGTGCTTGGGCGGCGGTGGATGCTGTGGGGGCCACAGGTGAACAGGCGGCTTTGTTGCTTGCCGATATCGATAAGGCATTTGACTCGGTGAGCTGGGCATACCTCTTTGAGCTCCTGCCCCGTCTTAATCTGGGCCCGGTGTTTCTGTCATATATTAAGCTGCTTTATACCGATATCACGGCTGCAGTGCGTATTGCCGGGGCGGTGTCGGGGACCTTCCGCATTGGTCGGGGAACCCGACAGGGCTGCCCTTGCTCCCCGTACCTGTTCGCCCTGGCCATGGAGCCTCTAGCCGCCTGGGTGCGCATAGATGCACAAATGCGAGGATTTGTGTGGCCCGGGGGCCTCTCTGATAGGATTGCGTTATACGCCGATGATGTCCTTTTCTTCCTTACTGACCTGCGGCGCTCAGGACCACGGGTATTGGAAATAATGCGGGTCTTTGGAGAGGTCTCGGGCCTGTACCTGAACTTGTGCAAATCTACCCTGTGGGTGCTTGGGGGTGATACTGTGGCTGACCCCTGGACGTTGGAACTGCGGGTAGCGGATGGTGGGTTGAAATACCTGGGAGTGTTCCTTTCAGAATCGGTGAGCCTCACGTGGGAACGCACAGTGCTGCCGGTTTGGGAGAGAGTGCAGGCTGATGTGAAAATCTGGACTCGGATGCCCCTTAATATTTTTGGCCGGTCTGCCATCTTCAAGATGGTGGCACTTCCGCGCCTTCTGTATCAGCTGCAGAACTACCCCATCCGGTCCCTTCCTCATGGTTTCGACAGGTAAACTCCGTCCTAGGACGGTTCCTGTGGGCTGGGGGCTCCGCCAGGGTGGCGCTGCGTACGTGCTTCCTATCTACGTATTGTGGAGGGCTCGCCACCTCGGACCTCATGTCCTACTATCAAGCTGCTCAATTGCTCGTCCTCAATGACTGGTGGTACGGCGATAGTAGTGATCCGGCCTATGCTCTGGAGCGGGTCTTGATGGGTGAAAATACGCTTCATACGCTCCTTTACTCGGCTCGGCTACGACGGGGGTTGCCTAGAGTCACGAAAACTGTCTTTGTTGTATGGCGACAAGCGCTGCGGCGCATGGGCTGGTGGGGTAAGCTAACGGCGGAAACACCACTGTGGCATAACGGTCGACTGCCCGCACTGGCCTCACTATCGGGCTTCGATGGATGGGACGCGATTGGGATCTCGTTGCTGGGACATGTGATGTCCGGAGTTGCCCTCAAGTCGTTCCAGGACCTCAGTACGGAGTTCCACATGCCACGGACCCAGTTCTTCCGGTATCTGCAGCTTCGACATGCGCTGACACCCAGCATTGCTAACTTAGACTCGCTCCCTGATTTTAGCCCCATTGAGGCGAAATTGTTTATGGGCGATCTCGGAGACAAAAAAGTATCCCGTATATACCAAACGATGGTCACTCACTGCTCTTCTGACCTCCTTCCCCTGCGGGCGGCTTGGGAGGCAGACATAGGTCCCATGGACGAAGACGATTGGCGGGAAGCCCTGGAGTCCCCACGTGGGGCTGCCATCGCAATGCGGCTCAGGTTTATCCAACTTAAAATTCTCCACAGGGCTTACTACACCCGCGAGCGACTGTGGAAGGCGGGACTGATTGAGTCGCCGGAATGCCTGTGTTGTGGGGTGGAGGTCGGCTCACTGCTCCATACTGTATGGATGTGTCCAAGAATAG